>NC_047120.1:59089333-59814333 GCF_902500255.1 Thalassophryne amazonica | reverse complement strand
GGTTGAGTTGCCAATAGGCACCTGAAGGACTCTCAGACCATGAAAAACAAAATTCTCTGGTCTGGTGAGACAAAGATTGAACTCTTTGGCATGAAAGCCAGATGTCATGTTTGGAGGAACCAGGCACCATCCCTAGAGTGAAGCATGGTGGTGGCAGCATCATGCTGTGGGGATGTTTTTCAGCAGAAGGAACTGGGAGACTAGTCAGGATTGAGAGAAAGATGAATGCAGCAATGTACAGAGACATCCTGGATGAAAACCTGCTCCAGAGCGCTCTTGACCTCAGACTGGGGCGACAGTTCATCGTTCAGCAGGACAATGGCCCCAAGTACACAGCTAAGATATCAAAGGAGTGGCTTCAGGACAACTCTGTGAATGGCCTTAAGTGGCCCAGCCAGAGCCCAGACCTGAATCTGATTGAACATCTCTGGAGAGATCTGAAAATGGTAGTGCATCGACACTCCCCATCCAACCTGATGGAGCTTGAGAGGTGCTACAAAGAGGAATGGACAAAACTGCACAAAGATAGGTGCACCAAGCTTGTGGCATCATATTCAAGACTTGATGCTGTAATTGCTGCCAAAGGTGCAACAACATGTAGAGCAAAGGGTACATGTGATTTCTTTTTTTGTTAATTAATTTGCAAAAAAAAACAAAAAAAAAAAAATTTTTTTTCCCCATGTTGTCATTATGGGGTGTTGTGATTAGAATTTTGAGGGGGGAAAATGAAATTCATCCATTTTGGAATAAGGCTGTAACATAAAATGTAGAAAATGTGAAGTGCTGTGGAATACTTTCCGGATGTACTGTAATTGGTGTTTCTACTTTTAACAAAAAAATGTTATGGCCATTAATTAAGAGGTAAAATGTTGAATCCACTTTTTTCTGACATGCACCAATTCAGATCCAGATCACCTCCAAAATTCAGTAGAGTCTTCCATGGACTAATTTGTATCTGTGGTGCAAATTTGGTGAGAATCCATGAAGTACTTCTGGCGTAATCCTTCAAAGCCTAAATTAAAAAACTCATCCAGAATCCAAATCTGGATTTAGATCACCTCCAAAATTTAATGGAGTCTTCCATGGCCTAATATCTATCTGTGGAGCAAATTTCATCAAAATCCGTGCAGTAGTTTTGATGTAATCCTGCAAACAGTCAGACAAATAAATAAACGCTAATGATTTCATTATGTCCTTGGTGAATGTACAAATGGTTATGGTGAAAATATGTTGAAAACTGGTTTAAAAGCGAAATTTATTCACTGTTTATAAATGTTGAATAAACTATTAGACCGGTTTTCAAGGTGCGACACCGGCTCCGGATTCTGGATCAAAATTTCACTTTATATACAGTGAGGAAAATAAGTATTTGAACACCCTGCGATTTTGCAAGTTCTCCCACTTAGAAATCATGGAGGGCTCTGAAATTTTCATCTTAGGTGCATGTCCACTGTGAGAGACATAATCTAAAAAAAAAAAAAAAAAATCGGAAATCACAATGTATGATTTTTTTTTTTTTAATAATTTATTTGTATGTTATTGCTGCAAATAAGTATTTGAACACCTGTGAAAATCAATGTTAATATTTGGTACAGTAGCCTTTGTTTGCAGTTACAGAGGTCAAACATTTCCTGTAGTTTTTTCACCAGGTTTGGACAACTGCAGCAGGGGATTTTGGTCCACTCCTCCATACAGATCTTCTCCAAATCTTTCAGGTTTGGAGTTTCAGCTCCCTCCAAAGATTTTCTATTGAGTTCAGGTCTGGAGACTGGCCAGGCCACTCCAGGACCTTGAAATGCTTATTACGGAGCCCCCTCCTTAGTTGCCCTGGCTGTGTGTTTGGGGTCATTGACCAGGTCCTCCTGTGTAGTTCTGAGCTTTCTCAGAATCATCCTTACCCCACAAAGTGAGATCTTGCATGGAATCCCAGACCGAGGGAGATTGACAGTCATCTTGTGTTTCTTCCACTTTCTAATAAATAATAACAGTTGTTGTCTTCTACCAAGCTGTTTGCCTGTTGTCCTGTAGTCCATCCCAGCCTTGTGCTGGTCTACAGTTTTGTCCCTGGTGTCCTTAGCTCTTTGGTCTTGGCTATGGTGGACAGGTTGGAGTGTGATTGATTGATGTGTGTGAACAGGTGGTCATTTATACAGGTAACAAGTTCAAACAGGTGCAATTAATACAGGTAAAGAGTGCCGAATAAGAGGGCTTCTTAAAGAAAAATTAACAGGTCTGTGTGAGCCAGAATTCTTGCTGGTTGGTAGGGGATCAAATACTTATTTGCAACAGTAACATACAAATAAATTATTTAAAAAATCACATTGTGATTTCTGGATTTTTTTTTTTTTTTTTTTTTAGATTATGTCTCTCACAGTGGACATGCACCTAAGATGAAAATTTCAGACACCTCCATGATTTCTAAGTGGGAGAACTTGCAAAACCGCAGGGTGTTCAAATACTTATTTTCCTCACTGTACATTTTGAAGGATTACGTTAAAAAAAAAAAAGAAGAAGAAATACTTAACACATTCTCACCAAATCTGCACCACAGATAGATATTAGGCCATGGAA
Organism: Thalassophryne amazonica; assembly: GCF_902500255.1. Classification (NCBI taxonomy): domain Eukaryota; kingdom Metazoa; phylum Chordata; class Actinopteri; order Batrachoidiformes; family Batrachoididae; genus Thalassophryne; species Thalassophryne amazonica. Next base: position 59,811,762 of record NC_047120.1, on the reverse strand, counting down.
GACTCCACTGAATTTTGGTGGTAATCCAGATCCAGATTGGCGGATGTCAGAAATCTCTGATTGCTCTTGTTCTCGATTGTTTTCATTCACAATGGCAGAAGATACAACCAGCAATGAGGAAACAACAATTTGCACAGCTTTTTGTTTGGTATTTCTCTGAATGATGATGATGAAATGGAACAAACTGAGGGGATTTAACAGTGGGGAACCCATGTGGTAGCTACAAAACACATCGATTCACAAAGGTTTGAGTCAATTTTCCGATTTTACTTGTGTGTGGCCTTTAAAAGAAAAAAAAAAAAAGTTGAATTCATGGAAGAAGTTGCCAGGAGGGTACAAGTTATGTGCAAGACTGACGGTTGTCTTCTTCGAGACTGACGGTTGTCTTCTTCGGACATGCCTACTTCTGTCTACTGAACACGGGGTTTTACAAGCTGCTGTCCGACTGTGGCAACATTGCCATCAAATCTACAAGAATGGCAAAAAAAAAAAGGAAGATATCCGAAATTCTGCTCATTTTGTTTTATTGCACTTTTACGGTGATGAAAAGAATTTAAAAATCTATAGAAACAATGACATGAATAAAACAAAGAAGCATTTTCTCCTTATCAAGGTTCTCCCGTGGATTCACCCACGCGCTCACACTCACATAGGACAACAGAAAATGACACTTTTGGAATGAGCGTACACATATAAACCCCATGTTTTATCTATCGCTTGCACGTGGGAGAACACCAGCCTTCCCTCGACCAAACCCACACATTCAAGTTTTTCTAGCATTGCACAGGCACTAGTTCTTCCTACTTTATATATTAATTTTAAGCCAATGACCGAACACCAACAGTTTAATCAGCTGTTGGTTATGAATGAAATATACATCCTGAAAAATAATCTCTCCACAACATCAACACCTGGACATCAAATATATTACAAAAAAAAAACCAAACAAAGGCAACACCAAAATATAAAACTATTAAGAGTCACATTTGGCATTTGGTACTATAAATCTAACCTCATATCTGCAGCGTGAAAAAGAATAAAATCATAAACAGGAGCCGGAGACTGATTAGATGCTGTAAACAGCGCAGACTTGCTTGATGAAATGTGAATGTTGGGTATTTGTGACGTCATAATGAGAGCTTTAAACCAAAGTGAAATATGGAGAAGCTTGCAGAGGGGTTTTTGCACATGCTCACTTTGCCACCTGCTGGACAAATGAGGAAGTACACCTCTGGAATTCAACATGACACTGATCATGGATGAACGTTGATCACTTCAAACAATAAATACAAATTTCAATAAATACTCTCTTCAGGAAACATGACTTTTTAAGGGATAAATGAGGAGCAAAACCTGCACTCCAAAATATTTCCTTCTTGAATACCAAATAATAGAAGCTCAGCAGAAGTCAAATAAAAATGCGCAAAGCAATCAACCGTCAACCCCTGTCTCCGCGGTAACCAAACACCTTGCAACCAACGAAATAGAAACATGTAATTCAGCTGCAGCGTCTTTGCAGATCCCTTAGAATTCACTGAATTCAAATGAAAGTCCAGATTCAGGATGAAGAGAAGGCGTGTCCTGCAAGACGTTTATGGTTTGGTCGCGCTGCGGTGGGTCTGTGGTCCTTCAAGGTCAGCCGTGGTGACGCTACACTACTCTAGGATCAGGTTTGGAGATTTTAAGGAGTTCTAGGTGAAGCGGGGGCCGTCTGGTTCTGCCTGAGATCCAGTTCCTGTTCCAAATATGTTTTGCGTCCAAAGAGTTCGGTCCTATCCAGCAGGAGTTCACTTCCAGACAGATTTAGTTTTTCCCCTCAGGCTCTCAGTTTGGGCAATCCCGCGAGCACGTCAAGTCCTCCGACAGACAGGTGGCGCTCCACTTTTTTTTACAGGATGTCAGTCCAGTTCAAAAGAAATGAGCGCTTCCACACATTCTAGTCTTCTACGTGGAGAGACTCAGTCCTGGGGAGCTGTCAGGACCACAGCCAGCTACCTGCGCTCTGGGCTGTTGTGGGCGGGGCCTGTCGCTTGGTCCTCCTGGAGGTCATCCTCCACTACATTACTGTATCCCTCCTTTTCGATGCAGTCTGCCAGCACATTCAGAACCTAGAGACACAGAAACAGGATAGAAAGGAAGTCAGAACCATATATATTTGGGACAAAGTTTTTTTTTAAAGTATCATAAATTTGAAAGTTTAAATAACGCATTTGGGCTTCCTGTGTGTGATCACTCATTTGAAAGGACCAAAATGAACTGGGACAACTCAAACTCTAACTGTGGCCAAACCCCAAAATGCAGTCACACCTATTTGAGGTACTAGTGACAATATTTTTTAGGATTAGCATATTAGCATATATTAGCAAATATTAGCATATTCACAACAATATAAAATTTAAAATGCCCTGAACAACATTATAATATAGTTTTATGCAGGTCACACCCAAACACTCCCGCCAGTTTGGTAAAAATTAACTAATTTGCAAAAGAATGAATGAATAAAAGGTGCCATGGTGACTTAGTGGTTAGCACTGTTGCCTCACAGCAAGAAAGTCATGGGATCGATTCCCACCTGTGGCCTTTCTGTTGTGGAATTTGCATGTTCTCCCTGTGTTTGTGTGGGTTCCCTTCTTGTGCTCCGGCTTCCTCCCACATCCAAAGGCATGCAAATTGGAAAATTTTGAATTATCCGTGGGTGTGCCTGCGGGTGTGAATGTGTTTGTTTGTCTGTCCAGAGTGCACCCTACCTCACACCCTATGACTGCTGGGATAGGCTTCAGCTCCCCCCCATGACCACTAATTGGAGTAAGCGGTTGAAGGTGAGTGAGTGAGTTTAACACACTGTTCTAGAGCACAGGCGGCTCTCAGTCTGAACTTGATGGGGCAGTAGCCCCTACAGGAATTTCAGTGGGCCCACTGTAATCCCACCAGAAAATAACAATTCAAAATAATAATGCTACTACAAGTTTATCCATCCATCCATCCATTTTCTTCCGCTTATTCGGAGTCGGGTCGCGGGGGCAGCAGCTCAAGCCAAAAGTCCGCCCAGACCTCCCGATCCCACACACACCTCCCCCAGCTCCTCCGGGGGAACCCCAAGGTTTTCCAAGCCAGCCGAGAGATGTAGTCCCTCCAGCGTGTCCTGGGTCTTCCCCGGGGCCTCCTCCCAATGGGACGTGCCCGAAACACCTCTCCAGCGCGGCGTCCAGGGGGCATCCGGAAAAGATGCCCGAGCCACCTCAACTGACTCCTTTCGACGTGGAGGAGCAGCGGCTCGACTCCGAGCTCTTCCCGAGTGACCGAGCTCCTCACCCTATCTCTAAAGGGAGCGCCCAGCCACCCTGCTCAGCCACTTGTACTCGCAATCTCGTTCTTTCGGTCATGAGCCAAATCTCATGACCATAGGTGAGGATCGGAAAGTAGATCGATCGGTAAATCGAGAGCTCTGACCCCCTACTCAGCTCTCTCTTCACCACGACGGTCCGATACAGCGACCGCATCACTGTAGACGCTGCACCGATCCGTCTATCGATCTCACGCTCCATCCGTCCCTCACTCGTGAACAAGACCCCGAGATACTTAAATTCCTCCACTTGAGGCAAGGACACTCCACCGACCTGAAGAGGGCAAAGCACCTTTTGAAAGCCCTTTAATATAAAGGGCTTTCAGATCAGAAATTTTAAGGTACTGTACAGTTAAAATTAAAAAAAGTATATAAAAGTATAGAAAGTTTAACAATGAAATGAAAATTATGATTCGTAAACAAATGCTACTGTTGGTTCTATCTTTATCTGCCACGTAGTATATGTTAATATGCCAGTTGACAAGACACAAGTGAAACTTTGCACAATTTAGGAAGTCATTCAGTAAAAAAACAAAAAATACAAAAAAAAAAAACCAGAATCTTCCAACAAACACCAAAACATCTCTTGTTAGTTCCTTTGTGTCCTAATATACACATAGTGGACACTTTGAAATGCATATTTAAGTGTTTATTACAAATTCTCTCAGTGCTCTCCCTCCCCCCAATAAGCTCACTACCTGCAAAAATTTCCTGGAACCACTTCTGGAAAACACAAACTCTACCTTCTGTTTGTCATTTGTACCTCTGTTCCAGTTAAGTAGTTTATAAATTTCTAATGAAACAGTGTTTTAACATAAAGGTGAAATAATTACTGGGACAGAAAATATCTTTCTCAGGTTGTTTCAGTTCATCTGATTACCAACAGACTTCCAGTGAAAATGATTTGCCGCTTGTTTAAAAAGACGCACTGACGCAAGTTTTTTCTTGGATGTTAAGATGTTTGGAATTCAAAAACGTGGACGAGAAGACAAAATAGCAGAGGTGCATTGTGGGAAGTGAGCAGTCACCTGGCGCAGTCGTCGGTCCAGCGCATCCAGATGTGGCTGGATGAGGATGGGACTGAGTCGGTCCCTCGTCAGGGATTCTTCCATCAGTGCGGACAGCTTGTACTCTTCCTTCGCCAGCAGCTGAAGACGCAAGTGGGTCGACTTCTTCACCCTGCAGGAAGAGAGCAGCCGGGAGGAAGCGTCAGTGCGGCGCGGCCTTACGTATGAAATGAAACATTTTCAGCAGCCGCCTGCTCTTCACACGTCCTTCATGAGGGAGTGAACACGGTCTCACCGGCAGCACTGGCTCAGTGGCACCAGAATGGACACCTCGTCGTGCGAATGCTTTCCAAACCTGAATGAAAAAACAACAAAAAAACAAATTTAAACTGCTGTTTTGATTGTTCCATGCTACAGTTTACCGTCATACCGTTTCAAGGATTCAAAGGATTCAAGGATTCAAAAGAATTTTATTGTCATATGCACAAAGGAACATGTTCCCTGCACAATGAAATGTGTTTACTGCATTTAACCCATCCTAATTGCCAGTTAGGAGCAGAAGTCGCCTTTAGGCGCCCGGCGACCAGCTCCAGATGTATGTCCTGCCTTATGTCCTGCCTTACCAAATCATTACATTTACTACTTTTACACCTTACTGTGCAGCATTTCCACACACCCTTCTTCTTCTTCTTTGTCTTTCAGCTGTTCCTGTTAGGGGTCGCCACAGCAGATCAATCGTTTCCATCTCACCCTGTCCTCTGTATCTTCCTCTGTCACACCAACCACCTGCATGTCCTCTCTCAGCACATCCATGAACCTCCTCTTTGGTCTCCCTCTTCTCCTGCCTGGTGGCTCCATCCTCAGCATCCTTCTCCCTATATACCCTGGTCCCTCCTCTGCACATGTCCAAACCATCTCAATCTCGCCTCTCTGACTTTGTCTCCAAACCGTCCCACCTGAGCTGTCCCTCTGATATGTTCATATCCTAATCTTGTCCATTCTTGTCACTCCCAAGAGAATCTCAACATCTTCAGCTCTGCCACCTCCAGCTCTGCCTCCTGTCCTTTTTGTTAGTGCCACTGTCTCTAAACCATACAACATAGCTGGTCTCACTACTGTCCTTGTAAACTTTCCCCTTCACTCTTGCTGATATTCTTCGGTCACAATCACTCCTGCCACCTTTCTCCTTCTCCACCCACTCCACCCTGCCTGCACTCCTCTTCTTCACCTCTCTACCACACCTCTCCATTACTTTGAAACAGTTTACCCCAAATATTTAAACTCATCTACTTTCAACCACTTCTACCTCCTTGTAACTGCACTATTCCACTGGGCTCCCTCTCATTCATACACCATGTACTCAGTCTTGCTTCTACTGACTTTCATTCCCCTTCTCTCCAAAGCATATCTCCACTTCTCCAGACCTAGACTCAACTTGCTCTCTACTCTCACTACAGATCACAATGTCATCTGCAAACATCATAGTCCATGGGGACTCCTGTCTGATTTCATCTGTCAACCTGTCCATCACCACTGCAAACAAGAAAGGACTCAGAGCTGATCCTTGGTGTAATCCCACCTCCACCTTGAATGAGTCTGTCATTCCGACTGCGCATCTCACCCGCTGTCCACACTATTCTTGTACATGTCCTGCACTACCCTAACATACTTCTCTGCCACTCCAGACTTCCTCATACAATACCACAACTCTTCTCTTGGCACCCTATCATAAGCTTTTTTCTAAGTCCACAAACACACAAAGTAACTCTTTCTGTCCTTCTCTGTACTTTTCCAACAGTATTCTCAGAGCAAACATTGCATCTGTAGTGCTCTTTCTTGGCATGAAACCATATTGCTGCTCACAGATCTTCACCTGTTTTCTAAGCCTAGCTTTCTACTACTCTTTCCCATAACTTCATGCTGTGGCTGATCAGCTTTATGCCTCTGTAGTTACTGCAGCTCTGCACATCACCCTTGTTCTTGAAAATAGGAACCAGCACACTTCGTCTCCACTCCTCAGGCATGCTCTCACTTTCCAAGATTTTATTAAACAATCTGGTTAGAAACTCTACTGCCCATCTCTCCTAGACATTTCCATCCTCCATTTGGAATGTCATCTGGACCAACTGCCTTTCCACTCTTCATCCTCTTCATAGCAGCCCCTCACTTCTTCCTTGCTAATCTCTTTTACTTCCTGATTTACTCTCACCACATCATCCAGCCTTTTCTCTTGCTCATTTTCTTTATTCATCAACTCTGCAAAATATTCCCTCCACCTTCTCAGCACACACTCCTCACTTGTCAGCACATTACCATGTGCATCTTTTACCACCCTAACCTGCTGCACATCCTTTCCAGCTCTGTCCCTTTGTCTGGCCAATCGGTACAGAGTCCTTTTCCTCCTTCCTTACTATTCAACTTCTTGTACAGCTCGCAATATGCCTTTCCTTTGCTTTGCCACTTCTCTTTTTGCCTTACGCCGCATCTCCTTGTACTCCTGTCTACTTTCTTCATCTCTCCGACTATCCCAAAAACTTTTTCGCCAACCTCTTTCTCCTTATGCTTTCCTGGACCTCTTCATTCCACCACCAAGTCTCCTTGTCTTCCTTCCACTGTCCAGATGTCATACCCAGTACTGCCCTAGCTGTCTCCCTCACCACATCTGCAGTACTTTTTCCAGTTGTCCCAAAAATTGCTTCCCCTCCAACCAGTGCTTCTCTCACCTGCTCGCTAAATTTCACACAAGTCTTCCTCCTTCAGCTTCCACCATCTGATCCTTTGTTGAGCTCTCAGTCTCTTCTTCTTCTTACCTCTAAAGTCATCCTACAAACAACCATCCTATGCTGTCTAGTGACACTCTCTCCTGCTACCAACCTTAGTCTGTGATTCTTTAGCTTGCATCTCCTATAAAGAATGTAGTCCACCTGTGTGCACCTTCCTCCACTCTTATATGTTACCCTGTGCTCCTCCCTTTTCTTAAAGTAGGTATTCACCACAGCCATTCCATCCTTTTTGCAAAATCACTACCATCTGTCCTTCCCCATTCCTATCCTTGATACCATACTCTACCCATTACTTCCTCATCACCTCTGTCCCCTTCACCAACATGCCCATTGAAGTCTGCTCCTATCACCACTCTTTCATGCTTGGGCACACTCTCCACCACCTCATCTAACACACTCCAGAATCTTCTTTCTCCTTCATCTCACAACCAACCTGTGGGGCATATGCACTGATGATATTCATCATCACCCCTAAATTTCCAACTTCACACCATCACCCTGTCAGACACTCGCTTAAACCCCAACACACTTTTACCATACTCTTCCTTTAAAATGACCCCAATACCATTTCTCTTCCTGTCCTCACCATGGTACAACAACTTGTACCCACCACCGATGCTCCTGCTCTTACTTCCCTTCCACTTGGTCTCTTGCACACACAATGGGCCTCATGTATCAACGTTGCGTACGGCGATATTTGAGTGTATATGGGGTGTACGCCAAAACGGCTGCGTTACTTGGCATTTATCAATGTGGTCGTTGGCGTACGCTGCGCTGAAAATATACACCAGGTCGAGAGGTGGCGTAAATTATACACCAAAATGAACCAGCGCTGGAATCCACATAAAAATGAAGATGATCAACATGATAAACAGTGCCATTATACAAATCAATGCATATGTTACATAAATAACACTTTCCTGATTATACTACATAATAATCAATACAAATCCCGCCTTCTTTGGGATTGTTATGGAGCACGATCCGTGGCCACAGCGCTGACAGGAAGGACAGCGCTGCTCGCCTTTTTCTCCAGACTTCGAGCCTGGAGCCAGAGCAGCGCTGAGCTTAACTTCATGTGGTGTGATCGTTTTAGACAATGAAATTGATAATAACAATTGTAGTTTCGTCATTCCCTTAATTCGCCCTGTGCTGCAGCCAGGGTTTTGTCGCTCCATTCGGTTGTCACAATAAAATAAATACAGAAAATACATTTAAAAAATAAAGAAATCTGACAGATTAGGCTGGTCGTATTAATTGAGCGAGCAATATCCACATGTCAAGAATTATTGACATGTGAAAAGAGAATACAGTGGTCCCTAGCTATAACGCCGGATCCAGATCTGGATCACCTCAAAAATTTAATGGAGTCTTCCATGGCCTAATATGTATCAGTGGTGAAAACCTGGTGAGAATCGAAGTAATCCTTCAAAGTCTATATAAAGTGAAACTTGATTCAGAATCCGGATCCAGATCCAGATAACCTCCAAAACTTAATGGAGTCTTCCATGGGCCTAATATGTATCTGTGGTGAAAAACCTGGTGAGAATCCGTGAAGTAATCCTTCAAAGTCTATATAAAGTGAAACTTGATTCAGGAATCTGGATCCTGATCCAAATCACCTCCAAATGTAATGGAGTCTTCCATGGCCTAATATGTATCTGTGGTGAAAACCTGGTGAGAATCTGTGAAGTAATCCTTCAAAGTCTATATAAAGTGAAACTTGATTCAGAATCCAGATCCAGATCCAGATCACCCCAAAAATTTAATGGAGTCTTCCATGGCCTAATACGTATCTGTGTTGAAAATTTCGGCAAAATCATTGCTGTAGTTTTGACGTAATCCTGCTAAAAGTAATCTTTCAAAGCCTATATAAAGTGAAACTTGATCCAGAAGCCGGATCTGGATCACCTCCAAAATTTAATGGGTTCTTCTAATGGCTTAATAAATTTAAACTGCTGTTTTGATTGTTCCGTGCTACAGTTTACCATCATACCATTTCAAATCATTACATTTACTACTTTTACACCTTACTGTGCAGCATTTCCACACACCCTAGATAAAAATCTAGTGTTTGATGTTTTTGTCTTAATCAGTAGGTCAACAGAAAAACAGATGAAAAGAAACTGCGAGCTCCTTCTGGTATAAACTTGGAGCTGCGTGTTACATGTGCACAAACACAGTTCATTCATATAATTACCACATACCTCCTACCAACGCACAAAATAATAATAATAATAATAATAATAATAATAATAATAATAATAATAATAATAATAATAATAACAACAGCAATCACAGATTTCTGACGGTCGCCAATCTGGAGCCAGATCACGTCCAAAATTCAGTGGACTCTTCTATGCCCTACCATCTATCTTTGGTGCAGGTTTGGTGAGAATCCGTGAAGTAGTTTTGACGTAATCCTTCAAACCGCATATAGAGTGAAATCTTGATCCAGATCCGGATTCGGATTCGGATCTGGATCAAGATTCTGATTCAGTGAGGTGATCCAGATCTGGATCACCTCAAAAATTTAATGGAGTCTTCCATGGCCTAATATGTATCAGTGGTGAAAACCTGGTGAGAATCCGTGAAGTAATCCTTCAAAGTCTATATAAAGTGAAACTTGATTCAGAATCCGGATCCAGATCCAGATAACCTCCAAAATTTAATGGAGTCTTCCATGGCCTAATATGTATCAGTGGTGAAAACCTGGTGAGAATCCGTGAAGTAATCCTTCAAAGTCTATATAAAGTGAAACTTGATTCAGAATCTGGATCCTGATCCAGATCACCTCCAAAATTTAATGGAGTCTTCCATGGCCTAATACGAGGTCTGTGAGAAAAGAAACGGACCTTTTTATTTTTTTTAAAAACTATATGGATCTGAATCACGTGCGATTACGTCAGCCAAGCTTGAACCCTCGTGCGCATGCGTGAGTTTTTTCACGCCTGTCGGTTGCGTCATTCGCTTGTGGGCAGGCTTTGAGTGAGCACTGGTCCACCCCTCCCGTCGGAATTCCTTTGTCTGACTACTTGCTGAGAGACTGGCGCTTTGCTTTATCAAAATTTTTTCAGAATCTGTGAGCAGTGATGCCGGTAACGCGTTACTTAGTAACGCGTTACTCTAAATCTGACCACTTTTTTTAGTAACGAGTAATCTAACGCGTTAATCTTTCCAAATCAGTAATCAGATTAAAGTTACTTCTCCATGTCACTGTGCGTTACTATTATTTTTCATTGTGGGTCGATAACAGCATTAAACTGGTCCGTGGGCAGGAGGTCGGGGTTCGACTGAACTGCCCACTTTAAGCGAGCTGTGAGCTTTTAATCGCGGTTTTTTGCAGCTGCTGCGACTCGTCCTCACCTCTTAAAGCGCGGTGATCAGCACACCTGCACTGAGCTTTACAAAGGACATTTTTATACTTTTTTCCTCCTTTATTTAGAATTCTGAGCTGAGCCGCTCTGTATCTGGTCGTTAAAAACAGCTGATCCTCCGCGACGCGTCAACAACTAACACTATTTTCCACTCAAATGCACCTAAACTCTCTTTCTGAGGACCACATGATGTGAAAACGCAATAAAACTTTCTTACCTGTAAATCTGGTCATGTTTTCTGCATAAATAAATGTTATCCATTCTTTGTGCTCAAACGCCAAAGCAGGGGCGAATCCAGATGGAATGGGGGCGTGGGGCAAGGATGTGCCCCCTCCCCCACAACACCCCTAGATTAAAGGTGCAATTTGAAGCCGTTTTTTACTACAACTAATATTGCTTAAAATAATATAATTTCGACAAGTAAAATGGTTAGAGAGAATTTAAATGTTAGAAAAATGTTTAGAATTTAATAGTTACCTTTATAAACAATGTAGGCTCGAAATTGCAAGTTTACTGTTACAGTGCTGTCAACAGTTAAATATGAGGTCAAGAAAGACATCTTTATTTTACTTTTTATAAAACAAGTATTATTTTCATTGAAGTCAAGAAAGGGTGACTATAAAGTGAGTTTTGGCAAAACAGGTATCATTGTCATGTTGAGGTGGCAGAGGGTTGTTGTCGGCAGCTGGGAACAGTAACTAAAAAAGTAACTACTAATCTAACTTAGTTACTTTTACAATTGAGTAATCAGTAAAGTAACTAAGTTACTTTTACAATTGAGTAATCAGTAAAGTAACTAAGTTACTTTTTCAAAGTAACTGTGGCAACACTGTCTGTGAGGCAGATCCAAGTGGACACCATTCGAGAAATTCAGATGGTTTTCGGTGAAAATTTTAAGGGCTGATGAGAGATTATGGAGTGTTACTATCGCTTTAAGGACGTCGTCAGCCTGTTTCGAACTGAAAACTTCCAAATTTAAGCCTCTGTTGACCCAGGACGTCGTGAGAGAACAGAGAAGTTTCAGAAGAGGTCGGGATCAGCAGTTTATCCAGACACTCCACTGTTAAAGGAGATTTTGTAATGAGAAGACGTGCGGACGGATTCGCGCGTCGGGATGTCAGCCACTCATCGCACGGCACCACATGAAAACGCCAAACAGATGAAGACCAAAAATTAGGGAGAAAAAAAGACAAACACTACATGATCCAATTTCTGTCAGATCTAAAAACTTTTGCAGATTATTTCATGCTAAGTATTTACACATTTAGCCTAATATTTTACAAGAGTTAAATGTTGAGACAAATATGTATCTTAATAAAGAGATATTGTTCCTCCCTGAAAAGTCGATTAATAAAGCGTCTAATGACAGACATTAGCATGTAAGGCCGTGTTTACTCAAATTTACAATTCATCGATGTCTGGTATAAGAGTTATATTGTAGCATGTGGTCTTTTGATGACAATTTCAAATTGCAATTTCAGGAGCACTTTTAAAGTATCAAAAATAATAATAAAATAATAAAAAAAAAAATAGCTGTGCAAAAATTTGTGTGTGTGTTTTTTTGGGGGGGATGCTCGGAGGGGGGGTCTTGCCTGGGGAGTAATTCAATATACAACCGCCACTGATGCTCGCCTTACGAGATCATAAAGATCTACAATTTCCACGTGTGCATGCACTTCTTATTGCTGGTATAACCACAGGTGTCCCACATTTCCTCTGTGCTGGACTTCCTGTTTGAATCTACATGACAAACGGTCACAATTCTTTTCAGCGGAATTACAAGTGTGACAAATGATGCTATCGTGCAGCAACATACCCTCTGCCATTGTCCAGGTGGATGATGAAGGTCTCCGTTGCCAAACTTTCAAAGGTCTCGTAATGGTGTCGGTCCATGTTTCCTGTGTGGAAACAACATGCAGAACATTTAGACTGAGACATACTGTGCACACACATGCATCATGCAGGCAAAAAAAAACAAACAAAACAAAACAAAAAACCCACGAATGAAGTTAAAATTAACCATGTGAAGGCAACGGACCAATGAATTACATAATTTTTGTTCTTACGTAACGTTCAACGAAGCTTCAAGCCGTCAATATGAGGGCGACGTCATCCTGAATGAGACCACGCTCATCAGGATGAAGGCAATCACGCGGGTTAAATTTGTACCGATGTCATGTGACTCCTCACTGCTGAACTCTATCATACTGAAATAAAATAATTTCTACTCATTGTCGAAAGCTATTCCCTTGATTTGTCATCTTACACAAATAGACAAGTGGCAAATTAAATTAAAAACCCAATAATAGTAATCACATTTTATACTTCATATTAGTGTAAAAAATGACCTGTCAGACAACAAATGGAGTTATTGATCTTCATGTTACATAATAATTACTGATGCTTGAGTTAACTTATTGGTATCCTCAAAGTGTTTGATGTTGACTAAATATCCAGATTTACAACATACTTCATTACATTAGAGGGGACGTGGAGCTCCTTTAAAACCATATTTTCATCCACCATCTTGGGGGGGGTTCTCACGATTCTGTGACATACGATTCTGTACTGACGGTAACCCCAAGACTCACAACCTGCCAGATAAAATTATTCCACAAACACCGCCATCTGGAGATTGTTTGCACATTACTACAAAGATCCAAATCACGCGTTCCATTAAGATGTCTGTGGAGATTCTCGGTCATCCAGTGTGTTTATTAAAGTAGTGAGGCATTAAATGTTTCCCAATGACTCAAGAAGACACATAACACCAGAAAAGTCCACTAGGAGACAAACTGTTCTATTTCTGCTTTAGCACCTGGATGACTACATGTGCGCAAGCACAGAGAGGTCGAGAATACAACCCCTGGCAAAAATTATGGAATCACCGGCCTCGGAGGATGTTCATTCAGTTGTTTAATTTTGTAGAAAAACAGCAGATCACAGACATGACACAAAACTAAAGTCATTTCAAATGGCAACTTTCTGGCGTTAAGAAACACTATAATAAATCAGGAAAAAAAAATTGTGGCAGTCAGTAACGGTTACTTTTTTAGACCAAGCAGAGGGAAAAAAATATGGAATCACTCAATTCTGAGGAAAAAAATTATGGAATCATGAAAAACAAAAGAACGCTCCAACACATCACTAGTATTTTGTTGCACCACCTCTGGTTTTTGTAACAGCTTGCAGTCTCTGAGGCATGGACTTAATGAGTGACAAACAGTACTCTTCATCAATCTGGCTCCAACTTTCTCTGATTGCTGTTGCCAGATCAGCTTTGCAGGTTGGAGCCTTGTCATGGACCATTTTCTTCAACTTCCACCAAAGATTTTCAATTGGATTAAGTTCCAGACTATTTGCAGGCCATGACATTGACCCTATGTGTCTTTTTGCAAGGAATGTTTTCACAGTTTTTGCTCTATGGCAAGATGCATTATCATCTTGAAAAATGATTTCATCATCCCCAAACATCCTTTCAATTGATGGGATAAGAAAAGTGTCCAAAATATCAATGTAAACTTGTGCATTTATTGATGATGTAATGACAGCCATCTCCCAAGTGCCTTTACCTGACATGCAGCCCCATATCATCAATGACTGTGGAAATTTACATGTTCTCTTCAGGCAGTCATCTTTATAAATCTCATTGGAACCGCACCAAACAAAAGTTCCAGCATTATCACCTTGCCCAATGCAGATTCGAGATTCATCACTGAATATGACTTTCATCCAGTCATCCACAGTCCACGATTGCTTTTCCTTAGCCCATTGTAACCTTGTTTTTTTCTGTTTAGGTGTTAATGATGGCTTTCGTTTAGCTTTTCTGTATGTAAATCCCATTTCCTTTAGGCGGTTTCTTACAGTTCGGTCACAGACGTTGACTCCAGTTTCCTCCCATTCGTTCCTCATTTGTTTTGTTGTGCATTTTCGATTTTTGAGACATATTGCTTTAAGTTTTCTGTCTTGACGCTTTGATGTCTTCCTTGGTCTACCAGTATGTTTGCCTTTAACAACCCTCCCATGTTGTTTGTATTTGGTCCAGAGTTTAGACACAGCTGACTGTGAACAACCAACATCTTTTGCAACATTGCGTGATGATTTACTCTCTTTTAAGAGTTTGATAATCCCCTCCTTTGTTTCAATTGACATCTCTCGTGTTGGAGCCATGATTCATGTCAGTCCACTTGGTGCAACAGTTCTCCAAGGTGTGATCACTCCTTTTTAGATGCAGACTAACGAACAGATCTGATTTGATGCAGGTGTTACTTTTGGGGATGAAAATTTACAGGGTGATTCCATAATTTATTCCTCAGATTTGAGTGAGTCCATATTTTTTTCCCTCTGCTCTAAAAAAGTAACCGTTACTGACTGCCACAATTATTTTTTCTGATTTCTTATGTGATTCCATAATTATTGCCAGGGGTTGTATATACCAACAAAGTCACGCCACTGGATGTGACCTGGGTGACGTCACTGGTTGTCTTTATATGCCAGACGCACCCAGCGCTCGCTTCTTTTCTACATTCTCGCATTCTGAAGAGGTTGAGAAAGCATTTAGCTATGATTGCCGCTCTCGCTTGTAGCCTAGCAACCCACCTTCGGTTGGAGCTATGTGCACTACACACGTCCTCCAGAGGCTGCGAAACACAGCTTCACCATTTTGTATTCTTGATTGATGCCTGTCGTGAGTACACCTTCCTCGCTGTGTGCGCGCCTTCGCCACTGCCCTGCTGGGTATTTTCCTCTGTGCACAGTTGAAGTCATTAGCTGCTAGCCGCTAACCCTTAGCTGTGTTGTTTCGACGAAAGCTGGCTACTTGTTTAGTTGTGTCGCTAACCCCGTTAACTACGTGGTAGTGTGTGTATCAGAACCAGTGTAGTATATTGTGTTGGGCTTGCCGTGAGTTTTTTCCACTCCTTGAAGTACTTTCATCTGCGCTGCCGCCATTCAAGTTCAACAGCTCCACTAGCAGCTACTGTTGTCGTCGTTGCTGTAAGTGACTTAGCACTTGGGCTGTGAGTATTTCGGCTATGTGCATCATGTTATTACTATGGATGTGAGTGCTTCACGCTCCGTGCCTTGTATTAGCTTTCACACTGTGAGTGCTTCACGCTCCGTGCCTTGTATTAGCTTTTGCGCTGTGAGTGCTTCACGCTCCGTGCCTAATATTAGCTTTTATGCTGTGAGTGCTTCACGCTCCGTGCCTCATGTTGTCTGTGGCTGTGAGTGCTTCGCGCTCCGTGCTTCATGTTCAGTCTGTGGCTGTGAGTGCTTCACGCTCCGTGCTTCATGTTCAGTCTGTGGCTGTGAGTGCTTCACGCTCCGTGCCTCGTGTTCAGTCTGTGGCTGTGAGTGCTTCACACTCCGTGCCTTGTATTAGCTTTTACGCTGTGAGTGCTTCACGTTCCGTGCCTAGTATTAGCTTTTATGCTATGAGTGCTTCACGCTCCGTGCCTCATGTTCAGTCTGTGGCTGTGAGTGCTTCACGCTCTGTGCCTAGTGTTCAGTCTGTGGCTGTGGCTGTGAGTGTTTCATGCTCCCTGCTTCGTGTTCAGTCTGTGGCTGTAAGTGCTTCATGCTCCGTGCCTCGTGTTTAGTCTGTGGTGAGTGCTTCACGCTCCGTGCTTTGTGTTCAGTCTGTGGCTGTGAGTGCTTCACGCTCCGAGCCTCATGTCGAATCTGTGGCTATGAGTGCTTCACGCTCCGTGCATCGTGTTAAGGCTGTGACTGTGAGTGATTTACACTCCGTGCCTCCTGTTACGGCTGTGACTGTGGGTGATTCACGCTCCGTGCCTTGTGTTAGCATTACACTTCGAGTGATTCATGCTCCGTGTCTTGTTACAACTGTGGTTGTGAGCGATTTGTGCTCTGTGCCTTGTATTAGTATTACTCTGGGAGTGGTTTACGCTCCGTGCCTCGTGTTACTATTTACACTGTGTGTGATTCACGATTTGTCTTTCTATCTGTAACCGTCAGGGCTTGTGTTAGCCATCTGCATGCAGTTCACAATGTTGTCAGGGCCTTTGCTGCATGGCTGTAGTCCCTGTTTGGCTCCCTTGAGCCAAGATGATGGACATATGTTTTGCCCCTCGTGTCTTGGGATCGGACACCTGAGGGAAGCCCTGACTGGCAATGTCTGCTTTAATTGTGCCAGCATGCCACTGGCAGAGAGGTCTGCAAGACTTGCGGCATTGGAAAGTGGGATGCCTAGTGCGACTTTGGCCCCCAACCCCAGGAAAGAACCAAAGCGCCGTAAACGCCCACATGCAGGGACCCCTTCTGCTAAGAAGGTTACTCATGACCATGCTTTGGCTGAAAAGGTTGAAACGCTGACTTCTGAGTTTGCTCAGATTAAGTCCTTGCTTCTAAATCTACAGCCTAGGGACGCAAAACAGTTCCTGTTGTCCCCAATTAGGCTGATCAGACCGACGTAGTAACTCAGCAGGAAGAAGATGCCATGTCTATTGCTGCAACTGATTCCTTGTACATGACAAGCGATACAGACTGTGTGGAGGATCAGGATGAGAGGGGTCTCTCTCCAAGCCATTCATTAGTGGGCTCTCACACCTCTGAGGCAGAGTCCCTGCCGCAAACCGGACCTGGACTATCCTTTGTCAAGCAAGCTGTTCAGTTGGCTTTATCCAGGCTTGGGTTCGACAATCCCCCTGCGGAAACCACCGCTTCAAGTGCCTTTTTCAAAGTCACTCAGAAGCCTGAGTTCAACGTTCCAGTTTCACAACCATATATCGAGGAGCTCCACTGATGTTGGGCAGACCCCAAATCATTGACCCATCTATTGCAGGACTGCAGAGCCCTTAGCTCTATGTGTGATTCGGCGCAGTATGGTCTGAACCGTATGCCTTCTGCCCACGACCTGAGTGTAAGGTCACTGATGACCTCCTCACCAAAAGCTATGACATAGCTGCTCGCATTGGTCGCCTAGGCAACTCAGTGTCCCATTTAGCCCTTGCCCTCACAAAGTCTTTGAGGGAGGCAGAGGTTGATGATGCTACTCAAAGTCTTAATGATGCCTCACTCCAAACTTTTGCTTATCTGTCCAGAGAGCTTGGCAGACTGATGTCAACCCTTACATCACTAGACGTAAGGTGTGGCTTGCGCAGTCCTCCCTGTCCGAATCCTGCAGAGGTACACTCCGTTCACTGCCGGTTCTTCCAGGCCAAGTATTTGGACCTGCGGCCCAACAAACTTTGGAGCGTGCTGTTGAGGCTAGTAAATCTCTGCAACAGTTTGTTGACCTACACTGGTCTTCCAGGCCTCAGCCAGCCAGACATGCTACAGCTTTTCACTCTACATCCAGGCTCCCGCCTACTCCCAGAACCGCACGTGCCTTCGCAGTTGAGGGCCAGCTCTCCCAGCGGCCCTGCCTTTCAGGAGCCTATGGGCAGATCCCAAGAACTGAACGGTTTCACAGAGCTTCCAGTAATCGCGCCCAGAGGTCCTCAGGGATGTGAGGCAGAGGTGGTCGGGTCTGACTGCCAATGTTTGGCCCCCATTGTAGTTACATTCGTAACTCTTGTTCTACACAAGTATGATGGTATTTAAGTGTAGATAGAAGGTTTAAAGAACTTAACTTAGGAATTCCCATTTAAGTAACAACTGGTAGTTTTTAAACTGTTCTTGACTTCACTGTCTACAAAATGTATCACATGCACACCTCATGCACACAGCACAGTGTGTCAGACGTGCCGGCTCACCCATGAGGAAGTCAAAGATGGTCATGTCCATGACGTCCAGCAGTCGCATCCCACTATCATAAGGTGGCGTCTGCTTGACCTCCTCGCAGAAGTCTGGATCCACCTCCCACCTGCAGGGGTTTGACAGCGACACAACTCTAATCGCACCCAGATTATGATGCAGAGTCGGGAGTCTGATATCTGATTCTGTTTCCTTACTCGGCCTTCTTGCGTTTGTGGTAGGAACGCCTCCACGGGTTCCTCCAAGTCTTGCGTTTGGCGAGGGCCAGGTCCGGGAGGAAGGCGGCCAACGATCCTTCTATCTGGTCCGGTTTACCGCACAGTGCGTGTTCAGTGGAGCAGTAGTAGGAACACTCCCCGTAGAAACACACGTTGTTAGCTGAGAACAGAGACGGTTCACGGCAATTAGACGTAGTGTATTTGATGAAAAAGTACTTTACTTTAAATGGGACCCCACACTGTTTTTGTGCTTTTGCAGTCAAGAACAAATACACGAAAGGGTTCATTTGCACAGAAGTGATGTAACTTTTATTCATCGCTAAGATCAGCACTCATTTTAATGTGCTGTAATTTTTCATGTGCATGCAACAAATAAAACTGTCTGATAATAATAATTTCATGCAAATGAGCACCCCAGCATTTCTGAGCACAAAACTAACTAACTAACTATATATACACTCAACAAAAATATAAATGCAGCACTTATGGTTTTGCTCCCATTTTGTATGAGATGAACTCAAAGATCTAAAACTTTTTCCACATACACAATATCACCATTTCCCTCAAATATTGTTCACAAACCAGTCTAAATCTGTGATAGTGAGCACTTCTCCTTTGCTGAGATAATCCATCCCACCTCACAGGTGTGCCATACCAAGATGCTGATTGGACACCATGATTAGTGCACAGGTGTGCCTTAGACTGCCCACAATTAGGCCACTCTGAAAGGTGCAGTTTTGTTTTATTGGGGGGGGGATACCAGTCAGTATCTGGTGTGACCACCATTTGCCTCATGCAGTGCAACACATCTCCTTCGCATAGAGTTGATCAGGTTGTCAATTGTGGCCTGTGGAATGTTGGTTCACTCCTCTTCAATGGCTGTGCGAAGTTGCTGTATATTGGCAGGAACTGGTACACGCTGTCGTATACGCCGGTCCAGAGCATCCCAAACATGCTCAATGGGTGACATGTCCGGTGAGTATGCCGACCATGCAAGAACTGGGACATTTTCAGCTTCCAACAATTGTGTACAGATCCTTGCAACATGGGGCCGTGCATTATCCTGCTGCAACATGAAGTGATGTTCTTGGATGTATGGCACAACAATGGGCCTCAGGATCTTGTCATGGTATCTCTGTGCATTCAAAATGCCATCAATAAAATGCACCTGTGTTCTTCGTCCATAACAGAAGCCTGCCCATACCATAACCCCACCGCCACCATGGGCCACTCGATCCACAACATTGACATCAGAAAACCGCTCACCCACACGACGCCACACACGCTGTCTGCCATCTGCCCTGAACAGTGTGAACCGGGATTCATCCGTGAAAAGAACACCTCTCCAACGTGCCAAATGCCAGCGAATGTGAGCATTTGCCCACTCAAGTCGGTTACGACGACGAACTGGAGTCAGGTCGAGACCCCGATGAGGATGACGAGCGTGCAGATGAGCTTCCCTGAGATGGTTTCTGACAGTTTGTGCAGAAATTCTTTGGTTATGCAAACCGATTGTTTCAGCAGCTGTCCGAGTGGCTGGTCTCAGACGATCTTGGAGGTGAACATGCTGGATGTGGAGGTAAATGGTAAATGGACTGCATTTATATAGCGCTTTTCCATCTGCATCAGATGCTCAAAGCGCTTTACAATTATGCCTCACATTCACCCCGATGTCAGGGTGCTGCCATACAAGGCGCTCACTACACACCGGGAGCAATAGGGGATTAAAGGCCTTGCCCAAGGGCCCTTAGTGATTTTCCAGTCAGGTGGGGATTTGAACCCATGATCTTCTGGACTCAAGCCCAACACCTTAACCACTAGACCATCACCTCCCCCGTCCTGGCTGGTGTGGTTACACGTGGTCTGCGGTTGTGGAGCTGGTTGGATGTACTGCCAAATTCTCTGAAACGCCTTTGGAGACGGCTTACATTCAGAGCAACAGCTCTGGTTGACATTCCTGCTGTCAGCATGCCAATTGCACGCTCCCTCAAATCTTGCGACATCTGTGGCATTGTGCTGTGTGATAAAACTGCACCTTTCAGAGTGGCCTTTTATTGTGGGCAGTCTAAGGCACACCTGTGCACTAATCATGGTGTCTAATCAGCATCTTGATATGGCACACCTGTGAGGTGGGATGGATTATCTCAGCAAAGGAGAAGTGCTCACTATCACAGATTTAGACTGGTTTGTGAACGATATTTGAGGGAAATGGTGATATGGTGTATGTGGAAAAAGTTTTAGATCTTTGAGTTCATCTCATACAAAATGGGAGCAAAACCAAAGTTTATATTTTTGTTGAGTGTATATATATATATATATATATATATATATATATAAACACATTGAGAACTAATATTAGTAATTTAACAAAGTCATGAATATTACCCTTCTGATCAGACACATATGTAAATTTAGGTATTGCAAAGATTTTGAATGTTTCTGAACAGTGTTTTGGTTTCACCATCACCAAACAAAGCTTTTTTCACCTCATGGTCACAACTTAATTATTTTTTTATCATGATATTTACATGATGCATATATCTTGTTACCTCAAATAAATAAATAAATAAATAAATAAATAAATAAATAAAAAAAGAGACCCTTCCCTCTTCTCAAAATAATGAGATAAATTAAACAGCATGAGAAACAAGCCCAGGCATCTCAAGATAATAAAATACGTAGTCAACTTTTTATTATGAGAAAATAACATTAAAAAAATAACTGCAGGCAATGAAACTATACAACTAACTAATAATAATAATAATAATAAAAGTATTATCATCCTGTTTTTTCCAAATACATCAGGTTGTGGCTTCTGAACCGAGATGCTTGAAGAAAATTTGTAATCACCAGAACAAACAGAATAATGAAAAATAAATAAATGAAATACATTAAATTTCACAGTGGTGAGAACTTTCTCAGTCAAACCAGTGCAGGGCTTAAACAATATCTCGTGGTTACTATGGAAACAGGAGATATTACAGGATGGGACCTTCAAAGAATTTGTGATAACAAGAATCTGAGGCTGAAACATGCAAATGTTAAGATGTTTATGGAGCTACTGAAATTCTTTTCTTTTTTTTTTACTTTTTCTTGGGGGGGATACACCCCATTGAGCCCGACCGTAGAGATGCCTATGACCTCAGCCCACTGAATTTTGATTGCAAACTGCAGTGCGTCCCACTTTTTGTGCTAAAAGCAGGTGCTCACTTCATATACACTTATACTAAGGATACAACATCTTCATCAAAACTCACTTTTAGGACCCAATCAGTAAAATGTAAGCAGTTTATTTCTTTATTTTTGTACCTGGAGATATAAAAAAGGTCTTCCAGAGCTTTTTGTCTCTGGTGACATCCCGGATCTCTTTCGTCATGTTGATCAGCCTGCCAGCCACAGGAGGGACACGACGGAAGTCCAGGATCCTACAGGACAAAAGTCATAATTACACAGATTTGTCTGTATTGTCCAAATTAGAGCATGTATTGAACAAAATAGCATATGTATAAAAATTCATTAACAGGCTTTCAGCAAAAATATGTAAAAAAAAAAAAAAGAATGTGGACCCATAAAGTATAACACCCACATATATAATAACGCACAAAATATATTTTTTAACTTCTTTTACACTCCAACAACATGAAATTTCAAAATAATCTCACACACTTTGGTGTTTGGGAAGGAAAATTGTCTCTAAAAGTTCAACAATAAGTACACACTGTTCCGAAACTCAGCCCAGATGGGACTTGAAACCACAATTAAGACTTAAAAGAGGCCACTGAGGCAGCTTCACCAGCAAATGCTCAACTCACCAACAGGGGGCACTGTGGTATAAGCAATGATCTGCTGCAGAACACTTTTTTTTTACTTAAATTATATTTATAAATGGGTCTAAGATTCTACCTCAAACACATTTTTACCTTCAACTCATATTACTCCAACTCTACTCCCCAGCTGGGACTCATTTTGTGACCCTGCGTCATTTATCTGAAAATTATCATTGGTGTAATTGTGTGTATCGCAGGTAGTTTTTTAAAAAAAACATCCCTGACTGACGTCTTTTTCAATATAACAGCACGGCTCTGTTCGTGCATACGTGTCTGTTTTATGCATGCATGGCG
The DNA here is from genome assembly GCF_902500255.1 of Thalassophryne amazonica. NCBI lineage: Eukaryota > Metazoa > Chordata > Actinopteri > Batrachoidiformes > Batrachoididae > Thalassophryne > Thalassophryne amazonica. The sequence goes on along the minus strand of NC_047120.1, from coordinate 59,789,194 downwards.
CCTTTTTCGTCCATGCCACCATGGACAGCCTCTTTAAAAATGGATGCTCCTGACAACGCCTCACGGCAAAGTCCTGAGGGCGGTTCAGGAGGGAGACAGACTGAGATCAGAGCACAGAAGCCCCACAGACATTCACAGAAAACATCTTTGAACAAATGATGGCTTTGAGATGCGAGGTGGCGGGCGAGGCGAGACAGTCGTGTTTCTGTCGAACAGATGGACAGGCGCTGATGTCCCCGTGTTTGGCCTGCTGGGCCGCTAACGGGAACAAACAGCTCGAGCTGCCTCCGGTGTCATCACTCGGTCTCATCCCTCAGTGGGCATTTTGAAACTCAACACAGGAGAGAGGCGCCAGCCCACTCCTACTGCGGCGTGACCCGAACCGCGGCCCTGAGTAATGATTAGCTCCATCAAAGAGCTGCTCTGCAAAAAACAAACAAACACACAAACAAAAAACGACAAGCAGTTTTCTGTGTTTGTATCTCCAATGACATTTCATTTTCAGTTGTTGTTGTCAATTTGACCGTTTTGCCGTTTTTTTTTTTTGTTTCAGGGTCGCCACAGCGGATACAGCCAGATCCGCATTGGTATTGGCACAAGTTTTACGCCGGATGCCCTTCCTGATGCAGCTCCAGTGTAACCTGGAGAAACACACACAGCTGATGGTAGAGGTGGGCGGATCGATCCTAATATCGATAATATCGATACCAACCACTGGTATTGATTTTGAACGATCCTTGTGTAAAAAGATCGATACTCAAGCTTTTTTTCTCTCCCTCACGCACTGACTGCTGCGCACGCAGATTCATCAAAGTCTGCTCTCTGTCTGTAAGAGCAGCAGTGCGCTGTGTCACACAACACGGAGCAGCGCACCCTTGTATTGTGGTTTGTCAGCCCTCTACCTCAGGAGATTTTAAGTTGTGTTGAGTGATATTTTTTGAAACAAAAATGTTGATTGTGATAATAAAGTATTTTGTTCTCACGTACAATGTTGGCAAAATTCTACCTTTTGAATCCTTTGGATCTATGATGCTTAAATATGAAAAAATATCAGTATCGGTATCGATATTGGCAATACTGGGCCTGTATTTACTTGGTATCGGATCAATACCAAAATTCCCAGTATCGCCCACCTCTCGCCGATGGTGTTCCAAAGTACGAACTGTGATATAGGCCAAGGTTTGTCATACCCACTCCTCTCCTGAAGGGGGCAGCAGTTGTCAGAACTGGAGGTCAATGTTACATCACAAATTGAACTGGCCAATCACAGTGCAGCCCAAATTTTTCGCAATCACAGGGGCAAAAGAATTAATTTGTTTGCTGAGGGAGCAGGAGAAGCTATCCAGTAAAAAAAACAAAAAAAAAAAAACAGGTTTTGGTGAAAAGATACACATAGAAATATTATTTGTACGTTATTCTTATGTGCTTTAAAACAGTGCTACTTTTAAATAACGAGTTTGTCTTTTCATTTCGCAAAACACACACACACACACACACACACAATTGACAAGGTTTTTTTTTTAAACAATTAGAATAATGTTCTCTGGTTTATTCAATGTGTCTGCAACCTCTTCTAAAGTGAGGTTGGTGAAAAGTTGTACAAAACAAAACCAAAGCAGAAAAAATCTGATTCCTACTTTCAAAATTAAAGCTATAGTGCTATTTTTTTATTGTTTAGAAAATTCTATAATTTTCTATAATTTTATTCCTTAGCATGTAAGTAACCGATCATAAAATTATATTGTCAATATGATCAAAATTTTACGGCCTGGAAACAGTTTCGGCCCCTGGTGGGTCAAAATTCAAGCAATCAGACCTACATTTGGTAGCGAGATAATAGATCACATGGGGGTTTCCCCCGAGCTGCGTGAGGATGGTGAGAAGCACATGGCGACATCCAACTGGAGTAAGAAAGGCAACGTGATGTCAGTGGCTGCTAGCTCAAACAAAATAAACTAATATGGGGAAACGCTCTAAACAATTTATTTCTGGATAAATCTAATATAGTCTCATACGTTAGAGAGAAACAACCACTTCTAAATCTAAAAACACTGTTTCATAACCAGATAACACTTTTGAAGTGATTTACAAGACATCTTACGGACGTTAGCATGCATGCGCCGGGAACACGCATCAAAGTGGATCAGTCATCTCAAAACCTCACGTGTATGCACACACACTTCTTCCTGCAGTTCGCCTGCACAATGTCATTTGAAGGAAGAGACAATATTTCATTCTATTTTTATGACACTTTACACTGTTTTAGATTTTATTATTTGTATAGTGAAAATATTCTATTTAAATATCTTTTTTTTTACTGAAGCATTTGGAAATGTATCTCGATTAAATTCTCCCTAAAATGTTTTCTTTAAAGCAGTTTAAAAATATAGTTGAAGGCTTGTAAAAGCTCTTTAAAAGGCTAATTAAAATTTAAATCGAATAAGAATGAAAAAAAAAATAAATAAAATTCCTTAAGCTTCAACAACTGGAACATGCATAAAATTGTACATAAAGTAAAATAAATAAATAAATGACATTTACTTTTTTCTATTAATTGACTATTCTTTTCAGCCCTAAATAAAATAACGGCTTGGTTGTCATATTCACGTCGGTAAAAAGCACAAGAATTCCGCGGACCTTCAGAATGTGGAGCTATTTCCTATTTTAAACTCATGTCCGGCTCACTTTGGACCCTTGTATGTCTTTATATCTGCTTTGTTCTCTTTCCCACCTAATGCAGTGCATTTAAATCCAATCACATAATTAATGATGCTTATAATAGTCTTGCCTATATTAAAAAAAAAGAGACAATAGTACGATCATGTGTGTGCAAATGATGCTTTTAGAGGCGTGTGTGTGTGTGTGTGTCTGTGGGCCCCTGGGAGGCAGTGCAGTCTAAGTCTCTGCAGCAGCAGCAAGCTCTGCAGCCAGGCTCTAATTTAGAACAGACAAAATAAGGGAAAAAAAGAAGCAGTGCTTTTGGCAAACCCTGCCTGGCTTATATTAGAATGGGCACAGGGCCTTTCATTGCCTTTGGTTTCCTGCGCTTCCCCTTAACCCACGCATACGCCGCAAGTGTGTGAGGGTGTTTGCATGTGTGAGCGTGCACGCCGGAGCAGCAGATGTGTAGCAGGACTGTGAAGGAAGCTGCTGCTGAACTGTGCCACTGCGCCTGAAGGAAGAGTAACTCAATATTCTGTAAACATCATTGTGTTTATAAGTGACCTTCACAGCGCTCCGATGTCACCTGACACAGACTGGGTACAAAAAGAAAACCTTGTCCCCGAGATAAATACAAACAGTGCCATGAATTTAATTAATTTTAATTGATTTTAAGTTCACCAAATTATTTAACAATTTATCATAAAAGTTGAGGTGGTATCAAAAATGTGTGATACTCGCACACAGCTTCAAACCGCTTATTTCCAGTTAAATAGTGCAGCAGATAAGTTGAAACAATCCTTCCCTTGGTGATGCAAGCACCAAATTTGGCATGAATGTACTTCATAAATCAGTGTTTGAGAAAAAAGTGCTGGCCACTTGAAAATCCAATATGGCGGCCAGGTAGGGGGTTAATGAAGAAATTACACAGGGGTCAAATCTAAAAATGTTCCAATCATATTGAAAAGTATAACACATTATTTGTCTGATCATAAATATTCCAAAAAGGTATAGTTTGGGACTATCTATGTCTGACTGTTATGGAGTTATGGGGGTAAAAACAGCAAGAATGGTGACAAAGGTCAATTCAGTTTGTATAGGTCAAAAGATAAGTTGCCCCAATTTGGTAAAATGTGATGCAAATTATTGGTTGAGTTATAGGGTTTTAAAAAGGAATAGTTTGCACCATGTGTCATGCTCATCTGTCACATGCCATAGAATCCAGTGGCGTTCAACATTGTTTGACATTTACTTTGCAAACCAAGCGTTCAACACAGTCAAAAACTATTCCATTAATTAATCCTATTAGTTTCACCCAATAATTTGCACCACGTTTTACCAAAATTAATCAACCAAAGAGTCACCTAAGGCGACGAACTGGATTGCCTTTGGAATCAGGTCTCTTTAGAGGACTCCTTGGGTACTGCTGGAATGACTTTGTATCACAAATGGTAACTTTGGGAGACTCCAACAGCTATGGTATTTTGGTGATGTGGCACACTTTTCTGGACATGATCCAGCATGTAGGTGCCTCAGTGTTGAGGGGACACCAAGAAGATACGGCAGTGCACGGCACCAGCACATGCTCCCAAATCTGACCTGACGGAACTCATTTAACTGTAACACGGTGGAGAAGTAGTTGGTAGTTGGTGTGGATAGGAATAACGCTGGGGTCTTGCTTTTTGTTCTTTGATCATACCACATCTTTGATCTTGACTACTTTGATACAATTCAAGAGGAGGCACTGCCTTTGAGTCCTTGTGGTTCAGTATTTAATATTCAGTAGCTGATCTTTGATTGTGATTTTTTTCAGCCCACCCCTGTCTTTGATATGTGAATACAAGCGATGGATTCTGTCTTTGATCCTTGATGTTTGAGTTGGATTCCTTTCATCCTGATTAAGGAAACAACACAAGACAGGCAGATAAACAAAAGCCGATGAAACTAGAAACCTTGCCATGGTTCAACAGATCAGGGAGCAAAGGCAAGGATGTGCACCTTGATCAGGATCCAAAGAATCTGAAAACATCTCAAACATAGTGATCAGGATTAAAGATGAGCAATAAGGATCAAAGGACAGGGTCAAAGACCAAGATCAGAGCTCGAAAGATAAAAGTTCTGGTTCACAAGTCAGCAATCAGAAACAAAGGTGAATATCAGGGTCAACGATTAACAATAAGGATCTAAAAATGTCCATAGGTGAGATCAATGAATAATCCTGTCACAAAAGAAGAAGAAAGAGATCGTAGGCACTGGTGAAGGTATGAGCTCTGAGTGCCTTTCTACTTCTAAACCTTGCTATCATTAGCCAAATTAAACACATCTGGACAGGTTTTGGTCCAAAATCTGATTCCATTTCACAGATCTCAAAAGGAGGCGATTTCACCGAGGAATATGTCTCCTCCCTCAAAGTGGCACTAACCACAGCAGTCAGCAGATGGCAGCCCGTCGTGTGTTAGTTACGTGCCCCGTGCGCAAAAGATCACCAGTGTGCACATTAAAACACAACGCCTCTGCTCGTAATAACCAACGACCGCAGTAACGTTAGCGTGACTTTAATAGTAACGCCGCCTCTCCAAACTCATTGCTTTCTGTCGTAGATCTGAGAGCCTCGTGAGGTTTTCTCTTTTCATTAAGTCTCTCCGGCAGGCTGGGCCGCGCTGTAAAGTGTGAGCCTTGTAAAGGCAGTGAGTCAGAGAAGCGTGGTGGTTACTAAGCTGGGAGGCTGCAGTCATTGTTCAGGCAGCTGTTAGCAGCAGGAGGGCAGCATTCGCTGTCCATGACTCACGGCCTCTCAGAGCTCACAGCCTGGACTCTGCCCACTCAGCCCACACCCATCCCTGCTCGAAAGAAAGACCGTTTGAATGAAAACCTGTACAGAAAATGGAGGGTATATGGACAACGGTCATGCAAACACACTCAGGGGACCTTGTGTCAAAGCTGTTTCCCGACAGAGAAGCTATAGCGTCACTCAAACTAACCACAGTGTTAACTTTAACACAAAATCCCCAGTAGTTTTTTTTAATCTTCTAATACAAAAAGCACAATGTTATACACCTTCTAACAAATTAATACACTGTAAACCATTACACTCAAAAATGGCTCTTTGGATGAGCTCAATTCATTTATGTGCAGGATTTCCGTGTAATAAATATATGTAGCCCCCAACTCAAATAAAACACATCCATGCAAGATAATGTAATTGAATTTAGTTGGGACTACATATATTATTTATTATTATTTATTGCTGTTTCACAGGCGTGTTTGTGTGTGTTGTTTGCTGGGAAGTGATGAGATTTTGGAGTAGTTTGGTCAAAGGTCAACCAAAAAGCCTAGATGCATGATCTAAAGCATATATGACCAGCAAAAATATTTGTGATAGATTATTGTGTATGACATCATAACAATGTCACATAGAAGTCATATGACACAATCAAGACATCATTACAGACATATGTATTTTCATTTTTAGATTTATATTGTGGTTTGTACACTCAAAAAATGGCTCTTGGATGAACTCATTCATTTAAGGAAGGATTTCCATCTAATAAATACATGTCGTCCCAACTAAATTAAATTACATTATCTTGCATGGATGTGTTTATTTGAGTTGGTGCTACATATATTTATTAGATGGAATCCAATTCAAAGAGCCAATTTTTTGAATGTGTCACTCAAACAAATGACTTCAGTTTGGGACTCTGGCAAGGACGGTCACATTCACCCTGACTTCCTCCCTGCCACCTCAAAGGCAGCGCGGTTTTTACTGCTGCAGCCTTCAACCCCCAGGCTGGGCGGTGCAGGCCCCTCCTGCTGCAGCCTTCACCCACTTTGCCTCAATTCAGATGACAGACTGCTTCAAGTTTAGAGCACATAAACAATGTCAAATGTATACGAGGTCTGTCAATAAAGTATAGGTCCTTTTTATTTTTTTCAAAAACTATATGGATTTCATTCATATGTTTTTACGTCAGACATGCTTAAACCCTCGTGCACATGCGTGAGTTTTTCCACGCCTGTCGGTGACGTCATTCGCCTGTGAGCACTCCTTGTGGGAGGAGTTGTCCAGCCCCTCGTCGGAATTCCTTTGTCTGAGAAGTTGCTGAGAGACTGGCGCTTTGTTTGATCAAAATTTTTTCTAAACCTGTGAGACACATTGAAGTGGACACGAAAAATTAAGCTGGTTTTCAGTGAAAATTTTAACGGCTGATGAGAGATTTTGAGGTGATACTGTCGCTTTAAGGACTTCCCACGGTGCGAGACGTCGTGCAGCGCTCTAAGGCGCCGTCGTCAGCCTGTTTCAAGCTGAAAACCTCCACATTTCAGGCTCTATTGATCCAGGACGTCGTGAGAGAACAGAGAAGTTTCAGAAGAAGTCGGTTTCAGCATTTTATCCGGATATTCCACTGTTAAAGGAGATTTTTTTAATGAAAGACGTGCGGACGGATTGCAGCGTCGGCTCGCAGCCGCCGCGATGCTCCGCCACAGGAAAAACACCTCTGTTGGAAGCCTTAAGGACAAGTTGGAACATGTCCAGCTGTTAAACAATTTCTCATATACTCACTCCACTGAAAGCCATCAAAAGCCGCCTGGATTTTACAAATGGTTATCAACACGGAGGTGTTTTTCCTGTGCCGCCGCACCGCGCCGGCTGTGTCCCGACACGCGGACCTGTCCGCACGTCTTTCATTAAAAAAATCTCCTTTAACAGTGGAATATCCGGATAAAATGCTGAAACTGACTTCTTCTGAAACTTCTCTGTTCTCTCACGACGTCCTGGATCAATAGAGCCTGAAATGTGGAGGTTTTCAGCTTGAAACAGGCTGACGATGGCGCCTGAGAGCGCTGCGCGACGTCTCGCACCGTGGGAAGTCCTTAAAGCGACAGTATCACCTCAAAATCTCTCATCAGCCGTTAAAATTTTCACCGAAAACCAGCTTAATTTTTTGAACCATGTCCACTTCGATGTGTCTCACAGGTTTAGAAAAAATTTTGATCAAACAAAGCGCCGATCTCTCAGCAACTTCTCAGACAAAGGAATTCCGATGAGGGGCTGGACGACTCCTCCCAAGGAGTGCTCACAGGCGAATGACGTCACCGACAGGCGTGGAAAAACTCACGCATGCGCACGAGGGTTCAAGCATGTCTGACGTAAAAACATATGAATGAAATCCATATAGTTTTTGAAAAAAATAAAAAGGACCTATACTTTATTGACAGACCTTGTATGTGTTGTCTTTAATGTGTTGTTTTAATTTAATGTGTGCCATTATTACAGTAAACAAGTAATAATTGTGGATTAAGTGTTGTAGCTTGTCTGAATTAATTGGAGTGTAACATAATTGCCCTTTTTTGGGATCAATAAAGTTGTCTGAAACAAATGACTCATTGGATGTAGTCAATTCATTTATGGGCAGGATTTCTATCTAATAAATATATGTAGTCCCAACTCAAATAAAACACATCCATGCAAGATAATGTAATTTAGTTGTAACTACATATATTAGATGGAATCCAGTCCAGTGAGTCAGTTTTTTTGAGTGTATCACACAAACAATAACTTGTTGGATGAACTCAATTCAATTATGGGCAGAATTTCCATCTAATAAATATCTGTAGTCCCAACTAAATTAAATTAAATTATCTTGCATGGATGTGTTTTATTTGAGTTGGGGCTACAGATATTATTAGATGGAAATTCTGCTCATAACTGAATTGACTTCATCCAATGCATCAGTTTTTTGAGTGTAGCCACCTTCAAAATGGTTCCAATTTACCAGCAAAAGTCCCTCATAGACACTATATAAATACACTAGACGTCTGCGCAAGCATTGACTGGATTTCTTAGTCCAAATGACGAATCCTTTCATCTGATGTTATATGGCCCCAGTTGCTACGTCTTCAATATTTGCAAAATGCCACATCCTACTACATATTTACTGTGTAACTATTAACGTAGTTTGAGTCCACAGTGGACGGAGACTCCACGTTAGGAATAAAGGGGTTCACGCTGTATTACGACAGAGTTTGTGGCGTCATTACGAAAAGTTAATTAATCTTTGGGTTTGTGAAGGGGGCATGAAAATAGGGTGCTTTTTGTGACAGGGCACAAATTTATATCGTGATGGGGGCACGAACTGTGGGGTGACGGGGGTCTGGAGGGGTTATGGTTAGGGTTAGGGGAGGGTAGACACTTACACTATGGTTCGTGTTAGGAGAAGAGGAGGATTATAAATAACAAAAAACCGTGTCAGGAAAATTGAGTGCTTTTCATGACGGGGGCATGAAAAAAACATGAGACTGGGCTGGTCTACACACTTTGTGCTCAAAGTTGCTTTACCTGTCCAGATGGAAGGCAGCAATTTCGGCATTGTGTCTCTCAAAGTCTGAGAAGTAGAAGAAGTCTGGTGGTGTCTCCTGCTCCCGGGTCTGCCTGCAGGGAAGAAGATCAAAGTTAGTTTTGGTTTAAGGTCATATACAAAAACTGTACAGGAAGTTCAGCTAAAACCGTGTCTCACACGTACATACGCCCTGATTTGTGAAGAGCTCTCATTCACTTATCTAGCTGTCTCTAAGTCTTACAAAAAGCCCTCCTGGAAGTTACCGTGGGCGTTTTGTGAGGCAAAAAGGAACAAGGACGATTCAAGGTCAACCTTCTGAAGCATTCACTCCTGTTCTCAGTATGTAACCATTTCTGTTCAGCTTTGATCCTCCTCTGGCCCCCAAAAACCTGCTTTCCACACACATTCTAAAGCTCTTACTGGAGGGAAAAGAGGCTCTTCAAGGCTTAAATCCCTGAGCTGATGGAAGGTATTCCAGCAGAGGCCGGGGACAAGCAGGACAGCGGACAGGAGAAGACAAAATCACAGGTTGAAAAGACTCTCTCATGGTCACATGTTAGTGTATTGTGTAAATCCCCTGATTAAGATCCAACGCACGTCATCATTACTTCAGAAAAAATAAAAATACACACATTTACATTTGCCAAGGAGGTTCTTTTTGTTTATGTTTGTATATCTGTCTTTTTTGCTGTTGTTGTTTGTTGTTCTTGTTTTTTATTCCTTTAGATTGTCTATGAGGAAATAAATTATTTTTAATAGATTTTGTGGGCCGATAACATTTTGATGTGGATCCAGATCAAGGGACAGATCATGTCTTTGATTCTGTCTTCTTTTATCTTGATCATGCCTTTGAGCATTGATCCTGATCATAAAGTAGATTGTGTGCTTGATCCTTGTTCTTCATATCAAGATTCCTTCGATCTCTGATTGCCATTCCATTAAGTCTGATCCTGCCTTTGACCAGATCTGATGAAAGATCTCATGCTGACTTTGATCCTTCATCTTTGATTCTAATTCATTTGATTCTGATTCCACCATTACATTTAAATTATGATCATAGGGCAGATAACCTCTTTGATCTGTGATCCTAATTCCTTTTGAGTCTGACTGTGCCTTTGATCTTTGATTCTGATGGTATTCGTACTGACTTTTATCATTCACCTTTGATCCTCATTCATTTTATTCTGATCCTCCCTTTAATCTTTGATTTCAATCTTTATTGAGTCGGTCACAATTACAAGATCATGGCATCACAAATCAACATTTAAGTTCAGTGGTAAGGATCAAATGTTTATCCATCTCTTTATATATATATATAATATATATATATATATATTATATATATAATATATATATATATATATATAAAACTTTGATTCTTATTACAGGATCGAAGCAAGACAGATAAATGGTGACGAAAACATAATCCCCTTGGTAAGGTTGAAAGATCAAGGATCAGCAAACAGGATAAAAAGTCATTGTTCAGGATCAAAGATCAACAATCCTGATAGATCAGGATCAAAGAATAGCGTTAAGGTCAAATCATAAGTTAAAGGTGACTGTGGAGTCCTGGTGGAGATATGTGCTCTTTGAGTGCCTTTCTAGTGAAGTTATTTTTCCTTTGAAACACTTTGTTTTCTCATTATAATTTTATTGACAACAGCAAATACTTTCCACAAAGTCAGTTCAGTGTAACGGGTTGGACTGCAGCCTTTGCTGTTTCTGCTTCAGCCACTTTAAGGAGGACAAGAAGAATGGAAACTGTCTTGGCACAAGTTTGCTCTCTTTCTCCCTCTCTGGATTCTCACTGTTTGTTTTGCACAAATCCTCTCTCTTTCACCTCCTCTACGTCTCTCTCCCTCACGCACTGCTCTTTTCTGAGTCCAGTGCTTAATTCTTTATATCTGTCTTCCTCTCGCTCTCTCCATTCTGCTTTCCTCCCGCCTTCAGCTGGCAGGCTGTGGTGCACCACAGCTGTGCGGCTGACATCCGCACCAGTCATTAAGTAACCGTGCACAGCCCAGAAACACACACACGCGTCTAAAAATTCCTCCTTTTACCCTGTTGTTTCTTTTTATGTTGTTTGCCTCATTCAGAATAAGTCTGCAAGAATTTCAGCAACACACAGATGAGCGGCCAAAGTCAAAACCTGCTACAAAATGATGCGATACTGTAAAAATGCAATTGATTTAACCAGGTAGTCCCATTGAGATTGAGACCTGTTTTGCAAGGGAGACCTGGACAATAGGGCAGCGCAGTCTCGTTTGAACCCTGCATGATATCGCGGGATTTGACCACTTGTGGGGACAGCCGCTCCCGTTGCGCAATACATACACAGCCGATAACTTCACATGGAAAAATGGTGCACTGTTTTGTTTTCGGCTGCAATCACTGAAAAGTGCAGGTTTTTTTCAGTTCCCAGTGGAGAAGGGAAGACGAGGTAAATGTGAGAGGTTGTGTCTGTAAGTGTTAGCCTACACAGCTAACCAGAGTAGCCGCCTTCTCTCACCTGCACAAGCACCACGACATGTTTGAGCTCTGGATCATAAACAAACCACATGCGTTGGAAAGTGGACTTTCCAACGCATCGTCACTTTTTCTTTGCATTTTCACTTTGGTTGCGTAAATTTGCTCAGCCAGAAGTAGAGAAATTACATCATCTGCGTCATATTTTACCCCTTTAGTGCCCGCCCTCAAACGAGACTGCGCTGCCCAATTATATCGTTTCCAATTTACCTAACCTGCATGTCTTTAAATTTGGGAAGAAACCCACACAAACACAGGGAAAACATGCAAACTCCACACAAAAAGGCCACAGGTGGGAATCGAAGCCATGACCTTCTTGCTGTGAGGCAACAGTGCTAACCACTAAGCCACCGTGTGGCTCAATATTGCAATATTAAATTAAGTTTAATACTAATAAGAAAGTAATTAGGACTCTTTTTTTCAGATGACAGACAATATAGGATTTGCACTGATGTCATTAGACTAACTTAGTGGACTAACTTAGCGGTCAGCGAATGTTGAGGACTGAAACATTCCCGATTTGTGTTGCTTAAATAGAAAAAAAACCTCATTCTGTTGCTTACCAAAGGATTACAAAGGGGGGGGGGGGGGGGGTCTGATAACCAAACTATAACTAACTCAGCTTCCATGAAACAATTTGCATGTGCAAATAAAGGGGAGGTGATGGTCTAGTGGTTAAGGTGTTGGGTTTGAGTCCAGAAGATCATGGGTTCAAATCCCCGCCTGACTGGAAAATCACTAAGGGCACTTGGGCAAGGCATAAGGGCATAATTGTAATTGAGGCATAATTGTAAAGTGCTTTGAGCATCTGATGCAGATGGAAAAGCGCTATATAAATGCAGTCCATTTACCATTTATCTAATCTGGAAAGTCTCACATTGTGATCAACCTGGATGCCACATCTATTTACACACAGACCAGGGATCAGCCGAGCAGGTCGCTCAGTGGCTAATCAGTTCAGCGATCAATGCGTAAACCTGGTTTACACATGGATCTATTTATTTTAAAACCAAAGTATGCCAAGTAAACTAAAGTATACCACAAGTTTGGTGTAACATTTCAAATAAATTTAAAAACACAAAATAAAACCCAGTGATGTTATTCCTAGGCTGTGGAAAAGCCTAGACAGTGGGTGAAAGAGTATCTAATGAGTTCATCCCCCTCCAGTTTTTTTTTAACATCATAACTCACAAACAGTAAATGCTATCATCCTGTAAGTGACCAGTTTAAAAGGTCAGATAATGAAGACAAACTGATCAGACATCAATCGAAAAACAACATTGTTTTGGTAGTGCAATATCCTGTAGAACTGTCTGCCAAACACTGAACACTGCCACCTACTGGGCGTGTTTGGACTTCTTGCAGGGAACAATAGTGCATGATGAAAATTAAGAGCAGGTGTGTTTGTAGTAGATTGAAATTAGCTTGTTTTGTGAGGCAGTCGGAGTCAGTGGACATTTTTAAGTCAAGACTGAAAACCTATTTTTATTGTCTTTCTTATGAATATTTTTTATTTTTATTTGTTTTATTCTTTTACTTCTGTTTTTATTTATGTATTTGAAATTTTTCTATTCAGTTTTAATTATTTATTAAATTTTATGTTGACGTTTTATGTAAGGCGCCTTGAGACGGCTTTTGCTGTGATTTGGCCCATTATAAGCTAATTAAATTAAATTAAATTAATGAATTTAAATTAAATTTTGTCTCTGTCTGAGGTGCAGAAGGACATACGCGGGAGTGGCATCTGTGGACAACGGGATGCTGGACTGATGCAGCAGATGTTTTTGAATTTCTATTTCCTATTTGTTCAGCTTTGTAAAATCTTGTAAAAACCTTGTAACTGTTAGAATGGCCGAAGCAGTGGGTCACCCCTTTGAGTCTGGTCTGCTTGAGGTTTCTTCCTCAGTATCATCAGAGGGAGTTTTCCTTACCACTGTCACCTGTGTGCTTGTTTTAGGGGTTGGTAAGGTTAGACCTTATTTGTGTGAAGTGCCTTGAGGCAGATTTGTTGTGATTTGGCACTATATAAAATGTAATAAATTGAAATTGAATAATACATTTAAATCTGTCAGTTGCTTTATTACAGTAAGTATTACAGTTTAAGTAAAATTATGAGGTGACAAAAATGTAGAGGGTGCAACAGTCTGTAAAGGAATTGCACATAACATGATGATGTCACAAAGTAAATTATCCTGTCATGAAATTGGAAGATACACTCGAGCGTGCAGTGGTGCTGCGCATACCCACATCCACCGGGAACTGCCTTTGGTGGCGGCCACACAGGTAGACAACTCTTCCATCTCCAACAGCTGTGGTCCTCAACACAGACACACCTACATAATGGATCATTATGTCCAAAGAAATGTGCCACATGGAAACAATGTTGTATCTCACATTCCCTCAGAATGCAAGTGGTACTGTGTCCCTAAGTACTGTATTTTCAGGAGTATAACTTGTACCGATTTAACTACATATAACATATATAAGTCACACCTGAGGAGTGTTAGTTACATAATTTTTTCTGTATGTGGAACTCACTTTTTAACACAGCGTTTCTTTGGAAGCAAGTTCTATAACAGACACGAACTCAGTAGCACATTTGCACAAAACAGCATGTGCTGTTACTTAACATAAGGACTTTTAAATAAAAAAAAAAGTAAGAAGATGGACAAATACACATGCAATCCACAACATAATGGATGTTATCTGACATGGTTTGGATGAATGGAATCTTTAGATGGACATGGATGGAGAAGTCATCAGTGGGTTTATCCAGAAAGCTTGTGGTGTGTACCATAAGGACTTTTAAATGCCCCCCCCCCCCCAAAAAAAAATAAAAAAAACATAAGCAAGCTAAGCAAATAACTGGGTGTTATCTGATTTGATCAGCTCTTTAATTTGTGATTTTTGTGCATTGTTGTGTACTTTTATTATTGGTGTTTATTCTTTTATTATAGGAGTTTATTTTATTCAGTGTGCTAATTACTTGTGTTATGTAGCCAGAAATGATCTAAACTTAAGCTCCCCTCATTAATATGCAAATTTATCCAAACATCACAGCAGCAGTATGTGATTATCTGCTCCTTCGCTTCACGTTGCTCATCCCTTGTTCATTTTTTGTTGACTTTGCGGTCTTCTGCTGGATAGCTTTGCTTCAGGGACACAGCTCAGGCTCTCCATCAAGTTAGAATTGCACCGACTTTGGAGACAGAGCAGTGTTTGTTTGGCTGCAGTGTTGGAGGCACTTTAGGGAAAAGTCAGTTAACACGTTTATTGTAGTGTCAAATACCAGTTTTTTCCACTCCTTGAAGTACTTTCATCTGCGCTGCCGCCATTCAAGTTCAACAGCTCCACTAGCAGCTACTGTTGTCGTCGTTGCTGTAATGACTTAGCACTTGGGCTGTGAGTATTTCGGCTATGTGCATCATGTTATTACTATGGATGTGAGTGCTTCACGCTCCGTGCCTTGTATTAGCTTTCACACTGTGAGTGCTTCACGCTCCGTGCCTTGTATTAGCTTTTGCGCTGTGAGTGCTTCACGCTCCGTGCCTAATATTAGCTTTTATGCTGTGAGTGCTTCACGCTCCGTGCCTCATGTTGTCTGTGGCTGTGAGTGCTTCGCGCTCCGTGCTTCATGTTCAGTCTGTGGCTGTGAGTGCTTCACGCTCCGTGCTTCATGTTCAGTCTGTGGCTGTGAGTGCTTCACGCTCCGTGCCTCGTGTTCAGTCTGTGGCTGTGAGTGCTTCACACTCCGTGCCTTGTATTAGCTTTTACGCTGTGAGTGCTTCACGTTCCGTGCCTAGTATTAGCTTTTATGCTATGAGTGCTTCACGCTCCGTGCCTCATGTTCAGTCTGTGGCTGTGAGTGCTTCACGCTCTGTGCCTAGTGTTCAGTCTGTGGCTGTGGCTGTGAGTGTTTCATGCTCCCTGCTTCGTGTTCAGTCTGTGGCTGTAAGTGCTTCATGCTCCGTGCCTCGTGTTTAGTCTGTGGTGAGTGCTTCACGCTCCGTGCTTTGTGTTCAGTCTGTGGCTGTGAGTGCTTCACGCTCCGAGCCTCATGTCGAATCTGTGGCTATGAGTGCTTCACGCTCCGTGCATCGTGTTAAGGCTGTGACTGTGAGTGATTTACACTCCGTGCCTCCTGTTACGGCTGTGACTGTGGGTGATTCACGCTCCGTGCCTTGTGTTAGCATTACACTTCGAGTGATTCATGCTCCGTGTCTTGTTACAACTGTGGTTGTGAGCGATTTGTGCTCTGTGCCTTGTATTAGTATTACTCTGGGAGTGGTTTACGCTCCGTGCCTCGTGTTACTATTTACACTGTGTGTGATTCACGATTTGTCTTTCTATCTGTAACCGTCAGGGCTTGTGTTAGCCATCTGCATGCAGTTCACAATGTTGTCAGGGCCTTTGCTGCATGGCTGTAGTCCCTGTTTGGCTCCCTTGAGCCAAGATGATGGACATATGTTTTGCCCCTCGTGTCTTGGGATCGGACACCTGAGGGAAGCCCTGACTGGCAATGTCTGCTTTAATTGTGCCAGCATGCCACTGGCAGAGAGGTCTGCTAGACTTGCGGCATTGGAAAGTGGGATGCCTAGAGCGACTTTGGCCCCCAACCCCAGGAAAGAACCAAAGCGCCGTAAACGCCCACATGCAGGGACCCCTTCTGCTAGAAGGTTACTCATGACCATGCTTTGGCTGAAAAGGTTGAAACTGACTTCTGAGTTTGCTCAGATTAAGTCCTTGCTTCTAAATCTACAGCCTAGGGACGCAAACAGTTCCTGTTGTCCCCAATTAGGCTGATCAGACCGACGTAGTAACTCAGCAGGAAGAAGATGCCATGTCTATTGCTGCAACTGATTCCTTGTACATGACAAGCGATACAGACTGTGTGGAGGATCAGGATGAGAGGGGTCTCTCTCCAAGCCATTCATTAGTGGGCTCTCACACCTCTGAGGCAGAGTCCCTGCCGCAAACCGGACCTGGACTATCCTTTGTCAAGCAAGCTGTTCAGTTGGCTTTATCCAGGCTTGGGTTCGACAATCCCCCTGCGGAAACCACCGCTTCAAGTGCCTTTTTCAAAGTCACTCAGAAGCCTGAGTTCAACGTTCCAGTTTCACAACCATATATCGAGGAGCTCCACTGATGTTGGGCAGACCCCAAATCATTGACCCATCTATTGCAGGACTGCAGAGCCCTTAGCTCTATGTGTGATTCGGCGCAGTATGGTCTGAACCGTATGCCTTCTGCCCACGACCTGAGTGTAAGGTCACTGATGACCTCCTCACCAAAAGCTATGACATAGCTGCTCGCATTGGTCGCCTAGGCAACTCAGTGTCCCATTTAGCCCTTGCCCTCACAAAGTCTTTGAGGGAGGCAGAGGTTGATGATGCTACTCAAAGTCTTAATGATGCCTCACTCCAAACTTTTGCTTATCTGTCCAGAGAGCTTGGCAGACTGATGTCAACCCTTACATCACTAGACGTAAGGTGTGGCTTGCGCAGTCCTCCCTGTCCGAATCCTGCAGAGGTACACTCCGTTCACTGCCGGTTCTTCCAGGCCAAGTATTTGGACCTGCGGCCCAACAAACTTTGGAGCGTGCTGTTGAGGCTAGTAAATCTCTGCAACAGTTTGTTGACCTACACTGGTCTTCCAGGCCTCAGCCAGCCAGACATGCTACAGCTTTTCACTCTACATCCAGGCTCCCGCCTACTCCCAGAACCGCACGTGCCTTCGCAGTTGAGGGCCAGCTCTCCCAGCGGCCTGCCTTTCAGGAGCCTATGGGCAGATCCCAAGAACTGAACGGTTTCACAGAGCTTCCAGTAATCGCGCCCAGAGGTCCTCAGGGATGTGAGGCAGAGGTGGTCGGGTCTGACTGCCAATGTTTGGCCCCCATTGTAGTTACATTCGTAACTCTTGTTCTACACAAGTATGATGGTATTTAAGTGTAGATAGAAGGTTTAAAGAACTTAACTTAGGAATTCCCATTTAAGTAACAACTGGTAGTTTTTAAACTGTTCTTGACTTCACTGTCTACAAAATGTATCACATGCACCTCATGCACACAGCACAGTGTGTCAGACGTGCCGGCTCACCCATGAGGAAGTCAAAGATGGTCATGTCCATGACGTCCAGCAGTCGCATCCCACTATCATAAGGTGGCGTCTGCTTGACCTCCTCGCAGAAGTCTGGATCCACCTCCCACCTGCAGGGGTTTGACAGCGACACAACTCTAATCGCACCCAGATTATGATGCAGAGTCGGGAGTCTGATATCTGATTCTGTTTCCTTACTCGGCCTTCTTGCGTTTGTGGTAGGAACGCCTCCACGGGTTCCTCCAAGTCTTGCGTTTGGCGAGGGCCAGGTCCGGGAGGAAGGCGGCCAACGATCCTTCTATCTGGTCCGGTTTACCGCACAGTGCGTGTTCAGTGGAGCAGTAGTAGGAACACTCCCCGTAGAAACACACGTTGTTAGCTGAGAACAGAGACGGTTCACGGCAATTAGACGTAGTGTATTGATGAAAAAGTACTTTACTTTAAATGGGACCCCACACTGTTTTTGTGCTTTTGCAGTCAAGAACAAATACACGAAAGGGTTCATTTGCACAGAAGTGATGTAACTTTTATTCATCGCTAAGATCAGCACTCATTTTAATGTGCTGTAATTTTTCATGTGCATGCAACAAATAAAACTGTCTGATAATAATAATTTCATGCAAATGAGCACCCCAGCATTTCTGAGCACAAAACTAACTAACTAACTATATATACACTCAACAAAAATATAAATGCAGCACTTTTGGTTTTGCTCCCATTTTGTATGAGATGAACTCAAAGATCTAAAACTTTTTCCACATACACAATATCACCATTTCCCTCAAATATTGTTCACAAACCAGTCTAAATCTGTGATAGTGAGCACTTCTCCTTTGCTGAGATAATCCATCCCACCTCACAGGTGTGCCATACCAAGATGCTGATTGGACACCATGATTAGTGCACAGGTGTGCCTTAGACTGCCCACAATTAGGCCACTCTGAAAGGTGCAGTTTTGTTTTATTGGGGGGGGGATACCAGTCAGTATCTGGTGTGACCACCATTTGCCTCATGCAGTGCAACACATCTCCTTCGCATAGAGTTGATCAGGTTGTCAATTGTGGCCTGTGGAATGTTGGTTCATCCTCTTCAATGGCTGTGCGAAGTTGCTGTATATTGGCAGGAACTGGTACACGCTGTCGTATACGCCGGTCCAGAGCATCCCAAACATGCTCAATGGGTGACATGTCCGGTGAGTATGCCGACCATGCAAGAACTGGGACATTTTCAGCTTCCAACAATTGTGTACAGATCCTTGCAACATGGGGCCGTGCATTATCCTGCTGCAACATGAAGTGATGTTCTTGGATGTATGGCACAACAATGGGCCTCAGGATCTTGTCATGGTATCTCTGTGCATTCAAAATGCCATCAATAAAATGCACCTGTGTTCTTCGTCCATAACAGAAGCCTGCCCATACCATAACCCCACCGCCACCATGGGCCACTCGATCCACAACATTGACATCAGAAAACCGCTCACCCACACGACGCCACACACGCTGTCTGCCATCTGCCCTGAACAGTGTGAACCGGGATTCATCCGTGAAAAGAACACCTCTCCAACGTGCCAAATGCCAGCGAATGTGAGCATTTGCCCACTCAAGTCGGTTACGACGACGAACTGGAGTCAGGTCGAGACCCCGATGAGGATGACGAGCGTGCAGATGAGCTTCCCTGAGATGGTTTCTGACAGTTTGTGCAGAAATTCTTTGGTTATGCAAACCGATTGTTTCAGCAGCTGTCCGAGTGGCTGGTCTCAGACGATCTTGGAGGTGAACATGCTGGATGTGGAGGTAAATGGTAAATGGACTGCATTTATATAGCGCTTTTCCATCTGCATCAGATGCTCAAAGCGCTTTACAATTATGCCTCACATTCACCCGATGTCAGGGTGCTGCCATACAAGGCGCTCACTACACACCGGGAGCAATAGGGGATTAAAGGCCTTGCCCAAGGGCCCTTAGTGATTTTCCAGTCAGGTGGGGATTTGAACCCATGATCTTCTGGACTCAAGCCCAACACCTTAACCACTAGACCATCACCTCCCCCGTCCTGGCTGGTGTGGTTACACGTGGTCTGCGGTTGTGGAGCTGGTTGGATGTACTGCCAAATTCTCTGAAACGCCTTTGGAGACGGCTTACATTCAGAGCAACAGCTCTGGTTGACATTCCTGCTGTCAGCATGCCAATTGCACGCTCCCTCAAATCTTGCGACATCTGTGGCATTGTGCTGTGTGATAAAACTGCACCTTTCAGAGTGGCCTTTTATTGTGGGCAGTCTAAGGCACACCTGTGCACTAATCATGGTGTCTAATCAGCATCTTGATATGGCACACCTGTGAGGTGGGATGGATTATCTCAGCAAAGGAGAAGTGCTCACTATCACAGATTTAGACTGGTTTGTGAACGATATTTGAGGGAAATGGTGATATTGTGTATGTGGAAAAAGTTTTAGATCTTTGAGTTCATCTCATACAAAATGGGAGCAAAACCAAAAGTTTATATTTTTGTTGAGTGTATATATATATATATATATATATATATATATATAAACACATTGAGAACTAATATTAGTAATTTAACAAAGTCATGAATATTACCCTTCTGATCAGACACATATGTAAATTTAGGTATTGCAAAGATTTTGAAATGTTTCTGAACAGTGTTTGGTTTCACCATCACCAAACAAAGCTTTTTTCACCTCATGGTCACAACTTAATTATTTTTTATCATGATATTTACATGATGCATATATCTTGTTACCTCAAAAAATAAATAAATAATAAATAAATAAATAAAAAAAGAGACCCTTCCCTCTTCTCAAAATAATGAGATAAATTAAACAGCATGAGAAACAAGCCCAGGCATCTCAAGATAATAAAATACGTAGTCAACTTTTTATTATGAGAAAATAACATTAAAAAAATAACTGCAGGCAATGAAACTATACAACTAACTAATAATAATAATAATAATAAAAGTATTATCATCCTTTTTTCCAAATACATCAGGTTGTGGCTTCTGAACCGAGATGCTTGAAGAAAATTTGTAATCACCAGAACAAACAGAATAATGAAAAATAAATAAATGAAATACATTAAATTTCACAGTGGTGAGAACTTTCTCAGTCAAACCAGTGCAGGGCTTAAACAATATCTCGTGGTTACTATGGAAACAGGAGATATTACAGGATGGGACCTTCAAAGAATTTGTGATAACAACAATCTGAGGCTGAAACATGCAAATGTTAAGATTTATGGAGCTACTGAAATTCTTTTCTTTTTTTTTTACTTTTTCTTGGGGGGGATACACCCCATTGAGCCCGACCGTAGAGATGCCTATGACCTCAGCCCCACTGAATTTTGATTGCAACTGCAGTGCGTCCACTTTTTGTGCTAAAAGCAGGTGCTCACTTCATATACACTTATACTAAGGATACAACATCTTCATCAAAACTCACTTTTAGGACCCAATCAGTAAAATGTAAGCAGTTTATTTCTTTATTTTTGTACCTGGAGATATAAAAAAGGTCTTCCAGAGCTTTTTGTCTCTGGTGACATCCCGGATCTCTTTCGTCATGTTGATCAGCCTGCCAGCCACAGGAGGGACACGACGGAAGTCCAGGATCCTACAGGACAAAAGTCATAATTACACAGATTTGTCTGTATTGTCCAAATTAGAGCATGTATTGAACAAATAGCATATGTATAAAAATTCATAACAGGCTTTCAGCAAAAATATGTAAAAAAAAAAAAAGAATGTGGACCCATAAAGTATAACACCCACATATATAATAACGCACAAAAATATATTTTTTAAATTCTTTTACACTCAACAACATGAACTTTCAAAATAATCTCACACACTTTGGTGTTTGGGAAGGAAAATTGTCTCTAAAAGTTCAACAATAAGTACACACTGTTCCGAAACTCAGCCCAGATGGGACTTGAAACCACAATTAAGACTTAAAAGAGGCCACATGAGGCAGCTTCACCAGCAAATGCTCAACTCACCAACAGGGGGCACTGTGGTATAAGCAATGATCTGCTGCAGAACACTTTTTTTTTTACTTAAATTATATTTATAAATGGGTCTAAGATTCTACCTCAAACACATTTTTACCTCAACTCATATTACTCCAACTCTACTCCCCAGCTGGGACTCATTTTGTGACCCTGCGTCATTTATCTGAAAATTATCATTGGTGTAATTGTGTGTATCGCAGGTAGTTTTTTAAAAAAAACATCCCTGACTGACGTCTTTTTCAATATAACAGCACGGCTCTGTTCGTGCATACGTGTCTGTTTTATGCATGCATGGCGCCTTTTTCGTCCATGCCACCATGGACAGCCTCTTTAAAAATGGGATGCTCCCTGACAACGCCTCACGGCAAAGTCCTGAGGGCGGTTCAGGAGGGAGACAGACTGAGATCAGAGCACAGAAGCCCCACAGACATTCACAGAAAACATCTTTGAACAAATGATGGCTTTGAGATGCGAGGTGGCGGGCGAGGCGAGACAGTCGTGTTTCTGTCGAACAGATGGACAGGCGCTGATGTCCCCGTGTTTGGCCTGCTGGGCCGCTAACGGGAACAAACAGCTCGAGCTGCCTCCGGTGTCATCACTCGGTCTCATCCCTCAGTGGGCATTTTGAAACTCAACACAGGAGAGAGGCGCCAGCCCACTCCTACTGCGGCGTGACCCGAACCGCGGCCCTGAGTAATGATTAGCTCCATCAAAGAGCTGCTCTGCAAAAACAAACAAACACACAAACAAAAAACGACAAGCAGTTTTCTTGTGTTTGTATCTCCAATGACATTTCATTTTCAGTTGTTGTTGTCAATTTGACCGTTTTGCCGTTTTTTTTGTTCAGGGTCGCCACAGCGGATACAGCCAGATCCGCATTGGTATTTGGCACAAGTTTTACGCCGGATGCCCTTCCTGATGCAGCTCCAGTGTAACCTGGAGAAACACACACAGCTGATGGTAGAGGTGGGCGGATCGATCCTAATATCGATAATATCGATACCAACACTGGTATTGATTTTGAACGATCCTTGTGTAAAAAGATCGATACTCAAGCTTTTTTTCTCTCCCTCACGCACTGACTGCTGCGCACGCAGATTCATCAAAGTCTGCTCTCTGTCTGTAAGAGCAGCAGTGCGCTGTGTCACACAACACGGAGCAGCGCACCCTTGTATTGTGGTTTGTCAGCCCTCTACCTCAGGAGATTTTAAGTTGTGTTGAGTGATATTTTTTGAAACAAAAATGTTGATTGTGATAATAAAGTATTTTGTTCTCACGTACAATGTTTGGCAAAATTCTACCTTTTGAATCCTTTGGATCTATGATGCTTAAATATGAAAAAAATATCAGTATCGGTATCGATATTGGCAATACTGGGCCTGTATTTACTTGGTATCGGATCAATACCAAAATTCCCAGTATCGCCCACCTCTCGCCGATGGTGTTCCAAAGTACGAACTGTGATATAGGCCAAGGTTTGTCATACCCACTCCTCTCCTGAAGGGGGCAGCAGTTGTCAGAACTGGAGGTCAATGTTACATCACAAATTGAACTGGCCAATCACAGTGCAGCCCAAATTTTTCGCAATCACAGGGGCAAAAGAATTAATTTGTTTGCTGAGGGAGCAGGAGAAGCTATCCAGTAAAAAAAACAAAAAAAAAAAACAGGTTTTGGTGAAAAGATACACATAGAAATATTATTTGTACGTTATTCTTATGTGCTTTAAAACAGTGCTACTTTTAAATAACGAGTTTGTCTTTTCATTTCGCAAAACACACACACACACACACACACACACAATTGACAAGGTTTTTTTTTTAAACAATTAGAATAATGTTCTCTGGTTTATTCAATGTGTCTGCAACCTCTTCTAAAGTGAGGTTGGTGAAAAGTTGTACAAAACAAAACCAAAGCAGAAAAAAATCTGATTCCTACTTTCAAAATTAAAGCTATAGTGCTATTTTTTTATTGTTTAGAAAATTCTATAATTTTCTATAATTTTATTCCTTAGCATGTAAGTAACCGATTCATAAAATTATATTGTCAATATGATCAAAATTTTACGGCCTGGAAACAGTTTCGGCCCCTGGTGGGTCAAAATTCAAGCAATCAGACCTACATTTGGTAGCGAGATAATAGATCACATGGGGGTTTCCCCCGAGCTGCGTGAGGATGGTGAGAAGCACATGGCGACATCCAACTGGAGTAAAGAAAGGCAACGTGATGTCAGCTGGCTGCTAGCTCAAACAAAATAAACTAATATGGTGGAAACGCTCTTAAACAATTTATTTCTGGATAAATCTAATATAGTCTCATACGTTAGAGAGAAACAACCACTTCTAAATCTAAAAACACTGTTTTCATAACCAGATAACACTTTTGAAGTGATTTACAAGACATCTTACGGACGTTAGCATGCATGCGCCGGGAACACGCATCAAAGTGGATCAGTCATCTCAAAAACCTCACGTGTATGCACACACACTTCTTCCTGCAGTTCGCCTGCACAATGTCATTTGAAGGAAGAGACAATATTTCATTCTATTTTTATGACACTTTACACTGTTTTAGATTTTTATTATTTGTATAGTGAAAATATTCTATTTAAATATCTTTTTTTTTACTGAAGCATTTGGAAATGTATCTCGATTAAATTCTCCCTAAAATGTTTTCTTTAAAGCAGTTTAAAAATATAGTTGAAGGCTTGTAAAAGCTCTTTAAAAGGCTAATTAAAATTTAAATCGAATAAGAATGAAAAAAAAATAAATAAAATTCCTTAAGCTTCAACAACTGGAACATGCATAAAATTGTACATAAAGTAAAAATAAATAAATAAATGACATTTACTTTTTTCTATTAATTGACTAATTCTTTTCAGCCCTAAATAAAATAACGGCTGGTTGTCATATTCACGTCGGTAAAAAGCACAAGAATTCCGCGGACCTTCAGAATGTGGAGCTATTTCCTATTTTAAACTCATGTCCGGCTCACTTTTGGACCTTGTATGTCTTTATATCTGCTTTGTTCTCTTTCCCACCTAATGCAGTGCATTTAAATCCAATCACATAATTAATGATGCTTATAATAGTCTTGCCTATATTAAAAAAAAAGAGACAATAGTACGATCATGTGTGTGCAAATGATGCTTTTAGAGGCGTGTGTGTGTGTGTGTGTCTGTGGGCCCCCTGGGAGGCAGTGCAGTCTAAGTCTCTGCAGCAGCAGCAGCTCTGCAGCCAGGCTCTAATTTAGAACAGACAAAATAAGGGAAAAAAAGAAGCAGTGCTTTTGGCAAACCCTGCCTGCTTATATTTAGAATGGCACAGGGCCTTTCATGCCTTTGGTTTCCTGCGCTTCCCCTTAACCCACGCATACGCCGCAAGTGTGTGAGGGTGTTTGCATGTGTGAGCGTGCACGCCGGAGCAGCAGATGTGTAGCAGACTGGTGAAGGAAGCTGCTGCTGAACTGTGCCACTGCGCCTGAAGGAAGAGTAAACTCAATATTCTGTAAACATCATTGTGTTTATAAGTGACCTTCACAGCGCTCCGATGTCACATGACACAGACTGGGTACAAAAAGAAAACCTGTCCCGAAGATAAATACAAACAGTGCCATGAATTTAATTAATTTAATTGATTTTAAGTTCACAAATTATTTAACAATTTATCATAAAAGTTGAGGTGGTATCAAAAATGTGTGATACTCGCACACACGTTCAACCGCTTATTCCAGTTAATAGTGCAGCAGATAAGTGAAACAATCCTTCCCTTGGTGATGCAAGCACCAAATTTGGCATGAATGTACTTCATAAATCAGTGTTGAGAAAAAAGTGCTGGCCACTTGAAAATCCAATATGGCGGCCAGGTAGGGTTAATGAAGAATTACACAGGGGTCAAAATCTAAAAATGTTCCAATCATATTGAAAAGTATAACACATTATTTGTCTGATCATAAATATTCCAAAAAGGTATAGTTTGGACTATCTATGTCTGACTGTTATGGAGTTATGGGGTAAAAACAGCAAGAATGGTGACAAAGGTCAATTTCAGTTTGTATAGGGGTCAAAAGATAAAGTTGCCCCAATTTTGGTAAAATGTGATGCAAATTATTGGTTGAGTTAATAGGGTTTTTAAAAAAGGAATAGTTGCACCATGTGTCATGCTCATCTGTCACATGCCATAGAATCCAGTGGACGTCAACATTGTTTGACATTTACTTTGCAAACCAAGCGTTCAACACAGTCAAAACTATTCCATTAATTAATCCTATTAGTTCAACCAATAATTTGCACCACGTTTTACCAAAATTAATCAGACCAAAGAGTCACCTAAGGCGACGACTGGATGCCTTTGGAATCAGGTCTCTTTAGAGGATCCTTGGGTACTGCTGGAATGACTTTGTATCAAACAAATGGTAACTTTGGGAGACTCCAAACAGCTATGGTATTTTGGTGATGTGGCACACTTTCTGGACATGATCCAGCATGTAGGTGCCTCAGTGTTGAGGGGGACACCAAGAAGATACGGCAGTGCACGGCACCAGCACATGCTCCCAAATCTGACCTGACTGGAACTCATTTAACTGTAACACGGTGGAGAAGTAGTTGGTAGTTGGTGTGGATATGGAATAACGCTGGGGTCTTGCTTTTGTTCTTTGATCAATACCACATCTTTGATCTTTGACTACTTTGATACAATTCAAGAGGAGGACACTGCCTTTGAGTCCTTGTGGTTCAGTATTTAATATTTCAGTAGCTGATCTTTGATTGTGATTTTTTTCAGCCTCACCCTGTCTTTGATATGTGACTACAAGCGATGGATTCTGTCTTTGATCCTTGATGTTTGAGTTGGATTCCTTTCATCCTGATTACAGGAACAACACAAGACAGGCAGATAAACAAAAGCCGATGAAACTGAAACCTTGCCATGGTTCAAAGATCAGGGAGCAAAGGCAGGATGTGCACCTTGATCAGGATCCAAAGAATCTGAAACATCTCAAACAATAGTGATCAGGATTAAAGATGAGCAATAAGGATCAAAGGACAGGGTCAAAGACCAAGATCAGAGCTCGAAGATAAAAGTTCTGGTTCACAAGTCAGCAATCAGAAACAAAGGTGAATATCAGGGTCAAAGATTAACAATAAGGATCTAAAAATGTCATAGGGGAGATCAAAGGAATAATCCTGTCACAAAGAAGAAGAAAGAGATCGTAGGCACTGGTGAAGGTATGAGCTCTGAGTGCCTTTCTACTTCTAAACTTGCTATCATTATGCCAAATTAAACACATCTGGACAGGTTTTGTCCAAATCTGATTCCATTTCACAGATCTCAAAAGGAGGCGATTTCACCGAGGAATATGTCTCCTCTCCTCAAAGTGGCACTAACCACAGCAGTCAGCAGATGCAGCCCGTCGTGTTTAGTTACGTGCCCCGTGCGCAAAAGATCACCAGTGTGCACATTAAAACACAACGCCTCTGCTCGTAATAACAAACGACCGCAGTAACGTTAGCGTGACTTTAATAGTAACGCCGCCTCTCCAACTCATTGCTTTCTGTCGTAGATCTGAGAGCCTCGTGAGGTTTTCTCTTTTCATTAAGTCTCTCCGGCAGGCGGGCGCGCTGTAAAGTGTGAGCCTTGTAAAGGCAGTGAAGTCAGAGAAGCGTGGTGGTTACTTAAGCTGGGAGGCTGCAGTCATTGTTCAGGCAGATGTTAGCAGCAGGAGGGCAGCATTCGCTGTCCATGACTCACGGCCTCTCAGAGCTCACAGCCTGGACTCTGCCCACTCAGCCCACACCCATCCCTGCTCGAAGAAAGACCCGTTTTGACTGAAACCTGTACAGAAATGGAGGGTATATGGACAACGGTCATGCAAACACACCTCAGGGGACCTTGTGTCAAAGCTGTTTCCCGACAGAGAAGCTATAGCGTCACTCAAACTAACCACAGTGTTAACTTTAACACAAAATCCCCAGTAGTTTTTTTTAATCTTCTAATACAAAAAGCACAATGTTATACACCTTCTAACAAATTAATACACTGTAAACCATTACACTCAAAAATGGCTCTTTGGATGAGCTCAATTCATTTATGTGCAGGATTTCCGTGTAATAAATATATGTAGCCCCAACTCAAATAAAACACATCCATGCAAGATAATGTAATTGAATTTAGTTGGGACTACATATATTTATTTATTATTATTTATTGCTGTTTTCACAGGCGTGTTTGTGTGTGTGTTGCTGGGAAGTGATGAGATTTTGGAGTAGTTTGGTCAAAGGTCAACCAAAAAGCCTAGATGCATGATCTAAAGCATATATTGACCAGCAAAATATTTGTGATAGATTATTGTGTATGACATCATAACAATGTCACATAGAAGTCATATGACACAATCAAGACATCATTACAGACATATGTATTTCATTTTAGATTTATATTGTGGTTGTACACTCAAAAAAATGGCTCTTTGGATGAACTCAATTCATTTAAGGGAAGGATTTCCATCTAATAAATACATGTAGTCCCAACTAAATTAAATTACATTATCTTGCATGGATGTGTTTTATTTGAGTTGGTGCTACATATATTTATTAGATGGAATCCAATTCAAAGAGCCAGTTTTTGAATGTGTCACTCAAACAAATGACTTCAGTTTGGGACTCTGGCAAGGACGGTCACATTCACCCTGACTTCCTCCCTGCCACCTCAAAGGCAGCGCGGTTTTTACTGCTGCAGCCTTCAACCCCCAGGCTGGGCGGTGCAGGCCCCTCCTGCTGCAGCCTTCACCCACTTTGCCTCAATTCAGATGACAGACTGCTTCAAGTTTAGAGCACATAAACAATGTCAAATGTATACGAGGTCTGTCAATAAAGTATAGGTCCTTTTTATTTTTTCAAAAACTATATGGATTTCATTCATATGTTTTTACGTCAGACATGCTTAAACCCTCGTGCACATGCGTGAGTTTTTCCACGCCTGTCGGTGACGTCATTCGCCTGTGAGCACTCCTTGTGGGAGGAGTGTCCAGCCCCTCGTCGGAATTCCTTTGTCTGAGAAGTTGCTGAGAGACTGGCGCTTTGTTTGATCAAAATTTTTTCTAAACCTGTGAGACACATTGAAGTGGACACGAAAAATTAAGCTGGTTTCAGTGAAAATTTTAACGGCTGATGAGAGATTTTGAGGTGATACTGTCGCTTTAAGGACTTCCCACGGTGCGAGACGTCGTGCAGCGCTCTAAGGCGCCGTCGTCAGCCTGTTTCAAGCTGAAAACCTCCACATTTCAGGCTCTATTGATCCAGGACGTCGTGAGAGAACAGAGAAGTTTCAGAAGAAGTCGGTTTCAGCATTTTATCCGGATATTCCACTGTTAAAGGAGATTTTTTTAATGAAAGACGTGCGGACGGATTGCAGCGTCGGCTCGCAGCCGCCGCGATGCTCCGCCACAGGAAAAACACCTCTGTTGGAAGCCTTAAGGACAAGTTGGAACATGTCCAGCTGTTAAACAATTTCTCATATACTCACTCCACTGAAAGCCATCAAAAGCCGCCTGGATTTTACAAATGGTTATCAACACGGAGGTGTTTTTCCTGTGCCGCCGCACCGCGCCGGCTGTGTCCCGACACGCGGACCTGTCCGCACGTCTTTCATTAAAAAATCTCCTTTAACAGTGGAATATCCGGATAAAATGCTGAAACTGACTTCTTCTGAAACTTCTCTGTTCTCTCACGACGTCCTGGATCAATAGAGCCTGAAATGTGGAGGTTTTCAGCTTGAAACAGGCTGACGATGGCGCCTGAGAGCGCTGCGCGACGTCTCGCACCGTGGGAAGTCCTTAAAGCGACAGTATCACCTCAAAATCTCTCATCAGCCGTTAAAATTTTCACCGAAAACCAGCTTAATTTTTTGAACCATGTCCACTTCGATGTGTCTCACAGGTTTAGAAAAAATTTTGATCAAACAAAGCGCCGATCTCTCAGCAACTTCTCAGACAAAGGAATTCCGACGAGGGGCTGGACGACTCCTCCCACAAGGAGTGCTCACAGGCGAATGACGTCACCGACAGGCGTGGAAAAACTCACGCATGCGCACGAGGGTTCAAGCATGTCTGACGTAAAAACATATGAATGAAATCCATATAGTTTTTGAAAAAAATAAAAAGGACCTATACTTTATTGACAGACCTTGTATGTGTTGTCTTTAATGTGTTGTTTTTAATTTAATGTGTGCCATTATTACAGTAAACAAGTAATAATTGTGGATTAAGTGTTGTAGCTTGTCTGAATTAATTGGAGTGTAAACATAATTGCCCTTTTTTGGGATCAATAAAGTTGTCTGAAACAAATGACTCATTGGATGTAGTCAATTCATTTATGGGCAGGATTTCTATCTAATAAATATATGTAGTCCCAACTCAAATAAAACACATCCATGCAAGATAATGTAATTTAATTTAGTTGTAACTACATATATTAGATGGAATCCAGTCCAGTGAGTCAGTTTTTTTGAGTGTATCACACAAACAAATAACTTGTTGGATGAACTCAATTCAATTATGGGCAGAATTTCCATCTAATAAATATCTGTAGTCCCAACTAAATTAAATTAAATTATCTTGCATGGATGTGTTTTATTTGAGTTGGGGCTACAGATATTTATTAGATGGAAATTCTGCTCATAACTGAATTGACTTCATCCAATGCATCAGTTTTTTGAGTGTAGCCACCTTCAAATGGTTCCAATTTACCAGCAAAAGTCCCTCATAGACACTATATAAATACACTAGACGTCTGCGCAAGCATTGACTGGATTTCTTAGTCCAAATGACGAATCCTTTCATCTGATGTTATATGGCCCCAGTTGCTACGTCTTCAATATTTGCAAAATGCCACATCCTACTACATATTTACTGTGTAACTATTAACGTAGTTTGAGTCCACAGTGGACGGAGACTCCACGTTAGGAATAAAGGGGTTCACGCTGTATTACGACAGAGTTTGTGGCGTCATTACGAAAAGTTAATTAATCTTTGGGTTTGTGAAGGGGGCATGAAAATAGGGTGCTTTTTGTGACAGGGCACAAATTTATATCGTGATGGGGGCACGAACTGTGGGGTGACGGGGGTCTGGAGGGGTTATGGTTAGGGTTAGGGGAGGGTAGACACTTACACTATGGTTCGTGTTAGGAGAAGAGGAGGATTATAAATAACAAAAAACCGTGTCAGGAAAATTGAGTGCTTTTCATGACGGGGGCATGAAAAAAACATGAGACTGGGCTGGTCTACACACTTTGTGCTCAAAGTTGCTTTACCTGTCCAGATGGAAGGCAGCAATTTCGGCATTGTGTCTCTCAAAGTCTGAGAAGTAGAAGAAGTCTGGTGGTGTCTCCTGCTCCCGGGTCTGCCTGCAGGGAAGAAGATCAAAGTTAGTTTTGGTTTAAGGTCATATCATACAAAAACTGTACAGGAAGTTCAGCTAAAACCGTGTCTCACACGTACATACGCCCTGATTTGTGAAGAGCTCTCATTCACTTATCTAGCTGTCTCTAAGTCTTACAAAAAGCCCTCCTGGAAGTTACCGTGGGCGTTTTGTGAGGCAAAAAGGAACAAGGACGATTCAAGGTCAACCTTCTGAAGCATTCACTCCTGTTCTCAGTATGTAACCATTTCTGTTCAGCTTTGATCCTCCTCTGGCCCCCAAAAACCTGCTTTCCACACACATTCTAAAGCTCTTACTGGAGGGAAAAGAGGCTCTTCAAGGCTTAAATCCCTGAGCTGATGGAAGGTATTCCAGCAGAGGCCGGGGACAGCAGGACAGCGGACAGGAGAAGACAAAATCACAGGTTGAAAAGACTCTCTCATGGTCACATGTTAGTGTCTTATTGTGTAAATCCCCTGATTAAGATCCAACGCACGTCATCATTACTTCAGAAAAAATAAAATACACACATTTACATTTGCCAAGGAGGTTCTTTTTGTTTATGTTTGTATATCTGTCTTTTTGCTGTTGTTGTTTGTTGTTCTTGTTTTTTATTCCTTTAGATTGTCTATGAGGAAATAAATTATTTTTAATAGATTTTGTGGGCCGATAACATTTTGATGTGGATCCAGATCAAGGGACAGATCATGTCTTTGATTCTGTCTTCTTTTATCTTGATCATGCCTTTGAGCATTGATCCTGATCATAAAGTAGATTGTGTGCTTGATCCTTGTTCTTCATATCAAGATTCCTTCGATCTCTGATTGCCATTCCATTAAGTCTGATCCTGCCTTTGACCAGATCTGATGAAAGATCTCATGCTGACTTTGATCCTTCATCTTTGATTCTAATTCATTTGATTCTGATTCCACCATTACATTTAAATTATGATCATAGGGCAGATAACCTCTTTGATCTGTGATCCTAATTCCTTTTGAGTCTGATTGTGCCTTTGATCTTTGATTCTGATGGTATTCGTACTGACTTTTATCATTCACCTTTGATCCTCATTCATTTTATTCTGATCCTCCCTTTAATCTTTGATTTCAATCTTTATTGAGTCGGTCACAATTACAAGATCATGGCAATCACAAATCAACATTTAAGTTCAGTGGTAAGGATCAAATGTTTATCCATCTCTTTATATATATATATATATATATATATATATATATATATATATATATATATATATATATATATATATATATATAAAACTTTGATTCTTATTACAGGATCGAAGCAAGACAGATAAATGGTGACGAAAACATAATCCCCTTGGTAAGGTTGAAAGATCAAGGATCAGCAAACAGGATAAAAAGTCATTGTTCAGGATCAAAGATCAACAATCCTGATAGATCAGGATCAAAGAATAGCGTTAAGGTCAAATCATAAGTTAAAGGTGACTGTGGAGTCCTGGTGGAGATATGTGCTCTTTGAGTGCCTTTCTAGTGAAGTTATTTTTCCTTTGAAACACTTTGTTTTCTCATTATAATTTTATTGACAACAGCAAATACTTTCCACAAAGTCAGTTCAGTGTAACGGGTTGGACTGCAGCCTTTGCTGTTTCTGCTTCAGCCACTTTAAGGAGGACAAGAAGAATGGAAACTGTCTTGGCACAAGTTTGCTCTCTCTTTCTCCCTCTCTGGATTCTCACTGTTTGTTTTGCACAAATCCTCTCTCTCTTTCACCTCCTCTACGTCTCTCTCCCTCACGCACTGCTCTTTTCTGAGTCCAGTGCTTAATTCTTTATATCTGTCTTCCTCTCGCTCTCTCCATTCTGCCTTTCCTCCCGCCTTCAGCTGGCAGGCTGATTGGTGCACCACAGCTGTGCGGCTGACATCCGCACCAGTCATTAAGTAACCGTGCACAGAGCCCAGAAACACACACACGCGTCTAAAAATTCCTCCTTTTACCCTGTTGTTTCTTTTTATGTCTTGTTTTGCCTCATTCAGAATAAGTCTGCAAGAATTTCAGCAACACACAGATGAGCGGCCAAAGTCAAAACCTGCTACAAAATGATGCGATACTGTAAAAATGCAATTGATTTAACCAGGTTAGTCCCATTGAGATTGAGACCTGTTTTGCAAGGGAGACCTGGACAATAGGGCAGCGCAGTCTCGTTTGAACCCTGCATGATATCGCGGGATTTGACCACTTGTGGGGACAGCCGCTCCCGTTGCGCAATACATACACAGCCGATAACTTCACATGGAAAAATGGTGCACTGTTTTGTTTTCGGCTGCAATCACTGAAAAGTGCAGGTTTTTTTCAGTTCCCAGTGGAGAAGGGAAGACGAGGTAAATGTGAGAGGTTGTGTCTGTAAGTGTTAGCCTACACAGCTAACCAGAGTAGCCGCCTTCTCTCACCTGCACAAGCACCACGACATGTTTGAGCTCTGGATCATAAACAAACCACATGCGTTGGAAAGTCCACTTTCCAACGCATCGTCACTTTTTCTTTGCATTTTCACTTTGGTTGCGTAAATTTGCTCAGCCAGAAGTAGAGAAATTACATCATCTGCGTCATATTTTACCCCTTTAGTGCCCGCCCTCAAACGAGACTGCGCTGCCCAATTATATCGTTTCCAATTTACCTAACCTGCATGTCTTTAAATTTGGGAAGAAACCCACACAAACACAGGGAAAACATGCAAACTCCACACAAAAAGGCCACAGGTGGGAATCGAAGCCATGACCTTCTTGCTGTGAGGCAACAGTGCTAACCACTAAGCCACCGTGTGGCTCAATATTGCAATATTAAATTAAGTTTAATACTAATAAGAAAGTAATTAGGACTCTTTTTTTTCAGATGACAGACAATATAGGATTTGCACTGATGTCATTAGACTAACTTAGTGGACTAACTTAGCGGTCAGCGAATGTTGAGGACTGAAACATTCCCGATTTGTGTTGCTTAAATAGAAAAAAAACCTCATTCTGTTGCTTACCAAAGGATTACAAAGGGGGGGGGGGGGGGGGGGGGGTCTGATAACCAAACTATAACTAACTCAGCTTCCATGAAACAATTTGCATGTGCAAATAAAGGGAGGTGATGGTCTAGTGGTTAAGGTGTTGGGTTTGAGTCCAGAAGATCATGGGTTCAAATCCCCGCCTGACTGGAAAATCACTAAGGGCACTTGGGCAAGGCATAAGGGCATAATTGTAATTGAGGCATAATTGTAAAGTGCTTTGAGCATCTGATGCAGATGGAAAAGCGCTATATAAATGCAGTCCATTTACCATTTATCTAATCTGGAAAGTCTCACATTGTGATCAACCTGGATGCCACATCTATTTACACACAGACCAGGGATCAGCCGAGCAGGTCGCTCAGTGGCTAATCAGTTCAGCGATCAATGCGTAAACCTGGTTTACACATGGATCTATTTATTTTAAAACCAAAGTATGCCAAGTAAACTAAAGTATACCACAAGTTTGGTGTAACATTTCAAATAAATTTAAAAACACAAAATAAAACCCAGTGATGTTATTCCTAGGCTGTGGAAAAGCCTAGACAGTGGGTGAAAGAGTATCTAAATGAGTTCATCCCCCTCCAGTTTTTTTTTAACATCATAACTCACAAACAGTAAATGCTATCATCCTGTAAGTGACCAGTTTAAAAGGTCAGATAATGAAGACAAACTGATCAGACATCAATCGAAAAACAACATTGTTTTGGTAGTGCAATATCCTGTAGAACTGTCTGCCAAACACTGAACACTGCCACCTACTGGGCGTGTTTGGACTTCTTGCAGGGAACAATAGTGCATGATGAAAATTAAGAGCAGGTGTGTTTGTAGTAGATTGAAATTAGCTTGTTTTGTGAGGCAGTCGGAGTCAGTGGACATTTTTAAGTCAAGACTGAAAACCTATTTTTATTGTCTTTCTTATGAATATTTTTTTTATTTTTATTTGTTTTATTCTTTTACTTCTGTTTTTATTTATGTATTTGAAATTTTTCTATTCAGTTTTAATTATTTATTAAATTTTATGTTGACTTGTTTTATGTAAGGCGCCTTGAGACGGCTTTTGCTGTGATTTGGCCCATTATAAGCTAATTAAATTAAATTAAATTAATGAATTTAAATTAAATTTTGTCTCTGTCTGAGGTGCAGAAGGACATACGCGGGAGTGGCATCTGTGGACAACGGGATGCTGGACTGATGCAGCAGATGTTTTTGAATTTCTATTTCCTATTTGTTCAGCTTTGTAAAATCTTGTAAAAACCTTGTAACTGTTAGAATGGCCGAAGCAGTGGGTCACCCCTTTGAGTCTGGTCTGCTTGAGGTTTCTTCCTCAGTATCATCAGAGGGAGTTTTCCTTACCACTGTCACCTGTGTGCTTGTTTTAGGGGTTGGTAAGGTTAGACCTTATTTGTGTGAAGTGCCTTGAGGCAGATTTGTTGTGATTTGGCACTATATAAAATGTAATAAATTGAAATTGAATAATACATTTAAATCTGTCAGTTGCTTTATTACAGTAAGTATTACAGTTTAAGTAAAATTATGAGGTGACAAAAATGTAGAGGGTGCAACAGTCTGTAAAGGAATTGCACATAACATGATGATGTCACAAAGTAAATTATCCTGTCATGAAATTGGAAGATACACTCGAGCGTGCAGTGGTGCTGCGCATACCCACATCCACCGGGAACTGCCTTTGGTGGCGGCCACACAGGTAGACAACTCTTCCATCTCCAACAGCTGTGGTCCTCAACACAGACACACCTACATAATGGATCATTATGTCCAAAGAAATGTGCCACATGGAAACAATGTTGTATCTCACATTCCCTCAGAATGCAAGTGGTACTGTGTCCCTAAGTACTGTATTTTCAGGAGTATAACTTGTACCGATTTAACTACATATAACATATATAAGTCACACCTGAGGAGTGTTAGTTACATAATTTTTTCTGTATGTGGAACTCACTTTTAACACAGCGTTTCTTTGGAAGCAAGTTCTATAACAGACACGAACTCAGTAGCACATTTGCACAAAACAGCATGTGCTGTTACTTAACATAAGGACTTTTAAATAAAAAAAAAAAGTAAGAAGATGGACAAATACACATGCAATCCACAACATAATGGATGTTATCTGACATGGTTTGGATGAATGGAATCTTTAGATGGACATGGATGGAGAAGTCATCAGTGGGTTTATCCAGAAAGCTTGTGGTGTGTACCATAAGGACTTTTAAATGCCCCCCCCCCCCCAAAAAAAAATAAAAATAAAACATAAGCAAGCTAAGCAAATAACTGGGTGTTATCTGATTTGATCAGCTCTTTAATTTGTGATTTTTGTGCATTGTTGTGTACTTTTATTATTGGTGTTTATTCTTTTATTATAGGAGTTTATTTTATTCAGTGTGCTAATTACTTGTGTTATGTAGCCAGAAATGATCTAAACTTAAGCTCCCCTCATTAATATGCAAATTTATCCAAACATCACAGCAGCAGTATGTGATTATCTGCTCCTTCGCTTCACGTTGCTCATCCCTTGTTCATTTTTTGTTGACTTTGCGGTCTTCTGCTGGATAGCTTTGCTTCAGGGACACAGCTCAGGCTCTCCATCAAGTTAGAATTGCACCGACTTTGGAGACAGAGCAGTGTTTGTTTGGCTGCAGTGTTGGAGGCACTTTAGGGAAAAGTCAGTTAACACGTTTATTGTAGTGTCAAATACCAGTAAAGTTTTCATTTAGGCAAATGAATTAATAATGTTTAGTGGACACATCGGTGGTTTGGTTGCTTGAGGTTCCTGCCTGTTCAAAGCGAGGGTTTCCTCAGTGCTGCTGCCTTGTGTTTTCTCTTGGGGAATGTTGGGACTCTGTGAAAGAACTGTAATACAAAAGTATGAGTCTGGACCTGCTCTATACAGTCCATGAGCCAGGAGACATTGTTTGCTTAATTGGTACCACTTAAAGGGACTAAATGATACTCATCCAGCCTCAGTAAACCATGGCTGAAACAAAAAGTATGGTGGCAGCTATAACCAGGTAGGGGTCAGTGAAGGTTTACACAGGGGTCAATATTTAAAATTGCTCCAAATGTTATACCACATTATTTGCCTGATCACAGGGATCCCAAAAAGGTATAGTTTGGATGATCTATGAGGGAATGTTTTGGAGTTATGGGGTAAAAACTGTAAAAAAATTGTGATAAAAGTCAATTTCAGTTTGTGCAGGAGTCAAATGCTAAGCTGCTCCAATTTTTATTTTAAAAAAAGTGATACAAATTATTGACTGAGTTAACAGGATTAATAAATGGAATAGCTTTGACTGTGATGAATGCTAGGTTGATAAAATAATGGTCAAACAAGGTTGACGTCCATTGGATTCAAAATATGTTACTCCTTAAAGTGTTAGCTAAGCATAATAGATGGCACAAACTAATACTTTTAACAGCTCTATTCATGCAACCAATAAGTTGAATTACTTTTTTAGAAAAATTGTAGCACCTGTGGACCCCCTGTACAAACTGAGACTGACGTTTGTCACCATTTTTGCTGTTTTTATTCCATAACTCCATAACATTTAGTCATAGATAGTCCAAACTCAACCTTTTTGGAATCCCCTGTAATCAGATAAATAAAGTAGTATACTGTTCAATATAATTTGATACATTTCTGTGTAAGACAGTATAATTAGGCTGGATTGTAAGTGTTGTTTAGTCCCCTTAAGTGGTAATGAAAACCTGCTTGGCACATGGACTAATATGTAAAGCACCTTGAGAGGATGTCTTTTGTAATTTGGCGCTGTATAAACAAATTGATTTGATTCAACCTTATTCGTGTCCATGAATAAATACTGTCACCTTGAATGAATGAATGAATGAATGAATGAATGAATGAATGAATGAATGAATGAAAACTGTTTATTTCGAACATTTGATACAACAACAATTACAAGATAGATCAGTAAAGACAACAACAAAAAAGTTCCTACTGTGTACCCAACATGTCCGAAAAGGGGTAGGGTGAAGCATCAGCTTATTTATCCCTACCCCTTCTTCCCCACAACCAGTAATACCCTTTGCCACATATACACATAAATTCCTACACACCTAAACCGATATCAATATATATATATATACATATATATACACACACATACATATACACATCAACATACACATATATACACATATACATATATACACATATATATACACAAACATAAATATACACCTACACATACCTACTTACATACAAAATACTATATATTTACAAGCCGAAGCAAACAACAAAAACACCCTAACCCTCATTACCCTTCCTCCTCCCTATACCCAGAAAAAAACATATTTTTGTACCGCTGTTTGAACTGGTTCATGCTTGGACATTGCTTGATTACACATTGCTTGGACCTTTGATTGAAGGAGATATTAGAGAAGCCCTTGAAGAAAATGGCACAACATCAAATCAATTTACTGTTTTGATTCAGTAAACAGAAAAAGATTCTTAAGTATGAATATGTTCAAAAGCTTTTTTAAAACATTTAAACACAGCATCAGAACATGAATAGTATATTGATTGATTGATTGACTGAAATGTTTATTTCAAATATCAAAGCGCAAAATAAATAACAACAATAGTAATATAAAGTATAAAGATAACTATAATCAATGGATATTCGAGAAGGAGTGAGAAGAAGTAAAACGTATTTACTCCCACTCCTTGTCCTTAAGTAAATAACAATTAACTTACACATGATATATGCATTAATACATATAAACATACACACAATCAAGTACATCCATCCATCCATCCATCATATATATATATATATATATATATATATATATATATATATACGAGGTCTATTAGAAAAGTATCCGACCTTATTATTTTTTTCAAAAACCATATGGATTTGAATCACGTGTGATTACATCAGACATGCTTGAACCCTCGTGGGCATGCGAGAGTTTTTTCACGCCTGTCGGTTACGTCATTCGCCTGTGGGCAGTCTTTGAGTGAGGAGTCGTCCACCTGCTCGTCGATTTTTTTCATTGTTTAGGAATGGCTCAGAGACTGTTGCTTGCTTTGTTTGATAAAAATTTTTTCAAAACTGTAAGGCACAACTGAGTGGACACCATTCAATAAATTCAGCTGGTTTTCGGTAAAAATTTTAACGGCTGATGAGAGATTTTGGTCTGGTAGTGTCGCTTTAAGGACGGTCCACGGCGCCTGACGGCGATCTGCGCTTCGAGGCGGCAGCGTCTCGCCGTTTCAAGTTGAAAACTTCCACATTTCAGGCTCTGTTGACCCAGTAAGTCGTCAGAGAACAGAGAACTTTCAGAAGAAGTCGGCATGAGGAGTTTATTCGGACATTCCATTGTTAACGGTCATTTTGTAATGAAAGAACGTGCGGGCAGAGTCGCATGTCGGGCTGGACCCGACCGCGGGGGGTCGCGGCAGGAAAAACACCTCCGTTGGAAATCTTAACGGGCAAGTTGGAACATGCCCAAGCTGTTAAACAATTTCTCAGTTACTCACTTGTTGAAAGCCATTAAAAGCCGCCTGAATTCTACAAATGGTTTTCAACACGGAGGTGTTTTTCCTGTCGCGGCGCACACAGATTTGCCGAGTCGTCACGGAAACGACTCGGCGAATTTGCGCGTACGTCTTTCATTAAAAAAATGTCCTTAAACAGTGGAATGTCCGCATAAATTCCTCATGCCGGCCTCTTCTGAATCTTCTCTGTTCTCTCATGATGTCCTGGGTGAATTAAGCCTTAAATTAGGATGTTTTCAGCTCGAAACAGGCCGACGACAGCGCCTGGAAGCGCTGCAGGATGTCCCGCTCCGTGGGAAGTCCTTACACCGACAGAAACACCCCATAATCTCTCATCAGCCATTAAACTTTTCACAGAAAACCAGCTTAATTTCTCGAACAGTGTCCACTCGGATATTCCTCACAGGTCCAGAAAAAATTTTGATAAAGCAACGCGCGCCGTCTCGAGCAGCGTGTGAAACAAAGGAATTCAGCCGAGAGGGCAGGACCACATCTCACTCAAGGCCTGCCCACAGGGAAATGATGTCACCGACACAAAAAACTCACGCATGCGCACGAGGGTTCAAGCATGATTGGTGTAATCGCATGTCATTCAAATCCATATAGTTAAAAAAAAAATAAAAGGGTCGGTTTATTATCTAAGAGACCTTGTGTATATATATATATATATATATATATATATATATATATATATATATATATATATATATATATATATATATATATATATATATATAATTTCTTAATGATCTAGGGCACATAGGCTTAAGTGGCCTTCTCCAGTGGCTGGTGTTCTCAACAATGAGCCACCTGTGTACAGGATCACGCCCAGAGAAACGTGCCATGTGTCCAAAATGTTTCAGTGGACATTCCCTCCCAATACAAGTAGCACACCTCATCTGAGTCTCCCTAAGAAACCGTTCATTTGACACAAAGTCATACCAACAAGAGTCAAGGATCCTCTGGAGACCTGATACCAACGACCTACAGTCACCACACTATAATCTGAGAAATGTTTGTTTGTGTGTGTTTGTTCTACTGTTTCCTGAGGTACTTGGGCATATTTCCAACAAGCCTGATGTGTGGAAGACAGTCAACCTCAGAATTGCCCTGAAAGGGTTTGTTTTGGCAATGGTCAAGGCCACTGGGGTCAAAGGTAACAAAGTAGTAATAATAATAATAATAATAATAATAATAACAATAACAACAACAACAACAATAATAATAATAATAATAATACATTCTCAGTCCTATGACCACTGCACTTGGCACACATATGTAGGTGGCTTCTTTTGCCAAGGCGACTTCAAATTTTCCAAAGGTCAATCATTAGGGTCAAAATCACTGAGGAAAAATGTCCAAAGTGAAGTTCTTCATGGTGGCTGGCACTAAACCTGGCACACACATGGAGATGGCACAGTCAAAATTGCAAAAGGTCACTTGGGTCAAAGTTATTGGGTCAAAGGACAACACTGAACGTTTTCACTCTGATTTGCATCAAATATGGCATACATATGGAAGCGGGGTCTAAAATTGCCCAGCAAGGTCAAATTTTCTAAAAGATAATAATTGAGGGTAAAAGGTCACATTTGGCTGTCTGGTTTTTGGCTAATTTATACCCACCTTGGTCTCTCAATGAAGGTAAAGAAGCTGATGTTTAAAAAAAAATATTTTATCAAACATGAATGTCAACGAAATTTACTTTCAACCTACTTTGGACCAAATGTGGCACAGAATTGCTTTGTGCAGCGGATAACAGAAAAAAAAAACATACAAATCTTGATGAAAGGCCAAATTTGGCAGAATTGATGTTTATGGCATACTTTGCAAATCTGCTTGATTAGCCATTCATAATTCCAAGATGGCGGCCTTTCTTCAAGATGGCCACCAAAATGACATGGCATATTATAGTGTTCCCCTGTAACAACCCTGCCAATGTGGCTAACAAAACCAAAATAGGCTAATTTCTTCCTGATGGCATACTTTGCAAATATGACTGATTAGCCAGTCAAATGTCCAAGATGGTGGCCTTGTTTCAAGATGGCTAACAAACCAAAATAGCATATTTAGAGGTTCCTCTGTTAACAGCCCTGTCAATGTGGCAAACAGCACCAAAACTGGCATATTTATTCTTATTGACATACCATGCAAACTTGATCCATTAGTCACTCAAAATTCCAACATGTGACCTTTTCAAGATGGCCACCTTACTAACCCATAAAATTATGAGGTCCTCTCTTTTAAAAATGCAATTTTCTTTTATAAGTCTTTAGAATGAGCAAATTGGTATTATTTAAAGTATAGAGTTTCTGTCATAGCTGTAAGAAGGCAATTACCTTTGCTATAAGACCTTGTGAAATTATACCAGAATAAACACAAATTGAAGAACATTTAACATGTATAATAAGAAAGAAACACAGAACAGAATATTGAAATTTTACAAGCATGTTAGTTCTTTATGTGTATCCTATTTTATCTTGAAAGGCCAATAACACAAAAATCAGCTCCCAAGATGTGGCTTTGGTGGCCATCTTGAAAAATGGCTGCCATGATGGAATTTGATATGGCAAATTGATCAGAATTGTTAAATACACCCTTGGAAACAATTTTGTCATAATTTACATGATTCTAGCATAAAACTGACTTTATCTGTGAGGTCATCTACAGGTCAGGCATTTGGGTAAAGGTCAACATCACTGGGGTCAAATGACAGATTGCCATCACCCTCACTGTCTTCATGTTCACTGACACTAATATGTTTCATGTCGCCGTCATTAAAGAGTAAAGCTACTCACCATTTTACCATGTCATTTAGGTCCTTCAGACTTTTTTCAGTGTAATAGCGTTGTAGACTTAAATGTAAAAATGAAATTGCTGAAGAAGCAAGAAGATCATATAGGTCCATCAGACTTTTTCCAGTATAATTTAGAGTTAGAAAATGAAATTGTAGAAAGAAGCACTTAACCGTCAAGGGTGATATGGTTTTTTTCAGACTTTTTTCTGTATAATCATGAAAAAAAGTTGCAGAAGCACACAACCAACAAGTGTCATACAGCTCCTTGTGATGTCAATCATCTGGTACTAAAACCAGGGGGCTTGATTTTGCTTACCATCCCAAGGTCATTGTACAAAAAAGATGCAAGATATCTAATTGTGTTTTTTCATTGTGATTGAAGGAGTGATGTAAAGAGGTATATATATATATATATATATATATATATATATATATGAGCTTTCAGTGATGAGATATTGATATTGTTCACTTGTGTGCAGTTGTATGCTGGAGAACCTAGCTATTTCTCTGTCTCAAGCAATTGTGGTTGGGGTCTTTAATTCACGCAAGGTCTCCTCTATTAGCATGAGATCTGCTCTATTAGTGCTCCCAGAAGATTTCAACATTTGGCATTTCCGGTTTCAGTATCGACAGTTCACTGAATTTGTGTGAGATCTCCTCTATTAGCGCTCCAGGAAGATTGGCATTTCCGGTTTCAGTATCGACAGTTCACTGAATTTGCACGAGATCTCCTCTATTAGCGCCCCAGGAAGATTTCAACATTTGGCATTTCCGGTTTCAGTATCGACAGTTCACTGAATTCGCCCGAGATCTCCTCTATTAGCGCTCCAGTAAGATTTCAACATTTGGCATTTCCGGTTTCAGTATCGACAGTTCACTGAATTCGCGCGAGATCTCCTCTATTAGCGCTCCAGTAAGATTTCAACATTTGGCATTTCCGGTTTCAGTATCGACAGTTCACTGAATTCGCGCGAGATCTCCTCTATTAGCGCTCCAGTAAGATTTCAACATTTGGCATTTCCGGTTTCAGTATCGACAGTTCACTGAATTCGCGCGAGATCTCCTCTATTAGCGCTCCAGGAAGATTTGTACATTTGGCATTTCCGGTTTCAGTGTCGACTGCCCGCTGAATTTGCGCAAGACCTCCTCTATTAGTGCTCCAGGAAGAGTCCAACATTTGGCATTTCCGGTTTCAGTATCGACAGTTCACTGAATTCGCGCGAGATCTCCTCTATTAGCGCTCCAGGAAGATTTCAACATTTGGCATTTCCAGTTTCAGTATCGACAGTTCACTGAATTTGTGCGAGATCGCCTCTATTAGTGCTCCAGGAAGATTTGAACATTTGGCATTTCCAGTTTCAGTATCGACAGTTCACTGAATTTGTGCGAGATCGCCTCTATTAGTGCTCCAGGAAGATTTGAACATTTGGCATTTCCAGTTTCAGTGTCGACTGCCCGCTGAATTTGTGCAAGATATCCTCTATTGTTGCTCCAGGAAGAGTCCAACATTTGGCATTTCCGGTTTCAGTTTCGACTGTCCGCTGATTTCGCACAAAATCTCCTCTATCGCTCCAGGAAGATTTCAACATTTCGCATTTACGATTTCAGTGTCACTGTACACTGAAATCGCACGAGACCTCCTCTATTTGCGCTCTAGGGAGATTTCAACATTTGGCATTTACGGTTTCAGTGTTGACTAGGGATGAGTATTGATAAGATTTTATCAATATCGATGCCATTATCGATTCTGCTTATCGATCCAATTCCTTATTGATTCCCTTATCAATACCTCTTGTGAATTTTGT
Organism: Thalassophryne amazonica; assembly: GCF_902500255.1. Classification (NCBI taxonomy): domain Eukaryota; kingdom Metazoa; phylum Chordata; class Actinopteri; order Batrachoidiformes; family Batrachoididae; genus Thalassophryne; species Thalassophryne amazonica. The sequence continues at coordinate 59,744,963 of NC_047120.1, read as the reverse complement.
ACTAAAAGTAGGCTTTACAGGTTTTCTATGTATTTCATTGAGTCTTAAAGTAAATAAATATGAAATTGGTCACTGTATCCTTGATCTCCGGACATAAATAAAAATAAACAAAACGGTGTTTCGCTTTGAAGTTATTAATTTAGACTGGATTCTATCATTCTAACTTGACTCGTCAGAGAGCCGCGCAACATTTGGAGCTGTGTGAACAGAATGGAGGACGATTCTCGTTTCTTTCTTGCAACAAGACAGGAGTCCCAGTTAGTAACTTTAATCTGCACAAAAGTGACTCACGATTTCACATATTCAGGGGTGAAAGTGGTGAAAAACAAAAAAAGCTGAAACCCCCCCCAAAAAACAACTTTCCTTATTCAAATTCATTCCAGTAGTATTCTGCTCTTACTAGGATGTAGCAGTTTTCTATTTTGGCAGATAATCACTGAAGAAAGTAACACATTGAAAATATGGTTTGACCGAAACAAACTGTCATTAAACTTAAATAAGACAGGGATGAAATGGAGGTGTGAGAGTCACTAGGTGTTCACAGGAAACACTTATTTATTTCTGTATGTATTTATTTATTTCTGTATGTTCATTGTTAGTTGCTTTTATATTTTCTGTTGTGTTTCTATTCAGGTTCTTTTTGTCTCTTTCTCTAAAATTGTATATAATAATCATTAGATTATTAATATATAAACAAAAATAAATTTAAGAAATATTACAATTTGAAAACAAATGCACCCGAACGTGATGACAGCTGCAACTGCTTAATGATAACTTTAACATTGAAAATGCCATAGACATGCTAATGCGTTAGCATCGCTCCCGTTTTTAAGTTATAAAATACATCTATCAACTGCTTAAGAAGACCATAACAGGTTGGTTTAACATAGAAAAGGTAAATAATACTCACAGACGTATGCTCTTTAGGGTTTTAGCGGGGGAAAACTAAGCGAAAGAAAGAAAGAATAAACAAAGCAATAGATCAAAGCATTGCTTCAATGTGCGAACCACTGCTTCGATTGGTTCAAGGTTCAAAGCAAAGCCAAGCTGCAGAAAAGTTGATTACGGACCCGCTGCAGGGTCTGTAATCACTGCGTTTCTAATAGTTCACTGAGTGAACAGGATGTGAATTCGTGCTGATTTTTTTTGACAGACGTTCCGATGCTGTCCTCACAGCTAGCCAGGAAACAGGAAGGCTGGATAATTACTGTGATCCACATCCAATTCAAATACCAATAAAGTTATTTAAGGCAGAGTGCGACCCCCTCAACCAAAAGAGGAGAAGGAGAGGACAGAGGGAGGACGGATCAGCTGAAGGAATAAAGGAGCCAAGGACAAACTACAGCAGAAAACGCTGTGTGTTCTTTGAACTATCAGACGCGCAGCTCTTACGTAATGCGCTGAACGTTAGAACGACAGCACCTGTGCTCACACGGATCACAGCGTGTTCTGATTGAGCAAAGCATTATGGGTGAGCTGTTACAAGGAGGCAGAGGCGGTAAAGCAGAGGAAACATACATAAATGCATGTGCATGACCACATCATAAAGTCCATTAATGCTTGAAGACACAGAATGCAGCACGCTCAGAGAAAAGCGACGCGCTGACAGAGACACGGAGCCACTGGACCTTTTTTTTACTTTGGACTGCTGGCTGAGTATTAACCTTCAAATATTTACAAGATTTATAAGATCAGATTCATGCTGAATGATAAGTAGATGTCCTGCACCAAGCTGCTTCTTTTTACTGCTCAGCAAACTTACCGAGGTGCAGAAGTTCTGCCAAGTGCTGTTCTCGGCCCAGAGAGAATACATTTAAAGGGGTCCTCCTATGCAAAATATTTTTTCTAAATCTGAGTTTTAGAACTACATATGTGAGAGGTTTCATGGTAAACTGTTGTAATGTAATGTAACGGTATCGTAGATTTACGTCAACGTACCTGGCTATACCCGCCTGCTATGCGTAAACAAATGACATCATAGCGCGTGCGCAGCCCAAGAACTGTCTGCAGAGGGGGGAAAAAAAAACTGTCCGCAGAGGAAAAGATGAAAATGTGAGAAGTGTGTTTTGGTCCCAATATGGATATTCCGGATGATTTTCTCATGGATAGTACGACAATGAACAGCAGCTAAAGCAGCCAGGTTGATGAGGACGCACTGGCTAAATTGGAGAGCAGCGCGCCAGCTAGCCGACACGATAAAAGTTAAGTGAGCCAACTTTTATGTACGCGTTACGTGTTGTGTATCTCAGTAAAAAGTGATAATAATGCAAATAACATGCTGCTGTTGTGCGACATGCATCATGCCCGCGATGACAGATATTAAAGTTATGTATTGTTGTAAATATATCTACATGAAAGGTTTATCTTTGACCCGTTGTGTGACTGTCATGCCCAATTGCGCTGTGTTTGCACTTGTGATGGAGGGCTGTATGTGGCGTTAATCTACTGTCTCGTGTCGTTTCTCAGATCAGTTGTTGGTTTGGTTTTGTGGTATGCAGGAGATCACTTGACCGAGGGTCTATACGTTCAAATAATAATTAAAAAAAATACTGTCATCACTCTTTACTCTTAGTCAGTCAGTCTCTTACAACGGTGTAGCCTAAATACATGAGCTTTCCAGGAGCGCACCCAATTCATTATGCACGCTCAGAGGCACGTCTCCTCTGGTGCGCACTTTTTTTGGGGGGGTGACCCCGCCCCCTGCGATAAACTCATCGCCTCCTTAATCTTTTTTTTCTGGCGCCGGGCTTGATTTGATGGCATCTTGTAATGAAAAATTTTAGTGGGTTAGCCACAGGAAAATGTTAAAAATAGCTTCTTCTACTTTTTTTTTTATTTTTTAACTAATTAACAGTTCAGACCAGTTTTTAGCACTATGCAACAACAACCTTTTTGTTATGCTGATTTTTTTACTTTATTAATAAAATGTTGAAACCACAAACAATAGAATAAAACCAAAATCAGGCAACATAAAGAAGACAGTAAGATTACCCAGCTAATGTACAGCCATAACATCTTTTCCCCTCAAACCTTACTGAACAATTAAGACCAGAGGTGGACAGTGACTACTGAACACACGTTTTCCAGTACACGCACCACCACTGGGTAAAATATACCAACATAGAACTTTAACAATATTGCCAGCAATATTTGTTAGAAGTAAGCACAAAATGAAAGAGTCGTATTATACCCATGCATTTCATTTTCACGGCACGATTGTGGGTTGTAGTACAGTGCTCATAAACTTGATTACTAACAATGTTTTCAGGTTGTAAAAAAATTAAACTTGTCCTTTAAGGCTTGGTGGCTCCACTGTGACAGCCAGGCTGCTCTGACATCAGATCCGTTATCTTCAGCAGCACGCGTGTTTTCGCCGTGACCCTGGACTTGCTGTAAACACATAGTTTACACAAGGTGGTCAGACAGTTTCTTGGCTCGGTTTTCAGTTTTGAGGGGGCCCGGTGACCAGTGGGGCAGCGAAGGTGCAGCAGCAAACACACAAGTGTGAGAATATTAAGGTGAATATATTCTTCTGCGCAGCTATGCACCACACAGCCACCAAAACCTGCATCATGACAGCTGGGAAAATCTCAATTTATCTACAAATAACAGTGATAAATGTGAACAAAAGGACACACTTTTCATTTTGCTCAGATATTGCCATACTACACAGTACTTTTATGCTATAAAACAGACACATTTTCAGTCTTATGTTTTTAGGGGTTTTCCCACAATGTCACTGGCGAGTCCATTAACATTTACAGCGCATCCGGAAAGTATTCACAGCACTTCACTTTTTCCACATTTTGTTATGTTACAGCCTTATTACAAAATTGATGAAATTCATTTTTCCTCAAAATTCTAAACACAATATCCCATAATGACAATGTGAAAATCATTTTTTTGCAAATTTATTAAAGATAATAATAAAAAAAACAAATAACATCTCAAAAGTATTTGGAGCCTTTGCCATGCACTTTACAAAAGCAAGTTCATAACGCATGGACACTCTGCACATTCAGGGTAATAGCACATAATGGGAACTTTAATTTGCACTTAAAAAGAATAATGGCATTAAAGTAATTAGTAATGAAAACACAGCTGTTAGAAAAAACAGTTTGTATCACAACAAGGACTTGGACACGCCCCAAATGGATTATACACTTAGACCAGGGGTGGGCATCGAGGGCCGAGACACTGCAAGTTTTCCATGCAACCAATCACCTCAGCAGGTGGGTTGGTGATGAGCAGCTGCTCTGAACACAAACACCTGGTTGTCAATGAAATCACCTGCTGAGACACATGATCATTAATGAAATCACCTGCTGAGGTGATTGGTTGCACAGAAAACCTGCAGTGTCTCGGCCCTTTATGGCACATGATTGCCCACCCCTGACTTAGATGGTGCACCACAGATCCTCAGCATACGGCCCCTGGTAAGATAGTCACTGAATATTGTAGAGCCTTCCTTTGAAATTTTATCACCACCCACCACTGACCATTTAGATTTTCTTGCTCAGTCTCTGTTCTTTGACACTGTGATAAATTATGTAAAAAAGAGATAACCAATTCTCTCTTACTGTACATATGAAATATTTATCTGTGGTACAGCTGAAGCGTCACCGTGTCGCAGTGCACGGGGCATTACATGGAGAGGGTGTTTTTATCTAGTTTCAAAGTCAAACTGCCAATCGATCACCTCACGCTGATAGCTGTGGATGTTCGGCCTCAGTGTAGAGCGGAATATAAAGATACACTGTAAAATAGAAAAAGACAAGGGCATCTTCTAGCTCCAGTGGGTTCCCACCAAAGGGCTGACTCCACACACTTGTCACACATCATCCGTCAAAGCTGCGGGCGCAACAGCGCGAACACATTTATAATTTACATACACAGCCACACCGATGGCTTGCTTTGGAAGCAAAGCGCTTAGTTGTTTTAAACCTCCAGAGGGGGATGTTGAGCTGTGAGCAGCCAGGTAAGCTTTCATGTATGACAAAGACTGAATCCGTGTTTGGGGGGTGGGGGGGCAATGCCATAAGGAAATGGCAGGAGGCGGGGGTTTGTTTTATCTCAAGCATAACACACATGAAGGCTGACCTTTGACAATGACATTTGATAATTTGAGGGAGAAGACATCTTTTCATCATATCAGACAGGTGCACCTGCACGTTCGCGTCTGATGACACGTGTTACCGTATACGCGGCCGTTAAATCACTTTCGCTGTCATACGTCTGCAGTGAAGATCTGGCGCACAAACAAGATGCGGTGACAGGCTCTTTTGTAGTGTGACACATTTAGTGTGCACGAGAGAGGAAGACATAAATAGGAAATGTGACATCAAAAAGGATTTGTACGTGTTTAAGCTTCACACATCAAAATCCAATGCGATAAGTTGAACAGCACGTCGTCCATCGCCAATATGACCGTTTTCTCCATAAATACAGCAACTTCAAGAGGACAGCAAATGTCTGAAAAAACAGATTTTTAAAATTGTAGCCAAGAATGATCCCTTCAACTCTGAGATAATTAAACTTTATAAAAAAAATAAAACAAAACAAAACAAAACAAAAAACAGGTTGAGCTGCTTTTATGTCACTTTAAAGCTACTGTGTAGGATTTAGGGGTGTGTTTATTAGCAGAAATTGATGATAACGTTCATAACAATCTGATCATTAGTGTGTAATCACCTACATCAATGAATCAGTGTGTTTTTATGAAAACTGACTATCTTTCACTATCAATCAGATTGATGAGTTGATTTTAATGTTATAAATCTTTATGCTCCCACTTCCTACTTCCACACAGTGGTGGGCACAGTTCAGCTAATCCGATAACCGATAATTATCGAAGCCAATGTTTTTCCTAGCGGATTAGCTTTTCAGATAACTTTTTAAACCATCAGCGGACCACTTATCTTCCGATAAATTTAGTTCCGACAACTTTCAGTACGCTAACATTTTTTTTTTTTTTGCTGGTAAAGTGAGCAAAGTTTAACAGTCAAAAATGTTTGTAAACCCTAAAATAAAACATTTTAGTCCATCTGTTGTGTGTGTGTGGCTGTCGCTTGCTGATGACATCATCATTAAGCGCAAAACGTGATTGGCCGGTCGATGCAGAGAGCATTGTGGGTAGTGTAGATCAGATCAGGTTCACTTTGGACGTTACAGTGAGTGCTACCGTCCGCTCAATGCAGAAACAAAACTGACTCATTTTAACATTATTTTATTTTATTTCTTTGTGGCTGACAGCATGATTTAATCGCCAAGACTCAGTGGGAGAGAGGGACTCTCACGGCGCAGCTGTGTTACAGAGGGACTTTTCTTAGACACGGTTTTGGATAATCAGGATGCTTTGTGTGGATTATTTCTTCAGATGAATCCCACTGAAACTAACAGGTAAGAATTTATATTTACTACGTGTCTTTTACTCTGCCAATCAATGCATTAATGGACATATTTCGGTTGTTTAAGCCAAAGGGTTCAAAGCGTGTGAAAAAAGCAGCAGCTTTTAGTTTGTAAATGACGGTGTATATAATACAGAGATAAACTGTGACTTCTAATACTGTGTTTTATTGCTTTTGAAAGATGATGACAGTGTTTGGGGTTTTATTTTTTATTTATTCATTTTTCATGTGTTCTTTGTGTTTGTGATTGTTGTGTGGGCCGCTGAAGAGGAGGTACTGTTGGCCCACCACCACCAGAGGGCGCCCTGCTTGGAGTGCGGGCTCCAAGCACGAGAGGGCGCCAGACCTAGAAGAAGTGACAGCTGTCATTCATCCCCTGCACCAGCTGTCACTCGTTCATCATCATCACCACCATAAAAGCCGGACTGCAACTCCACCTCCTCGCCGAGAAATCGACTATCAGTACCAAGGTAATTTCTCTGCTGACTAACACTGTGTGTGTAATAACTTGAACTTCTATTGCAGCCGTTTTCCTGGAGTGTTGCCTTATCTGGAGGATTGGCGTTTGGTGTGACAGCGACGGCTTCGCCTCTCACCCCATCTTAGATAAGTGGTTGACCAGGAGCTGCACGAGTGTGTGTGATTTGGAGGTGGAGGTGCTCCCTCCTAACTGTGTTTGGACTGTGAATTAGTGAGTGTGCGGACTCACACTCACACATCATATCTCTGCTTTCTGCCAGCAGTACCAGGGTCGACAGCCGAAGACAGAGGCCACCTGGGGACTCGGGACTTGGCGGCTCCGGTGTTCTTCAGGCTGTTGGTGGTGGAAGCCGTGTGGGACGCGGCTTCTCTCTCGTCGGGTGTCTTCTATCTTCGAGCCTGCCCACACGTCACCTGGTGTTTATTGACTGTGAAGATTACTGCACGTTTCGTTGTGTATTATCACAACATTAAATTGTTACCTTTTGGCTTACTCATTGTCCGTTCATTTGCGCCCCCTGTTGTGGGTCCGTGCTACGACACCTTCCCAACAGTGATCCTTGAATTTACCCAGAAGCCCCTGCGGCACTTAAAGTGAAACTGGTTTATCAGAAGCCAACAGTGTAATCTGATGTGGCCGCTTCCAAATCAATACTAAAAGTTATCGGTTATCTGTAATAAAAATAATTTTCTTGTCAGTTATCGGATCAATGGTTATCGAAGCTAACGTTTTGGTTAGCTGTGCCCACCACTACTTCCACATCTTCAAAATAACATAAGTTCAAAGGTCAGTGTGAGGCTCTCACGAAACTGGTCACAGGGAAATTTAACTTTGCGAGATAAAAACAAAACACATCCAGTAGTGGTAAGCGGCATAATGGACAAAGGTACCCGTTTGAACTTTACATTTAGTTTACAATCTGTTAATATTGTCATAGTGGTTCATAACAGGAAAGTTATGCTATGTTATTAATGCTATGCTAACAACTGCCTTCTTCTTCTGGGCTTTTTATATGCTACACTTTCTGTTATTAAATGTGCTGCTGCCCTGGTGGTGAATGAATGGTGAGCAGAGGCCCCATTTGTTCACCATGAAAAAATAACTTTTTTCATGTTGTCATTATGGGATGTTGTGAGTTGAATTTTGATGGACAAAACAAAATTCACTCCATTTTAGAATAAGGGTGTAACATAACAAAATATGAAAAAAGTGGATCACTGTGAATACATTGTATGTATTGGATGGTTTTATAAGGGAGAGATGCACATCCCTAGTTGATACAGTAGCCTAAAAGGGACATAAATACTCCATCGTTCACATGTTGCTGCATGGGCTGGAATATGGGATGGGGGGGGGGGGGGGGGTATTGGGAAGAAGAGGAATCAACAGTTGCTCCTCTGTACACTGTCTACTAGGTGCCAGTGTAGGCTAACGAGTTTGAGAACCCTCATTTTTGTGAAATGGAGGATCGTGCATATTGCTTATCTCAAATGAAGGCAAGAAAGCATGAATCTCCTTTGCTAAAGAAAAGAAAATGCAAAAGGTGATGGCAAAATACAATCTGTAACCTCATCACTAGATGACAGTCAATCTGACACACTGTAGCTTTAAATGGAAAGGAGCCGCTGCATATGTTGCTTGCTATAAAATGACACTTCTAAATTCGACCAAACACGCTACGTGGCACCATTCCCAGAATCTATTCCACCTCCAGCAAGGCCTTTCACAAAGTTTTGCTCAAATCTGTTTTTGAGTAAATCTGCCAAGAATCCAAACAACTGAACCACTGAACATAACCCCGTCAGCTGAGCTAAATATCAGTATTACTCCCCAACCTGTTCAGTCTGCAGGTCTGGTCTCTCTCTTTTTCTCTGTGTGAGTTTAAGTAAAGCTGCTGAAATTTGTTACCTCTTAATGCCTTTTTTCCCAATTAATTACTAAATTAATGTCTATAAATTAGAAATAAATGTGCGTCTTGCAAAAGCCAAGGAGAAATTTTCTGAGTATGACACGCAGTTGTTTTTTAACAGCCAATCAAAACCAGATTACCTCAAATTATACAGTTTAAACTAATTTAGCATGTGTTTGGAACCAATTAGTTCACCGGCCAAGTAAGTTTCTGGAACAACCTGAAGTGATTAAACATCACTGATAATCTAACCCTCATGGAGTGGTGGCTATAACCAGTCTGGAAGCACGTACCGGTACCACACCTCGCTGCATTCACCCAGGCAGACAACCGGTTGATCCCCAACTCTCAAAAGTATCGATCTACCTGCTTCAACCAGGTGAAATGTGGGTGTCCTCTTGGCCTTCTCCAGCCACTGGGGTCCTCATAATACTGATACTTTCTCAGAATGCAAGTGTTACTCCTCATCTTAGTCTCTGTCAGTAACAAAATCATTCCATTGGTACCCAAGGATGCTCCAAAGAGACCTAGTGCCAATGGCATACATTCATTGCCTTTGGTCACTGGTTAGTGCACTCAAAAACTGATGCATTGATGAACTCAATTCATTTATGTGCAGGATTTCCATAAAATAAACATATGTAGTCCCAACAAAATTAAATTAAAATATCTTGCATGGATGTGCTTTATTTGAGTTGGGGTAACATATATTTATTAGCTGGAAATCCTGCACATAATTGCATTGAGTTCATCCAAAGAGTAATTTTTTGAGTGTACAAACCATGATATAAATCTACAAATGAAAATACATACATGTCTGCAATGATGTCTTGATTACGCCATATGACTTCTATGTGACTTTTATCATTATGATGTCATACTCAATAATCTATCACAAATATTTTGCTGATCAATATATGCTTTTGATCTTGCATCTAAGCTTCATGGTTTTTGTTGACCTTGACCTTTGACCAAACTACTCCAAAATCTAATCACCTCCCAGCAACACACACACAAACATGCCAGTGAAAACAGCACCCTGCTGTCACTGCGATGCTGACACGCAGGCTACAATGTCCAAAATAAAAACGGCTGAGAAAAATACAGCTATTAGAGCTTTAGCACGATGAGGAGGAGGAGGAGGAGGAGGCAGTGACCCTGGATGAAGGCGGTTCCACTGTTGTGGTATTACAAGGCTTTTCAGAAGACAGAAGAGACTAAAAGGTAAAATGTGAGTGCCATGGTGGATTTGAATCGGCGTTCTGTGTGTTTGAATCCCTTACAGAGCGCACACACATACAGGTGCACGAACCCTCCTCATGTAGACACATCAGCGTTCCATAATGTCCCAGGAGCCACAGCGCTCAATACTCCATCCGGCCTCCTCTTCCTGCTTTCTCCCGATGCCTGATCTGTTATGTCATCTTGTAAATATCCAGGCAGATGAACGGGCCATAAAGATGAAGCCATCATCTCAACATAATCTGAGACAGTTATACCGCTGACACTTCTTATCCATACACACCTGCTCCTCCTACCCATCCTCTCATTTCTGCATCTCCATCTTGTCTGTCACCATCACTCCCTCTCCGTGTGGATGGAAAAAAAACAAAACAAAGCAGCCACACCTGATGGGTTCACTTCCTGCATGCTAACTGAACCTCTTCTGCAAGGGACAAGACAACCAGCAAGACACCATCAGCAATGACAGATAAAACGATTGAGATAAAACAACCAGCAAGACACGGACAGCAATAATAGATAAAACGATCAAGATAATCAACCTTCTGTTGTGTGTGCCGCTGAAGAGGAGGTACTGCTGGCCCACCACCACCAGATGGCGCCCTGCTTGGAGTGCGGGCTTCAAGCACGAGAGGGCGTCGGAACCACTGGAGTGACAGCTGTCACACATCATCAACACCAGCTGTCACTCATCACCTTCATCCTCCATAAAAGCCGGACTGCAACTCCACCTCCCTGCTGAGAAATCAGCCACCATTCAGGTAATTTCTCTGCTACACTTAACTCTGACTTAGAGTCTGAACTTCTTTGCAGCCGTTTTCCTGTGGTGTGCCTTATCTGAGGGATTGGCGTTTGGTGTGATCAGCGACGGCTTCGCTTCACACCCCAACCAGATAAGTGGTTAGACAGGAGCTGCACGAGTGTGTGACTGGAGGTGGAGGTGCTCCGTCCCAAAAGACCACTAACTGTTTCTGTTTCTGCCAGCAGTACCGGGTCTGACTGCTGAAGACAGTGGCCACCTGGGGCGCAGGGCTTGGTGGCTCCGGTGTTCTTCAGATCCGTTGGTGGTGGAAGCTGTGTGGGATCCGGCTCTTCTCTCGCCAGACGTCTTCTATCTTCGAGCCTGCCCACACGTCACCTTGTGTATAATTGACAATCCACAATATTGTTATTGTCTGTAATTCGTTGTGCGATTCACAACATTAAATTGTTACTTTTTGGCTTATCCATTGTCCGTTCATTAACGCCCCCTGTTGTGGGTCCGTGTCACGACACCTTCCCAACACCTTCAAGACACGGTCACCAATAACAGATAAAACGATCAAGATAATCAACCTGCAAGACACGGTCAGCAATAACAGATAAAACGATCAAGATAATCAACCAGCAAGACACGGTCAGCAATAACAGATAAAACGATCAAGATAATCAACCAGCAAGACACGGTCAGCAATGAAAGATAAAACGATCAAGATAATCAACCAGTAAGACACAGTCAGCAATAACAAATAAAACGATCAAGATAATCAACCTGCAAGACACGGTCAGCAATAACAGATAAAACGATCAAGATAATCAACCAGCAAGACACGGTCAGCAATAACAGATAAAACGATCAAGATAATCAACCAGCAAGACACGGTCAGCAATGAAAGATAAAACGATCAAAATAATCAACCAGCAAGACACAGTCAACAATAACACATAAAACGATCAAGATAATCAACCTTCAAGATACGGTCAGCAATGAAAGATAAAACGATCAAGATAATCAACCTTCAAGACACAGTCAACAATAACACATAAAACGATCAAGATAATCAACCTTCAAGACACGGTCAGCAATAACAGATAAAACGATCAAGATAATCAACCTTCAAGACACAGTCAGCAATAACAGATAAAACGATCAAGATAATCAACCTTCAAGACACGGTCAGCAATAACAAGCAAGTCTTCACTTTTTTAAATTAAAAAGACACATTACTGTATTTTTATGTAAAGACAAAACTGATGTGGGTTTTCTACTTTTCTTCGGTGGCTGAACTCAACTCGACGGGTGAGGCGCACCTGCACAGGGTGACAAAAACCCACGGACATTTTGTCTTTACATAAAAAACAGTAATAAATGTCTTGCATGTACATGCTGGCTTTAAAGCAAACTTTTCAAAAATAAAATTGTGTTTATCAGTTGTCCTTCTGACTGAATAGTTGCCACATTGCGCCTGCAAGGTTTTTGTATGTTTTTCCTTGAAGAATTAAGTAAAAATATGTTTTTGTCCAAATTAAGGTGATTTTATGTAGCCAGTAACACTCATCATGACAAAATCGAAAAATTTACAGCCAATCCATGTGACTGGAATTACTGATCGGCACTCAAGGCTGATCGGTATCGGAATCGGCAACATAAAAACCTGATCGGAGCAGCCTTAGTTGAAAGTGATTAAAGTTTAAAGGAAAGTGAACATATATTTTGCGTGACTAACTCTTCCTGACATTCGTTCTCGGAGTATAACAGAGACTCTCACTTTTATTTGCACCACTTGTGAGCTCACCTATACTGAGCTTTGCTCTCCAGTGTGCAGCAACACAAGCTCCTGTCCGCGGATGTGCTGAGCTGCTCGTTAACCGCTCTGTCAGTGCTGCTCTTTCTTTCACTTTAGGTCTGCGTTTCATCCGGCCTTTTCCCCTCCAGCGATGGAGCATAAGGAGGAAGGCGTGTTTTTTTTTTTTACAGCTTCATATTTACACACGTCTGCTCCCGCTCTTACTAACCACTACAATTACACCTGTGCACAGCTCATTAGTTTGGCCACCATAACTGGAGGCATCTTGTTCGGGCACATTCCAGACAATTTCAAAGACAGGAGTGATGCCAAGGTGTTCACAGAACATGTTGGGAGTGTTTTCTTAGGAAAAAAAAAAACAAAAAAAAAAAACATTATGACATCAGGGAAAACAAAACAAACGATCAAGATAATCAACCAGCAAGACACGGTCAGCAATGAAAGATAAAACGATCAAGATAATCAACCAGCAAGACACAGTCAGCAATAACAGATAAAACGATCAAGCTAATCAACCTGCAAGACACGGTCAGCAATAACAGATAAAACGATCAAGATAATCAACCAGCAAGACACGGTCAGCAATAACAGATAAAACGATCAAGATAATCAACCAGCAAGACACGGTCAGCAATGAAAGATAAAACGATCAAGATAATCAACCTTCAAGACACAGTCAACAATAACACATAAAACGATCAAGATAATCAACCTTCAAGACACGGTCAGCAATGAAAGATAAAACGATCAAGATAATCAACCTTCAAGACACAGTCAACAATAACACATAAAACGATCAAGATAATCAACCTTCAAGACACGGTCAGCAATAACAGATAAAACGATCAAGATAATCAACCTTCAAGACATGGTCAGCAATAACAGATAAAACGATCAAGATAATCAACCTTCAAGACATAGCAATAACAGATAAAACGATCAAGATAATCAACCTTCAAGACACGGTCAGCAATAACAGATAAAATGATCAAGATAATCAACCAGCAAGACACGGTCAGCAATAACAGATAAAACGATCAAGATAATCAACCTTCAAGACACGGTGAGCAATAACAGATAAAACGATCAAGATAATCAACCTTCAAGACACGGTCAGCAATAACACATAAAACGATCAAGATAATCAACCTGCAAGACACGGTCAGCAATAACAGATAAAACGATCAAGATAATCAACCAGCAAGACACGGTCAGCAATAACAGATAAAACATTCAAGATAATCAACCTTCAAGACACGGTCAGCAATAACAGATAAAACGATCAAGATAATCAACCTTCAAGATACGGTCAGCAATAACAGATAAAATGATCAAGATAATCAACCAGCAAGACATGGTCAGCAATAACAGATAAAACGATCAAGATAATCAACCAGCAAGACACGGTCAGCAATAACAGATAAAACGATCAAGATAATCAACCTTCAAGACACGGTCAGCAATAACAGATAAAACAATCAAGATAATCAACCTTCAAGACACGGTCAGCAATAACAGATAAAACGATTAAGATAATCAACCTGCAAGACACGGTCAGCAATAACAGATAAAACGATCAAGATAATCAACCTTCAAGACACGGTCAGCAATAAAAGATAAAACGATCAAGATAATCAACCTTCAAGACACGGTCAGCAATAACAGATAAAATGATCAAGATAATCAACCTGCAAGACACGGTCAGCAATAACAGATAAAACGATCAAGATAATCAACCTTCAAGACACGGTCAGCAATAACAGATAAAACGATCAAGATAATCAACCTTCAAGACACGGTCAGCAATAACAGATAAAACGATCAAGATAATCAACCAGCAAGACACGGTCAGCAATAACAGATAAAATGATCAAGATAATCAACCTTCAAGACACGGTCAGCAATAACAGATAAAACGATCAAGATAATCAACGTTCAAGACACGGTCAGCAATAACAGATATAATGATCAAGATAATCAACCTTCAAGACACGGTCAGCAATAACAGATAAAACGATCAAGATAATCAACCAGCAAGACACGCTCAGCAATAACAGATAAAATGATCAAGATAATCAACCAGCAAGACACGGTCAGCAATAACAGATAAAACGATCAAGATAATCAACCAGCAAGACACGGTCACCAATAATAAGAAACCAATGGAGATAAAACAACCAGCAAGACACCGTCAGCAATAACAGATAAAACGATCAAGATAATCAACCAGCAAGACACGGTCAGCAATAACAGATAAAATGATCAAGATAATCAACCAGCAAGACATGGTCAGCAATGATATGAAACCAATGGGGATAAAACAAACAGCAAGACACTGTCAGCAATGACAGACAAAACGATCGAGATAAAACAACCAGCAAGACACCGTCAGCAATGACAGATAAAATGATTGAGATAAAAC
Source organism: Thalassophryne amazonica (assembly GCF_902500255.1). Lineage (NCBI taxonomy): Eukaryota > Metazoa > Chordata > Actinopteri > Batrachoidiformes > Batrachoididae > Thalassophryne > Thalassophryne amazonica. The sequence goes on along the minus strand of NC_047120.1, from coordinate 59,729,935 downwards.
AACCAGCAAGACACGGTCAGCAATAACAGATAAAACGATCAAGATAATCAACCTGCAAGACACCATCAGCAATGACAGACAAAACGATCGAGATGAAACAACCAGCAAGACACCGTCAGCAATGACAGACAAAAGAATCAAGATAAAACAACCAGCAAGACACCATCAGCAATGACAGATAAAACGATGGAGGGAAAGAACCAGCAAAACACCGTAAGTAAGTAAGTAAGTAAGCTTTATTTATATATCACTTTTCACAGACCAAGGTCACAAAGTGCTTCACATGATAAAAATAGACAATAAAAACACATACAAATATAAAAACAGTAAAATTGAAACTAAAATGTGTCTTTAGTTGCTGTCTAAAAATATACACTGAATCCAGTGAGCGAAGGGAACAGGGAAGCTCATTCCAGAGGGGAGGTGCCATAGCTTTAAAGGATCTGTCCCGTGGAGTTTTGAAACAAGTTCGGGGAACCATCAGCAGGTTCTGATTGGAAGACCTCAAACTCCTGCTGGAAACATAAGGCTGGATCAGGTCCTTAATGTATTCCGGTGCCTGCCAATGTAAAGCTCTAAAGGTCAGCACTAGGATTTTGTAATTTATCCTGTAAAAAACAGAATTTTCCTGTGGGCGCACGTAACAAGTCGTGCAGCAGAATTTTGCACAAGCTGCAGGCGGGCCAGCTCTTTCTTATTGAGGCATGTAAAGAGACTGTTACAATAACCAAGTCGTGAAGAAACAAATGTGTGTACAATCATCTCTAGCTCATTAAAAGCCACCATTTTGCGTAATTTGGAAACGTTACGAATTTGGAAAAAACAGTTCTTAACAAGCTGCCCAGTGTGATGCTCCAAAGACATCCCTCCATCCAAAATGACACCCAGGTTACGCAGGCTGCCTTTAACAGAGCTGCTCAGATTACCAAGGTAATTCTTAATGACAGACATTGCACTATCTGGAGCTACAATCAATGTCTCAGTCTTATTAGAATTCAACTGTAGGCTGTTTTCAGTAAGCCATTCTGTAATTTTAGTGAGACAACTAATGAGAGAACAAATTTTCTGGGCTTCAGTTGTCTTAAAGGAACAGTACAGCTGCAAGACATCGGCATACAAATGGTAGGACACATCACAGAACTGCTGGATCAACTTACCAAGAGGAAGGATATACAGCAGGAACAAAATCGGACCCAGGACTGAGCCCTGCGGCACACCCCACAAAAGATCAGCAGATTCAGACATCACATTGTTCACAGAAACACTAAAAGTTCCAACCAAGTAAGAGCTAAACCACTCTAATACAGGACCCAACATGCCAACCATATCGCGCAGTCTATTAATCAAAATGCCATGGTCAACAGTATCAAATGCAGATGACAGATCTAATAAAACCAGCACAGAACATTTACCACTATCAGCGGCCATCATAATGTCACTAGACACCATCAGCAATGACAGATAAAAATGATGGAGATAAAACAACCAGCAAGACACCGTCAGCAATGACAGATAAAACAACCAGCAAGACAGCGTCAGCAATGATATGAAACCAATGGAGATAAAACAACCAGCAAGACACTGTCAGCAATGACAGATAAAACAATCGAGATAAAACAACCAGCAAGACACCATCAACAATGACAGATAAAACGATTGAGATAAAACAACCAGCAAGACACCGTCAGCAATGACAGATAAAACGATTGAGATAAAACAACCAGCAAGACACCGTCAGCAATGACAGATAAAATGATCGAGATAAAACAACCAGCAAGACACCGTCAGCAATGATATGAAACCAATGGAGATAAAACAACCAGCAAGATACCGTCAGCAATGACAGATAAAACGATTGAGATAAAACAACCAGCAGGACACCGTCAGCAATGACAAATCAAACAATGGAAATAAACAACCTGCAAGACACCATCAGCAATGACAGATTAAAAAATGGAGATAAAACAACCAGCAAGACACCATCAGCAATGACAGATAAAATGATTACGATAAGACAACCAGCAAGACACCGTCAGCAATGATATGAAACCAGCGGAGATAAAACAACCTGCAAGACACCATCAGCAATGACAGATTAAAAAATGGAGATAAAACAACCAGCAAGACACCATCAGCAATGACAGATAAAATGATCTAGATAAAACAACCAGCAAGATACCGTCAGCAGTGATATGAAACCAGTGGATATAAAACAAGATTGGGATAAACAACCAGCAAGACACTGTCAGCAATAACAGATAAAACGATTGAGATAAAACAACCAGCAAAACACCATCAGCAATGAAAGATAAAGCGATCAAGATAAACCAACCAGCAAGACACCGTCGGCAATGATATGAAACCAGTGGAGATCAAACAACCAGCAAGACACCGTCAGCAATGACAGATAAAACGATCGAGATAAAACAACCAGCAAGACACCGTCAGCAATGACAGATAAAACGATTGAGATAAAACAACCAGAAAGACACCGTCAGCAATGACAGATAAAACAACCAGCAAGACACCGTCAGCAATGATATGAAACCAATGGAGATAAAACAACCAGCAAGACACCGTCAGCAATGACAGATAAAACGATAGAGATAAAACAACCAGCAAGACACCGTCAGCAATGATATGAAACCAATGGAGATAAAACAACCAGCAAGACACCGTCAGCAATGACAGATAAAACGATCGAGATAAAACAACCAGCAAGACACCGTCAACAATGACACATAAAATGATCAAGATAAACCAACCAGCAAGACACTGTCGGCAATGATATGAAACCAATGGAGATCAAACAACCAGCAAGACACCGTCAGCAATGACAGATAAAACGATCGAGATAAAACAACCAGCAAGACACCGTCAACAATGACACATAAAATGATCAAGATAAACCAACCAGCAAGACACTGTCAGCAATGATATGAAACCAATGGAGATCAAACAACCAGCAAGACACCGTCAGCAATGATATGAAACCAGTGGAGATCAAACAACCAGCAAGACACCGTCAGCAATGACAGATAAAACGATAGAGATAAAACAACCAGCAAGACACCGTCAGCAGTGATATGAAACCAATGGAGATAAAACAACCAGAAAGACAACGTCAGCAATGAGATAAAACCAATGGAAAGAAACCAACCACTTTGGAAAAATGAAATGAGACCTTTTCTGTACTTAAAATTAATGGATTAATGAAGGAAATTAAATAAATAAGAAATGAAAGTAACCGTTACTTGCTGCTTTATGGTATAAACAAACCACAGCAAGTCTGCCCACTTTCACTCCTGTATCTCAATTTGACCAATTTTAGAATTAAGGCTGCTGGTTTAACAAAGTGAGACAAAGGTACTCTCTTAAACTCTGTGAAATTACACATCAAAAAAATATTACACAGATTTGATCTCCTCTAGCTTGAACATTTAAACCCATTAATTTTTAATAACAGTTTACAGATTAATCAGAAATAGAAATGATTGTTAGTTGCCTTACTTGTGATTTAGATAAGATGGATGGATAGATGGAAAATCAGGAGGCGGGGCAGATGGATGGAGAGACAATGGAAAGATAGAAGAATAGCTAGGTAGGTGGATAGATGGATGAATGATGAACAGACAAACGGGTGGAGAGAGTGAGACAGAGGTATAGGTGAATGGAGAAATGGATGGATAGATGTAAAATTTAAGGAAGGATGGATGGATGGATGTATGGATGGATGGATGGATAGATGGATGGGCATAAACAGGTGGAGAGAGTGACAGGGATGGATGGACAGAAAAATGGAATCTACATTTATAAGTAAAATGTACAGTATAGAGAAATATTCAGATGGAAGGATAGAGAGCAGGATGAATAGATGGAGCCTGAAGAAAGCAAAAATATCTGTTTTGCAATTCAAATACTTCCAAGGTTTTCTCCCCACAAGCAGCATAAATCCAATTTTGCGTGCACCAAAGCAGGAAATGAAACATGACGACATGATAAACATGCAGCAGGTTTGGACTGAATCTCTTAACAGAAATGTAAACATGAATCAGTAAGAAGTGAAGTGCTGTCAGACCTGCATTTCTAAAGCGGACGTCAATTACACACCAGTCTGCCAGTGCGCGGGTGTGTGCGCGTGTCGCAGCGAGTAGGAAGTAGAAATGACGAATTTCTCGTATACTGCACAAGACGATCTGAGAGCTTCACAATTCCATTCAGCTTTGGAATGAATGACATGAAGAAGCAGCGCCACCATCAGTTGGCTGAAGTTTGCACGGCTGAATGTAAAGCAAATAATCACATTTACCTGCCTGTCAATGTACAGAAGGTGTATGTGGATGAACTGTGGCCTTAAATGTGGCGCTGTAGCTGCTTTTACTGCGGCCGCTTTTCCAGGGCCTCGTACAGGAAAATGAAATTCTGCTGATAATGCAGAATTTAAATAAAGATTTCTCTAATATCTGCTGTGATGACAACATCACGCTAAAAAAGGCTACCTGAGAAACCATAATTGTCTATAAGGAAAGAGTAATGAATGTGCACCATTTTTAAAAATATTCACAATATGTATACTGACCGAAGTAAAAATTGTTTATGTTAATTAAGAAAATCTAATTTCCAACAAATCCAACTAAAATTAAAGAAAACAGACTTGAATTGAGTCATTTTGCCTCTGCCTCTTAAAGATAATGTGACAAAGGGGTGGTGGGGTCCCAGCCATGCTTGACAGCATTATAAACAGTGGTGTCTGCTGGACAAATTATGTAATACACCATTTTTAAAAGCCAAAGTGTTTTTCTGCATTGTTTATTCTATAAAATAAAAGTTTTTATATTGGCAAAAATAATGCAGATTCAGATACAAGTATGTTCATGAAAAGCTCATATTGGCTGATGTTATCAGCCTACTGATATGTCAGTCATGATCTACAAATGATAGCACTTAATTACCATTAATATGCAAATATAAGCATCAAACACTCGGGGGGGAGTAACAGGAAGACAGAGGACGGGAAGGAGAGGCGCAGTTGTAGCCAGTAAGCCAGTAGTTCTGGTATTTATATTTGTATTTGATCTTTCCAAATTGTTTCTTACTTCTACTTTTGATACTTTGTGTGTTTCTTACCCTGTGTGCTACTGTTCAATGCTGCTGGAACTGTTGTGTGTTGGGGGGGGGTTTGGCTGGACATTTTGGTGTTCTTTTCTTTTCTTTGCTCTCCAGGTGGTATGAAGACTGATTTGTCTGTGGAGAAGGTGCTGGCTGAAGAGTCCTTCACCCTCATCAACAGTATGTGCAGCACCTGTGGATGGTGCTCACGTGCAGCCTTAAGGACTTTCAGCTGAAGCAGATAATGAGATGGCGTTCTGCATTTAAGCCATGTGTGATTCAAGCAGAATTGCCGGGAACTCGACCTTGTGATGTTCGTTGGTGAGACGCTGAGGACCGCGCCTGGGTTTGACACATCATGCCTCTGAGGGAAGAAGGGTGAGGGACACATGCTGTCAGCACACATCAGAGGTGATTAATTATTTGACTAATTGTTGATAGTAACTTGGTATTTTGTTACGCAGTAGATTTGAATTGTGATGAGAATTGTGCAGCTCGCTTCTCACTGCCGTGGCGTGCGGACCGGTGATCCTCCACCTGTTGTGAGAAGCTGCTCATTTGCATAAAGCTTAAAATACAGACCTGAATGTGTTGCTGATAGTGTGTGTCTTTTGAAGGATATTGGTTGTAACTGCTGACTTACCTCACCTCTTCTATCCTTCGCAGAGAGTCGGTTTGTCGTGTCCACCTGGGGGGTGTTTGGCGGTAACAGTGAGTCCAGAAGCGCCGGACTTCGATCCTTTTGGGCGCTGGAGAGCGTGCCAGCCTTCACTCCACCAGAATGACGCTGTTTTAGTTTCTACACTTTATTATGCACCAGAGGGTGAAAAAATAAATTGTTTTTGTTATTGGAACCGCTTTCTGGTTATTTTAGCGCTGGGTTCCATCAGACGCAGGTTCGCTCCTCAACCCGCGTCGACACATAACAGGAACCTCAATTTCCCTGAGGGAGTCTTCCCAAAGGATTAATAAAGTTCTGTCTAATCTAATCTAATTTAATCTCATCTCATCTAACAATCCTAAAATATAATCTGATCATACACAATAAAACAGTTATTTGACTTAATCAGGAGTGATTGTGTTTGCAGAAACAGCCTCTACTCAGGATGAGAATCTCCACCGGATGATTAGGGGAGCGGATGGGCAAAGACTGATTGCTGTGGCCTTTCCACAGCTATTCTGGCTCTGCTGAGCGTGTGCCTTCCACTCAGTGTCGATCTATCGATCCACAGTCCAGTAAAACCTCACTCAGACCAAAAGGTGACTCTCACTGCAAAAGCACACCCACACCACTGTCCATCCGACCCCACACACACACAAGCACTAATGAGCATGTGGATTTTTGATGACAAGATTGATGTCACCTCGCCGTTATTCTCCCCGCGTTAACAGCAGCTAGCCCACACACCCAGCATGTGGTAGTGGTGCAGCTTTGATCAGCCTTTCGCCAGCTTTGGGGTCATGTTACAATCGCTGTGGCGTAATTGGAATGGGGCAATTCATCCATGTCACTGTGGTGCTCCGTGGGCGGGGTTAAGAAAACCATTACTGTCGCCATTTGTAATGAGATGCCAATCAGCTCCTCTAGGTTAAAGGCTGGCTCGTGTTAAAGTCCTACAGAAGATGATACCACATCAAGACACCTAGAAATGTGCTAATTCAGAGGTGGATTGCAGAGGTCAAGGACATCGGGGTCACATGTCAGAGTGTCTTCATGCCTAACAGGTACTATTTTTTTAGCAATTTGAAAAAAGAAGAGCAAAAGGTGACTTCAGCTTCCACACTGTTAAACCGAACACTCCATTTTAATACAATAATTAAGTTCATGTAACTCAAACTTTCAAAAAAGTTATAGTCACTCATTTCCATTAATTAAACTAAGTCAAAAATGAATTGTTTTCATAACAACTCAGTTCCTTTGAGCGCATTTAAAGTTTTGGGGCATTTAAGTGTTGGGGATGTATTTCCAGTGCATTCCATTCACTCATTTTAATTGAGTTTATGTAACGGAAGCCAGCAGGTGTCGCTGTGCAGACGTCGTTAGTAAACCTCACTCCCAACAGCTCAAAAGGATTCTCTGGTCTCTGGTTTTAGCCTTCTGGTTAGAGAGTCCGACTTCCATGACAGAGATTGTGAGTTCGCATCCCAAGGGGAGCAAATGGGCGGAGTCATAACAACACAATGCAGAGTCAACAACTAAACCAAAGAATGTATCAAAAAAATTAATCCAGAATGTAATGCAAATTTTTAGGCAGAAATTTGTCATTTTTAATTGTAAAACATAAACTAGATTTACATAAGTTTAATTAACTATAAATTCTTAAGTTACTAAAACTTTAACAATTACATTTTTGAAAATTATTTTATTTAAGTTGGCAAACTCAAATGGTTTAAGGCAATCGGTTTCCTCAAATGGTTTGAGTTCAACTAACTCATTGAGTTTCACAGTGCAGAGGCTTGACCGCTACCAATAATTTAAAGTAGTGTTGCTCCGATCAATCTGCCACCGATCATTATTGGCCAATTTACGTGAAAAAGCATGTGATCGGCATCTGCCAATCAATGCGTTTCATTGCCGATCACAAAAACCGATCACCTATAGCTCACACTTTCAAACAGTTGGTGGAGGTAATAAATCGTGTTGGTTTGCCGTGCTGCAGGCGCACGGCAGCAAACCCCAACAAACATGTCTGCCATGTGGAACTTTTATATAGTCTGTTAGAGAGATAGAAAGTTTGCCTCTTCGTGGAGGAAGTACGGTAAAATGCTTCAATACAACTAATTTATCAGACATTGAAAGAAAAGCTCTTCCACGATTTGGAAGATTCAGACAGGCTTTCGGTGGCTTTTCAGTCATGTGACTATCCAAGAAATTGTGGACGAGGTGAGCATGTCACAACATGTCCTGTGAGGCTTCAACATGGTGGCGCTTCTGCTGCGCCATCAGCTTTGTGCCGATGAATTTCGCTGCAACTCTTTTCATGGCAAAATCTTCTGTCACAGTGGAATGTGCCGAAAAAGTGCTGATGTCCACCTCTTCCACAGTTTCTCGGATAGTCACACGACAGTCCCACATCATCACAGCGTTCACTTTGGAAATGATCCGGTCATTTCAGCGTGTTGATGGCTGCCCGGAGTGTGGCGCACTCTCCATTGTTGTGTGGCCGTCTTTAAACCGGTTGTACCGCTCCTTAATCTGCGTGATGCCCATAGGATCGTTACCGAAAGCCGTCTGAATAATCCAAATGGTTTCCACCTGGCTGTTGCCCAGTTTCTGGCAAAATTTGATGCAGTCGCGCTGCTCCAGTCGTTCCACCATTTCCTTGTAAGGAAAAAACGACGAGAGACTCCGCCCATCCTCACAGAAAGGCTGCTTACAAGCAAATGACGCAACCGACAGGCGTAAAAAAATTCACGCATGCGCACGAAGGTTCAAGGTTGGCTCATGCAAGCACAGGTGACTTAAATCCATCAGGTTTTTGAAAAAATAAAAAGGTCAGATACTTTTCTAACAGACCTCGTACAACACTTTTTATACAATGTGGGTGTTTACAATGGGTGTAGTTTAGTCTCACTAGTCTTTCTAATGTTACTGGCTCTCACAGATAGGGGAGACGTTAAACCAGATCCCAGAGACTTCCAATCAAATAGCAAAAGCAAATACTTGATAACTAACATAGAATAAGGACTTAGCACAGATATTATCTAACATACCCGTCGACAGGATCTCCACTGCACAACTGCACATGTGCACGCTTGCGCAGTTGTCACTACCCCGCACTTTAACACCCCGCCGTCAAGTTTATCTACCTCTCTTTACCGCGCAACTGTGCATGCACATCTCCCCGTCGCGATGAGCTCCCTGTCATCTAATGACAATATTCTGCATTTAAGACAGCGTGTGTGCATGCAAGTCTTCACTTTTTTAAATTAAAAGACACATTACTGTATTTTTATGTAAAGACAAAACTGATGTGGGTTTTCTACTTTTCTTCGGTGGCTGAACTCAACTCGACGGGTGAGGCGCACCTGCACAGGGTGACAAAAACCCACAGACGTTTTGTCTTTACATAAAAAACAGTAATAAATGTCTTGCATGTACATGCTGTCTTTAAAGCAAACTTTTCAAAAATAAAATTGTGTTTATCAGTTGTCCTTTTGACTGAATAGTTGCCACATTGCGCCTGCAAGGTTTTTGTATGTTTTTCCTTGAAGAATTAAGTAAAAATATGTTTTTGTCCAAATTAAGGTGATTTTATGTAGCCAGTAACACTCATCATGACAAAATCGAAAAATTTACAGCCAATCCATGTGATTGGAATTGCTGATCGGCACTCAAGGCTGATCGGTATCGGAATCGGCAACATAAAACCTGATCGGAGCATCCCTAGTTGAAAGTGATTAAAGTTTAAAGGAAAGTGAACATATATTTTGCGTGACTAACTCTTCCTGACATTCATTCTCGGAGTATAACAGAGACTCTCACTTTTATTTGCACCACTTGTGAGCTCACCTATACTGAGCTTTGCTCTCCAGTGTGCAGCAACACAAGCTCCTGTCCGCGGATGTGCTGAGCTGCTCGTTAACCGCTCTGTCAGTGCTGCTCTTTCTTTCACTTTAGGTCTGCGTTTCATCCGGCCTTTTCCCCTCCAGCGATGGAGCACAAGGAGGAAGGCGTGTTTTTTTTTTACAGCTTCATATTTACACACGTCTGCTCCCGCTCTTACTAACCACTACAATTACACCTCTGCACAGCTCATTAGTTTGGCCACCATAACTGGAGGCATCTTGTTCGGGCACATTCCAGACAATTCCAAAGACAGGAGTGATGCCAAGGTGTTCACAGAACATGTTGGGAGTGTTTTCTTAGGGGAAAAAAAAACAAAACATTATGACATCAGGGAAAACAATGTTCCATGATACATACCACAAAATGAGTGATGCACATCAAAAATGTCCTTGTAACTATCTGAGCTTAACCTAACTGCTTTTCAAAAGGGCCGACGCACACCCAAAATGTCCTTGTATTTGACACGACTATCTCATCTTTTTATAACTGTCAAATTGATAAAACCATCTCATGTTTATATATGTGTCAAATTGATAAAACCAAAGTATTTGCATCTATTTGGACGGCATGATGGAACACTCATTTGTTGCGTGACACGCAGACATACGCTATAAAATAAAGATAAACGTTAGCCATGTTTAAACCTGTCCAAGGTCCGTGTCCCAAGAATATTGCCTGTGCATTTGAAGACTCTGACAGTAATAGGACTGGACTTATGCTGAGCACAGACAGACGGATGGGCAAAAGTCTTTGCAATACCCGATTGCCATATTTGATGGTAAAATTCAATGAAAATCGTAATATTTAGCAGGACTTACCTCTCCATCACCATGACTATTGAATTACTATTCTTGTAAAAGTCTAGCTTGAATACCCTTTATTGCAAGAAGACAAAACCCTGCAGTCGCATTCCATCGCTAAATGGAATCATTCATTCTCCAACTGTGCTTTATCAACATTCTGAAAATACTGTTTAACATTTTTGCATATCTCATTTAAAAAAAAACTGGCTGTAAAAATGATGATCTATATAAACCATAATACATGTAGTAGGCGACTGTCCAAATATTTGTGGACCTGACTTTTCCATTATTACCAATCACACCCCATGTCTGAGAAACCAACTGGCCAAGGCTGGTACCCATTTCTAGCACAGTCCAAGAACACAGACAGCATGGTGGCTTGATGGTTAGCGCTGTTGCCTTACAGTGAGAAGGTCATGGGTTCGATTCCCACCTGTGGCCTTTCTGTGTGGAGTTTGAGTGGGTTTCCTCTGGGTGCTCCGGTTTCCTCCCACATTTAAAGACATTCAGGTTAGGTGAATTGAAAACTTTGTAATTATCCAGGTCTCCCTTGCAAAAGAGGTCTTGATCTCAGTGGGACCAACCTGGTCAAATTAAACAGACATGTAGCACAAACAGGAATCAAACTCACATCTCCATATTGGTAGTCCACCTCCTCATCTCATGAAGCTACCTGCTAACCCACAGCTGTTCTTAATTTTCTATAACCTATCCAGGATCCACTAATCATGCAGCAGGTGGCAGACACATCTACGGGATCTCACATGACTTATTACAGAAACAAAGTTGCTTTTTTATTGATCTGGTGCATTAAAGTTCACCATCTTCTCATCACTTGATCCTGATTATGTGCTCATTTAATATGTTGAGTTACAATATGACATTTATATATTTTTTGAGTAATTGGTAAGACAGAAGACAGGAAGACAAACTGCTCTGTTACCAGCAGAGTGAAAACACACCGACATCCACAAAGACACATCTGAGATGGCACGCAAACAGAATTCCTTTATTCCTCTCTGAACAATTACTGCTAATTATCAGCTGCTCTCCTCAACGTTTCCTCTTAGCAATTAAAAAATGTAGCACAAATCCATTCCCTCAGTTCTCACGCTATTCTTCTCCAGTTCTATCTTTCTCTGCCCCTGGCTGATGCAGCCTTCATCTGCCTGTAGCCAAAGCAGCACAGGAGGATGCTGGGTGTTGCTGAGCCTGGTGGGACAGCGTGAGTTCTGGCTCTTTCCATTATTCATGCCCGCCCTTCGTCGTCTTTTCCTCAATCCCCTCATCCACCCTTTTGCTCTTGCAGCGTGCAAAGGATTTATTAGAAGGTATTACCAAGGAGGTCTGGTGTTACTGTGCTTCCATCCCGACAGACACAATGCAGCAAGGAGGAGTGATGGAGGGCAAGACGAAAAGTGCGCAAATGGAAGTGGAAGAAAAGAAGTTGCAGAATATGCGGAAAGGTTCCTGTGTACACAATGCCACATTTTCCGGTGTATAAGTACCATTTATTTTACTAGTTTCAGAGGTCCTGGGACTTATACTCCAGCGTGACTTATGTACTGAAAAATAACATGTTTGTTAATAATAATAATAATAATAATAAATGGCTTTCCAATCAATGCACCAATCAAAATAACCTCCAATGATAGAAGAATAAATCCCAATAATGAAACTGCACAACAATACACTTCAACAATGCACAATAATTAAAAAGCTGATTTAAAAAAAATCTAATAAAGTCACATTTTTATTGTAGTATTTCCAACACTGTGGGCCAGCAATCTGTATTCATCTGATGACTTCTTTGGTCCAAACAGCATCAAATATCCTCCAGAGTGTTGCTCAATGTATCAAGGACTTTGGAGAAGGACTTTAAAATTCAAAGCCCTCCTAGAAATTATATCATCTGGAAATAAGGAAGGTACATTTGAGACCAAGTGCTTTCTCTGTTTTCACTGGCATTTAAATGAGACTGCAACCTCAGAAAATGTTGTTCTTGGGCTTGTCTGTTGATATTCCTATGCTGCCATTTTGTTGAGAAATAGTGATTAAACAACAGCAATCTGAGATTTATGACGTCCACCAATCCGGATCCAGATCACCTTCACAGTTCAGTGGAATCTTCCATGGCCTAATATCTATCTGTGGTACAAATTTGGTGAGAATCCATGAAGTAGTTTTGAAGTAATTCTTCAAAGCCTATATAAAGTGAAATCTTGATCCAGAATCTGGATCACCTCCAAAATTCAGTGGAGTCTTCCTTGGCCTAATATCTATCGGTGGTGAAAATCTCGTCAAAATCTGTGCAGTAGTTTTGACATAATCCTGTTAACAGTCAGACAGAGAAATAAATAAATGCCAATGATTTTATTGTGTACTTGGACACCACTTACACAGTGTAGGATCTCTTTTTAAGATCAGGTCAGGACTGGAAGCATGTGCCATTGCCTTGCATCTCAAGGAACCACCTTGGGTCCATCATCACCCCTCCAAAGTAAACATCTATCTCCAAAGTCAGTCTAGCAGTATCCAACAATCCTCTGTAGACACTTACTGCCAAAGTGAGTAACCTTAGGTCACCGGTTAGCATCCAGGTCTTACAATCATACAGTAAGACAGGCAGCACCAAGACCTGAAAGACTTGGACCTTTGATTTTCTACATTGCCAGACACCTCTGTCCAGAAATCTCATAAGCTCTCCCCATGTGACTCCTGATCTCATAGGCTAAGAACCCAGATTACAGTCAATATTCGTATAAATTCAACGGTTAGGGTTAGGGTTAGAGATTAGGGTTAAAGATACAGTTTTCGTGGCCGAGACCAGGATGTCACTGAATCTAGATCTTAGTCATGATTCAGAACAACCTAAAACCCAGAAACTGATTTCTCACTCATTTTCTAAAGAGGTTAATTAAAACAGCTAATTGATTATCATTCGTTGAGAGTTACCTTTGTCAATAAGCAAACTGAAGAACGGTTTCCTGGCCTAATCAAAGTGTTATGAGAAGGGGCAGACTGTGTTGTTTAAAATGCATTTTTATTAGCAATTGCACAGGTCTTACAGCTGCAGCAGTGATTGTTCTAGATTTGATGTGTTGTGTTCTCTTCATCTTTTTACTGTTTGACTCTCTGATTCTGGGTTTTTTTTTCTTTTCCCTCATCCATTCTGCTGTTACATCAAACCTTCGCGACACCCACACCTTTTTTATTTTGATCCCTGAAAAGGAAATGCCGTGGGAGTGGTTGCTTAATGGGGCGTGTTCATCACTGCACTGCATCACAGGAGTGAAAGCAGAAGCTCCTCAATGATATAAGACCTTTGGATAAGTGAGAACCAGTCCTCACAGTGAAGGTCCAACACTCCGAGTGGTCCCCATCAGACCCAGGTAACTTAAAGATGTAACTTTTTTGTGTGAACGCAGCATCGCCACCTGTTGCTTTGGGTTGCTCTTGACAGTACTTTAGATTTTGTTTTGCGTTCTCATGTGGATGAAGATATTTTTAAATCCCCATTTTTAAAAAATACCTGTGTATGTGAGGACTAGGTGCAAGATGAGTAGGAAATTACATTGTGAAGAAGCATCAACTACAAATGTTTTTGGGTATGTGACACGTTTAGCCGTGCATGCTTTAGCACGTCTACATTTCACCAGACTACAACAGACAGATGGCTACTTTCAGGAGGATGAGATGAACCGGTTGCCTGCCTGGATGGTTCCATAGTGTGGTGGATGCAGTGATGCATTGCACCAATGAATTCTCCCATGAGGTATTACAGTTAAAGAACCACAGGAAGGCCCGAACAAGCATTCTTGAATAAAAGGTTGGACAAGGTGAAGCCCTGCATTCTAGAGTCCCTTTATTCAGAGAGTAGCAACAACTCAGAACATGGCACCATTTTGGTGCCAATTGTGCTGAACTACTGAATGAACCTTTTATGTTTTCAACATTTTTTTTTTATCAGTTAACCACATACAGCAGCTCATCCAGGTACAGGTACTATCAAAATGAATATAAAACTAGTTAAGCTATCAAATTTACATGAATTTACAATTTATGATGATTTATTTAATTAATTGATACCATAGTCAGTGAGAATTCCATGTCTAACTGGCGCGCATTATTTTCGTGTATACGCACACGTAGTTCGGCGAGTTAAGTCACTGTTATAATCACTCCGCTCTGGTCGTCACCATAGCAACGCACAAATCAGTTGGCGCAGATCAGCTGTGTTTTGACAGGTGAATGACAGAAACAGTGGCAGCACCAGGAAAGTTTTGTTGGGGGGGCTGGGGTAAAAGTTGGAGGGGCTCCACAAAATGTCGTCGAAATGAACAATATATAGCAAATTGCTTTATAAATACCAAGGTATATGTTTTAGTCACCCGTGCTCCTCTAAAATGTGGTATCAATCCACACACACATCACTTAGAATGATTGCATGTTCAGTAAACTTGCACATAGGTATACAAACTGAATTCATTGAAATGGTGCTCAAGACAATGCATGGAATCAACCTTACACAAATCGTCTATATCAAAGATTTACTGCCAATTTTACACCGAGGTCATAACCATTCGATAAAAGTAAGTAAAAGATATAGCCTGAGAAACTTAGTTGTAAACAATATACAAAAAAGTGATTCTTTATGAAGTTTGTATACAATCTAGCCCAAGTTATGTGTAAGGCAAACAGTCAAAGAACACGTTACTTCAAAACTATGAGCCTGTTCTGGTGGTTGGCAGCAAATTTATCAATGACAGCATCAATGTACAGCTGTTTTGCCCTCCTCAAGTTAACTGAAATGACAGCAAGGTTGCTGGTACGGTTGTTTCCACTGCTGTTCCTCAAGTATGTCTTGAGAAGCTTCAGACATGAGAAGCTCCTCTTACAAGCTGCTGAGGTGATGGGCAGGGTAACAGCAATGCAGACATTCTCAGCGCTAAACTGCAGTTGAGATCCACAAATACGAGGTCTGTCCAAAAAGTAACGGACCTTTTAATTTTTTTCCAAAACTATATAGATATGAATCACGTGTGATTACATCAGCCAAGCTTGAACCTTCGTGTGCATGCGTGAGTTTTTTCACGCCTGTCAGTTGCGTCATTCGCCTGTGGGCAGGCTTTGAGTGAGCACTGGTCCACCCCCTCGTCGGATTTTCATTGTCAGGGAAATGGCAGAGCGACTGCCACTTTGCTCCATGAAATTTTTTTCAGAAACTGTTAGAGACAGCCAGTTGGAAACCATTCGAAAGATTCAGATGGCTTTTGGTGAAGATTCTGTCGGCGTCACACGGATTAAGGAGTGTTAAAACCTTTTTAAAGATGGCCCACAGCAGTGGAGGGCGCGCGGCGCACCGAGCGGCCATCGACAGGCTGGAACGACCAGATCATTTCCAAACTGAACGCTGTGTTGATCCAGGACATCATGTGACTACCACAGAAATGGCAAGAGAGCTGGACATAGCACTTTTGCGGCACATTCAATCAATCAATCAAGTTTTATTTCTATAGCACTTTACAACAGTTTTCACTGAACCAAAGTGCTTTCCAAAAGCACCAGCTAGAGATAAAATAAAAAGAACAGTACAAAAAACACAATAAAACACAATAAGAGCATCCAAAATAGAATAAAAATAGACAAAAAAGTGTCAAAGCAATTATGTGCAAAAACCTGCCCTGAACAAGTATGTTTTTAACTTAGCTTTAAACAGAGGCAAGCTATTAATGGACCTCAGTTCAGGAGGTAATGCATTCCACAACTTAGGACCTGCTACTGCAAAAGAATGGTCACCCCATTGTTTGGACCTGGACCTGGGAACGTCCAGAAAGTTTTGGTCAGCAGACCGAAGTGCTCTGACAGGGTTGTGTGTTGTGGCACATTCCACTGTTACAGGAGATTTTGTAATGAAAGACGTGTGGCGGATTTCGCTCGTCGGCACGGAGTCGCTCATGGTGCGCAACAAAAAAAAAACACCTCCATGTTGGAAGTCTCACAGGACATGTTGTGGCATGTCCAGCTGTTATACAATTTCTCGGATACTCACTCGACTGAAAAGCCATCGAAAGCTGTCTGAATCTTCCGAATGATTTCCAACATGAAGGTGTTTTTTTTGTTGCACGCCATGAGCGGCTCCGTGCCGACGTGCGAAATCCTCCGCACATCTTTCATTACAAAATCTCCTGTAACAGTGGAATGTGCCACAAAAGTGCTATGTCCAGCTCTCTTGCCATTTCTGTGGTAGTCACACGATATCCCGGATCAACACAGCGTTCAGTTTGGAAATGATCTGGTCGTTCCAGCCTGTCGATGGCCGCTCGGTGCGCCACGCGCCCTCCGCCGCTGTGGGCTGTCTTTAAAAATGTTTTAATACTCCTTAATCCATGTAACGCCAACAGAATCTTCACCGAAAGCTGTGGATTTTTTCCGCAAGAAGTCTATCCTTGCAGGCTGCTGGAGCGCGCCACATCAAAACAGCGAGCGTAGTCTCTGGACCTGTTGCCAGAGCAGCTCCGTACACCAGACAGGGGCGCGGTGCTGGAGTTGGCCACAGCTCCACACAGCAGAGAGGGGGGCGGTGTGAGTGGCCCGCAGCATTTACTGAGCCGGAGACAAAATATCTTGAGACTGGCATAAAATAGTCCCAAATACTTATGCATTTTTATCAAGTTCTGTTAACTTAAATAAATATTTGTGTGTTAGCTCACTGTGTGGAACCATGGTATAAGCGGATTAAACAACTCGAAGCCGTGCATTATATGGTTTGAATGCACTTCGCAGCATAACACCACTCCACTTCGCGTCGTGGTGTTTTAGACTCTGCATCGTGCATTCAAACCGTATACTGCACGGCTTCTCGTTGTTTAATCCTTACTTAAAGCCTGATTTATGATTCTGCAACTCTGTAACTCTGTGTCATGATGTCGACGTGCGTGACAGTTTTAAAGTTCTCTGTCACTGGATTATGCTTTATTATGGATTAATTTTACCCTCAGCAAGCTTTTCTTTCTGCAGTCATCACCTCCAAGTCAAAGGTAAATTGTACAATTTCCTCTTTTTCCGACTCCGTGTTGTAAATTTGTGGACTATTCTACCAAATTTATGTGATCCTGAAATGTACTCAGCGTGTGCACTGTAAAAACTATTCAAATATGAGAGGAAAGAGTGAAAGCAGAAAAGTGTCAAATCACAGCCTTTTGCGGTGTCTGATTTAACAGGTGAACGTCAGGCTGTGGGTTGGAGTCTGAGCACGGTATGAAAAACAGTTGGGCTTTTAATCATGGAAATGACTCTGGTCCCACATGTGAGGGGTTTTTTTTTTTTTTGATGGAAATACATTGTGATTGGATGGGACATTTTATCCGATGTGAGCTAAAAATCTCTTACACAAAATTATTTATTACATGGAAAACAATACAAAAACATTGGGACTTTTTTTGTCTGGTGCCTGAGAATATCTGGTTTATACGATGACGGTTTAGGCGAGTTTTACTGTACATGGGACTGAACAATAAAATTACCTCGCAAACCTTTGACGATGAAGTCGCTTCCATCCCACACGGCTGACTTTATTTTCCCAAATTGTTCTTCTGTTCGGATCTGAAGGGGAACTGTACATCTTGAAGCCCTTGCTGTGTCTATTTGTGCATTCAAATGCACAAGAACCCAGTGTTTTCAGCAAATAAATAAATAAAATAGCTGGAATATGCATGCAGACACATTAACAGTGAACGCTATTTTGACCATAAGTCGTGGGACCATTTTTTTTTTTTTTTTTTTGCTTGTCATGTCGGTACTCTTTGAATAAAGGAACTCTACTACAGACCTCCGCCCCCTGCCTTGGGTCCACCAAGGGACTAAAATGCTGCTTTTTTAAGCTTCTATATAAACCTGTGTGTGTTAGGTTCCATATGTGCAGACAGTTGTGTTCCAGGCTGCTATATGCTGCTCTTAAATTCCTCAGTTTGACGTGGAAATGAGTCCCACTGAGTTGGATCGATCAGAATGTTTTGAGCACGTGATCACGTTTTATTCACAAACAAACCCATTCTGAGAATGAACACAAATGCACCGTGGATTCTTTACGAGTGAACATACTGCAAACCTGACGTGCACACATTTCTAAAGACTACGTGAAACGCACTTCTTTGCATACACAGTTTGCATGACAGTGAAGCTGCAGCTGCTTTAACAGTAATAGAATCTGTGTCACATTTGTGCTTTTTTATTTAGTGAGCACGCACTGTGCTCCCTCCCTGTATTTTTGGACCTGCATTTATTCTCCCTTGTTCTTATATAGTGTTGTATGAAATTATTATACACAAATAAATCACAAAAATGACTTTTTTTCCCTCCTCCAGCAATTTTTCATCACTACGCTGCTTCTTTTCAGGGCTTTTGTTCAATCAATAGTGCCCTCCCCTCCCCGCCTGCAATCCCACAATGCAGTTCACTCAATTCCCATAGAAAATTCATTTGTTCACTGAGTCATCACTGTGAATCACGTATATGAATGACAAGTGTGTGATTGGTGTATATGTGTGTTTGCGCATCCAAACGGCACCGTAAACCAAGTCTGGCTGTACGTAAACACCATGATGTTGGCTTTGATTGGCTCTGAGGTCGTTCCTCTTGTTTTCTTGACTTTCATGTCTGCAACATTACTGACATGAGAGAAATCAAAGCTGCCGTTAAAGTCAGGCTTTTTCCTCTGCTGCTGTCACACAAGTCCACCGGGCAGCACCGGGCTTCCTCATTGGTCCTCATGAATAAAAATCACAGCTACCTGTGAGCAGTAATTTGTTAGAGTGCTAATTTAGATGGCGATTACTCACTCGCAGCAAACTCAAACTAAAAATTATCCACTAACAGCTTGAACCAATTTTAAAGGTGTTTTATGCTTCTTTCTGTGCATGCATGAAAATATGCATGCAGGACTACCCCCTGGTCAAATTGAGGCCCTAAACAAAATTCTGTTATGAGCCGGGGTTTTCCACCTCTGCACCTCTGTTGTGTATTTTATGTGTCTCGCACAAAGGAATGCACCGCACAACCTCAGCGGTGTGCTACATCACAAGCTGAAATCTGCTGAACTTCAACCTCTGTGCAGAAACGGACAGTGGCTGTGCTCACAACGGAAGAGAGAGACTCATGTTAATTTATATATATATATATATATATATATGTGTGTGTGTGTGTGTGTGTGTGTGTGATGTGTGTGTGTGTTGGAACTTCCACAGGTGTGCAACAACAAATTTGTTTCCTGTCAAGACCAAAAGGATAAAATAAAATAAAATAAACCTCAAGAAGACACACTTGCACGCTGCGCATGGACTGGATTGAATTAAATTAGATCGAACTTTATTGATCCCTTGGAAAGACTCCCACAGGGAAATTGAGTTTCCAGCAGCATTGTATAGCAGCACACAGGGTAAGAAGCACACAGAGTATCCAAACAGTTGCAAATATAAATATAAATACAAATATACAATATAAATACCAGACATACCAGATATCTAAATACCAGATGTACCAGATATCTAAATACCAGACGTACCAGACAAAATATGTCTGAAATTTGTATCATTGATGCAATGAAGACACGCACATCCAAAACACGTAAAAAGGCGTGAAGGACCAAGAAAAATATACCAAAGATAGAAACCGAAACCGGCTTTTAACGTTTCGGGTGACCAGACCTTCATCAGATTTTTACCAAGACATTCTATTGGCTTAGTGTTGGTTTGATCACTGTTGTAGGTAATTTAGGCGATATTCACTGAGGTGTGTTTTGTGTGATCTGACATTGTATTCAATAATAAAAACAACCAGATGTGTTGCCGACCAACCTTGCTACCACATTGGGTTTTAGGTGGATGAAATAATGGCAGTTTTGCTTTAATCTTATGTCTGACCCAAGAAATGTGTGTATCAAAAATAATACGTACAGCATTACAGGGTTATCGCATTACAGGAAGATTGTGGCCAATCCCTCCCACCCAGGACACAAACGTTTTGTCACCCTCCCCTCTGGTAGGCGGCTGAGGTCCAAAACCTCAAGACACAAAAACAGCTTCTTTCCATCCACAGCTAGACTCACAAACAACGCCAGAGACCCCCACTTACTCTGTGCCCCCCCGACTACCACAAAGTACAGACTGGTCTTTCCTGTACTGAAAGGTACTGTACAACTGTACTCCAACCACCTGTTTTTGCACAGCCCCATTCCATTATGTTGTATTGAATGAATGAATTTATTCGGCACACATAGATCCAAAGTAAATCAACAAAACATACAAAGAAAAGAGAAAATAATCCAACAGTGCATATTTATGTAACAGTGAATAGTTTTGCCTATTTGACTCGTTTAATTCTTACAGAAGCGTGTTTTATTTTCTTTATTGTTAATGTAACAATAACACCAGCTCAAATTCCATGTATGTGTGAACTTACTTGGCAATGAATTCGATTCTGATACTGATTTAATAAACGAAAGCTGGAGGGGTTTATATAGACCAAATATTTCTATTAATTTCTGGGGGGTTAGTTCAACCTTGTTGAAAATCAGATCAGTTTTGTTCAAGGCATCATGCGCAAGGAAGTGTGAGTGATGCACGAATGCAGGGACGGGGTACAATCCCTTTGTCCGGTCTGCCTGGAACCGGTTGTAGTACTGCAATACACTGTTAAATATGGCAATATCAAAAGAAGCTGCTCTCTAGAACTTTAACACATCTGTGCTGCTACATCTGTCGCGAGACGTTTTCACAAATCCTCCTGTAATGTGCTGTTTAGTTATCGGAAAGAAACAGGCAAACGGACTCGAGCGTTGACAACAGAAAATCCGTGCATTTGAAATTAAATATTTGCTAACCCGATTACGTGACATATAATACGTCATGACCGCGGCTATATCTGACGTGTGAGATGTCATTACAATAGGATGAAAAGAATTTTTTTCTCCCCCTATTCACCTGTATGGCGGCGCCATATTCAGAGCAGCGCTGCAGAGCTGACAATAAGGACAGAGTGGAGCTGAATTAGACATGAGAAGATAAACCGTTCACACATCCGTTAGCGACGTCCCATTTAATCCAGTTGAAGTGGCCCATTATGCCAGGCAGCACTTCATGCTGACTACCTCCCAATTTGTCTCTCTCTTTCTCTCAGTCTCCACACTCCAAACACTGAGGGTTTTAGCTTGTGGCGGCTCTGCACAATTTCCTTCATCTGCGCCTCAACTTCTACTTTCATCAATCTCGGCCCTAAATTACCCAGCATCATCCAGTGTCTGGCATGAAACATATATCTTGTCCCCGCGATCTGAACACGGGCAGCAAACTATGCGAGTAATTAGTAATCTCAGGCTTCCAAATTCTTTCAAGTCTGGAAACAAATTTATTGTCTACTTACACAGCGTGCCGCCCGACTATGAAGGTGCCGGCGTTTGACTACAACAGGATTCAACTTGTACTCTTGTGTGTCTGCAGTTTGGAGTCAGAAAAGCAAACAATCCAGTCATTAAAAAAAAAAGAAAAGAAGTTAGCATTCGAGTGCTGTGTCCGATTTATGACACAAATCTGTGGAACAGCATTCAAGCCTCGTAGCTAAAGTCACACACACATGACAAGAGCAAAAGAGAGGAACGTTTAAGCAGGTATTCTAACTGGAGAGAAGCACTGAGGGGCATCGAGAGGTTGGGAGCCTCAAAATTCCACGAGGACGGCTGGCATTGACAAGAGAACCTTGAACAAATCAGTTTAGTGGAAGAAAGAATAAAAAGTTGGTGGTGGAGGAAAAAAAATCGACACAAATCAAGGGATTTGGAAATACATTTGTAAAGAGCAGCCAATTAGAGGGGAAGCACAGGCATCGAGGTCTGGTGAGCTGAGAGCGACTGCTGCCAAGGCCTGTGGTGTCCTGAAATCCCAGGGCTGTGCACGCTAAATTGGTGGGTGGGGTACGTGGCGACTGTTGATAAGCAGATAGAAAAAGGGCTCAGCGCCTATAAATACTCTATAAATACACATCGGGATCCCTGGGACGAGGACGGAGAGAAGGAGGAAACACTCCTGGCTGAGGTGTACTGCTGCATGAAAACAGAGATGGAGCACAGATCGAGAAATAACCTTTAAAAGATACCCTATGTAGCACTTAGAGGTATTTATTAGCAGAAATAAAATACAGTATTCATAACCACCTGCTCATTAGAGTGTAATTAAATGGAACCAAGACTCAATATGTTGTCATGTGCTTAGAATGCGCCCTTCATATCTACATGATTGCATGCCACTCCCACTGAGGCTGCCATGTTGAAAACAAGACCCAACCTCCGGCTATCTGAAACCCACCTGGAAGTAAAAGAATACTTGAGGGTGGCTGCAAAACAAATTCTCACAGAAGCCCATGTTAAAATGCCCAATTTGAGAGCAGAAATACACACGTTTACAGGTGGGTGGGCCAGTTTAGTATTTGTAGGTAGTTTCCCCCCTCCATGACAACTGTAATTTTTTTTTTGTATATATAAAACTCATCAGTTTAAGATATTTTAAACCATGAAGTTAGAAATAATTAGGGGTATATTGACTTTGAGTAACAGGTTGTGTGTCTGTGTGTACCGTGAACAGAGTCCATGGCATTGCTAACAGTAAGCTTTAGCTATTGTGGCAGGTTGTGTCTCTCCTTTTGACGCATTTTATTACAAATATCTGAAATAATATGGCTTGTTGTGCAGTTAATTGTGCTAATGGACCATCTAAGAAATCTGTGCTCCAGTATTTCCACTGAGTGAAATTTTTCTGTTATTTAATTTGTTATGCACCACCCAGGTCATGCAGGGTCTTGCCCATGCTCCATTTATGGATTTGACAGGAGGTAGGCAGAGTAAGTACTGCCAAGATGGTGGCACCCAGAGCTGCACTTTTTGAGCTTCAGGACTGCTCTTCGGAAAACCTGAGTGATGTCACGTTGGGTTTGTCCAGTATATATACAGTCTATGTTTGAACCACCATGTTGGTATAGTAGCTTAAAAGGGACACACTCCATCTCCACATTTTGCAGCAAATCGGAATCAGTGGTTGCTCTCTAATACACTGGCTAATGGTTGCTAGCGCAGGCTAACAAGTTTGAGAACCTTCATTTTTGTGAAAAGGGGTATCACTTACTATGAAAGAAAGCAAGGGGAGCATCAATCCTGAGGCAGAGATGAGAAAATGTGATAATGCATAATGCAATCTGCAACCTCGCCACTAGATGGCACTAAATCTTACAAACTGTAGCTTTAAGGTGCAAGCAGACAGAGAAATAACAACGTACAACAGACAGAGAGTCAACTATCAAATATAAGAGCAGCAGACTTTATCAGGTACTAACAGCGTCACTTACTCTGTTACGCAGCATTGGTAGGTGAAGGCAAAGGGCAACCTTTTTTATTACAACACTATTACAGCCTCACAAAAGCAACACCAAGCTAAAAGGATGCACGCCGCTGGAAAGTACAATAGAAAAACAACCTTGTTAAGCATTTATAAGGGCTGTCTGGGAACCTTTACGGGCAAGAAAAAAAAGCAGTTTTGTGGGAGGAGGACCTATAAACGACAGATTTTCCAGAAATGTGAGAGGTGCAGTGAGGGAGGGGGGAGGAGAGGGGGAGCCACAGCAGAGGAGAAGAGGGGGAGAGTCCCTGCTGAATACTCATATCAGGAGAAAAATGAGAGGATGGAAGTGCTGTCAGAAAGAGTGAGAGGAGTGCGTTCTTCCAAGACCCAAATCTGGGAGGTGTCACATGAGTAAGAAGGCCGATGATGATAATGTGTGTGTGAGGGGGATGAGAAGGAGGAAAAACAGGAAATGGTCAGGGAGTGGTTGCAAGAGAACCAGAGAGATGAACGACAGATTTAAATAAACTAGAGTGCCAAGGGCCCCGTGGGTTACCGGTTCAATTAAAACCCATGGAAAAATGGACTCAAAAACAGGCCTACGAATCCCGAGACGATTGATGAAATCAGGGTCACGGGTGAAATCCAGATCAAAGCCACAGACAGACATGACAATATGAAAGTGATTGTCCACATCTACACTCAGTTATGGCATCAATACACTTCCCACCAAATTATCTTTTGTCATATTTTCAATGTTGCAGCGATCGGGCACGATGTCACTGACCCAAGCTTGGTGGATTGGTCCCTATGACTATAACCCCTAGGGTGGTATCAGATATTTGACAGCATTGATATCACCACTTCCCATCTAGGTATCATCTCAGGAGTTATGACAGATAACACTGGTGATATCACACCTCACTAATCAGTGTATTACCTCACATGTACAGTTGTGTATAACAAAGTCATCAGACACACTGGGGGGAATATGTTCATCGAGAGAATATTCTGAAACCCGAAAAGGCTCCTGTTATGTGAAAATGCTCTTGTAGGTTACTGGTGAAAACTTGACAGAAATTAATCTACGCATTTCATCTATGGACAGTAACAATGTCATTGTATGGCCGTGTCAATTTAAGAGAAACGCTATTTGATAGTGTTTGAGAAAACTGCCCTAAGATGCTCAAAATTGCTATTTTCGGCCTAAAAATGGCCGCCATTTACAAATAAATGAGTCTACTCAAATAATTTGGGGACAAGAACAATATCAATGACCAATATTGTGCCCTTGTTAAATTAAACGAAACGTTTTCAGACAGTCTATGAGAAAATTGGGTCCAAATACCCAAATTGGCTGTTTCAGGCATAAAAACGGCTACCATTTCCAAACAAATGAATCTATGACTATAATTTTTTGACATGAAATATGTCAACAACCCATATTAAGCCCTTGACAAGTTAGAAAAAGTTATCAGGCAGTTTTTGAGAAAACTGCCCTAAGATGCTCAAAATGGCTAAAAATGGCCGCCATTTACAAATGAATGAGTCTACTCAAATAAGTTGGAGACAAGAACAATGTCAATGAACAATACTGTGCCCTTGTTAAATTAAAAGAAACGTTTTCAGACAGTCTATGAGAAAATTGGGTCCAAATACCCAAATTAGCTGTTTCAGGCATAAAAACGGCCACCATTTCCAAACAAATGAATCTATGACTATAATTTTTTGACATGAAATATGTCAACAACCCATATTAAGCCCTTGACAAATTAGAAAAACGTTATCAGACAGTTTTTGAGAAAACTGCCTTTAAGTGTTAAAATGGCTATTTTTGGCATAAAAATGATTTTGCAATTTTGCGTTTCCACACAAACGAATCTGTTAAGATTTTTAGATGGGAACAATGCCAATGACCCATATTACGCTCTTGCCAAATTAGGAAAAAAGTTATCAGACAGTTTTTGAGATATCACAATAAATGGACCCCGATGACGCTGCTAACCTTATGTTGTGGCGCTAACTAGATGTTGTAGCACAGAATAGTTTGCATCATGTGTCATTCTTAGTTATCATGTTACAGGGTAACATATGTCACATGTCATAGGATCCAATGGACGTTGACATTGTTTAACTGTTACTTTGCAGACCAAGCACTCAACACAGTCAAAACTATTCCATTTATTAATCCTATTAGCTCAACCAATAATTTGCACCACATTTTTTTTCAATTTATTTTCATTTATATGGCACCATATCACAACAGAGTTGCCTCAAGGTGCTTCACACAAGTAAGGTCTAACCTTACGAACCCCCAGAGCAACAGGGGTAAGGAAAAACTCCCTCTGAGGAAGAAACCTCAAGCAGACCAGACTCAAAGGGGTGACCACTTTTTACCAAAATTGGAGCAACTGTAACTTTTGACCCCTGTACAAACTGAAAGTGACCTAAGTCACTGTTCTTAATGTTTTTACTCCATAACTCCATAACATTTCGTCACAGATAGTCCAAACTATATTTTTTTGGAGTCTTTATGATCAGACAAATAATTTGGTGTAGTTTGATTGGAGCATTTTTAAATTTTGACCCCTGTGTAATTCTTCAATTGACCACTACCCGGCTGCCTATTGGAAATTCAAGTGGAAACTCTGGTTTTTGAAAAGAACAATGTCTAAGGAGTATTTATGCCCGATTTAGTGCTTTCATCACCATTTGAAGGATTCCTCTGTAAATATTCACTTATCTGCTGCACTAAAAGGCAGAGCAGGTAGTTGACCTTCTGCAGGTTTTAATTTTGCATTTGTGTCTAAGTTTGACGTGCTGGAAGCTGAAACACGTGGCAGCATCCAGAGGAAATAAAACTACAGCTTAACTCTGTGCATGTGCTCACATGCTTTTTTCCAACAAGAGACCCGAGCAGCAAATCCACGTGCATCACACCAACTTATCTCCTGCCTTGAGAAATACTGAGTGAAAAGAAAACTCGCGACACTTACTAACAGGGGTTTAAAGCACGCCGGGTAAACAATACATTTAAGAAATGAAAAACACACTCTGGCTAGATTTGCATATTTAAAAGGAGGATTTCCGAGACGTCCTGCGTCAGCTGCACTTAGCTGCAGTTCTTCCATTACTGCACCGCCAAATAAAAGAAGGAATACCAGCTGAGAGTTCAAACAAGCTGCTTTTAATGTTTCGCTCTGACAGATGTGAAAGCCCCTCTTCAGACTGACTAATACATTATAAGACCAACACAAAGGCTCTTATATTTAGGAGTGTTTAAGTGGACTCCCACATTAGCGGCGCCACAAGGGAAAGACGTGTAAATGTGAAGGTGAGCGGCGCGGCCCGCTCCTGATTCTACCGGGTTATGACTTTGAATGACAGCATAGCGCCCAATCCCCCCCCCAAAAAAATTAGCCCACGCTTAAGCAAGAACTCGGGCTCCAAAGCTCATATTTGAATAAGCGCTGGACAAACAAGCCTCAACCCTCCCACCCTGCCCCTTCCTCCCATCCCAACTCTTCCGGCGAGTTAACCGAACACAGCACAGCATCACGGTCTCTCTCTCACAGGACACTAATCTGTGCCACTTTGCCAAGCCGCTTTCTCCTCGCCAGGCCCCGACGACGCTGAACTCACTTTTTCTCTCTCTCGTTTTTGCAAACAACAACAAATCATAATCCTTTGGTGAACCCGACCATATGGTTGTTTCTTCATCCTTTCTTTATCCACACCCCACCGACATTAATAATAAGCAGCACTGGAGAGATGGTATAGGGCCAAAACGCTGCTGACATTCAAATAATCTTGCTGTATTGCAGTTTTATGTATCTATTTGTTTATTTTTCTAAGCTATATTGTCACTGAAATTGAATGTTTCAAAATCTAACACATCCCAATACAGTCGGATAAGTAGCAGAGAAAATGTTAATGTGTTGTACAAACACAGGCGGCTCTAGGGGAGTACTTTAAGGGGCAGTAGCTCCCCAGACCCATTCTCCATTTCTGTAATGCCACCAGAAAAATGACATTTGCCATTCAAACTCCTGTGTGTTCATTGTTCCCCACATTCTCTGACTGATTTATCCCTATAGCATTTCCTATTTTTCTTCTGTATCCATTAACCCTGTGGGGTCCAAGGGCATTTTTTGGACAGTTCACTCACCTGGCATAAATGTTTTATTATTGCTGTTAACAGCTCTCCCTGCATCCTACAATCAAGTTTTATGTGTCTTTTTTCAGGACAACCTGTACTTTAAAAATATATATATGCTATAGTTGTGTTTTATAAGGTTTGTAAGGTTTATAAGGTTTACAATCAGAAATAAGAAAGGAAAAAATTAAGCGGAAATAATTTTACACACACATTTATTCAAAACACACAGCAAACTATAATAAACATCTGTTTTGACACTTTATAAAGGTAATATGGGCTCTTGTGTGAAAGACTGTACAACAAAAAGGTTCAAACAATAAACACAAATGCACCTTTTGAACAATATATACAAAATGGTCTATGTGTTTTGTTTGTCTTCATTTCAAAGCAATTTGTGTCTGCTATTACACAAAGGTCACAGTGGACTGTGTGTCTGTTCTCTCCTGCTCTGAAAGCAACATTTCACACTTCGAGGCTCATTCAGTTTGAGGAGCGGCCCCTCCCCCCCTCGCTCCATTCATACGGTAATTGTTCTTTACGCTGGAGCAAGACAGCTTGCCACAGGCTTATCCAGTAACATTCACAGGAAAACTAGTCGAGCAATCCTGATACTCACACACTGTTTGAGCACGTGAGATTGTAGGAGAGGTTCTCTGTCTGCTCCATCTGCTCACTTTCACTTTCGGTGTGCGTAATGGCGCAGGGCGTATTGAAGCAGCCAGGAGGCTATTCAAACAGGCCAACTAGTAACACATCACTCCTAAAAACAATCTTTGGTGTGTCACGTGAGGTGAATCTGCCCTACAATTGGATTTTGGAAAACCATGTGATGATGAATCAATTCCGATTGGACACTCACATTGCTCAAGTCAGCACACAGCTTCTATAAGGAGTACAAAGATGGTGGACGGTGGCTCGAAAGGCCGCAAAGTTAACTTTTCAGCAAAAAAAAAGTAAGTTTCTATCTCATATCATTAAAAAGTTATTTATAATTTAGTAAAGTTTTGTCCCAGCCGTCGTATATGACGGCGTCGGCCCCAGAGGGTTAAATACTGTTTACATCGAACAAGTGGAGGAAGCGTCAGCTACGACATTTTGGCTATGTGGCCTGTTTCTCTGCCTGATCCAGCACGCAGATGCCTGAATGTTGAGGACTCTAGTAGATGGAAAAGGCCAAGTGGACGCCTGTGTTTCATCTGGCCATGTGGGAGACAGATGGTTATTTTAGAGATGTGAGAATGGACCGGTTGATTGCCTGGTTGGTTGCCATCCAGGACCCAAGGTGGTCCTGTGGTGTTGTGGATGTGGAGCATCAGCACATGTTCCCCCAGTCTTGACGTGACTTAACACAGGGATGAACAGAGGTGTTTGGTGATGCTGATATTTTTTGCAGAACAATGGTCTCAATATTTAGGGTTTTTATTTGTTCGTCTTGCTTATTTTTGGAATTTAAAAGTCCTTATTTTGAGTACCAACACACACTGAGTTCCGGACATTGTTAAATTTATCCTCAGGGAAACGCTGTATTAAAAATTGAGTTCCACATCCAAAAAAAGGTGCGATTTATACACGACAGGCCCGGATCCAGACCGGTCAAATTTTTTTACGCATTGTTCGTCATCGGCAAAAAAAAAAAATCTTGAATAATCCCGAATAGTGCCGAACATGTCCCCACGGGTGAACACAGCTTTGGTTTTCATGTCAATCTATAATCCGTAAATTATACAGATTTTTCCGAGTTTCAGAGTCATACGGACGTACAAATAAAGTCGGATATTCAGGGTTTGGTCTGCAGCGGGTCTGTAATCAACCGTTTCTGCAGCGAGACTCTACTTTGAAGCCGTGAACCATTGAAGCGATGCTTTGATTCAATGGCTCGTGGCTCTTTGATTCGCTGCTCTTCAGAAGCGGTAAGTCCGCTTCTTAACCCCTCTCAAAGCCATTAAAATATCATGAGTCACTTTTGTGTGGATTAAAGTCACTAACTTGGACTCTTGTCTTGTTGCAGTCAAGAAACGAGAATCATCTTCCGTTCCGTTTACACAGCTCGAAAGAGTCCAGTCAGAATTAATAACTTCAAAACAAATTGCCGCTTTAAATAAAATGACACCTCTTACAAACGTCATACAGACAAGAACCTACAATCGACTAAAACGTTTTTGTTTTTTTTCTCCCAAAATGAAACGTGCTGTATTTCTTTACAAATTACATCCTGACGTGCAGCACAGCAGCTGTAAGAGCTCAGCTCGGATATATGGAAAGACATTCATGCCAATAATGTCTGAAAGGAAATGCTTTTGACAAAAACTACAGATATTGTTTATTCCTATTATGTCCAGAGATCAAGGATCCACCATGTAGAGTTTATTATGTCCAAAGTTTAAGGATCCAGTGACCAATTTCATATTTATTTACTTTAAGACTCAATAAAATGTTCAATTTCAATTCAATTTCGATTTAATCGGTTTATAAAGTGCCAAATCACAACAAAATTTAAATATACTAAAACAAATATATCACAATTGTACATATATCACAATTGTGATATCAATTGAAAAAAAAAAATCATATATAGATTCAGGTATAATTGAAAGATTTTGGCAATAAATTTGATCCTGCTTACAGTCAATTTTTGTTATAGTGTTTTTTTTTTTTTTTTTTGGACATCATATTTATACAAATAAAAAGTGTTCACTATGGTCCATGAAGTATAATAAATATATTAAAAGAAGTGTGACAGTGTATGTTGCACACGAATAAAAGAATGAAGATTATTGAATAACAAGATGCGTACGATTTTTATTTTATCAATGGGCAAAAATGCATCTGTCAGATTTTCACTCTGGATCCAGCCCTGCACGCCCCCCCCAAACGAGGCTTTTTTTGACAGCTGTGAGTTATACTCTGGGAAATACCACACTATTGTTAGTTGTATTTCTTTTGTAGTCCTATGTAGACCCTGAGGCCTGCTGACACCAGTGCTTATCTCCGCATTCTGTAGCATCAAGCGGATGAGAGTCTACGACCCACCCTGGACAGGACGCCAGTCTGACGCAGGTTACTTCACCAGCCAAGACTGCTACTCATTTACATTGTGGATGGACACAATGTAGATTAAATGTCTTGTCCAATGACACAGGCAGGTTGCATGAGTGAGATTCGAACCCAGGTCTACATATTAGCAGGCCAGCTCCTTATCCACTCAGCTAACTGCTCCTTTGTACTATATGTGTGAATTAACATGTACATAGAAGGCATCTAAAATTTACTTTAAAATGGGCACGTGATGGCCTAGTGGTTAAGCATTGGGTTTGAGACCAGAGGATCCTTGGATCAAATCCCAGCCTGACTGGAAAATCACTAAGGGCCCTTGAGCAAGGTCCTTAATCTCCCGGTTGCTCCCAGAGTGTGTAGTGAGCGCTTTGCATGGCAACACCCTGACATCAATGTGTGAGTGTGTTTGTGTGAATGTGAGGCATCATTGTAAAGCGCTTTGAGCATCTAATGAGATGGAACAGCGCTATATAAATGCAGTCCATTTAAATGCAAATTTGCACATTTGCTATAAATTCTGTCAGTCCACCCACTGTTATTTTGAACGGCAAATACCTCATTTTCTGATAGTGTGGACACAAAAATGCTTAAGTGGGGGCTCCAGCTCCATTCAGCCCCCCCCATAGAGCCATCTATGAGAAGGAAATATTGTACTCCAGAAACAGGCTGCACATTATGATGATCTTTTCCGACGTAACCGTTCTCATATTCATCACAGGAGATGATGGTTGGTGTGTGAATGAGTTCATTATGTGCTGTGTGATATTTTGGTTGCGGCAGCGCACCTCCAGCTCTCGCACCCGGTAAAGCACCTATAACGACTAATGAAACTGAACTGATATGCACATTCTAATTAAAGCGTGGCACACATTAAAAAGCAGGCAGCACAGTCTGAGTGTATTATTGTGCCACTTAAGCAGCGTATCCCAAGTGAAACAAATTACATATTGCTATCATTTAAATTATGTTCATTTGCGACATTTGAGTGCTGCAAGATAAGGAAATAAACCATCGTATAGCGTGCCTAACTTTTGTTTTCCTACGTCTGATTTCAGGCAGAAGTTCATGTTGAGACACGGGTGCTGTGGTGGCTGTGTAATCTTCCCATCTGACGCAGGTTGCATCACTTGTTTTGACTAGCCGACCTCTCTCTCTCTTTTGTTTTTTTTTTTTTTGTTTTTCTCCATGTCTGAGCAGCACCAAAATGGGAAGTGGCACCGCGCACACAATGAAGTGTAAG
Source organism: Thalassophryne amazonica (assembly GCF_902500255.1). NCBI lineage: Eukaryota > Metazoa > Chordata > Actinopteri > Batrachoidiformes > Batrachoididae > Thalassophryne > Thalassophryne amazonica. The sequence continues at coordinate 59,697,618 of NC_047120.1, read as the reverse complement.
AGCGATGCTTCCTACTTTAATCGAGCTCCAACTGTAGGCAGCAGTGTGGGACAGCTGCTGTTAATCTCCACACCGAAGCGAGAGAGCGCTGACAGCTGTGGTTCAAACAAAATAACCTTTGTCGCCGTGCTTCTCTTGGCTAATTGCTTATCACAACACGCCGCTGTAGCGCCGGCTTCCTGAATGCATCCTTCAGAGGATGACTCTTCAGCGGGAAAGAAAGCCAAATTAGGCCAAGTGTCCATCTGCTGAACAGGGGAGGAAAAAGGTGAGGTTAAAAAATATATACGTAAATGCAGTTTTTTGAGGAAAAAAACTAAAGCGTGTGGAGCCGTGAAACCTGGCGATCAGAAATGCTGCAAAGCAACAGATGAATGTAGTATTTTACCTCCTCCTTCATTACAGTGGAATGATTCCCTTCAGGTGATTTTCCTGACACTAACTACAGCTTAGAAAAAAGGGGATCAGTTTCTGTCGCCGGGGCGGTGTGAGGAGGCGTCACACTATAACTCGAGAAGATAAAGACGGAATGTGAGGAGTAAGATCACAGGAGACACCGGACTCAAGGCCCGCCGCAACGCTTTTCAAATTCAAGCCATCTCACAGTGTGACACGAGAACAGACACTGAATATTCCTTACGTGCAGCGCGGGAGTGAGGACGCGGCTCTCAGATCTAAAACGTTAAGGTGCCATGTATTTGGTTCACTTTCTCGAGCAGAGATTTGAATCAAAAGAGCATTCCAAGTTGAAAGGACCTGTCAGGTCCGGCAACGTGTGCCGGTGCTGTGCACTGCAGGTTCTACAAAACCACAGAATCACTCTGAGTCCCGGATGGCCCCCAGGCGGACAACCGATCACCCCCAGCTCTCAAAAGTAATGATCCATCTGCCATAGTCAACTGCAGAGTGGATGTCTTCTTAGACTTCTCCACTGGAGGTCCTCAACACTGAGGCACCTGCGTGCAGGATCATGCACAGAGAAACATGTCATTACCCAAAATGTTGTAGCTGATGTTCCCTCACAATGCATATGCTACTTCTCATTTAATCTCCCTTAGCAGCTGTTTCAGAAATTTATTCCAGCAGTACCAAAGGGCCTCCAAAGAAACCTGGTTTCATAAACCAGTCTAATCTTGTTTAGTCAAATAAACTCAGTTGACTATTTTTTTTTACATTAGTTGTTGCACAAAGTGCTTAGTCAGCTAAAGTTTTCCATTGCCTGACCAAAGTTTTTAGCCTGGTATAGAGGAAGCTAATCTTACTTTAGTCAACAAAACTTCAATGTCTTAACCCCCAAAAAACGGCGGCTGTCACGTACCACCACATGATGGAACATTCAAGAGCACCGATACTTCGCTCCTATTCCTCCAAAAGGAGAGCTTCCTCCGCTTTTGGCCGTGGTTGGAGCAGACGATGAATGCCATGATGTTTTTGTGACAGTTCTCACATTAGCCACCGGGCGTCACTGTTACAATGAGCAGTGTTGTGTGCACAAAAAGGCTTGATGGAAGTGTAGAAGAAGAAGAACTGCTAGGCTAAAAGCTCTACAGTTCGTATTTGTTCGTAAATGTTAATAGGTTTACGAAACAAAGGCTGGATAATTCATGACGACAAGGCCGTTATGCCCATGAAAATCAGCGACTAACATAAGATGTCTAATCTACAAGTTTAGCCATCGATATGAAACTGTGATTAGACGGATAATATTGGGCGATTAAGTATAGTCGACTAAGTAGGTTTAACAGACTAAAAGATTAAACTGCTTTATGAAACTGGGCCCTGATGCCAAAGACATCTAGTCGCCACCTTAGGTCATTGGTTAGCTTCCAGGATTCACAGCCATTGACGCCTTTACGTGTCAAATCTCACGCATAATCACGTTCTTGCTGGGGAGGCCAAGATTTCGTTGTCAGTGTAAACAAGCGTTTGCGGTAACTTGTTTGCAACATTGCGTCGTTATGGAGGTGAGTTCAATCAACTCAACTCAATCAACTTTTTTCTTATATAGCGCCAAATCACAACAAACAGTTGCCCCAAGGCGCTCCATATGTAAGGCAAGGCCATACATAATTATGAAAAAACCCCAACGGTCAAAACGACCCCCTATGAGCAAGCACTTGGCAACAGTGGAAGGAAAAACTCCCTTTTAACAGGAAGAAACCTCCAGCAGAACCAGGCTCAGGGAGGGGCAGTCTTCTGCTGAGACTGGTTGGGGCTGAGGGAAAAAACCAGGAAAAGACATGCCGTGAAGGGGGGCAGAGATCGATCACTAATGATTAAATGCAGAGTGATGCATACGGAGCAAAAAGAGAAAGAAACAGTGCATCATGGGAACCCCCCACATCTACGTCTAAAGCAGCATAACCAAAATATCTATCTAGGTGTTTTACTAAGATAATTGTGAGTCTTTAATGTGAGTTTTATTTAAAAATAAATAAACAAAGCATGTTGCTGTTAGTGTTGTGTGTTGGGAACCGGTTCTTTTCGGGTATCCTTAAGAAATATTTTGATCCATCGACATCAATAGCCTTTTTGCTTAATGATTCCCTTATAGATCCTTCAGAGTGGCCGTTGTTTTTGGGGGTGTTTGTCAGGAAAATGATAATTTCTTTACATTGATTACAGACCCTGCATCGGGTCGGTATAATAAAGCGTTTCTGTAGCGTGCCTTTGCTTTGAACCTTGAATCAATGAGGCAGTGCTTCGATCTGTTGCTTCGTTGGTTCTTTGTTTTATTTCGCTTTATCTTAATTTTTCTCGCAAAAAAACCCTAAAGAGCATATGTCTGAGTAATATTTACCTTTTTATGTTAAACCGACCTGTTATGGTCTTCTGAAACAGTTGATAGATGTATTTTATAACTTAAAAACGGGACCGAAGCACAGGAAGCACCAGGACTCCTAAAGAATTGGACCTTCAACCTCCTGCAAAGATACTGGCATCATTAAACATCTCTGTCCAGCAACCTCATGACTCTATTAGATCTTCCCAGTTACCTCCCAATCTAAAAGGCAGGAGACCCAGAGACATGAACATCACTGCCAAGATAAGTGAATGTCCCTACAAGTTCCACATGGTTCATTGCACATGAGAACCCACATGACAACAATTGCAAATGAACATTATAGTAACAAAATGGAATTTTTTAAAATGCTTTTCATCACGTTAATAAGATACTGCTGCATGAGACCCTGAAAACTTGCTAAAACAAATATTCCAAATAATCCGTGTCTGCTACGTTTAACCTGCATGGAACTTCATGAGCGCAAACCGAATTTCAGACATCTTATATATATTAGTCTGAAACAAACAGCACAAAACAGTGTTATAAATACACTTCTGATGACCGAGTCCTGGACATCACTGAAAGCCTGGATCTTGGTCTTTACCCAGCACAATTACTTGCAGTACAAACACCAACATTCCTGCTATGTCTTTGGTCAAAACACACTCACACTATCGCACCATTAAAGGCAAGACTCATGTAAGATTTCAACACCTGACCCATAATAGAATGTTCCGACTGGGATCAGATAAATCAGTGGGCTGCTGCGGTCCCCACATCTGCAGCTGAGGTGGACATGCTGAGAGTGAAGTCTGTCTTTGACTGACAACTCCTTCAAAGCAAAGAGACAGCATGACAGATGGCATTAAACTCTTCAGGATCGGGTTTGCAAAGTGTTTGCGTGCTGGAAAATCAACTTGTTTCCAAGAAATGTTGAATTTATCAAGGTAGGACTGTGCTTGTGACAGGTCAGGAAAAAACGTGTCTCTGGAATCTCAGAGAAATGGGACAAAATGCGTATTAAATATGCATTCATAGACTTTGGCACACGCACAAACACACACACACACACACAGACGGGGGCAGAATTGTGCCGGTGCTTTGATATGCAGATTACATGCTTGTCATTTCCGCTGGCTGCAGCGGCGTGTTATTCCCGCAGCACATCATTCGAGCTGATAACATTTACCTGAAGGGGGCAGTTGACTGATAATATCGTCAAGACATTTTATGCTCCTGGATGGTCTGAGCGCACCAGGGCGGCGTGGAATTCGAAATGCCACTGCAGAGGGTGTGCTCGCCCGCGCGGCGGGCGTGCGTGCGGCAGGCAGACGTGCATGCAGATCAGCGGGTGCAAAGACAAAAGGAGGTGACACCTCCTGTCTCCTAGGCAACTACAACACTGTGACAGTTTGAAACGCCACATGTCCAAAGTCGACAGGAGCAGCGGCGAGGCGGTGACAAAAACTCACACGCAATTACCGCGGCGCGGAGTGAAGACGTGGTGGGAAAGAATGGTGCATTAAGTTCAGTAAGTGGAAAAAAAGAAAATCGAAGGAGTGGAGTGAATGCTGCTATTTCAGAGTTATGTCAAACTTAATGATTATGTTAATCAACTGTGCTGATTAAAACTGGCAGTGTTAGAATACATTACTGACGACCTATCTAAATTCAACATAAATCACGACAGCTGATTACTGTCGATGGCACGACGCCAACAGCACATTAAGAGATTATTACACTCTGCAGCATCCATCCCCACCAGACCACAGATTAGTTGCATAAGCTTGTGTTATTGAGTGCCTATAACATGTTGCTCCACAGTCGACGGTGGACCACAGAGCTGCTGTGGATTTTCTTTAGACTGTCCAAGCACTTGCTTCATCAATCGCAGGCTGCTGCTGATGCATTTAGTGACTCTACTGGAATGTAGAAATCATCTCTCTATAGGTCCGTTTCCACCGGCAGAACTCAACCGCATTCCCAGATGTCGTGTACGTTTCCAGGAACGGCCCCTTAATTGGCCTTCTCAGATGTTGTGTTTCCGTCGTGGTGAAGACTCATCTGGCTCATGCAGTGATGTAATAATTCTGCACCAGTTTTGGCCACAATGTAGATTCTGTCATTCCTCCTCAAGAACTGGAATCCTCGTTGGACCTTGTTGGTCCATCTGTCGCTCCTGCTACCCATATCCTGTTCCAGTTATTTTGCGCTTACTCTCATCTTGCAAATCTGGCTTGGTGCTTGCTGTTGTCATCTTTGGCATGAGCTAATACCCAATCAGCATCAAGCCATGCCAACAGTTTAAAGTGATGCTGAGAAGTACCTAACGCTTACCACACCCCTGGCTGTTCCTCACCCCTAAGTCATGTGACACACATAGTGCAGCAGTTAACTGAAACAATCGTGTAAATGGTGATACAAGCACCAAAGTTGGCACAAATGCTCCTTAGACGTTACTCTTTTGAAAAAAAAAAAGCAACTGGGCAGTTGAGTTTTCAATAGGCAGCCAGGTAGGGGTCAATTGAAGAATTACACAGGGGTCAAAATTAAAAATGCTCAAATCATTTTGAAAACTACACCACATTATTTATCTGATCATAAAGATTCCAAAAAGGTATAGTTTTGACTGTCTATGACTGAATGATCAGGAGTTATGGGGTAAAAACAGCAAAAATTGTAACAAAGGTCAGTTTCAGTTTGTACAGGGGTCAAAAGATAAGTTCCTTCAATTTTGGTAAAAAGTGATGCAAATTATTGGTTGAGCTAATAGGATTAATAAATGGAATAGTTTTGACTGTGTGGAATGTTTGGTCTCCAAAGTAAAGGTCAAACAAGGTCAACGTCCATTGGATTCTGTGACTTGTGACATACATGGTCCAAACTATTCCTTTTTAAAACCCTGTTAACTCAACTAATAATATTTGCATAATTTTTTACCAACATTGGAGCAACTTTAACTTTTGACCCCTGTACAAACTGAAACTGACCTTTGTCACCATTTTTGCTGTTTTTACCTCATAACTCCTGATCATTCAGTCATAGATAGTCCAAACTATACCTTTTTGGAATCTTTACAATCAGACAAATAATGCGGTGCTGTTTTCAAAATGATTTGAGCATTTTTAATTTTGACGCCTATGTAATTCTTCAATTGACCCCTACCTAGCTGCCTATTGAACATTCAAGTGGCCAGTCATTTTTTTTTTCAAAAGAGTAATGTCTAAGGAGCATTTGTGCCAACTTCGGTGCTTGTATTGCCATTTGTGCACAATTTTTCTCTAAATATTCTCTTAGCTGCTGCACTAACACTTGTCAATCTGCGACAGAGACGACACGGACATACGCAAACCATCTGACAAGTCAGCCTTCTGCAATGTGGAGGTTTGCACTCTCTGAGTGCTTCTAGTTAAGTTAATGTAACTCAAACTTTGAAAAAAGTTATAGTCACTCATTTCCATTAATTAAACTAACTCAAAAAATGAATTGTTGTCGTAACAACTCAGTTCCTTTAAGTGCATTTAAAGTTTTGGGGCATTTAAGTGTTGGTGATGTATTTCCAGTGCATTCCATTCATTCATTTTAATTGAGTTTATGTAACAGAGGCCAGCAGGTGTCGCTGTGCATATGTAGTTAGTAAACCTCACTCCCAACAGCTCAAAAGGATTCTCTGGTCACAAGGCCAGAGGCCTGGGTTTTAGCCTTCTGGTTAAAGAGTCCGACTTCCATGCTAGAGATCATGAGTTCGCGTCCCAAGGGGAGCGAATGGGCGGAGTCATAACAACACAATGCAGAGTGCAGCTGTTACATTTATACCATTATGAAAAATTGCAAGTTCTGTTCATGGACTACCATTTAGCATTTTTCATTTTGTTGTAGACCTTTTAGATTTGTTGTTGTTTTTTTTTTTTAGAAAGCAGATTATTGTCAACAAGTAAACCAAAGAATGCATTAAAAAAAATTAATCTAAAATATAATGTAAATTTTTAGGCAGAAATTTGTTTGTCACTTTTTTTTATTGAAAAACATAAACTAGATTTACATAAGTTTAATTAACTAGAAATTGTTAAGTTACAAAAACTTTATCAATTAAATTTTTGAAAATTATTTTATTTACGTTGGCAAACTCAAATAGTTTAAAGCAATCGGTTTCCTCAAATGGTTTGTGTTCAACTAACTCATTGAGTTTTACAGTGCAGCAAGTCACTCTCAAGTCATGAATCGGCAAGTCACAAGTCTCAAGTCAAGTCCCAAGTCAAGTCTCAAGTCATAATGACCACCAATTGTTTGCAAGATGACTTGAGACTTGCCGAATAATGACTTGAGGCTGACTTGACAGTGACTTCGTCCCACCTCTGCTGCCTACTTAACGTGAATGTCCCTTCATGGACAGCGACACGACACCTCCTAACTGGGCAAATTATTGACAAAGTAATTAAGTTGTTTGAACTTATGTTTGAAAGTCACATCAAGTACATCTTAAGTTCAAACAACTTAATTCATTCAGGTTTTACCAATTGTAACGCTTTTTTTTAAGTTGGTTCTTTTTTCAGTGTAGTTTGACATTTTGAAGGCTAAATGTGTAATCAATAAGAAAATTATCACGTGGGCTGTACTTAATAATAAATGAGTGGTCATTACTAGGACCACAAATGTCTACCTGTCAGGCTGTATCATGCCCTCGGGACACTAGTTTGACTGATGTGTTCTGTTTAGAATAATAACAAAATGGTAGAGACATCAGAAATGGCTTCTTTTTTATTCTGAATCATTGATTGTAAGGAATTATGTTCCTCGAATTCAGAAAATGAGTCAATTTTGTCACATTCAGGAACAGAACTGCTGATGTGGGGGTAACAGTTTTCCCATCGAAGCCATCTTTTTCCCATTATGCAGCGGAACACATAAGATTTATGTATAAAACATGTGAAAAGTGTGCACAACTGCACAGTGGACTTTGACCATCTGCCTCACAAACAGCAATAATTTAATGGAGCCAGGACATTGAACAGCACAGCTTGCTGCAGAGCCATGTGGCATTTACTTATTTAATATTGATCATTTCAGATGTGCTACATACCAAAACTGGGGGGGCAAAGATTGCTTTTCAAATGTGAATCAAACAAAATTACATCTCAGGAAAACTCTACATTTTCTCCCAAATTACGCCTATTTTCTCATGTCATAAACAACAACAACAGCCAGCATCATTGCAGCAGCATCACTGCTCCCATGTGGCTCTCTGCCTGCTCACGGAGCTCCGTGCATGTAATCTGAGCCTTGCAACTAGCATCGGCAAGCACAGCGGTGATGGTATACTCCTGCAGCTCTGCTGAAACAGGTTTTACTTTTTTTGATTTGTCAGGTTTCCTTAAGGATTGGTGCAACAATTTAATTTCTGCCTCAGCGCAGCACTGAGTAACACCCCGGTGAAATAATTAGAATGTTGAAACGGTGGAAATATTAAGCAGAAAGCAGTGCATAGCCTAAAGTGTTGCTAAAATCTCACAGTAGCTGTAATTTTGCATTAATTATTCAGCTGGGGTTATTTGTTTTGTTTTTTTTACCAACAGTAATACCGAATAGAATTAAGTTATTTCCTGAGGTCAGCGCCTGTGTTTACAAGCGATTATAATATTCTGCTATTATTCAGGGTCCCACAGGTGTCCTTGTTAAAGATTTGACGCCATTCTCTTTCAGAGAAGCCAATAAGTGCAGAAAAAACATAAAAACAAGTTGTTAATTTTTACTTCTGCCATGGCCAAACAGTTAAGTGCACTTGTTTCTCGTGGGGAAGGATTGGAGTTCAATGCCACCCCTGACCGTTCTCCATGTTATGTGAAGCTGCATCAGGAATGGCATCCGGCATTAAACGTGTGGCAAAAATCAACCCCCTCAGATCTGCTATGGTGACCCCAAGTGAAAACAAGGGGACCATCTGACCGCTGTCTCCCCACCACCACTGCCCCAAAAATTTCAGTCGCGCCACAATAACCCCACTGTAAAATTGACATTTGCCAAGCAACAGAGTATGTTTTCAGTCTTACTTTCTCACATTTGCCGACTGATCCGCTCTTTAAATGCCCCCGCTTTTCCACACCATCCATGACAAAATTGTTTTTGTATTGCCACGGAAGCAAATGACCAACTTCATGCAATCCAAAATGTATTTTTTTCTCCCTTTCACTGTCCTCTATAGTTTGGTATGTTAGATTAGGGTCACCAAACATCCTGTTTTCCCAGGACATGTCCTGTTTTCACGTCCTGTCCTGGTTGGCCTGTTTTTTTTTTTGTTGTTGTTGTTGTTTTTTTTAGAAAATGATGGCAACGTCCTGGTTTTCATTGTTTTTCATTGGGCCATTAAATTGTCCGGCACTCTGGGAGCTACTAATCGCCAGAACTATAGGCGGAATGAAACTGGAACAACTGGTAATTGGCGGAATGGATGATAATTGGTGGAATGGGTCATTTTTGTTTATATTACAAAACATCAACATTACAAAACATTTATATCCAAAACAAGTATTGATGAGATGATTAGGAATCACCATTAAAATAATCAAGTTATTTAGCCACTATATAAATCTATAAGTTGGCATTAGAAGCCCCAAACTCTTGACAGAACAGAGCTGGAATGGCAGAACGGGAGCTTGCGCGGTGCCATCTAGTGTTAGTGAGGGTAAATTTTCTCAATATGGCGATCTGCTATTCCGGGGATTAGTGCTAATTGGGACAGAAAAGAGAAAAGTCTGTGCTTTGAACGTCATGGGGGAGGGGGGACTTTCTGCTTTTTATGATAACATTTTATTAGATTATCTTGAGGTTGGTTATCAATATATTGAGAGTAGGGGGCAGATTCTAATAAATAGGAAGATGACGGACCAACATTCAAAAATATTTCAGGTAAATAGCCCGACTCAAAAGAGAGCAGTCTCTCCTGACTGTGCCATTTCTTCCTAAGCTTTGGGAAAAGCCTTGATATGTACCCCATAAAATGCACAGATTGAAGACAAAGATGAATTTGTGCATTTCCACCCATCTGTTATCACAATTACATAAAATCAACACATACTATCATCTTGTCTCTAAATAAAAAAGGCATATAATGAGGATAAACTGATTAAAATTTGATTACCTCAGATACAATATGAAAAGCAAGCATGATTTGCTTATCTATACTATAGATATCTACTATATACCTGTCTGGCACCAGGACATGTCGGGAACTTCCCACTGGTCCTAGGATCCACTAGTCCTAGGATCCACTAGTCCTAGTCCTCGTATTAAAGAGAGCATGTTGAAGTTGTTTTTACATTTATGTTATATGTTGCACTAAAGTGGGTTACATAATGTTACAAACGTGTGACAGTATAATTATGGTGAATTATTGTTGATTTTTGATTCAACAAATTTATAGACAACAGTACAATTAAAGGTGATTAATGGTGTATGTCAACATAATCATATCTTTTATTTTTATAAACTGAACAAAACTGGATCTGGTTTGTTAGCTACTTGAAAGTGTTACATTTATTTGTGAATTTTAATATCAGCCTGGGTTGTAATATACACAATCAAATAACATAAAGAGGTTAGTATAAAAATATTATGGTGATTTTATTCTTTATTAGTTACATTTTCTTTTTCTCATGCTAGCTTGTCTTTCTATTGTGACCTGAATAAAATTACTGTGCCTTTGCGTGCTAAAAAGTGTTGATAAACCAGTACTGAGATGGATGTGAAAATATGTTTTTCTATTTTTCTGATGATTCGTGTAACTGAGACAAGGCCAAGTTTGTTTGTCTTATTGGGCAATCAGGAGATGAGGTCAAGTTTTTCTCATTGAGGCAGGGGTGACACGTGTAGCTCAATCAGGATTGGGGGGGGTGTGTGTATGATATTTCCTTTTTAGGTCATGATCAGCACTGGGATACAAGAAGAAAACAAGAGAAGAAACAAGACTGCACTGCACGCAGGACGAGAAGTGGACCAATCAAGAAAGAATACAACATCTTAGCATAGTGACGCAATGTTTAGACGTAAAATCAGATAGTATATATTGGTTCAGGGAGAGGTAGATGGGGTTCTTGCTCAGAGCCTGACTGCTAGGGCAAACTAAGCGTGAACCCAGAGACTCTCTGTTATTGTTACTTTGGCTCATTCTCTGTATTAAAGGTGAGGTCAATCTGAGAACTGGACTGAGTCCTGGTCATCTTTCCTTCTCTCATCAACGGACGCACAGGGTGTGACCGAGGTAAATTGTTAAGCAATTTCATGTTGATGTTTTGGGTTTACAGTTGTGTGATACTGTTATAAAAGGTCAGCTCCAACATTAGGACCAGTGGATCCTAGGATAAGTGGATTCTTGGACTAGTGGACCCTCCCCGGACATGTCTGGGCTTGTAGGGAAATAATCTTATCAAAAAAATCTTATCAAGTACATGATGGAAATTTCACTACAGGGCAGCTTTTAACCATCATATTACAAAACTTACTAATCTGTACATGTGGGGTCCATCCATCAAAACCTGTTTTTTTAATACTATTAGTATGCTTTTATTTATGCCATTTGTGCAGATGTCTGTAATATGGGTCACTTTGAAACTATTCTGGAAAAAGACTTGCGTATGTGGCTAATAAATCACATTTCATTTTAAAGACTTGAGTTTTGTTTGTTTTTTTCTGTTTTGAACATCAAATCAAATCAAATCAATTTATTTATATAGCGCCAAATCACAACAAACAGTTGCCCCAAGGCGCTTTATATTGTAAGGCAAAGCCATACAATAATTACGGAAAAACCCCAACGGTCAAAACGACTCCCTGTGAGCAAGCACTTGGCGACAGTGGGAAGGGAAAAACTCCCTTTTAACAGGAAGAAACCTCCAGCAGAACCAGGCTCAGGGAGGGGCAGTCTTCTGCTGGGACTGGTTGGGGCGGAGGGAGAGAACCAGGAAAAAGACATGCTGTGGAGGGGAGCAGAGATCAATCAGTAATGATTAAATGCAGAGTGGTGCATACAGAGCAAAAAGAGAAAGAAACACTCAGTGCATCATGGGAACCCCCCAGCAGTCTAAGTCTATAGCAGCATAACTAAGGGATGGTTCAGGGTCACCTGATCCAGCCCTAACTATAAGCTGTAGCAAAAAGGAAAGTTTTAAGCCTAATCTTAAAAGTAGAGAGGGTGTCTGTCTCCCTGATCCGAATTGGGAGCTGGTTCCACAGGAGAGGAGCCTGAAAGCTGAAGGCTCAGCCTCCCATTCTACCCATTCTAAGCCTGCAGTCTGAGAGCGAAGCGCTCTATTGGGGTGATATGGTACTATGAGGTCCCTAAGATAAGATGGGACCTGATTATTCAAAACCTTATAAGTAAGAAGAAGAATTTTAAATTCTATTCTAGAATTAACAGGAAGCCAATGAAGAGAGGCCAATATGGGTGAAATATGCTCTCTCCTTCTAGTCCCTGTCAGTACTCTAGCTGCAGCATTTTGAATTAACTGAAGGCTTTTCAGGGAACTTTTAGGACAACCTAATAATAATGAATTACAATAGTCCAGCCTAGAGGAAATAAATGCATGAATTAGTTTTTCAGCATCACTCTGAGACAAGACCTTTCTAATTTTAGAGATATTGCGCAAATGCAAAAAAGCAGTCCTACATATTTGTTTAATATGTGCATTGAATGACACATCCTGATCAAAAATGACTCCAAGATTTCTCACAGTATTACTAGAGGTCAGGGTAATGCCATCCAGAGTAAGGATCTGGTTAGACACCATGTTTCTAAGATTTGTGGGGCCAAGTACAATAACTTCAGTTTTATCTGAGTTTAAAAGCAGGAAATTAGAGGGTCATCCATGTCTTTATGTCTGTAAGACAATCCTGCAGTTTAGCTAATTGGTGTGTGTCCTCTGGCTTCATGGATTAGATAAAGCTGGGTATCATCTGCGTAACAATGAAAATTTAAGCAATGCTGTCTAATAATACTTGCCTAAGGGAAGCATGTATAAAGTGAATAAAAATTGGTTGTAGCACAGAACTTTGTGGAACTCCATACATTAACCTAGTCTGTGAAGAAGATTCCCAATTTACATGAACAAATTGTAATCTATTGATAAATATGATTCAAACCACTGCAGCGCAGTGCGTTTTAATACCTATGGCATGCTCTAATCTTGTAATAAATTTTATGGTCAACAGTATCAAAGCAGCACTGAGGTCTAACAGAACAGCACAGAGATAAGTCCACTGTCTGAGTCCACTGTCACTAATGCTGTTTCTGTACTATGATGAATTCTAACCCTGACCTGAAACTCTTCAAATAGACCATTCTCCTCTGAAGATGATTAGTTAGCTGTTTTTACAACTACCCTTTCAAGAATTTTTGAGAGAAAAGGAAGGTTGGAGATTGGCCTATATTAGCTAAGATAACTGGGTCAAGTGATGGCTTTTTAAGTAATGGTTTAATTACTGCCACCTTAAAGCCTGTACATAGCCAACTAATAAAGATAGATTGATCATATTTAAGATTGAAGCATTAATTAATGGTAGGGCTTCCTTGAGCAGCCTGGTAGGAATGGGGTCTAATAGACATGTTGATGGTTTGGAGGAAGTAAGTAAGTCCCTTCGGCTGCTCCCTTGTTGCACTAGGGGTCGCACACAGCAAATCCAAGGTGGATCTGCATGTTGATTTGGCACAGGTTTTACGCCGGATGCCCTTCCTGACGCAACTCCACATTACATGGAGAAATGTGGCAGGGGTGGGATTTGAACCCAGAACCTTCCGAACTAAAACCAAGCGCATTAACCACTTGGCCACCATCCCTGCCTGTTTGGAGGAAGTAACTAATGAAAATAACACAGACAGAACAATCGGAGAGAAAGAGTCTAACCAAATACCGGCATCACTGAAGGAGCCAAAGAGAACGATATGTCTTGGGATGATTATGAGTAATTTTTCCTCTCATAGTTAAAATTTTATTAGCAAAGAAAGTCCGGAAGTCATTACTAGTTAAAGTTAAAGGAATACTCGGCTCAATAGAGCTCTGACTCTTTGTCAGCCTGGCTACAGGCTGAAAAGAAACCTGGGGTTGTTCTTATTTTCTTCAATTAGTGATGAGTAGTAAGATGTCCTAGCTTTCGGAGGCTTTTTATAGAGCAACAGACTCTTTTTCCAGGCTAAGTTGAAGATCTTCTAAATTAGTGAGACGCCATTCCTCTCCAACTTACGGGTTATCTGCTTCTAAGCTGCGAGTTTGTGAGTTATACCACGGAGTCAGGCACTTCTGATTTAAGGCTCTATTTTCAGAGGCGCTACATGCATCCAAAGTTGTCCTCAATGAGGATATAAAACTATTGACGAGATTATCTATCTCACTCCCAGAGTTTAGGTAGCTACTCTGCCCTGTGTTGGTATATGGCACTGGAGAACATAAAGAAGGAATCATATCTTTAAACCTAGTTACAGCGCTTTCTGAAAGACTTCTACTGTAATGAAACTTATTCCCCACTGCTGGGTAAGTCCATCAGAGTAAATGTAAATGTTATTAAGAAATGATCAGACAGAAGGGGGTTTTCGGGAATACTGTTAAGTCTTCAATTTCCATACCATAAGTCAGAAAAGATCTAAGGTATGATTAAAGTGGTGGGTGGACTCATTTACATTTGAGCAAAGCCAATCGAGTCTAACAATAGACTTAAATGTAGTGTTGAGGCTGTCATTCTCAGCATCTGTGTGGATGTTAAAATCGCCCACTATAATACTCTTATCTGAGCTAAGCACTAAGTCAGAAAAAAGGTCCGAAAATTCACAGAGAAACTCACGTAACGACCATGTGGACGATAGATAACAACAAATAAACTGTTTTTGGGCTTTCCAATTTGGATGGACAAGACTAAGAGTCAAGCTTTCAAATGAATTAAAGCTCTGTCTGGGTTTTTGATTAATTAATAAGCTGGAGTGGAAGATTGCTGCTAATCCTCCGCCTCGGCCCGTGCTACGAGCGTTCTGACAGTTAGTGTGACTCGGGGGTGTTGACTCATTTAAACTAACATATTCATCCTGCTGTAACCAGGTTTCTGTAAGGCAGAATAAATCAATATGTTGATCAATTATTATATCATTTACTAACAGGGACTTAGAAGAGAGAGATCTAATGTTTAATAGACCACATTTAACTGTTTTAGTCTGTGGTGCAGTTGAAGGTGCTATATTATTTTTTCCTTTTGAATTTTTATGCTTAAATAGATTTTTGCTGGTTATTGGTGGTCTGGGAACAGGCACCGTCTCTACTGGGATGGGGTAATGAGGGGATGGCAGGGGGAGAGAAGCTGCAGAGAGGTGTGTAAGACTACAACTCTGCTTCCTGGTCCCAACCCTGGATAGTCACGGTTTGGAGGATTTAAGAAAACTGGCCAGATTTCTAGAAATGAGAGCTGCTCCATCCAAAGTGGGATGGATGCCGTCTCTCCTAACAAGACCAGGTTTTCCCCAGAAGCTTTGCCAATTATCTATGAAGCCCACCTCATTTTTTGGGACACCACTCAGACAGCCAGCAATTCAGGAGAACATGCGGCTAAACATGTCACTCCAGGTCCGATTGGGGAGTGGCCCAGAGAAAACTACAGAGTCCGGACATTTGTTTTTGCAAAGTTTACCACCAATTCAATATTTAATTTTAGTGACCTCCGATTGGCGTAACCGGTGTCCTTTACTTGCCGACGTGAATTGACAATCTTACCAAATTTACGCTTAGCCTTAGCCAGCAGTTTCAAATTTCCTTCAATGGTGCCTGCTCTGGCCCCCGGAAGACAAACTGACAATGGTTGCTGGTGTCGCTAACTTCACATTTCTCAAAACAGAGTCGCCAATAACCAGAGTTTGTTCCTCGGCGGGTGTGTCGCCGAGTGGGGAAAAACGGTTAGAGATGTGAACGGGTTGGCAGTGTACACGGGGCTTCTTTTTAGAACTACGCTTCTTCCTCACAGTCACCCAGTCGGCCTGCTTTCCCGGCTGCTCAGGGATCTGCTGGAGGACAACTAACGGCGGCTAAGCTACCTTGGTCCGCACCGACTACAGGGGCCCTGGCTAGCTGTAGGATTTTTCCAAGGTGCGGAGCCGGTCTCCAATTCACACAGCCTGCCTCCAAAGCTACGAATAAGCTTACACTTATTACAAGTACCATTACTGCTAAAGGAGGCCGAAGGAATCAACTAAAACATTTCACACCCAGAGCAGAAAATGCGGGAGAGACAGGAGAAGCCGCCATGCTAAAACTGGCTAAGAGCTAGTAGCTGCGCTAAGCTAGCAGATTCCTAAAAACACACAACGTGAATAATGTGTAAATAATTTAGAGGTGATTCAGCAGAGGGAGTGCTTTAGTTAAGGTACGTGAAGATTACACTGTGAAACAAATCGTTATCTAGTTAACTAGATCAATCTAACTGCGCAGATTAAACAGCTAACAGATACAGCAAAACACCGCTGTGCTCCAGAACAGGAAGTGATACAATACCGCAGTGAGAGCCAACCACCAGTAGAGGCGACAGACTTTTCAATGCAAAAATGACCTATTCCTGCTCCCTGCAGTTTCTATGATGCAAATATCCTGAATTAAAACTGCTGTGACAGTTCAACAGCTGTGAAAAATTGGCACAAAGCTGAAAATATTGCAAAGTATAATAGTTCAGTAAATATATAACCCCAGGTGAACTGAATAGGGTTCATTTTCAAAGACTAGGTCTGGTAGTTTCCAAGGCCATCACTGTTTGTTTGAGCTGTGTAATTCTGCTTGCTGTCCTGCTGCAGGTGTTTATAAAATTTTAACTTTTGTATTATTATTCTGTCAGAATGGTGATTGTAATGACTTTTAAACAACAGCTGTTGTTGCGTTCTGCTGGCTATGAGTGAACTAACGGCTTATAAGGAGAGGGTCCGGGTTACCCATTTACTACAAATTTCTGCCCATATCAAAACCCACCAATAAAAAAAGGAAAGCAAAACATGTAGGACACCATTACAGTTGACAAATCACGACCAGCAGTTCGTATGTGATCACCTGTTGGTCTTTGTGCAAAATATCTTATCGAGGTTTGTATCAAAAAGGCCATTTTCATGGACCTGGATAGGATGGAATTGGTCTGGGAGAGTGAGGAATTTTACATTAAATGTGCAATAAATTAAAATTTAAACCTAAGTAGCCAACCACTATTTTCTATGTTAAGACTTAGTGGCCTAATGTCATACTGTGCAGAGAATGAAGCAACACTCCCTCTGTGCCCTGACCTGATCTGTCCCGTTTATACTCCTGGTTGGCCCACACGGGCACATGAATTTTCACATGTGCACATTATTACAGTGAGTCTCAACCTGTGAAACAGTTGCCTTTCCATATGTTTGTAAAGAGACAGCAGCACTCACTACTCTCCGCCACAGCTGTTGAATATTATTCAAGTTGAAGGGCACATCGGCTTTCCTTAAATCTTGCAAAAACCACATTCAGATCCTAAAAATGTCTTCGACAAAGAAATGTGGTTGGACTACAATCCCCATGAGTTTGGCTTTTCCCAAATAGAGAGCCTGTTCAAACCTAGGCTCCAACTACCCTTCCTTCTGCTTGCTGCAGAGGAAGAAGGGTTAAGAAGCGGCCGTGGAGGTAAACTCTACAACTGGAGCTAGTGCAACAGCTACTAGCAGGAAAAAAAATCATTTATAGGACAGTTTGCCTTCCTGTTCCTTGTTTTCATGGCAAGACCAGCTGTGCGTGTACATTTAATGGATGCAAGTCCCACAAAGACACTCTCCCCCAGCTTACAAGAGACACATAGTATATACCACTGTGGATACCAGAGTAATGAGCTTCCACAAAGTCCTCCTCTGAGAGACTAAAATGATTCTGACAAAACACGTTTGGACTAAAATCCACATACGTCTGATTTTTCCAACATGACCTGATAAAAGGCTCCAACTGCCATTCCTTCTGCAGAGGAAAAAGGGTTGAGGAGGAGTGGCAGAGGAGGGTTGTTCTAAAATTGGTGCAACATCTCATCCAACATCTAAAGGCACGAAAATACACAAAAAAAAAAAAAAAAAAAAAAAAAAAAATTATAGAATTGTTTAACTTTCCTGTTCCTTGTTTTCATGGCTGGACCAGCCACATGTGCACGTTTAATGCATGTGAATCCTGCCCTGTGAAGCCCTCCCTATGTTCATAAAGAGACAGTAGTGACTGCCTACATAGCACCGTGGATGCAAGACAGCAGAGAGTTTCAAGAAATTCCAAAGCCTGTAAGTTAAAAAAGACGTCCCAGGCTGTCCTCGCTGGCGCAAGTTGAGCATAGGGGGCCCCTATGTTGTGGTTTGGATTCCTCTGCTGCCATTTAACCAGCAATAGGGGGGCTTTTTTCTGTTGTTTTTTTTTCTTTTTCTTTTAAAGGACATGTTGCACGTTATTTAACGCCCAGTTAGCAACAAAAAGTGGCTCTCAAAATACAAGAAATAGTGTTTCAAAGGGTTATAAAATTTAAAAATTTTCTCAGGGGGATGCCGCCAGACCATCCTACAATAGTCATGCCTGCAACGCTCGTTGCGTGGCTATGTCCCGCTAAGTTCCCCCTATGCTGTGAAAAATCCTGGTGAGAACCCTGACATCTGACCAAGAACATGGTCAGACTAGAACCAATATGGCTTTTCCAAATAGAGAGACATTCAAGTTGCAAATGGGCTCCAACTTGACTCGGAATTGGTGTTCCGTCACCCCAAAGAGCAGCGTACGGGGGGAGTGGCTGAAAGGAAGGTGCTGTTTTGGTCTGAAATGCTTGTGCTTTAATGCAACATATTTATAGGATATTTACCAGTACACCATTTGTGGTAAAGTAAACACTCTGAGTGCTTTTCTACTATCAGTATTATCTGAGTACTATTGTTATCTGTGCATCTAGAAAGGTTTATGATTAGAATCAAACAATGTAGACAAATTGCTTATAAGAGATTTAATATTTAGTTGGATTAACTAATGAAAAAGCCTGTAATACATGCAAATACATTCACAGATGATTTAAATGTTGTACTGTACTACTGTGCGCTGGAAGTGTTTTAAGGTTTAATTACTGCATGAGCTGTTGTACATCTATTCTCTCAGGTGGTTAAAAAATATATGTTACACTTCAGTGCTGGCTTCTGGCTGTGGGTTGTGTGTGTTGCTTCATTTCCAGACATGTGCGCCGGTGGTTTGGGGGTGGACGCGGTCCACTGTCCCCTCAAGCTGCGGTGCTACGCTGCCACTGTGCTGCTGTGAATTTCCCCTATTTCCACACAGAGCAGCACTCATCATCTCTGCTCTGAATGACTTGTCCTGAGGCGGCCCATCCTTTTTATTTCCTGACTCAAAGTCAAAGCACAGGCACAGAGGACCTTGTGAACACAATATCGCACAGTAAACAAGCGCGCATGCACACACGCTGACAACCAAACAATCAAACTGTATATAAAAACAAGGGGCAAAAAAGGGGAGACGGAGAGCAAGGTTAGTCCGCCGGGAAGAGTTTTTTGACATCCTGCAGGAAAAGCATCTGAATTGTCCCATTTTCATCTGTTTCTCTGTGTTCACCCTCACAAGAGGACAAATGTAGGCAGCCAAAAGCAAGGATAAAGGGTTTTTGTCGAGACATGCCCTCCCTGTCTTCACACAAAGCTCCCTCAATCTCATTCTTTTGCCTCCCACAGCAGCTTGATCATACGACAACAGCTCTTCTATGCAGCCAATTTCCCACTAATATTTCACATTTAACACAGACGTTTCCTCCAGGCTGTTATTTGTGCTGCTGTCAATATGTTATTGAGTCAAACGAGGTGATATTATGTGGCTTCTGATTCTCGGTTACCAGATACGTCAATCGAGAATTACTCACGGACGCAACTCGGGCGCAAGATACGGGACTGTTCGGTTAAGGAGGGCAGCGGAAAGAGCAGATATCACGTCCAGGAAGACTCTGATTGATTTGTGGCTGACTGAGACAACAGTTGGCTGACTGACAAGAAATACAATTAAGTGGAAGTGAGAAGGAACGGAAGGCCATCATTATATCAATCATCAGTGTTTTCCCCTGCCTCCCTTTGTCGATCATCAGCACTCATCATCTAATGGACTTTTGTTCTGCTCTGAGTCTAATTTCACTGGAAATATTACAATTATGTCCCCTCAGCTCAAAGCAGATGGATAATAAAAGACAGCCATGAAGAAAGACAGAAGCCAAACACAGAACTATCAACCAATTAGTTTGATTTTACTGTCAGTTTTCTCAGATAAACATACATTTCATGCAAATTACATCATTTTTGTACTCACCCAACATGATTACTGCTCGAATTTAAGGTACATCCAAACCGCAATTGTCTCCATGTTAAACGAAAGTCGCTATATCATGATAACATGACTGCCTTAAATATGTATACTCAAAAACACTTGTTTTCAATCCCATTTTTAATGCATTTAACTAAAAGATTTCTTAGATGCACACAAAAGGCTTATTCCTCTGGTAAAGTCTATGTTTGTGAGCACTTCACCATTGCAGAGATATTCCGTCCACCTTGTTGGTGTAGCATATCGAGATACTGATTAAACATTGGTTATTACATGGAAAACCATTCAAAAGCTTTCACCCTATTGAGGTACCCTATAATCCCCTTGTGTGCCAGAGAGTCGCTGTAGTCAAAACAACATAGAGAATCCACATAACAATTGCAAATAAACATTATACTACTAAAATGTAATTTTTTATGCTTTTCATCATGTTAATAAGAGACTGCATCAATGAGACCCTGAAAACTTCTTAAAACAAATATTCCAAATAATCCATGTCTGCTACTTTTAACTTGCATGGAATATAAAAAAGGCAAACTGAATTTCAGACATTTTATATATATTACTCTGGAACAACACTGGACAAACAGTGCTGTAAGGACAATAATTAGGGCGTTAAGAGCAAACTTCACTTTTCCCCAGGATGACATGAACATGATCTGAAACCTCAATAGGGCGAATGGGGACGTTTGCTTTTATCTGGTGAGTGCTTGTATCCGGTTTATACGATGATGGCTGAGGTGAGTTTTACTACATATATAAATATTTCAGATATATTTTGTATAATTCTAAAAGTGGAAATATCCCGCTTAAACACTTTTTTTGTCTGATATTTTGGAACTGCTTTGCTGTTACTGAATTCCCTTTTCAGTTTATGTTTATGCCATTTAATGATATGTGAAAACACAGCAGTTGTGCCAGCAGCAAAACAACGTGTACGAGGTCTGTTAGAAAAGTATCCGACCTTATTATTTTTTTCAAAACCATATGGATTTGAATCACGTGTGATTACATCAGACATGGTTGAACCCTCGTGGGCATGCGAGAGTTTTTTCACGCCTGTCGGTTACGTCATTCGCCTGTGGGCAGTCTTTGAGTGAGGAGTGGCCCACCCTCTCGTCGTTTTTTTCATTGTTTAGGAATGGCTCAGAGACTACTGCTGCTTTGTTTGATCAAAATTTTTTCAAAACTGTAAGGCACAACTGAGTGGACACCATTCGATAAATTCAGCTGGTTTTCGGTAAAAATTTAACGGCTGATGAGAGATTTTGGTGTGTAAGTGTCGCTTTAAGGACGGCCCACGGCGCTCCGAGGCGGCGTTGTCTAGCCGTTTCATGCTGAAAACTTCCACATTTCAGGCTCTGTTCACCCAGCTCGTCATCAGAGAACAGAGAAGTTTCAGAAGAGGTTGGCTTGAGGAGTTTATGTGGACATTCCACTGTTAAAGGAGATTTTGTAATGAAAGAACGTGCGGGCAGATTCGCATGTCGGGCCGGACCCGACCGCGGGGGGTCGCGACAGGAAAAACACCTCCACTGGAAACCTTAACGGACAAGTTGGAACATGCCCAGCTGTTAAACAATTTCTCAGATATTCACTTGTTGAAAGCCATCAAAAGCCGCCTGAATTTTACAAACGGTTTTCAACATGGAGGTGTTTTTCATGTCGTGGCGCAGATGGATTTGCGTCATCGTCACGGAACCGACTCGGCGAATTTGCCCGCACGTTCTTTCATTACAAAATCTCCTTTAACAGTGGATGTCCGCATAAACTCCTCATGCCAACTTCTTCTGAAACTTCTCTGTTCTCTGACGACGTCCTGGTTGAACAGAGCCTTAAATTAGGATGTTTTCAGCTCGAAACAGCCAGACGGACGCAACCTCTGACCGCGCCGCGCCGATCCGCTTTGTGAGCTGTCCTTAAAGCGAAAGAAACACTCCACAACCTCTCATCAGCCGTTAAACCTTTCACCGAAAACCAGCAGAATTTCTCGAATAGTGTCCACTTGGATGTCCCTCACAGGTCCTGAAAAAATTTTGATAAAGCAACGCGCGCCGTCTCCAGCAGCATCTCAGATAAAGGATTTCAGCCGAGAGGGCTGGACCAGTGCTCACTCAAGCCTGCCCACAGGCGAATGACGTCACTGACGCGTGAAAAAACTCACGCATGCGCACGAGGGTTCAAGCATGTCTGGCATAATCGCACGTGATTCAAATCCATATAGTTTTTTTTTTTTTTTATAAAACTGTCGGTTTCTTTTCTAATAGACCTCGTATTTTTCACAGTTCCAGGTTTAACAACTTTGCATACCTGATTTAATGATTTTATACTGTTTTGTTTGGAAGATTTAAAACAAAAAATATATACATATCTTTTGTTACATTGTCTTAATTAGCAGGTGCAAGACACAGGATGACTCAGCTAACATTTGAAATGAATCAACTGTTCTTTATGTTGCACTGTGGCTGTTGTGTAAATGACCATAATTATAATGATTATGTCTGTCACGTTAGCTAACGCAGGGCTGGGCCGCTACCATGTTAGCCAACACTGGGCTGGGCAATAACTGGAATTTTTATACTTCTCCACAAAGCCTTCCTGATCTCTCAAGGCCCAAAGTCTTAACAAATACAGTGTATCAGAAATTGTGCGTCAGATTAGTCATCTTCAGACATTTCGAAGGCCAAGTTATCTTTTTAACAACATCAAGGACAGGAACTGTTAGCCATTTTGTGTAGCCTCCATTAGATGCTGAGTCACTCTCTGACAGTGTGAAACCTTTCTAAAGCCACACTGTTCACATATGGAAGAAAAGAAGAGCACACTGATAAAGGATCAATACAGCAAGCCTGTGAATGGATTTCTGCATCTTTAAAGAACGTGTGAGGAAGAGTGATGGGGAATAATGAAAAATAGCCAGAATGATTGATAAACAGAGCAGTGAGGGTGCAGGTTTCTGTAGACGCGGACGGTTGGTGTATCAAGAATTACGCATGAATTTGCATCAGAGCTGAGAGAAATCGGGCGGGAGAGCACAGCAGGAGAAGCTTTGATCTCTCAACTTCTATGTCTTTGATGCACCATGTGGAAAACAGCAGTAGATTTAGAAATAAGATGATGTGGTGAACAATATGTTAAACCCGAGGCCTGTGGGCCACACACAGACCCTGACAACCTAAGATCTGGTCTTCGGAAGTATTTACCCTAGCTTGTGTGAATGTTATTTCTTTTGTAGTACAGAAGCTTGAATCTTCGACTGGACTGGGTTGCTTGACGTGAGGACGTTTCGCTTCAAATCGCAGAAGCTTCTTCAGCTAAAATTCTTGCTCTGGTGGTCTGACTTCTTGCAAATTGCTTGCATGTTTTTAAAAGGGTTGAAACACTACAGTGGTGACTTGGCTACGATGGTGCACCAAGCAAGCTTGACTGACTTAATTCTAATTAAAATGCTAGCACAAGAGCAATCAGAGATTTCTGACGTCCGCCAATCTGGATCAAGATCACCTCCAAAAAAATTCAGTAGAGTCTTCCATGCCCTAATATCTATCTGTGGTGCAAATTTGGTGAGAATCCATGAAGTAGTTTTGATGTAATCCTTCAAAGCCTATATAAAGGAAAACTTCCGGATCCGGATCTGGATCACCTCCAAAATTTAATGGGTTCTTGCATGGCCTAATATGTATCTGTGGTGAAAATTTCGTCAAAATTCGTGCAGTAGTTTTGACGTAATCATGCTAACAGACAGACAAATAAATAAACGCCAGTGATTTTATTACGTCCTTGGCGGATGTAATAAAATCAGACTATTTTTTTTTAATTGTCACTTCTAATGATAGTGGGAAGTCCTTGGTTCAGAAAACAATTCACTATTGTTGAATACTTGCAACAATAAATCAAACAATTGCTTAAACAATGAAATATGTTTCTTGACACTGAAGCTAGTCATTCATTTTTTGTATTTTGTCCCCGTTAGTCGCATATTTAGCAACTAATGTGCAACATGTGTCTGTTTTTTTATTACCTGTTCATAGGATAATGCTATAATGTAACAATTCTGTTAATTCAAACCAGTAATGTGGGCATTAATTTAATGCAAAAAAAAAAACAAACCTGCACACTTATTCCTTTCTTACTTCCTTTAATGTGACAACGTTTCGATCCATTGGGAGTGAAACGTTGTCACATTAAAGGAAGTAACAAAGGAGTAAGTGTGGAGGCTTTTTTTTTTTTTTTTATTATTTTGTTTTATGTTCACTGTAGTAGCCTTGCACCTGGTGATGTGCTTATATCTACCCCGACTGATCATTAATTTAATGCAACCTTTTTTTGTCGACATTCAACATGTCAGGGGGTGCATGTGCTCGACTGTTACCATTTGTGCACATCCATGCAAAGGAAAATATACAACCCCTGGCAAAAATTATGGAATCACCGGCCTCAGAGGATGTTCATTCAGTTGTTTAATTTTGTAGAAAAAAAGCAGATCACAGACATGACACAAAACTAAAGTCATTTCAAATGGCAACTTTCTGGCTTTAAGAAACACTATAAGAAATCAAGAAAAAAAGATTGTGACAGTCAGTAACGGTTACTTTTTTAGACCAAGCAGAGGAAACAAATATGGAATCACTCAATTCTGAGGAATAAATTATGGAATCACCCTGTAAATTTTCATCCCCCAAACTAACACCTGCATCAAATCACATCTGCTCGTTGACACTGACCCTATGCCATGACATTGACCCTATGTGTCTTTTTGCAAGGAATGTTTTCACAGTTTTTGCTCTATCGCAAGATGCATTATCTTCTTGAAAAATGATTTCATCATCCCCAAACATTTTTTCAATTGTCCAAAATATCAACATAAACTTGTGCATTTATTGATGATGTAATGACAGCCATCTCCCCAGTGCCTTTACCTGACATGCAGCCCCATATCATCAATGACTGTGGAAATTTACATGTTCTCTTCAGGCAGTCATCTTTATAAATCTCATTGGAACGGCACCAAACAAAAGGTCCAGCATCATCACCTTGCCCAATGCAGATTCGAGATTCATCACTGAATATGACTTTCATCCAGTCATCCACAGTCCACGATTGCTTTTCCTTAGCCCATTGTAACCTTGTTTTTTTTCTGTTTAGGTGTTAATAATGGCTTTTGTTTAGCTTTACTGTATGTAAATCCCATTTCCTTTAGGCGGTTTCCTACAGTTCGGTCACAGACGTTGACTCCAGTTTCCTCCCATTCGTTCCTCATTTGTTTTGTTGTGCATTTTTGATTTTTGAGACATATTGCTTTAAGTTTTCTGTCTTGATACTTTGATGTCTTCCTTGGTCTACCAGTATGTTTGCCTTTAACAACCTTCCCATGTTGTTTATATTTGGTCCAGAGTTTAGACACAGCTGACTGTGAACAACCAACATCTTTTGCAACATTGCGTGATGATTTACCCTCTTTTAAGAGTTTGATAATCCTCTCCTTTGTTTCAATTGACATCTCTCGTGTTGGAGCCATGATTCATGTCAGTCCACTTGGTGCAACAGCTCTCCAAGGTGTGATCACTCCTTTTTAGATGCAGACTAACGAGCAGATCTGATATGATGCAGGTGTTAGTTTTGAGGATGAAAATTTACAGGTGATTCCATAATTTTTTTCCTCAGAATTGAGTGATTCCATATTTTTTTCCTCTGCTTGGTCTAAAAAAGTAACCGTTACTGACTGCCACAATCTTTTTTTCTTGATTTCTTATAGTGTTTCTTAAAGCCAGAAAGTTGCCATTTGAAATGACTTTAGTTTTGTGTCATGTCTGTGATCTGCTTTTTTTCTACAAAATTAAACAACTGAATGAACATCCTCCGAGGCCGGTGATTCCATAATTTTTGCCAGGGGTTGTAGAATGAATATTGTGCAAATCTGTCAAGACCTAGATTGGAGTCCAAATGAGCGTGCACACATGCCAGCATGATTTGCCCTGCTTTGTTAAAAGTCAAGTGCATTCAAGCACACACACACACACACACACACACACACACACACACACACACACACACTGATTTCAGGATTATCCAACATCCCAGCTGTGCTGACAGCCACAACTTTCAAGCAACAGATTTACATCCAACCCCATCACCCGACGCTTTTCTCAGAAATGTCATTTCCGTCTGGGTTCAAGAATCGAGGCAGCGCACTGAGATAATCAGTGGATTTCAACTCTGTCTTGACAACACACTCTGCCCTTCTCTCTTCACCTCCCTCCTTTCCTTTTACACATCTCCTTCGGTGTTTCTAGTCCTCCTGCTTCTCACCTCATTCTCATCTCTCACTTTCCTGGCCCGTCGAGATGATTTTGCGCTCGTTGTGTCTGGCCTGACTTGTCGCAGTACGATTGAAGCCGTAATTACAACAATCTCCGAAAAGCTCTTCCTCCTGTGGAAACCCATGCTGGCGATCATGCATAAAAGTTTAAACCCGACGAGCATGGCACAACAACCTGCGTGGAAAACCATTAAGCCGCAATTAAATTACAATCACCATAACAAAGGACAGGTGACATTTAATCCACCCATCGAGGAGGGAATAGAAGCAACGAGCACTTCTCTTTGCCATCCTTTAACACAAATATGGCAGCCTGAATTCATCAAATGTACCGTATCTACCCATTTTAACCATGGGGTAGACTCATCACATTAAGAAGGTCAAAGTTCACAGCAAGCGCAGAAGTCCAGCTTTCTTTTCCGTTCACTTTTTTTTTTTGGTGACACACAAATGAAACGTTGTTGTCCACAGATTGAGGTTCTCATATTACAACTGGAACAGGATTCATTAGAAAGGAGGCTTTGCAGCCAATTCCCCAAAACTGAGCAATTACGTCTGGCACAATCAAGGAAATCAGGCTAAAAAGTAATGGAAAAATAAACACAAACTCCCAGCCAGAAATAGCACTAAAGGAATGACTCCACAATCAGTATTTGAAGTGAAACTGCAGCATTCAGCGCCCGACCCGTGCGCCGTGAAAAACAATTGTTTGAACAGTGGAAAAGATTTTACTGAGGATCATCTGCAAGGCAAATGCAAACATTATCAATAATCAAAGTTCAGCACCAGCTTACATCAAAAGACAACTACCTTTGCTCAACTATTATGGCTGCTGACTTTTCCTGCAAACGCTGCTTTAGCATCGAAAGTGAATGGAAAAGAAAGCTGTACTTCTGCGCTTGCTGTGAACTTTGATGTACCTTCTCAGTGATAAGTCTACCCCATGGTTAAAATGGGTAGATATGGTACATTTATTTATTCTTATTTAATCAGGTTATAAAGGTATAAATTATAGTCATAGATTCATTTGTTTGGAAATGGCGGCCATTTTATGCTGAAAACAGCCAATTTGGGTATTTGGACCCAATTTTGTCAAACACTGTCTGAAAACTTTTCTTTTAATTTAACAAAAACACAATATTGGTCATTGACACTGTTCTCGTCCCAAAATTATTTGAGTAGAGTCATTCATTTGTAAATGCCAGCCATTTTTAGGCTGAAAATAGCCATTTTGAGCATCTTAGGGGAGTTTTCTCAAAAACTATCAAATTACTTTTCTCTTTTTAACCTTTATTTAACCAGGTTAGACCCATTGAGATTGATACCTCTTTTGCAAGGGAGACCTGGACAATTAAAAAGTTTCCATTTCACCTAACCTGCACCCATGAACCCATGACCTTCTTGCTCTGAGGCAACAGTGCTAACCATTGTGCTGCCCACCCTGATGATTTCAGGGTGCCATATTTAAGTGATAATGGAAGAATACAAGAATTTCCATGAATTTTGTATCATGACAAACTGTTGCAAACTGTTGTGACACATTCATATGTACTCTAGATAGCTTTCTTTTAGTATTAGTCTAACATTAAAAAAGAAGAAAAACATTGGCTAGCTCATTCTAATGTGTTGCTAAAAGGGTCGTAGTTCTACTACAATCACCCATAATACAAAAAAAGTGCCAAAACGAGATGGAATGGCATAATCTGGTGATGCCGCTGATGACACGTGCGTAGTGAATGCAAGGGAGACTGATTTTTAGGGGGGGGGCCGTTCAGTCATCAACACCAGCTTGGCTCCTAACAGGTTGGCTTATAAATGCAGACCTGGCAACCCACCCACAAACGAAAGAAAGGAGCTTGACCTGTTCGATTTTGAACAAAAACTGCAACAAATGCTGCTTTGGCATCAAATTTTTACACTGGCCGGAGCGCGCTCAAACACGTTTCAAGCTGTAGTCACAATGAATAACCTGTTTAAAGACATTCGAACATGACTGAAACCGTTAAGACTGTGAATACCCAGAAGTTACCAAGTACACAGTAAAATCACCAGTTTTAAATTAACACTGACAGTGAACATATGGTCCCACTCTGGTCAGAGTGGGACCATATGTATGTTGGCAGTGTTAATTTAACACTGTCAGTATTAGTTTTACACTGGTGATTTTACTGTGTACCATTGATGATTTTGAGAATCAGGATGAAATATTAAACAGTTCAAAAACTGGATCCTGATTTCAAATCTGGTGGCGATGATGGTTGTAACTACTCATCATCATTCCAAATCATCATCTTCAACCGCTTATCCAGTATCTGATCGCAGGGGGAACAGCGCTAGCAGAAGACCCCAGACTTCCCTTTCCCAGGCCACAATGACCACTTCTGACTGGGGGGATCCCAAGGCATTTCCAGGCTAGTATTGCGATATAATTTTTCCACCTAGTCTTGGTTCTTCCCCAGGGTCTCCTCCCAGATGGACGTGCCTGGGGCATTCTTACCAGATGCCCAAACCACCTCATCTGGTTCCTTTCAACACAAAGGAGCTCTACTCTGAGTTCCCCACATGATCTCTAAGGAGACACCAGCCATCCTCCTAAGGAAGCCCATTTCAGCCATTTGTACCCACGATCTATTTCTTTAGGTCATAACTCAACTCGTGACCGTAGGTCAGAGAAGGAACGAAGGTTGACCAGTAGATTGAGAGCTTTGCCTTTTGGTTCAACTCTCTTTTCGCCACAACAATACGGTAGAGCGAATTCTCCGACCAATCTCACGCTTCATTGTCTCCTCACTCGTGAACAAGACCCCGAAGTACTTGAACTCCTTCACTTGGGGCAAGACCGTATTCCCTACCCGGAGTAGGTTGTAACTACTATGTATACCAAATGTGTTCAAGATCGACAAAGAAGGGTCAAGAAGTTACTACGATGCTTTAAAACATGCAAAGATTTGCTATTCCGGGTTAAACGGGAAGAAGTGGCACTCTGTGGAATACCCTTGTAACTTTAAAAAGACATTTTGACATTGTAGTTGTGAAGATTTGCTTCACACTGACATCAGTCATGATGGTGGGACTCTACACCAAGCATCTTTACCTTTGGAAAAAAAAAATGTAGAAATTGCCTAAAAGATAAAGGCGTATGAATTTCTATTAGATATATTTATGAGCTCTGACCATTTGCTTCTTTAAGACATTGTGTGACATAAACAGGAGTGATGTTGAGCTAACGGGGCAGTCTGACGAGAAAAAAATTACAGAAAAATCAATCATAGATGGATGAGTCATAAAATGACAGAGCAGTGTTGCCCCGCAGCGGAAGACCTCCAACACGGACGGTAAAAATGCGTTATGTCACCTGTCAGCCTTATGAAGCCAAGACTCCGCAACATTTGGCTCTGACACAGCAGAATGATGTTGGCCTTCAATCCAATATCAAGGTTGTGCCGGAATGAAAGCCATTTGATACGGCCAGGGAGTAGAATGAGGAAACGGGGTTGATGTTGTGAGGAGAAAGAGCAGGTGGCGCGATGCAAAAAAGGAAGTCATTCGACATAGAAAAGCAGTATATTTTGTGGTTTGTGCTGAAATGGTGCTGAAATGGCACTCAAGATTGAACGTGAAGCAGTAGAGCGAACCTGGCACACCGAAAGATGAGCTGGCACTTTAACAGTAGGAACAGGCAGTTTAAAAAAAATACGTACGACACAACCCGTTTCTGCACGAAGAGTAAGTTCACTTACTTCATGGGCTTGAACAGACCCTGGCCATAGTTCTGGAAGGTCATGATGAGCTTGAGCT
Organism: Thalassophryne amazonica; assembly: GCF_902500255.1. Lineage (NCBI taxonomy): Eukaryota > Metazoa > Chordata > Actinopteri > Batrachoidiformes > Batrachoididae > Thalassophryne > Thalassophryne amazonica. The sequence continues at coordinate 59,667,356 of NC_047120.1, read as the reverse complement.
GAGTGCCTCCAGACTTCATTGCTGTGGGAATGAAGCAGATAACACCACTATTAAAAACCTATTAACTTACTGACAGCAACTACGATTGTTTTGGCCGTTACGCCAAAGAACTGCTGCAGTGCTGATATCGGGCGACGATCTCTTTTCCTGCTCTGGAATAAACTGACAGTTTGGAGTTTAAGCCCCCCCCAAAAAGACTAAATTGTAAAAGTTAAATATTAAAATGATCTAGCTCAGTTTCAATTCAATTCAATTTAATCAGTTTATAAAGCACCAAATCACAACAAAAGCCGTCTCAAGGCGCCTCACACACAACAGTTCAACATAAAAAATTAAAATTAATAAATAAAATTAAAAACTTCAAATACATAATTAAAAACAGAAGTAAAAGAATAAAACTGATTAAAAAATAAAAACTCTTCATAAGAAAGATAATAAAAATAGGTTTTAATTCTTAAAAAAAATGTCCACTGGCTAATCCATTCCTCCCCTCCAACCACCACCACCCCAAAAACAAACGCAAAATGAAAGAAAAGTACAACATTTATCAAGATATTTATTTGTACTATTAATATTTGCTTAGTAGCATACAAGTATTTGGCAATTTTCATAATCTTTTTAATTTTGTTTGTTCATTTTTATGTATTTAAGTAATTATAGTTTGTTATATGTTGACCAGTCCTTTAAGCTGTGGTTGTATTTAAATTATAGTCACTTGTATGCTTTTATGTATAGTCGAGACTGGTGAGATTTTAATTAGTTTAATTTGACAGCTAATTTTATGCAAATTCATCCTGTGTTTGTCTGTTGCCTCGTTACGAGGACCACGGTGTCCTGGGAAGCTTTTTTGTGTTATCCTCTCCAGTACTAATATTTGTGTATGCTTGCATATGTAAATAAATCAAATCAAACCATTAGAAGGAAGGAGAAATATCACTGAGAAGCATTTCAAATGAAAGTTCCTGTAATACTAGATGCAATGCTAAACCTAGCTGAAGTTTATGACAATAGTAAGTCCCTTCGGCTGCTCCCTTGTTTGCACTCGTGGTCGCCACAGCAAATCCAAGGTGGATCTGCATGTTGAATTGGCACAGGTTTTACGCCGGATGCCCTTCCTGACGCAATAGTAAGCAAAGTGCTTATGGATTGGTAGTTGACCTTCAAACTCACTCACTCACTCACTTACTCCAATTAAGGGTCATGGAGGGGGGTGGAGCCTATTCCAGCGGTCATAGGGCTTGAGGTATATATATATATATATATATATATATATATATATATATATATATATATATATATATATATATATATATATATATATATATATATATATATCCCATCAGTGGACTGACAACAAGGGATCATGGTCGTCACTTTACTACTTACACTTTAATACTTTTGCTAAAAATAACTAAAATAAGTCAGTGAATTTAGTGTTTTCTAATGACTTTTTCCCCATTTGCAGCTTAGTATTAGCTTTGCTAATTTGCACTATTGTTCTAATTGGATCAACAACTGGGATTTAAATCTGCAAATTAGATTTTCTGTATTCAGTGGCACTATGATGTGAGAAAAAAAATTGTTCAAAAAATGTAGGAAAACACAAATTAAGAAGGAAAAATACACTTGGTTTTTAGTGTTTATGTGCTTTTCTCAGAAACAGTAACGCATCATTATGCTCTAGATAATTCTGTTGGTTTAAATTTTTTTTTTTTAAATCTTCAGATTCACCTTGCAGTATCACTTTGATCTAAAGCATCCAGAAGCAATTTGAAATAGAAAGGTTGATTTATTTTTTTGTCATAACTTTTGATGAAGAAAAAGTTGCAAAAAAAACAAAACAAAACAAACAAAAACAACAACAAAAAAAATCCAGTAGTATAACTTCAGCCTCAATACTGCCATAATATACTGAAAAATGCTGAAATACGTGCATTTTGAAAAACAACACTTTTATACAGCAGAAATCACTGCACAAAACTTGACATTAATCTATCACAATTTTGGTGACAAGGTCAAAAGAAGAAAAAGGAGAAAATTCACAGTAAAGCAGCTCCTCATATCAATAAGCAATTCTGATTTTAAATGACACACTGATTTACAACAGCTGATGACGATAAGAGACAAAGGTTTTCTGGAAATTAATGAATTATTTGCAGGCAACACCCTATCACTTGTGTGCATAAATATTCGATTAAAAAATGAATGGAAGTGGCTAGTTGTACGTAGCCATATTAATAATTCCAAATTTTATTTGTGCATAGCGGAGCCTGGTTAGGGTTAGGATTAGTGGTTGTGGATAACTTAGTCTAGGAATCTACAACCCCTGGCAAAAATTATGGAATCACCGGCCTCGGAGGATGTTCATTCAGTTGTTTAATTTTGTAGAAAAAAAGCAGATCACAGACATGACACAAAACTAAAGTCATTTCAAATGGCAACTTTCTGGCTTTAAGAAACACTATAAGAAATCAGGAAAAAAAATTGTGGCAGTCAGTAACGGTTACTTTTTTAGACCAAGCAGAGGGAAAAAAAATATGGACTCACTCAATTCTGAAGAAAAAATTATGGAATCATGAAAAACAAAAGAACGCTCCAACACATCACTAGTATTTTGTTGCACCACCTCTGGCTTTTCTAACAGCTTGCAGTCTCTGAGGCATGGACTTAATGAGTGACAAACAGTACTCTTCATCAATCTGGCTCCAACTTTCTCTGATGCTGTTGCCAGATCAGCTTTGCAGGTTGGAGCCTTGTCATGGACCATTTTCTTCAACTTCCACCAAAGATTTTCAATTGGATTAAGATCCGGACTATTTGCAGGCCATGACATTGACCCTATGTGTCTTTTTGCAAGGAATGTTTTCACAGTTTTTCTATGGCAAGATGCATTATCATCTTGAAAAATGATTTCATCATCCCCAAACATCCTTTTAATTGATGGGATAAGAAAAGTGTCCAAAATATCAACGTAAACTTGTGCATTTATTGATGATGTAATGACAGCCATCTCCCCAGTGCCTTTACCTGACATGCAGCCCCATATCATCAATGACTGTGGAAATTTACATGTTCTCTTCAGACAGTCATCTTTATAAATCTCATTGGAACAGCACCAAACAAAAGTTCCAACATCATTACCTTGCCCAATGCAGATTCGAGATTCATCACTGAATATGACTTTCATCCAGTCATCCACAGTCCACGATTGCTTTTCCTTAGCCCATTGTAACCTTGTTTTTTTTTTGGTTTAGGTGTTAATGATGGCTTTCGTTTAGCTTTTCTGTATGTAAATCCCATTTCCTTTAGGCAGTTTCTTACAGTTCGGTCACAGATGTTGACTCCAGTTTCCTCCCATTCGTTCCTCATTTGTTTTGTTGTGCCTTTTCGATTTTTGAGACATTGCTTTAAGTTTTCTGTCTGGACGCTTTGATGTCTTCCTTGGTCTACCAGTATGTTTGCCTTTAACAACCTTCCCATGTTGTTTGTATTTGGTCCAGAGTTTAGACACAGCTGACTGTGAACAACCAACATCTTTTGCATCTTTTGCAGACTAACGAGCAAATCTGATTTGATGCAGGTGTTAGTTTGGGGGATGAAAATTTACAGGGTGATTCCATAATTTATTCCTCAGAATTGAGTGAGTCCATATTTTTTTCCCTCTGCTTGGTCTAAAAAAGTAACTGTTACTGACTGCCACAATTTTATTTCCTGATTTCTTATAGTGTTTCTTAAAGCCAGAAAGTTGCCATTTGAAATGACTTTAGTTTTGTGTCATTTCTGTGATCTGCTTTTTTTTCTACAAAATTAAACAACTTAATGAACATCCTCGGAGGCCGGTGATTCCATAATTATTGTCAGGGGTTGTATGTATCAATAGCAAATAAATGTACAAATACGTAGCCTCATGATCATGTGAACTGTTTTGACCAATGAGAGAAATGCTACGTACCAATATAGTTTCACTAGGTAATTACGGCTATATAGGCTCCAGTCCCGCCGTGTCACTTAATTGGAGTAAGCGGGCACAGAAAAATGGATGGATGGATAGATGGATGGAATACGGATACATGCAGGTAGCCACTGACTTAACAAAATACACTGACAAAAGAGAATGTTTGAACCAACTTAAAAAAGTGTTGCAATTTGTAAAACCCTGAATGAATTAAGTTGTTTGAACTTAAGTTTGTAAGTTAGAGTTGATTTAACTTTCAAACTTAAGTTCAAACAACTTAATTCATTCAGGTTTTTTACAAATTGTAACACTTTTTTAAGTTGGTTCAAACATTCTCTTTTTTCAGTGTAGCTGCACGCTGCATTCAAAGCTTCTTTAAGCTTTTATTTGTATAATTACCTCCGCCAAGAACCTAATAAAATCATCAGCACTTATTTACTTGTCTGTCTGTCTGTTAGCAAAATTACATCAAAATTACTAGCGTGGATTTTGAAGAAATGTTAACTACAGATAGATAATAGGCCAAGGAAGACTCCATTAAATGTGGGAGGTGATCTGGATCCGGATCCTGATTCTGGATCAAGTTTCACCTTATACAGGCTTTTAATGATTAACTGTTAGCAGGACTACATCAAAACTACCACACAGATTCTCACAAACCTTTCACCACAGATACATATTAGGACATGGAAGACTCCATTCAATTTTGGAGGTGATCCGAATCCGCATTCGGATCCAGATTCTGGATCAAGTTTCACATTATAGGCTTTTAAGGATTACATCAAAACTACATCATGGATTCTCACCAAATTTGCACCACAGATAGATATTAGGGCATGGATGACTCCACTGAATTTTGGAGGTGATCCAGATTCGGATTGGCGGACGCCAGAAATCTCTGATTGCTCTTGTTTCTAACTAAAATGGACCTTCACACCTGACACTAGAAAAACTGCAAATAAGGCTGAAAGGAAGCTTGAACTGCCGTATTCGTGTGTTACTGTGTTGTATTTTCACTGATCTTTGTGAAAAAATAAACCGAGTGGTGATGTCACGATGTTTGTGTAGTTTAAAGAAGAGTAGTGGGGTGAAGGACAGCCGACACTTTATTTCTCCCTCTGTATTCTCTGGAGGCTCCATCTCTCCGTGCTTCTATTCATCTTTCAATCCTTCATGTTTTCTCCCTTTCCAAACATAATGACACATTCTAAAGGCACTCGTGGGACTGCGCTCAGTGTTGCAGCAAGGACTAGCGCACTAAAACGCTCATAAATTCGCCAAGAACAGCACAGCAGCCACTGAACCAGCTATCCCAGCAGTGATCGATAGGAAACAGTGATTGGTGGCCTTTAGCCAAAGAACAACTTTCTCAATCGATGTTCCCATTAATTTTTACATATGGGAATCACTGGGAAAAGCAAAATGTTAACAGAGAAAAAAGTAAACGGATCAATGTTTGTCTGCCGCAGCAGCATCAAACTCAGATTACCCGGTGGCAACCACCCAGGATCTGACCACCGGGAAGGTCCATGTGAAAACTCATAAAATCAGAGAAAAACACCATTAAACTCAGTATATCTATTTTTTTTTTCAAAGAAAAGCACAAAACTGGTGATGTTGCATGTGCTTGCTTAAATTTTCATTGTTACACAGATGATACCCAGCTTTATCTATCCATGAAGCCAGAGGACACAAACCAATTAGCTAAACTGCAGGATTGTCTTACAGACATAAAGACATGGATGACCTCTAATTTCCTGCTTTTAAACTCAGATAAAACTGAAGTTATTGTACTTGGCCCCACAAATCTTAGAAACATGGTGTCTAACCAGATCCTTACTCTGGATGGCATTACCCTGACCTCTAGTAATACTGTGAGAAATCTTGGAGTCATTTTTGATCAGGATATGTCCTCCAATGCGCATATTAAGCAAATATGTAGGACTGCTTTTTTACATTTGCGCAATATCTCTAAAATTAGAAAGGTCTTGTCTCAGAGTGATGCTGAAAAACTAATTCATGCATTTATTTCCTCTAGGCTGGACTATTGTAATTCATTATTATCAGGTTGTCCTAAAAGTTCCCTGAAAAACCTTCAGTTAATTCAAAATGCTGCAGCTAGAGTACTGACGGGGACTAGAAGGAGAGAGCATATTTCACCCATATTGGCCTCTCTTCATTGGCTTCCTGTTAATTCTAGAATAGAATTTAAAATTCTTCTTCTTACTTATAAGGTTTTGAATAATCAGGTCCCATCTTATCTTAGGGACCTCATAGTACCATATCACCCCAATAGAGCGCTTCGCTCTCAGACTGCAGGCTTACTTGTAGTTCCTAGGGTTTGTAAGAGTAGAATGGGAGGCAGAGCCTTCAGCTTTCAGGCTCCTCTCCTGTGGAACCAGCTCCCAATTCAGATCAGGGAGACAGACACCCTCTCTACTTTTAAGATTAAGCTTAAAACTTTCCTTTTTGCTAAAGCTTATAGTTAGGGTTGGATCAGATGACCCTGAACCATCCCTTAGTTATGCTGCTATAGACTTAGACTGCTGGGGGGTTCCCATGATGCACTGAGTGTTTCTTTCTCTTTTTGCTCTGTATGCACCACTCTGCATTTAATCATTAGTGATTGATCTCTTCTCTCTTCCACAGCATGTCTTTTTCCTGGTTCTCTCCCTCAGCCCAAACCAGTCCCAGCAGAAGACTGCCCCTCCCTGAGTCTGGTTCTGCTGGAGGTTTCTTCCTGTTAAAAGGGAGTTTTTCCTTCCCACTGTGGCCAAGTGCTTGCTCACAGGGGGTCGTTTTGACCGTTGGGGTTTTTCTGTAATTATTGTATGGGTTTTGCCTTACAATATAAAGCGCCTTGGGGCAACTGTTTGTTGTGATTTGGCGCTATATAAATAAACTTGATTTTTTTTTTTTTTTTTTGCTTGTATCGGACGTAATGCCCTCAGTCTGAAACAATTAGTTGATGTAATCAATTAAAGCTGTACGGCCTTTCAAATGTCACAAAACTAACAAAATGTTGTTTCTACTGAAATCCAGGCATTATAATGTCAGTTTATTTTTAAAACGTGTTGCAAAATTACAGATCATTTTCATGAAGAGAACATATTTACCTGGTGCAATTCCATAAGGAATATTTTATTTTCCATTAAACGCCTTCAAGAGGAAGTGTGCATGCACACGCATGACGTTTTGAAATTACCGGAAATGACCTTTGACCTAGCTTAATGCATGTACACAGGGTGTGCATGCTGACATCCATAAGAAATCTTTTAAATCACTCCAGAGGTGTTATCGGGTAACAAAAACAGCATTTTTAGATTTAGAAGTATTTATGTCTTGCTAATTTTTACAAAATATATGAGAAACATACAGAAGTAAGCTGTTAAAATAACCATTTTCAGTCATCTTGGTTTATGTTGTTTGGACAAGAAGCTAGCTGATGTCAACATGCCGCTCTGCTCTGACTGGCTGCTGCGTGTGCTTCCAAGTATCTGTCGTGCAAGTTGGGGAAAGCCCCCAAGTGACCTATGACGTCGCTATGGTTGCTAATAAACATAGTTCAAGGCCATCTGTTCATTTGAAAATTTTCCCTTCAGGGGAACTATTATTAATTTTTTTCCAGACAATATGAATTTTTATCACAATGGCAAGGTTGGGTAGGATTACTTTGAAAGAATACATGTGGATTACATGTATGTATGTACATACATTTGGATTACTTGTAATATGATTACTTTTGGATTACATTTCAAAGTAATCCTACCCAACCCTGCATATTGGTAATATCAAATTATCCCCTATTTAAATAAAATTATACTGGTGGCAAACAAATTTTTTTATGACATATCTTAAAAAAACAAAACAAAAACCCAACAGCAAAAAAACAACAAACAAACAAACAAACAAAAACAAAAACAAAAGCCATACACTTTTAAATTAATCATAAAATCAATTAACTAATATTTTAATACCTGAACAGCCTTCTAAACCCTTTCAGGCTATGGCGTTTCGATCAGAGTGCTGTAGCCAAAGCATCAAATAAGGACAGGGTCCATGAAAAGAAAATGCTGTTTGGAAAGTAGTGTAAAGTGTGTGAATAATGTACAAACCTACAAGCTAAAAAATGAAGTCACAGAAGTGTGTGTAACTCAAAGTGCTAACTAGCTAAAGGTAAGCATGGTTTATTAGCTATGATAATGATACGCCCAAAAAAAAAACAGGTTTCATTAGCAAAGTGTATAGTCAGTCTTTTCCTTCAACATACCATGATGCAATCAAATTCTTAAAGGAAATGACAATGTTTAAAGCACAGTTTTTGTATGAATACTATGTCAATGCTAGTTAGCCTAAAATTTATGCGTTACACAATCAATCAATCAATCAACTTTTTTCTTATATAGCGCCAAATCACAACAAACAGTTGCCCCAAGGCGCTCCACATTGCAAGGCAAGGCCATACAATAATTATGAAAAACCCCAACGGTCAAACGACCCCCTATGAGCAAGCACTTGGCCACAGTGGGAAGGAAAAACTCCCTTTTAACAGGAAGAAACCTCCAGCAGAACCAGGCTCAGGGAGGGGCAGTCTTCTGCTGAGACTGGTTGGGGCTGAGGGAAAGAACCAGGAAAAAGAGATCGATCACTAATGATTAAATGCAGAGTGATGCATACGGAGCAAAAAGAGAAAGAAACAGTGCATCATGGGAACCCCCCCACAGTCTACGTCTAAAGCAACATAACCAAGGGATGGTCCAGGGTCACCTGATCCAGCCCTAACTATAAGCCTTAGCGAAAAGGAAAGTTTTAAGCCTAATCTTAAAAGTAGAGAGGGTATCTGTCTCCCTGATCTGAATTGGGAGCTGGTTCCACAGGAGAGGAGCCTGAAAGCTGAAGGCTCTGCCTCCCATTCTACTCTTACAAACCCTAGGAACTACAGTAAGCCCGCAGTCTGAGAGCGAAGCGCTCTAATGGGGTAATATGGTACTACGAGGTCCCTAAGATAAGATGGGACCTGATTATTCAAAACCTTATAAGTAAGAAGAAGAATTTAAATTCTATTCTAGCATTAACAGGAAGCCAATGAAGGGAGGCCAACACGGGTGAGATATGCTCTCTCCTGCTAGTCCCCGTCAGTACTCTAGCTGCAGCATTCTGAACCAACTGAAGGCTTTTTAGGGAACTTTTAGGACAACTGATAATAATGAATTACAATAGTCCAGCCTAGAGGAAATAAATGCATGAATTAGTTTTTCAGCATCACTCTGAGACAAGACCTTTCTGATTTTAGAGATATTGCGTAAATGCAAAAGGCAGTCTACATATTTGTTTAATATGCGCTTTGAATGAGCCTGATCAAAAATAACTCCAAGATTTCTCACAGTATTACTAGAGATCAGGGAATGCCATCCAGAGTAACGATCTGGTTAGACACCATGCTTCTAAGATTTGTGGGGCCAAGTACAATAACTTCAGTTTTATCTGAGTTTAAAAGCAGGAAATTAGAGGTCATCCATGTCTTTATGTCTGTAAGACAATCCTGCAGTTTAGCTAATTGGTGTGTATCCTCTGGCTTCATGGATAGATAAAGCTGGGTATCATCTGCGTAACAATGAAATTTAAGCAATACCGTCTAATACACAAATACAAAACCAACCACCCTTAAGACTATAAATCTTGAAGTGAAACTGAGCTCCAGAAGATCAAAATAGTCTGTGTTAATGAGTCAGTCTTTCAACTCCAAGTTTATTAAAATATTTTTAGTGAAGAAGGTAGCTGCTCTTTAAGTTAGCATGCTAGCTGCTTGGTAGCTGGCATCATGATGTTGCAGTTGAAGAGAATTAATTTTGTAACGAAACCTTTACTTTATGTGCTGTTTTCAGTTTATCTGTAATGCAGTTAAGTCAGTTTATTTGACTTGATTTATTTTTATTGTATAGTTATACATCAACAACAACAACAACAACAAAAATTGTTCACTACTTAAACAGGGGCAAATTTTTTTTGTAAATTTAGTATTTGTTAGATACATTTAGAAAGAATGAAACAGATAAAACAGGCCTACTTTATTTTTATGTATTTATTTATTTACTATATAATAAAACCCTCAACTTTTCAACCTGCAGATCAGTAAGGTTCATCCAGTAAAAGTATTTTGAAAAAAAAAAAAGGTTTAATTTCCTTATCTTTATGGTAAGCTTGAACATGCCTAATAATAACATGACACAACGAAAAGACAAAAGACGAATATTCAATTAAACGCGGCAGTTGATTCAGTACAGCATTAATTGCCAGATTAGTCAATTATTCGACTAATCAGTAATATTTAGTAAGTCCCATATTGCTTCTTTACACAAATCACAGCAGATCACATGATTTAAAAAAAGATTACTACTAACAACTTAATTTGCAAAAATCACAGGGTTTGATTGTAGCATTTGTTTTTAACCTTCTGATTGTTAAATGTATAAAACAGAACGGAACTCATCATGCAGGCCATATTTAATAATAAATGACAATGCAGCCTGTGGACCCTAATCTTCTAGTTTGCAGACCACATCTGGCCCTGCAGCTGCTGGTTTGACACCCCACTGTGAACTTACTAAATGAAGGCTTGGAAGCATTTTCAAAATAGGCAAAGCTGGCTAATTATACAAAACAGAAACTCATAAATGCACACAATTGTATGCCGGAAGAATATAAGAATGTTTAACTTTTAACTGAAGCCTCAAGCAAAAACAAACAAACTGTATTTGATGGGCTTAAAAAAAAGTTCTCTTTTGGGGTTGTGTGTTGCAGCTACCAATGCTTATCCATTATTATCTACAATATCATTTATTATATCTGCAGTTTTGCAAAATGTCTCTTTATGAGCAAAAGATGACAGAAACAATCCTATCCTTTAGTTTCGATAATAACTATTGCTGGCTTTTATTGCTATTCTGGCCCATGCCTGTGTTAAGGCTCTGTAATTACTGAGGCACCGTGTTTTTATCCAGCTGCAGATGCTGACAAATGGTTCCTCCATCCGCCCAGTCTGAGAGACAGAAAGCCAGAAAGAGAGAAAGAGAGAGAGAGAGAGAGAGAGAGAGAGAGAGAGAGAGAGAGAGAGAGAGAGAGAGAGAGAGAGAGAGAGAGCATCTGAAAAAAATTGAAGTAAGTGGAAGAATTCCACAGTTATTCCAGTGCTATGAGCTTTAAGCATTTGCATGTTACAATTTCCTCATTGGCAGCTGAATCTCGCTGTTTTTCAGCGAGAGCCAAAAGAGTGACTTTCAGTCGACAAGCAATGTTGGAATGCGGGAGTTAGACTGAGCCAAAAAGGAGGACAATATGAAAATATGAAAGGGGGGGTGTGTGCACGGAATGCATTCCATATAACTGCCCAGAGGATTATCACATCTGTCGGTATCAACTTGCACTGGCGGCGGGGGCTTTTCAGGTTCTCTGGAACAAGTTTGACTTATTCTGCATTTACATGTATCATTCAAATAACACCACCAGCGGTTGATTTAGATCTCCTGATTTGACTGAACTCCAGGAACTAGAGCAGCCTAATGATCAGCCACAGCCTGAAATTATACTATCAATCAATCAATCAATCAAATTTTTTTTTATATAGCGCCAAATCACAACAAACAGTTGCCCCAAGGCGCTTTATATTGTAAGGCAAGGCCATACAATAATTATGTAAAACCCCAACGGTCAAAACGACCCCCTGTGAGCAAGCACTTGGCTACAGTGGGAAGGAAAAACTCCCTTTTAACAGGAAGAAACCTTCAGCAGAACCAGGCTCAGGGAGGGGCAGTCTTCTGCTGGGACTGGTTGGGGCTGAGGGAGAGAACCAGGAAAAAGACATGCTGTGGAGGGGAGCAGAGATCGATCACTAATGATTAAATGCAGAGTGGTGCATACAGAACAAAAAGAGAAAGAAACAGTGCATCATGGGAACCCCCCAGCAGTCTAAGTCTATAGCAGCATAACTAAGGGATGGTTCAGCGTCACCTGATCCAGCCCTAACTATAAGCTTTAGCAAAAAGGAAAATTTTAAGCCTAATCTTAGAAGTAGACTACTAGGAAAGACTAGAGAAAGCTAGGCAAAGAAGAGAGGTGAAGATCAAGTCAAATCTGGGAGCATGTGCCAGAGCATTGCGTCATAGCATTCAGCATGCCACAGAAGTGCCCTGGTCCACCCAGGCAGACAACCGGTCCATCGCCACCTCAAAAGTAGCCATCTATGTGCTGTAGCCTTTAGCATTGTCGTGTTGTATAAGAAAGTCAGCATAGAAGTATGTGAGGGTGGTGCAGGATATGTATGAGGACAGTGTGACAGTGGTGTGATGTGTAGTAGGAAAGACAGATGCATTGAAGGTGGAGGTGGAATTACATCAAGAATCGGCTCTGAGCCCTTTGTTGTGTACAGTGGGAATGTACAGGTTGACGAGCAAGGGTGTTGATATTAAGATGGTTAAGTTGACATTTTGATCTGCAGTAGCAGCAGGCAGCAGGTTGAAGTGAACCTGGACTGGTGGAAATACACACTGGAGAGAAAGGGAATGAAAGTCAGTTGGAGAAAGACAGAGTTTGCGTGTGAAGAGAGGTAGTGCGGCAGACTGATATGTTAAGGAGTGGAGGCGATGAAGGTAGATGACTTCAAATACTTGGTACGGACTGTCCAAAGTAACAGAGAGTGTGGTAGAGAGGTGAAGAAGAGAGTGCAGTCAGGGTAAAATTGATGGAAAAGTGTGGCAGGACTGATTTGCAATAGAAAATGATGTGCAAGAGTGAAAATGAACAATTATAAGATAGTTACAATACCTGTTTATTCTGCTCTGGCGGTTTGGAGCTTTATACACAGGAGAAGGATTCAGTGTTTTATCATTTCCTCCTGGAGAAGCATGCAAGCTGATCTGATTTCAACACAACTGACTTTGATTTCTGTGCATGATCGCTCGTGTGAGTGATCGTCAATCATTCTGTATGGCCTTTTCTCACAATTAATTGGCTGATTTTGTGCAAAATCAGTTAGGCTTCGTGTTAAATATGCTCAGGTTTCTCATTTCCAGCAGCATGTAAGCCACTTCTGTGACATCTGTTCCACAACAACTGCAAAGTATTTGTTTCTTTGAGTCATGAAAATGTTTTTCTGTTGGGTGGATCACCTCAGAGTCTCTGGAGTACATCTGACTCACAGAGAAAGATAGAAGAACTAAGACATTGACTCATCATGTGAGTGTGTCAGTGCCGCCATCATTTATTGAGCAAACTTGTGTAGAATCAGTTGTGGTCAGCAAGGTGAACCCAAAGCTATGCAACATTGAAATTGACTCATCCGGTTTACCTGTTTATGCTTGTACGATTTTATTTATGTGGTTCTATAGTGTATGTGCGCTTCTGTGTGGAAATACCTCATTGCTTCTTGCTTATAGCTTAAGATAGTAAAAAAATCTTTCTACAAGTGAATATTTGAACGGAACTAACCAATCATTCCATTGAATACAAGCAATTGGCCAATGACAATTGATGTAACACAGAGAGTCAGTGATGCGTGGTGACAACATGGCTGCCTACAGTGAACAGGGTGCATCGTCTTTGGATGAAGAAAAAGTGTATTTTATGTGTATCTTTCCATCCAAAAGTGCCAAGTATTATCATTTTCAGAGAAAACGCGCAGGGTTTTTTAGAATCCGTTACAAATGAAAGACTTTGTACGTAATGTGCGCAAGCAGAGATGGCACAGAGCTGCATCACTGGCCATGTTGGCAGATTTCAGGAATGATAATAATAACTAGGACTGCAAGCAGTCATATACGGGCCCTCGTGTCCGCGCCACTGCCTCCCCGGGCCAGTGCAATATCTGTTCAGGGGCTGATCCACATCACACATGTGAAGTTTCAAGTTAATCAGACAAAGCTTAAAGGAAGTATCATGACTTGATGTTCCATGGCGAAGGGTCAACATAGAAAAAACCTTTTAATAACTTTTGATCAGTATAGTGTCTGGATGGTCTGAAAGAAATTTGAAGTCCATTGGACAAAATCCCTAGGAGGAGTTCGTTCCAATACAATGTGTGGAAATCACGCCAAAATGACACAAAAATTCAAAATGGCCAACTTCCTGTTTGGAGTAGACCAACGGTGCAAGAGACTTCTTTGTATATCTATGTTAAGTCACACGTGTACCAATTTTCATCTCCCTACTCCAAAAAAAAACCCCTATGAGGTTTTTTTGAAAGTTTCAAGGGGGCGCTATAGAGGCATTTTGCCCTGCCCATGGGCGACGCCCCTATGATGTAAGAGGTTGTCAATCTTGACCTGTTTATCAATTTTCTTGATGATATGACAAAATTAAAGTTATCAAAAGGAAGAACATAATTTCATGGCGAAGGGTCGATGTTTGGCAAGTCGCCACACAGACGCCATTACTCATAGCTTCACAGCGAATAATCGTGTATGTTCACCAACTTGTTCTGCATGTTGTAGAAGTAGAATGAAGTTGATAGGGTTAACTATGTGACATCAGTACCTGTTAAAGTATAAATAATGTTGTGTGGGCCGCCAGAAGAGGAGGTACTGCTGGCCCACCACCAGAGGGCGCCCTGCCTGAAGTGCGGGCTTCAGGCACGAGAGGGCGCTGCCGCCACAGACACAGCCGGGGGTGACAGCTGTCACTCATTATCTCTTGACAGCTGTCACCCATCTACACTACATCATCTCACTCCATACAGACCGGACGTCATCTTCACCTCGTTGCCAAGATATCTTCTACCTGTGAAGGTAATTCTCTGCTGTACTAAAAACTGTGTCATAGTCTGACCTCTTTTGCAGCCGCTTTCCTGTTGTGTGCCTTATCTGCTGGATTGGCGTTTGGTGTGTACAGCGGCGGCTTCGCTTCACACCCAAACCAGATAAGTGAATAGACAGACGCTGCACGAGTGTGTGTTAGAGGTGGAGGTGGAATTCCCACCGTTGTTGTTACTGGGTGTGCACACACCCACATCTCACTGTTTGTGCTCCTCGCCAGCAGTACCAGATCCGACAGTCGGGGACGGTGATCACCTGGGAATTCGGGACTTGGCGGCTCCAGTATTCACCAGGTTCAGTGGCGGCGGAAATCGTGTGGTTCCGGCTCTTCTCAGGACAGACGTCTTCTATCCTCGAGCCTGCCCACACGTCACCTTTGTGGATTGACTGTTATCAGATTCTGAGATTGTTTGTATATTCGTTGTGCACCTTCACAACATTAAATTGTTACCTTTTGGCTCATCTATTGACCGTTCATTTGCGCCCCCTGTTGTGGGTCCGTGTCACTACACTTTCCCCAACAGGATATCTCGGCCAACGTCATGGATCCCGAGGGGCGTCAACCATCTGTTGGACAGCCAATGGAAGAGCAGGGTGCGCAGGCATCGGCTGGAGGCGTGATTGGTGAGTTGCAGCACATCCTCACCGCCTTTACCGCTCGGCTGGACCTGATGACCGAGCAACACATCATCCTTAATCGCAGGATGGAGGCTCTCACCGCGCAGGTGGAAGCGCGCGCTCAGGGCGCTGCTGCAGCTCCTCCTCCTGCCGACCTGGTGCCGAATACAGACATTCCACTGGTCACTCAACGACCCCCCCCACCATCCCCTGAAGCATACATAAGCCCCCCAGAGCCGTACGGAGGTTGTGTGGAGACGTGCGCGGACTTTCTTATGCAGTGTTCGCTCGTCTTTGCACAACGTCCCGTGATGTACGCGTCTGACGCCAGCAAGGTGGCTTACGTGATTAATTTGCTTCGAGGCAAGGCACGCGCTTGGGCTACAGCGCTTTGGGAACAGAGTTCACGGCTCCTCGCCTCTTATACTGGGTTTGTGAGGGAGCTCAGAACTGTTTTTGATCACCCTAACAGAGGCGAAACCGCGTCTACCGTGCTGCTGTCAATGAGACAGGGGCGCCGCAGCGCAGCCAAATATGCAGTCGACTTCTGCATCACGGCTGCGAGATCCGGCTGGAATATGACTGCGCTCCGCGCCGCCTTCATAAACGGACTGTCGTTGGTCCTGAGGGAGCACCTGGTGGCTAAGGAGGAACCGCGGGATTTGGCTGAGCTTATCGATTTGGTTATACGATTGGACAATCAGTTAGAAGAACGCTGACGGGAACGAGGCGAAGGGCGTGGTCAGGCACAAGCCGTCCCTCTTCCTCCCGGGTCCGAAAGAGAGCCGTCTTCCCCACGCTCCACAGCCACAGCGCTCCGTGTGGCTACAGCTCCCCCTGCTGACGGTGCTAGGGACACGAGCAGGGCCACATTCAGACAGAGGAGGCTGGTCCGCGGGGAGTGTTTTGTCTGCGGCTCGAGTGAGCATCAGCAGAGAGACTGCCTCAAACGGTCAAAACACAAACGCCCGCCCTTAGAGACTGGGCTGAGGGGAGGTCATGACATTCACGTGGGTCATACACATCTGTCAACATGACTCCCAGTTAAAATCCTGAGCGGGGATTTAACCCTTCAAGCCCCAGCACTGGTGGACACGGGGTCAGAAGGGAATCTGCTGGATAGCAGATGGGCCAAGGAGGTAGGGCTCCCTCTGGTGGCGCTTTCTTCACCAGTGAGGGTGCGAGCACTAGATGGCACTCTTCTCCCTTTTATCACGCACAAGACACTACCTGTAACCCTGGTAGTGTCTGGGAATCACCGGGAGGAGATTGAGTTTTTTGTAACTCCTTCTACCTCCCGCGTGGTTTTGGGCTTCCCATGGATGATTAAACACAATCCCCGGATTGATTGGCCGTCTGGGGTTGTGACTCAGTGGAGCGAAACCTGCCACCGGAAGTGTTTAGGATCCTCGGTTCCTCCTGGTGTAAACGCTAATGAGGAGGTTAAAGTCCCTCCCAATCTGACGGCGGTGCCGGTTGAGTACCACGACCTTGCTGACGTCTTCAGCAAGGATCTGGTGCTCACCCTTCCCCCGCACCGTCCGTACGATTGTGCCATTGATTTGGTCCCGGGCGCTGAGTACCCATCCAGCAGGCTGTACAACCGATCACGTCCTGAGCGCGAATCAATGGAGACCTACATCTGGGACTCATGAGCTGCCGGGCTGATCCGGAATTCCACCTTCCCGATGGGTGCAGGTTTCTTTTTTGTGGGCAAGAAAGACGGCGGACTCCGTCCATGCATTGATTACAGGGGGCTGAACGACATAACGGTTCGCAATCGATACCCTTTACCCCTGTTGGATTCAGTGTTCACGCCCCTGCATGGAGCCCAAATTTTCACCAAACTGGACCTTAGGAATGCATATCACCTGGTTCGGATCCGGAAGGGAGACGAATGGAAGACGGCATTTAACACCCCATTAGGTCATTTTGAGTACCTGGTCATGCCGTTCGGCCTCACTAACGCCCCCGCGACATTCCAAGCTTTGGTAAACGACGTCTTGCGGGACTTCCTGCACAGATTCGTCTTTGTATATCTGGATGACATACTCATCTTTTCCCCGGACCCTGAGACTCATGTCCAGCATGTACGTCAGGTCCTGCAGCGGTTGTTGGATAACCGGCTGTTTGTGAAGGGCGAGAAGTGTGAGTTTCACCGCACCTCTTTGTCCTTCCTGGGGTTCATCATCTCCTCCAACTCCGTCGCCCCTGATCCGGCCAAGGTTGCGGCGGTGAGAGATTGGCCCCAACCAACAAGCCGTAGGAAGCTGCAACAGTTCCTCAGCTTTGCAAACTTCTACAGGAGGTTCATTAAGGGCTACAGTCAGGTAGTTAGCCCCCTGACAGCCCTGACCTCTCCAAAAGTCCCCTTCACCTGGTCGGATCGGTGCGAAGCCGCGTTCAAGGAGTTGAAACGCCGGTTCTCGTCTGCACCAGTTCTGGTGCAGCCCGACCCTAGCCGCCAGTTTGTGGTTGAAGTGGATGCCTCTGATTCAGGGATAGGAGCTGTGCTATCCCAGAGCGGAGAGACCGATAAGGTTCTTCACCCGTGTGCCTACTTTTCTCGCAGGTTGACCCCAGCTGAACGGAACTATGACGTCGGCAATCGAGAACTCCTTGCGGTGAAAGAGGCTCTTGAGGAGTGGAGACACCTGTTGGAGGGAGCGTCTGTGCCTTTCACGGTTTTCACTGACCATCGGAACCTGGAGTATATCAGGACCGCCAAGCGGCTGAACCCCAGGCAAGCCCGCTGGTCACTGTTCTTCGGGCGTTTTGACTTCCGAATCACCTACCGCCAAGACTGAGCTGTCGGATCCACCGGAGCCCATCATTCCGGAGTCCACTATCGTGGCCACCCTCACCTGGGACGTGGAGAAGACCGTCCGGGAGGCCCTGGCACGGAGCCTGGACCCCGGAACAGGGCCAAAGAACAGACTCTACGTCCCACCGGAGGCAAGAGCTGCTGTCTTGGATTTCTGTCACGGTTCTAAGCTCTCCTGTCATCCGGGGGTGCGAAGGACCGTGGCAGTGGTCCGGCAGAGCTTCTGGTGGGCGTCCCTGGAGGCAGACGTCCAGGAGTATATCCAGGCCTGCACCACCTGTGCCAGGGGCAAGGCAGACCATCAGAAGGCACAGGGACTTCTTCAGCCACTTCCTGTGCCTCATCGCCCCTGGTCCCACATCGGTCTGGATTTTGTCACGGGCCTCCCGCCGTCCCAGGGCATGACGACCATCTTCACGATAGTGGACCGGTTCTCCAAGGCGGCCCACTTCGTGGCCCTCCCAAAGCTCCCCACGGCCCAGGAGACTGCAGACCTCCTGGTCCACCACGTCGTCCGTCTGCATGGGATACCGACCGACATCATCTCTGATCGTGGTCCCCAGTTCTCCTCACACGTCTGGAGGAGCTTCTGCCGGGAACTGGGGGCCACTGTGAGCCTCTCGTCCGGGTATCACCCGCAGACCAATGGACAGGCAGAACGGGCCAATCAGGAATTGGAGCAACCCCTGCGCTGTGTGACATCCGCACACCCGACGGCCTGGAGTGAACATCTGGCCTGGATCGAGTATGCACATAACAGCCAGGTGTCCTCTGCCACCGGCCTCTCCCCATTTGAGGTGTGTTTGGGGTATCAGCCCCCATTGTTTCCCGTGGTGGAGGGAGAGGTCGGTGTGCCCTCGGTCCAGGCCCACCTGCGGAAGTGCCGTCGGGTGTGGCGCTCTGCCCGTTCTGCCTTGTTGAAGGCCTGGACGAGGGCGAAGACCCACGCAGACCACCGGCGATCCCCGGCCCCTGCTTACCAGCCCGGGCAGAAGGTGTGGCTATCCACGAAGGACATCCCCCTCCAGGTGGACTCCTCGAAACTCAAGGACAGGTATATTGGGCCATACAAGATCCTCAAAATCCTCAGTCCTGCCGCAGTGAAGCTCCAACTCCCGGCTTCACTGCGGATCCACCCGGTCTTTCATGTGTCACGGATCAAACCACACCACACCTCACCCCTCTGTGCTCCCGGACCGGCGCCGCCTCCTGCCCGGATCATCGACGGGGAGCCAGCTTGGACCGTGCGCCGGCTCCTGGACGTCCGTCGGATGGGCCGGGGGTTCCAGTATTGGGTGGACTGGGAGGGGTATGGACCCGAAGAACGCTCCTGGGTGAAGAGGAGCTTCATCCTGGATCCGGCCCTCCTGGCCGATTTCTACCGCCGTCACCCGGACAAGCCTGGTTGGGCGCCAGGAGGCGCCCGCTGAGGGGGGGGTCCTGTTGTGTGGGCCACCAGAAGAGGAGGTACTGCTGGCCCACCACCAGAGGGCGCCCTGCCTGAAGTGCAGGCTTCAGGCACGAGAGGGCGCTGCTGCCACAGACACAGCCGGGGGTGACAGCTGTCACTCATTATCTCTTGACAGCTGTCACCCATCTACACTACATCATCTCACTCCATACAGACCGGACGTCATCTCCACCTTGTTGCCGAGATATCTTCTACCTGTGAAGGTAATTCTCTGCTGTACTAAAAACTGAGTCATAGTCTGACCTCTTTTGCAGCCGCTTTCCTGTTGTGTGCCTTATCTGCTGGATTGGCGTTTGGTGTGTACAGCGGCGGCTTCGCTTCACACCCAAACCAGATAAGTGAACAGACAGACGCTGCACGAGTGTGTGTTAGAGGTGGAGGTGGAATTCCCACCGTTGTTGTTACTGGGTGTGCACACACCCACATCTCACTGTTTGTGCTCCTCGCCAGCAGTACCAGATCCGACAGTCGGGGACGGTGATCACCTGGGAATTCGGGACTTGGTGGCTCCAGTATTCACCAGGTTCAGTGGCGGCGGAAATCATGTGGTTCCGGCTCTTCTCAGGACAGACATCTTCTATCCTCGAGCCTGCCCACACGTCACCTTTGTGGATTGACTGTTATCAGATTCTGAGATTGTCTGTATATTCGTTGTGCACCTTCACAACATTAAATTGTTACCTTTTGGCTCATCTATTGACCGTTCATTTGTGCCCCTGTTGTGGGTCCGCGTCACTACACTTTCCCCAACAAATGAGACATTTCCTGTTACCACCGGGGGGGGGGGGGGGGGGGCTGTGTGTGTGTGTGTGTGTGTGTGTGTGTGTGTGTGTGTGTGTGTGTGTGTGTGTGTGTGTGTGTGTGTGTGTGTGCTATGAGTTAGGTGGGAAGTTAATATATGTGGAAGTTCAGGGCGGAACCCTCATCATGTCCAGCTTGTTTGAAGGATCTTCGCTGAAGTATGTGGGTGTGACAGCCATTCGAAGTGAAACGGCATGCTCCAAAACGCTTGCCAAAGTTTGACAAACCGTAGCAGCCACGCCTTTTGACCTACAGAAATTCTTTTGATAACTTTTGATCAGCATGGGGTCATGATGATGTGGACAAAATTTGAAGACGATTGGATGAAATTCGTAGGACGAGTTCGTGCAAATGTAAGTAGTGGAAATGGCCAGAAATGGCAAAAATTACCTCAAAATCGAAACTTAAAATCAAAATGGCCGACTTCCTGTCGACATATCACCATGACGTTAAGAGAATTTTTCGTGTGTCCCAGCATGGTAAATATGAGTACCAAATATCGTGAGGCTACGACAAAAAACCCCAATGGGGAGGGTTTTTTTTTTATTTCTAGGGGGCGCTATTTCATAATTTCACTGCAACCATGTATGCGACCCCCAAAATATCAAATTTCCGATCCAGACGGACGACTTTGCAAAGTTTGGTGAGTTTTTGAGCATGGGAAGAGGCCGAAATTGGGGCTTGAAAAGTCGGAAGAATAATAAATAATAACAATAATAAACAACACAATTACAGTAGGGTCCTCGTAGGACTTTGTCCTACTCTGGCCCTAATAATAATGGTGAACCTCCAATACCCGACAATGGTGGATTACACAAGACATGCTAGTCACACTTTAGCGGCTTGGAACGGGTTGAAAGAACTAGCATCAAAAAGAAAAGAGAAGTTCCAACTTCTATATGTAGTTAAGCTTAACAGTTCATTTCATGTAAGCCTAAATTTTACATATGATGAATCAAACGCTGTGACTCACTGACTGTATCACTGCCTTTGTCTACTTGAGTGGCTGTTTTTGAAGATTTTGAAGATATTCATTAATATAAAGTAAAGGGAAGTTTGGGATCCCCTGCTGGAGCTGTCTGCCCCGCGACCTGATCCCGGTAAGCGGTTGAAGATGTATGTGTATAATATAGTGTGTTGGTCAGGGTGATACAAAATAATGAAGATTACTGTCTTCGCTAATTCTCTTGTCGGTTATGCATGACCCACTGATAGTCAAAGAAATATGATTAGACCAATACTTGATGCATCGATCAACATCATGAACACGCTCACGCACAGCCTTATCTCTGGTAATCTGACAATTCTAATTCATAGTAAGGCCCCATAAAAAAAAAAAATAATAATAATAAAAAAAATTAGTTTATCATCCTTGACATCAGAAAAAAAAAGTGATGAGGGAGGGCATTTTTTTTCTTAGAAACAGAGAACAAACAATACTTAAAATACTCAAGTGGGGAAATGAAAGTTCCCCTTGTAATATGAATTAACATGACAAAACCAACCTCACAGCTGTGCAACAGTATTTGATTAAAATCCACAAAAATAGGGATGTCATCCAACGACTCCTCTAGGAGGTGGGCCGGACGAAGCGGCCGAAACTACAGAGAAGCAGAAGAAGAAGAAACAGACAAGGAAAAACTCACCTTGCAACGATTGTACTTAGCGTCCAAGCTACCTCTATTGTCCAACATACCACATGCATACTGGCCTGTAAATATCGCTCATGGTCGCCTCGGGAGGAACACTCACCCTGTACCATGGGTCCAGCTGTTTGGACTTATCGACGATCTATATCATAATAAATGGCATCAACCTCGTGTGTGTGGTTGTCAATAACAACAAGTAGCAAGTTCCGGGCCCGGCTCAGTTAACTTCAGCCATCTTCGGCCAAAGCTTACTCGCCACCAAGTGGATGTGCTGCTTCTTGCACCAGCTGTATCAATGAAATTTGCCAAAAGCGGCGGGGGTGATAAACTTATGTTTTTTAATGGGGCTAATACTACAATGATGTTTTTTTTTCTCATTTGTTTTACTGCTAAACAGGTAGAAGAACCTCCGGCCTTTATTTATTTATTTATTCATTCATTTATTTAGTTATTTATATGCACTTATTCTCCACCAACTACATAATTGAAGTACCACATCTCATGGCCATTCAAATTCATGGTAAATGTGACTTTCGATGCTTCGCCGCACTGGGAACTTCTGAGCCAAATTTTTTTACATTTTGTTTTTACTACACAGCAATTAATTGGAATACCGTATCTCATGGCTAATTGATTTCATTGTAATTGTGATTTTATGCAATTGCATGATTCTGCAATGGAACTTGTATTGGTAATTGTAAAAAAAAAAAAAGTAAATGCAGAGATGTAGAAATTTGTACATATCCGCAAAACAATGTTCCATGCACAGATCTGTGGAATTGTGCCGGACATATATATATATATATATATATATATATATATATATATATATATATATATATATATATATATATATATATATATATATATATATATATATATATATACTTGATGCATGTTGTTGTTTTGTTTTAGCCCAGTGGTTCTCACTCACACTCAAAATTCACGTTTGTGACAAAAGTATGTTGTTTGACGTAACAAAGGCTTTCATTTGCCAACATTTTTGCAACCGCCCCAGACGTAGGTCATGGTCTCAAAAATTCAAAGGGATATTCATTCCATGACCCATGGTCTATAATAATTGTTTTGAGAATACAGTACACAAGAAAATCATCACAAGGTCTTTTATACACACATAACTATTCTTCGTTATTTGAAAGCACAGCTTTAGCACAGCTTATTATCTTTTCTGAGTTGTCTTACACAGACAAACTGTATCCAATTCCATGTTCAGCAATAGAATGATCATGTGAATCAAATTTAATCATACAAGACCTGGCGTGTCTCAGGACATATACTACTGCCATAAGTAACTTATCCAGCCCAGTTTGAGACCCCCGTTATTATTAGAATGGTTTAAGCTGATGTTTAGAGTCATAAACACACAAGCACAGCTCAGCTGAACTCTGGTGTCATATGCATGAAATGTAATTGCTGGGAGTGTCAGAGTAAGGAACTAGGACGTCATGTCATTGAAGCGACCTTTCCATTTAACAATTGCAATTAATGTTATTATTACTACTTAT
Source organism: Thalassophryne amazonica (assembly GCF_902500255.1). Taxonomy (NCBI): domain Eukaryota; kingdom Metazoa; phylum Chordata; class Actinopteri; order Batrachoidiformes; family Batrachoididae; genus Thalassophryne; species Thalassophryne amazonica. Next base: position 59,643,707 of record NC_047120.1, on the reverse strand, counting down.
ATAGTACAATCTTCAATTCATTCAAAAGCATCTGGGTGAAAATGGCTCTGGTTTCTCACCTTATTGATGAATGTCAATCATTGTCAGCAAGGAAAGCTGCAGAATACTTCCGCCTCATCTGCTGCCTCCATAAAGATTTTGTCACGCGTGCAGCACGATTGATTGATAAATCCCTTGTTGCATAATTTATCACGCTAGTCATGCAAGAGGCCATCAAGGCTGATAAACGTCTCAAAAGAATCCACAGTCAGTAACGTTTCAAATTCCCTTATTGTGGTTGAGCAGTGTTGCCAGGTCTGCAGTTTACTGCAGAATTGGAGTATTTTTTTAAGTACTCCAAATTAGAGTACTGCCTGTGAGCAGTTTCAGCCTTTTTCTTTGTTTGCATTCTGGTATTAAGATAAGATAAGATAAGATAAGACCGACAGAGAACCAAAACAGTGAACAATGTTTTTTTTAACAATAAGTACAACAAATTTATATGAAGTGATTAGAAGACATTTGCACAAGATGTTCGATAATATTGCACATAACTCTGAGTAACTGAATAACTCTGAATAACTCTGTTCATTACGTATTCATCCTGCAGAAGAGGGAGGAATTATACAGTCTGATTGCCCCAGGTAGGAAAGACCTCCTGTGGTGGTCTCAGTCTATGGCTGAAGGTGCTCTGACAGGATGTCAGTGTGTCATGCAGGGGGTGGGAGGTGTTGTCCAGGATACTGAGCAGTTTCCTCAGCATCCTCTATATGAGTAGGAAGGAATCCATATTTCACCCTTTATTTTGCTATAATAATCATAGTGTGTATATATATATATATATATATATATATATATATATATATATATATATATATATATATATATATATATATATATATATATATATATATATATATATATATATATATATATATATATATATATATATATATATATATATACGAGGTCTATTAGAAAAGTATCCGACCATATTATTTTTTTCAAAAACCATATGGATTTGAATCACGTGTGATTACATCAGACATGCGAGAGTTTTTTCACGCCTGTCGGTTATGTCATTCGCCTGTGGGCAGTCTTTGAGTGAGGAGTGGCCCACCCGCTCATCGATTTTTTCATTGTTTAGGAATGGCTCAGAGACTGCTGCTTTGTTTGATAAAAATTTTTTCAAAGCTGTAAGGCACAACTGAGTGGACACCATTCGATAAATTCAGCTGGTTTTCGGTAAAAATTTTAACGGCTGATGAGAGATTTTGGTCTGTAAGTGTCGCCGTAAGGATGGCCCACGGCGCCTGATGGCGATCTGCGCTTCGAGGCGGCAGTGTCTCGCCGTTTCAAGTTGAAAACTTCCACATTTCAGGCTCTGTTGACCCAGGAAGTCGTCAGAGAACAGAGAACTTTCAGAAGAAGTCGGCATGAGGAGTTTATTCGGACATTCCATTGTTAACGGACATTTTGTAATGAAAGAACGTGCGGGCAGGGTCGCATGTCGGGCCGGACCTGACCGCGGGGGGTCGCGACAGGAAAAACACCTCCATTGGAAACCTTAACGGGCAAGTTGGAACATGCCTAAGCTGTTAAACAATTTCTCAGTTACTCACTTGTTGAAAGCCATCAAAAGCCGCCTGAATTTTACAAATGGTTTTCAACACGGAGGTGTTTTTCCTGTCGCGGCGCACACAGATTCGCCAAGTCGTCACGGAAATGACTCGGCGAATTTGCGCGCACGTCTTTCATTAAAAAATGTCCTTAAACAGTGGAATGTCCGCATAAAGTCCTCATGCCGGCCTCTTCTGAATCTTCTCTGTTCTCTCACGACGTCCTGGGTGAATTAAGCCTTAAATTAGGATGTTTTCAGGTCGAAACAGGCTGACGACAGCGCCTGGAAGCGCTGTGCGACGTCCCGCTCCGTGGGAAGTCCTTACAGTGACAGAAACACCCCATAATCTCTCATCAGCCGTTAAACTTTTCACCGAAAACCAGCTTAATTTCTCGAATAGTGTCCACTCAGATATTCCTCACAGGTCCAGAAAAAATTTTGATAAAGCAACGCGCGCCGTCTCGAGCAGCATGTGAAACAAAGGAATTCAGCCGAGAGGGCGGGACCACATCTCACTCAAGGCCTGCCCACAGGGAAATGACGTCACCGACATGCGTGAAAAAACTCACACATGCGCACGAGGGTTCAAGCATGATTGGTGGAATCGCACGTCATTCAAATCCATATAGTTAAAAAAAAAATAAAAGGGTCGGTTTATTGTCTAATAGACCTCGTATATATATATATATATATATATATATATATATATATATATATATATATATACATACGAGGTCTATTAGACAATAAACCGACCCTTTTATCACGGTGTTGCATTGCGCCATGCGGCTCCACCGCGACACGCGGAATTCCTCCGCACGTCTGTCTCAATGTGCCGAAAAAGTGCTGATGTCCACGTCTTCCACAATTCCTGTGCTAGTCAGAGGACGTCCCGGATAAAACACAGCGTCCAGTTTGGAAATGAACGGCACATTCCACTGTTACAGGAGTTTTTGTCATGGAAAGAGGAGCGGAGGAATTCCGCGCGGCGCGGCGGTGCCGCATGGCGCAAAGCAACGCTGTGATGAAGCCTCACAGGACATCTTCTGGCATGTCCAGGCTCATCCACAATTTCTCGGTTAGTCACACGACTGAAAACCCACTGACAGCCGTCTGAAAGCCATCTCAAAGCCGTCCTGTGAGACCAACACGGAGGTGGTTTTGTGCCGCGGCACGGTGGCGCAATCCTCCGCTTTTCTTTCCATGAAAACAACTCCTGTAACAGTGGAATGTGCCGAAAAAGTACTGATGTCCACGTCTCCTGCCATTTTTGTGTAAGTCAGACGACGTCCCGCATCAACAAAGCCTTCACGTTGGAAATTATCTGGTTGTTTCAGCGGGGTTTGAGCCTGTCGATCGGCGCTCTCAGCAGCTGTGGGTGGTCTTTAAACCGGCTGGAGCACTCCTTAATCTGTGTAATCCCCATAAAATCGTCCCTCAAAGCCATTTGAATTTTCTGAATGGTTACCACCTGGAGGTCTCTCACAGTTTCTGGAAAAAATTGATGCAGCAAAGCTCCAAATCGTTCAGACATTTATTCGCAATAAAAATCTGACGAGAGGGGTGGACGAGAGGGGTGGACCACTGCTCACACAAAGCCTGCTCACAGGCGAATGACGCAACCGACAGGCGTGAAAAAACTCATGCATGCGCACGAAGGTTCAAGCTTGGCTGATGCAATCACACGTGATTCAAATCCATATAGTTTTTGAAAAAAATTAAAAGGTCAGATACTTTTCTAACAGACCTCGTATATATATATATCCTAAGTAAGATATCATGAATAACACACTCAGGTACAAATGTGATTTTGGCCCTCCATCAGCAATGCAATGATGTAAGGCCCCACTTTGTCTGACTCACCGACAGTAGTGATTCTCTGGGTGACCAGGTCCTTCAGAAGGGCATCGATGGCGGGATTGTGTCTGGAGTACAGCTCGTATCGGTTAATCCCAATATGGAAGCGAAGCCAGTTGGGGTAGGACTCAGTTGTCAACTCCCCAGTTGGACCGAACCCATTGGTGGTGCCTTCACCATTCCTGAGCAAAACATGAGGGAAGAGGAGAGCAGAGACTGTCAGGTTGATGTAGCAGATTATAAGTGTTATGCAACAATCCATGTGCATATATGCAGTATTACACCGATGTGATCATCGCTCAACTCAGTTTTTTCATTTTCAGGCTGCATGTGTTGCTTTAAATGTGATTATTACCTCAAGTCATTATCTAAACATACAATACCTTCCATTCAGTCAAGTGGCACGCTGCCTTTTCTTGTGTAAATTAACATCACCACTGAAAGCATCCAAAGTGACTTGGAATAAACTGTCGGCAAAAACCGCTCCATCCTTTCCCCTCACCTAGTTCTGCATGAAGTAAGTCCTTTTGGCTGCTGGCTGAGATCATCTCTACTCTCTTCTATGATGGGGACCTTCACCAAGGCCACTACACGTATTAAAATGATTAATTTTAACTTACCTCCAGAGTCTTTCTGGTAGAACTGCCCACTCTAACCAGATTTACCATGCAGTCCCATAGTGTTTGTATTCCTTTTAATGATTGCTGTCAGTAAATTCCAAGACATATTTAGTGACTTGGAAATGTTCATGCATCCATTCCCTGACTTGTCTAAAGCAAAGTAGCTGTAAAAAACAATATGACTTATACTACAGTTACTTTGTCTAATTACTTACTGACCCTTAAAATGCAGGGATTATGGACAAAAACGAATATCATTCCTAAAGAGTTAATGTGATATTTTTTGTTTTATTAAACACACTGAATTAAAGCTGAAAGTTTTCACCACAAGCACATCTTAATTGTTTCATTTTAACTCCATTATGGTGATGCACAGTACAGGGGCCAAGTTACAAAAACAAATTGTATGCTTCAGTCTGTTCGTTACATGCTTAATGTAGTTTTATTTTAGATCATGTTTGTCTTCAACATGTTTGTCTTGTCTTATTTATTTAACCTAAACAGTATAACACATGGTTTCTTTCTTTTTTCTAAATGTTTAATCAGTCACAGTCCCAAGGCACCAGTTTGAAAATAGGGGATGCCCCCCCAAAGAACTTTTTTAATTATTTGGTGCCATTTCCTACATTTTAGAGCATATTTTACCACAAAATGCACCACAGAGAAAATAAACTTTATAGCGTGTGTTTTTTATTAATTTGAACTTGTATTGTACAATCTTGAATGTGATGCTATGATGTTATAATGACAAGTAACAGAGAAAATTTGAAATGTCTGTGGCTAAAAAAGTGAACACCATTCACCAGGGATTTTTTTTTTTTTTTTTTTTTTTTGGTCAAGAAAAAGAGGGCATGCACCCCCCCCCCCCCCACTGAAATTTAAGTTAAGAGTCATTCTGAAGACCGACTTTTATTTCATTAGTGCAATGACAAACTCAACCCTCACAATTGAGGCTAAACACTACCGACCGATGAATGAAAAAAATATTGCAAGACTACTGACTATTATGCAAATAATGAATGTTTATGAGTGCAATGGTAAGAATATTTGCATGAGTTGAAAGATGGAACATACCTTTCAACACATTAAACCCCAACATCTGGTTGATACTGCACCACAGTGACATCATAAATACATTTATGATGTCACTGTGGTTTGTAAATTTGTATAAAATTTACTATCATTGGTAAATATTATACAAATAATGAAGGCTTATGAGTGCAGTGGTGAGAATATCTGCCTGAGTTCCATTCTCAAATGTTCTATCTTTAGACCCATGCAAATATTCTTTCCATTGAGCAAATGGAAAACATTCATTATTTGTATTATATGACACCTAAATAGATTCTTGTCATTTGATATTTTACTTTAAAATGTAGGTGTTTCTTCTTGGAACAGGACGCCAGCTGCCGTGGGGAAGAGATTGCTCTCTGGTCTGGCACACAACCCACCGACACACTGCAGATCTCATCAAAGGGAACAAAGAGCACTGTATGGAAGCACATGTGTGCGTTCCTCAATCCAGTGGAATAAAAAAAACACAATCAGTACTTTTACAATTCTTTATCCGTCGGTGCTTCTATGACTGATATTTTATGACAAAAAAAAATAGTGGACCTGTTCAGTGGAGTGAAGCATATAGGATCAAAAAGAACAGTATATGGAACCAAACTGGACAAAAAAAGATGTCAATCTGATGTGATTTTTCGCTGGACTGAGGAACTCCACGAAGTCCTTTTTTTTTTTTTTTTTTTGGGAAGCATGTCACAATTTGGACTCCTATTTAAAGTTTGTGTTGGGCTGTTAAGCAGCAGTGGAACACCAAGATGTAAGTCCATTTTTTGTTGTTTATAAATTAATAAAATATCAAATGACAAGTATTTACTTTAGCGATTATATAAAACAAATAATAAATGTTTTTACATTCTTTTGCAGGTGTTGTATTTTGCAGGTATGTTGCAGGTTGAATGGTATGTTTTTACATTCTTTCAATGGTAAGAATATTTAATTCGGTGAAAGCTGGAACATACCATTCAACGAGGCGAAGCTTTCACCTCATGAAATATTAGTAGCATTGAATTCATAAACATTCATTATTTGTATATTATATAATGGCTGAGTGGATCCTTGTCATTCGATTGGTGCTTTGTATGTCACGTGACATGGATTATTCATCCCATTTGTGTTGCATTGCATTTACAGTGCAGTTTGGTTCCATTTAGAGTGCAAATTTGGTTCCATATGTTTGGTACCATTGCACTCTGTACACGCACACCTACATACTCGTTGCATGGTATGTTGCAGCTTTCACCTCATGAAATATTCGTACCATTGAACTCATAAACATTCTTTATTTGTATACTAGAGAATTGACATTTGCCACTGAAAATCTTAACCCAGTTTCTCACCACGACCATCCTCTAAAAAGCACCCCCGGTTTCCACGGTATTCATGAGACATCATTTATGCACTTTAATGGCATTACAATTGAGTAAGTTCCTGACACTCACATAACAGGTCTGGTCTGCGAGCATGCGCTGGTGTCACACATTGGGTGGGCACCACTCTACAGAACCAGCCCATGTCTTGGTTGACAACCACCCAGGCAGACAACCAGCCCTCCTCAACACTAAGAAATGTGGCACATATGGCCAAAATGTCATAGCTGACATTACATGCCCCATATGTTGACAGGGTGGAAGGGCTCCTCCATGTCTCCATGGAGATGCAGTAAAAGAAGTCCCTAAATGTACGTAAATATTTTAAAAATTAGAAAACACACAGGAACCCCTTAGTTTAATATAGATACAATGGAATGTATAATTGGTTCGTAACAAAATGCGTGTCAGAAAAATCACTAATCACAATGTCACTATAACTTTGTGCAAACAGTGCTTTGTGCAGGATTATTTGAGATTATTTTATCACACTGCAGCAATGGTTTGGTGTTTCTTTTTTCATCTAAGAGCACAGATCTGAAAGTTCCACAGACATAACCCCACTGCATTAACTAAAATGTTTAACTTCCTGGATATTATCAACAAATAAAATATTTCCTTCCTGCAGATCAAACAAATATTAATGACAGTGAGCAATATGTGTATTCTCCTGCTATAGTGCTATTATAATCGTATTCCAAGGAGTCCTCAATAAATCTTGACTGTTGTATTAGCTCTCGGTTATGTTGACATATCTGTGACAAATATCTGAACCGTGATGTAACAGTTATAATTCATTATTTATTTATATGGATAAAACATAGGATTTACTCATAAAAGCACACATCATGTACAGCAAACGGTGCTACAGTAACTGTCATAATTAATTTTTAAATCTGGCGAGAGAATGACATATGGCCCAGTTACCGTGTTACTAAAACTGAATTTCCTGACAGAGTCGACATCTGCTAGTTCATCACTGTTATCTGTTACAAGACTCTTATCAAACAACTGCATTAAAAAAAGAAACACTATTTAAATATGTACATTGTTTGCATGTGATCAGAATGTGTCCAAATAAAAAGAATTTCTGACATTACTTGGACATATTTGGATTATGTGCAACCGATGTACATATTTAAATCATGTAAATCCCTACAGATGTTTTTTTTCCACTGTGGACCTCAAGGTGACAGACCAAGCCTCCAAAAAACAGGTGAATTATAATCTATATATGAGGTCATCACAGGGCAATGCAAACCAGTTCATAAAGGGGTAATTTAATTCTATATCCATTGACTCAAACTGGGTTTAGTGGTTAGCGCTGTTGCCTCACAGCAAGAAGGTCACGGGATCAATTCCCACCTGTGGCCTTTCTGAGTGGAGTTTGCATGTTCTCCCCGTGGTTGCGTGGGTTCCCTCCGGCTTCCTCCCACATCCAAAGATATGCAGGTTAGGTGGACTGGAAACTTTAAAGTGTCCGTGGTGTGTGCATGTGGGTGTCTATATGTAGGGTGACCATATTTTGATCAACGAAAACCAGGACACTTGATACTGGACAATGAGATACTCAAATTATACTTGAAGTTTATTCAAAGATGCTCAAAGATTAAAAATGATGAAAACCAGGACATTTGCATGACTTTCTAACAGCCAGGACAGGACATGAACACAGGACATGTCCTGGGAAAACAGGACGTTTGGTTTCTCCTATCTATGTGTGGCCGTGCGACACACTGGTGTCCTGCAGGGTGCACCCTGCTTCACGCCCTATGACTGCTGGGATACACTCCAGCACCCTTAAATGGAGGTAGCAGGTATGGAAAATGGATGGATGGATGGATGGATCCTACACCCGACCCCCTTCCCTTCTCAATCCTCTGGAGCCGCCACTGATTAGACACCCTCATAAATACTAACTTCTTTTCATGTGACCTGTTGGAGTATTTCAAAGTCAGTGAGCTCAAGAAATCAGTTCAAGTGACTTGTTTAGTAAAACTAAACTAGACTTTTTTTCAGGTTTGCTTTCAGACTTGTGGAACTAAAATTAAATGAAATTTTAAAAGATGCTACCTACCATTCCTGGTCCTCTGCTGCTTTGGGGTCAAACCTGATGTCGGTGTTGACGTTGAACAGCGTGTCCTCATCCGTCAGAGGAGGCACGGACCTTTTGTACAAAGGATGCTCGTAGAGAGCCGACAGTCTGGAACCTTTGGCCGGCGCGTTCTTGAGCACCGCTGCGTCCTGGATCAGGTGCCGCTTCCTGCCGGCGCGCTCGGGCTCCAGCCGCCAGAAAGCCTGCGCTTTGTCTACGGTCACCGGCATCCTTTCCAGCGAATGGGAGGACACGTTGGAGCTGGGCTCGTTGCTGAAGTCCTGCAGGATCCGCAGCGTGTGCTTGTTAGGCCATTCCTGCTTGCCCCAGCTCTGGGGCTCTTCGCTCGGCGCGTTGGAGCAGGAGCAGCCGCTGCTCCGGTGTCGCTCCAGTTTGGGTAACAAGTCTATGATGATGTGCATGGAGCACGCGACCAGGAACACCATGAGGATCAAAACCCGGAATTTACGCAGGACGATCATCTTCATGGTCTCCTTTTTGAGCAGATGCGAGTATTTACTACAGATGATCAGCACGCAGATGACCAGGCTGACTACATCGCTGATGATGTTGATCAGACTGGACGCCAGTCGGACCAAGTAGACGTTAAAGACGTAGGAGCCATCCTCACTGGCCGTCTTGAGTAAAGGATTCAGCGTTCAGCCTTTGGATTTTCAACATCAGAGTGGCGGTTTGGGAAATCATGCGCAAAAAGGATCCAGGTGGAAGAGCTTCTGCCGCGTCGTCCGCCGGATGCGCGTCGCGGATCCACCAGCGCGTTTCTTTTTACGCGGCACGGATCGTGCGCTGCGACGGCGCGCATGTGTCCAAACCGTGATCCGAGAGCTGCCGCGGGTCCGCCGGGACGTCGCTTCGCATTTAAACCGGGGTTTATGGAAAAGTCTCTAAAGTAGGAGACGCGCGCGTATCCAGTCGAGCTCCAGGATTCTGTCACAGCAGTTTAAAGAAAAAGATATTCGCAGGTAAAGAGGAGACAGAAATCCCCCCGCGGGCTCCGCCGAAATCAGAATTTGTCTCCGTTGCATGTGTGAATGTGGGAGGGAGTGTGTTAAATACGGTGATGAATCCAAGAGCAGATCCAGCCTTTTTCACAGCGTCACTGCGCGCAGATTGGCTGAGAATAGAGAGATAGACGCTGTACTATGTATATAAAAAAAAAGAAAAAAAAGAAATCCCTGCACATCCTCACTGTGCAAGAAGGGGGCGTATTTCCACTTGACAATATTAATTCTGGTTTCTCTCTCTCTGAAATTCATCTGCTGGAATCCCTGTGAAATGTCTCCTCGGAGACAGCAGTCAATCCATCGATGATACATTAGACAGGCCTATTAGAGCGCTCATCAGTCTGAGGATCCAGTTCCATCCTGCATGGCTGCCACTCAGCACCAATCACATCTTCAATAATGTTTAAAGGCCGCATGAAATGAAAACCACAAAGCTCTTTTCAGCTCCAGTAAACCAGTTCTCCTGCAGCAGAGGAATAAACTGACTCCAAAAGCTTTTCGTACTACTTTTGCTATAGGGAAGCTACAACCACTGCTTTTACACCCCCCAGGACTAAACCAAACCAACTTTTTTAGGTTCCTTAGATGACCTCAAAACACAATCAGGATGTTCCAGTTATCCAAGATGGCCACCAAAATAGGGTTTTTCCTCACTAAAACACCTTTAAACAACATATAAACAACTTCCTACTATGTATTTTAATGATAAGGGTCTATTGGCGGCCATGTTAGACGCCATTTTGAATCTTAAACCCATGAATGAATTTAGGCACAAATGAGTTTGCTGTGACCTGCAATCATCCTCCCATTGAATCTCTGTGATATTGAAGTTGCTTATATGTTATTCAAAGGTGTTTTAATGGGGGAAAAAAAAACATTTTGGCAGCCATCTTGGACGCCATCTTGGCTAACTGGCTTGAGGTCAGTTTTTATTTTTGGGAACATCCTGATTGTGTTTTGGGGTCATCTAAGGAACCTAAAAAAAGTTGGTTTGGTTTAGTCCTGGGGGGGGGGGGGTCCAAAGGTAGTGGTCGTAGCTCCTCTAGTATTTGACTTATGACCTCAACACCACATCACAAGCATATACAGGGGTGCCGCCAGGGATTTCGGGCCCCGTAAAAAGAACTCTTACTGGGTCACCCCCATATTATTATTATATTATTTTGTCAGTGTTTCTCCAGGTTACACTGGAGGGCATCCGGAGTAAAACTTCAAAAAATCAATGCGGATCTGGCTGTATTCATGTTGGCGTCCTTGAACAAAACGGGAGCAGCCGAATCCACTGTTAAACCGAACACTCCATTTTAATACAATAATTAAGTTCATGCAACTCAAACTCAGCTCAACTCAAACTATAGTCACTCATTTCCATTAATTAAATTAACTCAAAAATAAATTGTTCTCATAACAACTCAGTTCCTTTAAGTGCATTCAAAGTTTTGGGGCATTTAAGTGTTGGTGAAGTATTTCCAGTGCATTCCATTCACTAATTTTAATTGAGTTTATGTAATGGAGGCCAGCAGGTGTCGCTGTGCATATGTAGTTAGTAAACCTCACTCCAAACAGCTCAAAAGGATTCTCTAATCACAAGGCCAGAGTCCTGGGTTTTAGCCTTCTGGTTAGAGAGTCTGACTTCCATGCTGGAGATCGTGAGTTTGTGTCCCGAGGGGAACGAATGGATGGATTCATAACAACACAATGCAGAGTCAACAAGTAAACCAAAGAATGCATCAAAAAATCTAATCCAAAATGTAATGCAGATTTTTTAGGCAGAAATTTATTTGTCACTTTGTTATTGAAAAACATAAACTAGATTTACATAAGTTTAATTAACTATGAATTGTTAAGTTACTAAAACTTTAACAATTAATTTTTTGAAAATTATTTTATTTAAGTTGGCAAACTCAAATGGCTTAAGGCAATCGGTTTCCTCAAATGGTTTGAGTTCAACTAACTTACTGAGTTTTACAGTGTCAAAAACAACAACATAATTGTATTAGGGGACTCTCTGGGCCCCTTTCACTCATGGGCCTCTAGAATCGTTTTCCTTATGATTTCCTTTTCAGCACCCCTAGTAAGTAAGTCCCTTCGGCTGCTCCCTTGTTTGCACTCGGGGTCGCCACAGCAAATCCAAGGTGGATCTGCATGTTGAATTGGCACAGGTTTTACGCCGGATGCCCTTCCTGATGCAACTCCACATTACATGGAGAAATGTGGCAGGGGTGGAACCCCGGAACCTTCTGCACTGAAACCAAGCGCATTAACCACTTGGCCACCACCCCTGCAAGCATATACGAGGTCTATTAGAAAAGTATCCGACCTTATTATTTTTTTAAAAAACCATATGGATTTGAATCACGTGTGATTACATCAGCCAAGCTTGAACCCTCGTGGGCATGCGAGAGTTTTTTCACGCCTGTCGGTGACGTCATTCGCCTGTGAGCACGCCTTGTGGGAGGAGTGGTCCAGCCCCCTCGCCGGAATTCCTTTGTCTGAGAAGTTCCTGAGAGACTGGCGCTGTGCTTCATCAAAATTTTTTACAAAACTGTGAGGCACATCCGAGTGGATACCATAATGAAAGACGTGCAGACGGATTGGCGCGTCGGCTTGCAGCCGGCGCAGCACGCCCGCCACAGGAAAAACACCTCTGTTGGAAGCCTTAAGGACAAGTTGGAACATGTCCAGCTGTTAAACAATTTCTCAGATACTCAATCAACTGAAAGCCACCAAAAGCCGCCTGGATTTTACAAATGGTTATCAACACGGAGGTGTTTTTCCTGTGGTGGGCGCGCCGCGCCGGCTGCGAGCCAACTCACCAATCCGTCCGCACGTCTTTCCTTAAAAAAATCTCCTTTAACAGTGGAATGTCCGGATAAACTGCTGATTCCGACCTCTTCTGAAAGTTCTCTGTTCTCTCACGACGTCCTGGGTCAACAGAGGCTTAAATTTGGAGGTTTTCAGCTTGAAACAGGATGACGACATCACCTCGGAGCGCTGCGCGACGTCCCGCTCTGTGGGAAGTCCTTACAGGGATAGAAACAATCCAAAATCTCTCATCAGCCGTTAAAATTTTCACCGAAAACCAGCTTAATATGTCGAATGGTATCCACTCGGATGTGCCTCACAGTTTTGGAAAAAATTTTGATGAAGCACAGCGCCAGTCTCTCAGCAACTTCTCAGACAAAGGAATTCGCACGAAGGTTCAAGCTTGGCTGACGTAAAAACATATGAATCAAATCCATATAGTTTTTACGTGTGTGGCATTCGCTAGGGCTGGGATGATACACTTCTCCTGATATGATACACATTGTGATATTTAGGTGCTGATTCAATATGTATCGTGAATCTTAAGTAATATAATTCTACAGGTGTCAGAATTTAATACTACAATAAATTGTGATTTTTGTTTGCTTTTTGTAACTCTAGACAATGGGGAAAAGTTCAGCAATACACTACTAGAGACTGTATATCATAAGTCATATTAACAAAAACAATGCACATCACATTTGTGTTTTTTTTTTTTTTTAAGAGAATCACACGCCTTTTTCGGAATTATATAATTAAAACATTTTAAAAGTAAACTGCTTCTTGCCAGTTTTAACCTTATTTTAATTATTGTTGTTATTTGTATATTTTGATTCTTATATGTTTTTATTTTTCCTGTGTCTCCATGTGTGGCCCTAGATTATGGAATAACCTGACGGATGAACTCAAACGATGTCCAAATATCAATCAGTTTAAAAATCAATATAAAAAAAATGATGATTTCAAGATATGTATCTAATGAAGTACGATGAGTTTTGTGTTGTCAGTTGTAATTGTGAACTTGTCCAGTAACATTCATTTGTGTATGTACATGTATGTATATGTGTATGTTGTATATCTATGTATATATATATATATATATATATATATATATATATATATATATATATATATATATATATATATATATATATATATATATATGTATGTAGGTATGTGTGTATATACGTATATATGTGTATATATGTGTGTGTGTAATTATGTATGTAGGTGTATGTTGGTGTGTGTACTGTATATGTATGTAAATATGTATGTAGATGAAGACACGGTGTTCACTTGATATGTTTATGATAATGGGATTTAAGTTTGTGTTGTTAAATGTGTTTGTAGCATGGCCCAAGCAGAGGGTCACCCCTTAGAGTCTGGTCTGCTTGAGGTTTCTTCCTCAATACATCAGAGTGAGTTTTTCCTTACCACTGTCGCCTGTGTGCTTGCTCTGGGGGTAGGTAATGTGTATATATGTATGTATGTATGTATGTATATATGGGGTGGGCGTTTATAAGCTTTGCTTCTGCTCACCCCCTTTTTGGTCACACATGTCACTGTGGAATTGTCTTGTATATCAGTTTTTGTTATTGATGAGTTGTGTGCCAAATAAATAAGTTCAAAATTTTGATTTTACTTGGTGATGTGGAGATCTTTGTTCAGTGTTGTTCTGGAGCTATGTTCAGCGCTTTGCTGATTTTGATTAATTTAAAGTGTTTTATAAATACATTTATTATTATTATCATAATGTATCATTCATAACAGCAAACCTGGCTGCATAAATTGATAAAACTGATCTCATTAGTGTTGAGGTTTTTTTGTTATTTCATTGGTATATCACAATATCTGCGACAGCACATCAGGCAGGTGTACTCTTCTTGCTATCTTGGATTATTATTTTTTTCTTTTGTCATCATGAAAACTGGATGTCGTGCTGCACCTCCACTGCCAGAGGAGCACTCTGACTCTGTGAGCCAAACAACTGATTGGGACAGTTGCCTTTTTTCCCCTTGTACCTGTTTGAAACAGAAGTGACATCAGGCAACACTCAACCTCTGTTGAATGAAAGCAATACTACATTCTTTCCATCATGTCTGTAAACAACTGAATTTGAATTTTATATCTACTCTGGACTATAAAAATCAATCCCCTTGTCTAGCTGTAAAAATAAATATTGAGCTATCGGTTAAAGGTGACCAATTTTTTAATTAAAAAAAGACATTTACAGTTTAGTCGTCAGTATATCAATAAAAATCTTGAATGTTTATGTCTACAAAATTAACAACAGAAGCAATTCTGGTTTTATGTATTTGGCCATGGTTAGTGTTGTAGTAAATTATAAAAATGTTATTTTTATAACATTGTTATTAATGTTATTCTGTAAACCTTGTCAGAAAATCATACAATAGCCTCCAGTGTCTGTTAAATAAATAGCATGTTAAATATGTTAAATTAAAAGTGATTAATTGTATTTGTAGCAGATTTATACTTACAGACCAACCACCTGATAGTACAAATTCTAAGTCCCTTTAACCCTACCACTGATTCTAACTTTGGGGTACTGTTTGGCTTAAAAAAAAAAAAAAATTTGTGGTGATGTGGTAGATTCGACTGACACTTGCTAGTTGTCAGGTTTCTCTTAAACTAGTTAAGCAAGCAGTTCCTAGTGGAAGAAGAGATATTATGAACCTCCTACAGGGAGCAGCCAGCACCTTCTGGTGGCCAAAACAAGCACAACATGAGACATGTTGTTTGCTGCTCAGTCTTTCTTTCTGCTCTTTTTTTTTTTTTTTTTTAATTACCAATTAAATACTGGGACATCTCTCGTCGGGATGGCAAAATACCACTATTTCATGTCTGATACGATACCAATACTGGAACCTTTGGTTTCTGCCGAATCCAAAGCCGTACCAGTCCGATACCATTTTCCCAATCTTAAAACAACTAGTCTGTCAACAGATACATTTTTCTGGATGTACTTTGCTAACCTGGCCATCTAACAAAGCATTGACTCAAACTATGAAACAAAAATTGTAGTCCCAGAAAGGAAAACCTACATAGTCCACAATATGATTGAACAGATGATTCAGATCGGACCAGATTTTTTTGTTTTGTTTTGTTTTGTGTTGTTTTTGTAATTTCCAAAATCCAATGCAATCATTTTGGCCAACATCGTATCTATACCGATCTCAAATTTTGGATAACCACACCACTAATCTCCAGTGATACCTGCAGTCGAGGAACAGGCCTCCAAAATGGGGACTGTCCCTGCAAAACAAGGGTGTATATTCACCCCTAACCCAGCAGAGAATAGCATAATATCTCTCTTGGGAGAATAATATGAAATAAATAAAGTTATTACTTATCTTCCCTGTGTGCTGCAATTTGCTTGCCTTTCCTGACTTTTAATATAAACATTGAGCTTCTGTGTGTGTGTGTCGACATTTTCATTGTACCTCAAACTCGTCATCAGAAAATTCAACCAATCTATGCAAGACCAGGGGTCACCAACCCTGTTCCTGGAGGGCACCTGCCCTGCACGTTTTCCACATCTACCCACATCTACCTACTCAAGTCACACCTGATTTTTTAAAAGTGGTGTTTTCCAGCTCTTGATTGGCTGAACACACCTGATACAGTTAATTGCTTGGGAGTGCAACAGGGAGAGTTAGAAAACATGCAGGGCAGGTGCCCTCCAGGAACAGGGTTGGTGACCCCTTTGCAAGACCATGTGTAACAGAGGCCAGCAGGTGTCGCTATGCATATGTATTTAGTAAACCTCACTCCCAACAGGGAAGTGGAATTGGCGGAGTCATAACAACACAACACAGAGTGCCAGCCGCTACAGTGGTGCCATGACCCGGATGGGAGTGAGTTTAGGGGGTGAGTGTAATGGAGGCCAGCAGGTGTCGCTGTGCATATGTAGTTAGTTGTCAGGTTCACCCTGTAAGAAGAGATCACAGTCAACCTTGACAACAAAGAAAAACACCAGGAGTCACTGCTTCTCTTTTACTCGCGAGGAGAGTGTTGCTAGCGAGGAGAGAGAGAGAGAGTATCGCTCGAGCATCAAATTCAACATCAGCAAAATAAGATTACCAAATACCACGTGCGAATATGTGGCAACAGCTTGTATTTTTCTAGATGCTCCGAGTAAGCGAAACAAAGACCTCAGATATCTCATGTATCTGAACACTGCGTATGAAAAACAGAGACTTTGCATTAATCACGTCATGGGTTACTTCTACTTCAGATTAAAGAAAACAATTCCTTTAGACATTTAAGTGATAACAAAAATAAGGCATATTCACAATTTTTCCAACATTAGTAAACCTCACTCCCAATAACTCAAAAGGATTCTGTGGTCACAGGTCCAGAGCCCTGGGTTTTAGCCTTCTGGTTAGAGAGTCCAACTCCCATGCTGAGGATCGTGAGTTCGCATCCCAAGGGGAGCAAATGGGCGGAGTCATAACAACACAACGCAGAGTGCAGCTGCTACACATGCACTGTTGAGAGTTGGTGGGGATGCACATTAGCACATCAAAAAAGCTTCTGAATCAACTGAATACCCCCAATGAAACAACAAAAAGAAGATTAAAATAAAGATTTGCATCGTTTTGTGATTTTGATGCAGTGTGTAGCAGAATATATGGTGAAACAGTTGATTCAGGTCTGGAATCAACACTAAAAAGTTTGCCCAATGATTCACCATTTAAACTGACCAACCAAGACCACCTTTCTGGAGCCGCCTGTGTTTGGTAAGCATGCTGCATATCCCAGTAGCTGCAGAAGAAGCGGTGCCGTAGTAAACTGCTTGCGTTGTGTAATATGGCATCAATGCACGAGTAACTGATCATGCTGTCTGTGATTACCTCTGTAGATTAGTTTATAATTAAAAAAAGCCCAGAGAGAGAGCGAGAGAGAGAGAACAGGAGAGACATTATGGCTGTTGTGCTAACACAGCAAGTGAAGGAAGAAAAGTGAGGATGGGTTTCAGATTTACCCAGTAGAAAACCTTTGTTGTGAATACTAATGAAGCCAAGGCAAATTTCAAATAGCAGCATCGAAATCACTGCTAATCTGAAACTCAAAATTGTGTGGATTCATGTGATTGTGAGAAGTGATTGCTTTCTCTCAAACATAAATACAAAAACTCAATATATTCTGCACAGGGCTGTCCTACAGGAATACTTCTTTCTAAATTAACATGTACTTAAGAGTGTACATACAGGATGCCAATGGCAGTGGAAATTTTCTGTTGTTTTATTTTGGGGTTTGGTGCAGATGGACATTAAGAGGTGGGACCACATTATTTGAATACTTGCAAAAACAGAAAAAAAAAAAAAAACATTTTGAAAATCAATTTTCAAGTGTCACATGCATAACAACAGAGCAGCCATCCTGGGAGTTAAAAATCCACCATATGTCCAAAATTGAAACAAAGTGACTAACCAACCTGCTGTGTAACTTTCAGTATGTTACTTGTACAACAGTTCCGGGAGAAGTAGTCATGTAAACAGAGAACAGAAAGACTATGAGGACATAGGGAGTGTTGCATCATTCTTTGCACAGTAATTATTAAGCTACTAAATATTTACTGAGAAAACAATTGGCAGTTATACTCGTGTTTAAAATGTCACTCACATGACTTTCAGTTACTCCACTATGCAATGTTCAGGTTTGGAAAAGATGGTTTAGGTTCATTACACCAAACGATGAGACTGCCTTAGGTCCTAACTGATCACCAACTTGGTGGACAATCAGCTCTATCCCACCTCCTCCAAGTAGCCATCTATCTGCCACAGCCAGGTGACATAGAGACATCCCCTTGGCCTTTTTCAGGTGTTGAGATCCCCAGCACTGAGGCACCCGTGTGTTGGCTCATGTGCTGCATATCCAGAATGCCATAGGTGCAATGCAAGTATGGTATTATGCTTCATCGGAGTCTCCCTAAGTAACCATTTGTTTAGCACAAAATATTTCCAGTGGTACCCAATGATCCTCCAAAGAAACCTTGTCCCAAAGACATCCAATCGTTGCCATAGGTCACTGGTTAGTGTCCATGTCTCATAACCACATACTGAGACTGGAAGGCCAGGACCCTAAAGATGGCATTGCTCATTCTCCTGCAAAGGCACTGGCATTGCCAAAAACCTCTGTTCAGGGACCTTGTGACTCCATAAGTTCTTCCCTTTCCCCACCTCCTCCAAGTAGCCAGCTATCTGCCACAGCCAGGTGATATAGAGACATCTCCTTGGCCTTTTTCAGGTGTTGAGATCCCCAGAGAACTGTGCCGCAAAGCCAGAATGCCATAGTTGACGTTCCCTCACAATACAAGTATTAGCCTTCATCCGAGTCTCCCTATGTAAGCATTTGTTTAGCACAAAATTTTTCCAATGGTACCCAATGATCCCCTGAAGAAACCTTGTCCCAAAGGCATCCAATCGTTGTCATAGGTCACCGGTTAGTTTCCAGGTCTCATAGTCTCATAACCACATACTTAGATTGGAAGGGTCAGGACCCTGAAGACTCAGTTGTTCATTATGCTGCAAAGGCACTGGCATTGCCAAAAACCTCTATTCAGGGACCTCATGACTCCATAAGTTCTTCCAAGGTGTCGTTCATTCTCAAAGGCAGGTTCCCCAGATTCCCCACTGCTAAGTGAATTTTCAACAAGTTCAACACTTTCAAAAATCAATGTAGGCTGCAAAAAAGCACTGCTGATTTTCACACTTGCACAGTTATGACGCACAGCTAGGACAACCTCCTGGGTATGAAACTCGACTGGCACTGAATCCTGTTTGGAATGACCTCACAAAACACCTTGCCCTACACAGAGAGCAGTGCAATACCTATATGGTTAGTACAATTCAGACAATCAGTCTTTTCTTTCCAGAGATGGACAACAAGTCCTTTTTTCCCGGCTGCTGGGATGTTATCAGTCTCCTAAATGAAATTAAAAATTGCTTGCAATGCTCAGAGAGCAGTATCTCCACCTGCTTGGAGGAGTTCTGCACTGATATACCACAGATCCTTGCAGCTTTGCCCACAGTCAGGTACCGCAATGATACCCCTCATTCCTGTTTGATTGGGGAATTGAACTGATGATGATCTGGTCACAAACAGTGGTGGGCACAGTTCAGTTAATCAGCTAATTAGTAAAGATAACTTTTTCCATTTGTGCATTAGGATTTCAGCTAACACTGAAAACCACTAGCCAACCAATTAGCTCCCACTAAGTTTAGTTCAGTAAACTTTGTTGGCTAACGTTTTAAAAAATAAAGTTTTACTGTCAAAAATGTTTGTAAACCCTAAAATTGTGTTTGTTGCTGTTGGCGTGTATACTCTAAATCATTAAGTGGACTCAATACATTGTATAAAGGCAAAAAGCATCACTTCAAGAAGATGAGGAGCAAGAGTTCAAGCCAGGGTCAATGCATTTTTTAGATTAAAATTATGTTCTATGTATATTTTTATTTCTTAATATTTTTTATCCTTTTAATACTTTTTGTACTGTCAAACTGTCTGTTGTACTGTTTAATTTAATTTGTTTATTTAATGATTTATTTGCATCTTCATCTGATGTTAGCATGCTAAACCTTTTTGAGAACCTCCATGTTTACAATATATATTATAGGGGAGGTGATGGTCTAGTGGTTAAGCGTTGGGCTCCCAGAGGATTCTCAGTTCAAATACCAGCCTGACCGGAAAATCACTAAAGGCCATTGAGCAAGGTTCTTAATCCCCTAGTTGATCCCGGTGTGTAGTGGGCGCCATGGCATTGGGGTGAATGTGAGGCATTGATGTGTAAAGCACTTTGAGAGTCTGATGCAGATGGAAAAGAGTTATATAAACGCAGTCCATTTACCATTTACCATCTGGTTTTCAAAGTTTTATAGCCCCCCCCAAAAAAGACAAAAAACCCAACACCAACAACAAAGTAATAAATTCATATAATAAAAGTTAGCACAGCTAAATGTTTTAGTGGTTTATGAGTTTAGTGTTATTGCAGTTAACTTTTCAGTCAGCAGATTAGCAGTTTTCAAAGCTAACTTTTAGGTTAGCTGTGCCCACCACTGGTCAGACGTCCATCTTTCTAACCTCCTGGCCGCCACTTCCCTTAGTTGGCATGACATTTAGACATTGTCAGGTTCAACAATGATTAAAAACACTTAAAATGTTTTGGCATAGAGAGGATTTTATTTTAAGCTGCACATTTTTGAACATGGTTAATGTTCTGATCACAACAAGTTACCTTTTAAGGGTGTAGGTTACCACAGTATCACAAAATGAAGACCAGAAGTACAGTATGTTCCTACAAGTATGGCTAGTAGAGAAGCCCCAATAGCTAACCTTGTGGAGTCTGGTGTTCAAACCAAACTGCGCCTACAAAGATGTATTCCCCATTTACATTAAGATGGAGGCCCTGTTTCTATTTTTTTTTCTTGCTGCCAGTGTCTTTTCATCAGTTGTTTTTAATAAGAACAGAGCATGCATGTGACCCCAGCAAAAACACCCAGTGTGGGGTTTTTTTTTGTCCAACTACTGCAAGTCTTTTAAGTTGAAAATCCCTGAACTTTTCAGAAAGATACTGTGCCATCACTGCAGCGCCATTTCAGACAGAGGTTTATTTTTTGCTATTTCTGTCTACAGTCAGTTGATTTGTCACACAAAATGTATCACAATTGAAACATTAAAAACTGGATACACTTGATGTTCCTGCTGAGGGTGAGTACTTTTTAAATGTAGTAAATTACAAACTAGATGTTAGCTGTTTATTGTTGACATAGAAACAAGTCCCACAAGCCACCACACACACACACACACACACACACACACACACACACACACACACACACACACACACACACACACACACACACACACACATTGAATACGTGGATACTGCTGGAATGAAGAATTTCTGGGTTCTCTCTCAGTGCTTTGCATCTGGGGTGCTATATAGACAGGGGGGCTGAAGGTGGACTAACCACACCCTTGTGCCGCCTGTGAGGATCCACTGACTGTTGACATTTTAGGGCCTTTCAGCAGTGAGCAATTTGTAACAAAAGCAAAAGGCTCGACAGATCCTCCCTTCTGGTGTTTGATGGCAGTGATAGGATGAGTGTAGGAAGACAAAGTGAGACTTGTTGACTGTCCAGATCTCATGCCACCCGCTGTAGCCTGTGGCCTACTAGCCTGAGGTGAAATGAGCAGAGATGAATGTGTATTGATGTCAGTCTGACATGGATCACAGCAGTTGACGGGTGAATAGAAACTCACAAGGCTTGTCTTGTGGGACTGTCGCGAAGCCTTTCAGGAGGAATAAGGAGGACAGCTCGAGTCTCTGCTTCTTTCTGTCGAACTGCACAGCTGATACGTCAACACATTTTCACCTCATTTTCTATGCTGTCAAACGACATTAGGCCTCCAGGTCTTGTAATAGAAGTGGACTATTGTGAGATGACTATACAGAATATACCAGAATAAATAATTTCACTCTATTGTACAAAAATGTGTGTTATCACGATAAAGCAGTGGGCCAACAAAAACAAATGCCACAGACAAAAAGGGAGCGAGTCAAATTTCACCCTTTGTTAGATTTCTATGATGTTTCTTAACAGACCTCACAGTATCTGACAGAACAGACTGACTGAGACATGCAGACTCAGATTTCCTATGTGACAACAGGATTAAAAACACCTAGACCTTGCACCGACAAGATCAGGAGTGTATCCCAACAGATAGCTGACGACAGCACAGGTTGTAAATACAAAAGATGTATGTCCTCTACATCTCAGTGTCTTTCAGTGAGATGGCTCAGAGGATAACAAGATAGTCCTATCTGTGTTCCTATCTGCACTATCGCAGGAAATGGTGGCGCACATCTGTTACCGTACAATCATACTATTGAACGGTTTCAAGAAAGGGGTAATTCCAGTTGGAATTAAAGGTGGTATTTCCATCTTATGAGCTATATTGTGACGTACCTCCCCTTACTGGGTTCAATTCCCAGTCACATTAACTGTGTGTTCATTAACAACTTCATCCAGTCATCTGCACCCAGATGTAAATGGGTACTGGCCTTGGCTGGGGAAGTAAGTAACCTGCCTTGAAATGACGTTCCGTACAACAGGAATCGTACACTAATCCCCTTCACGCTATGGAATCTGAAGAAAAAAATCCAGCTGCAATTGGCCTCAGGGCCTGTACAGGACTTCTTTGACATGACATTGACTCTTCAATTGGATATTAGAGATTGGGTCATCTCCGGATTTTTTGCTCCTCTTGGAAAGACGGAACATTAGTTGGTTTTATTTGTCCAGATGGGGTTCAACAACCTCTGTGCTGCAGTTTTCCTGAAAAGTTCTGCTGGTGTTTTGTCTCTGAGAATGTATCAATTTTTGGGAGATGAACGAGATTCTAGATAGTGTTTTTCAAAAAAATTATTGTTTTATAGGGATAGACTGATAATCGGCTTGGCCGATATTGGCTGAGTATCGGCTTGCCGATTATCGGCATTGACTGATAATCAGCCCAGTCACAGAAACACAAAAAAGCAGGTTTGACTTATGGTTTGATTTAAAAACCAAACTAATTCCACACAGTTTATTGATATTAACATTAACTGTCATTTTTACTGAGCACCCAGAGGGATTATTGACCAATGGCGATTATTGGTCCAACTGATTATTGGTCTATCCCTAAACATCTGGGTCTCGCCATGCAGCAGACAATGCCTCAGAACCCCACAAATCTCCACCCTCCAAATAAAAGACAAGACGCTTGGTGCGCTCCTGCGGTTTTGTTTTTGCAAGGTGGGACAGTTTGGAGACAAAGTCAGAGAGGTGAGACTGAGATGGTTTGGACATGTGCAGAGGAGGGACAAAGAGTATATAGGGAGAAGGATGCTGAGGATGCTCAGGGTGCAGGACTTCTGTGTGTTCCCAGGGTGAATAAAAAGTCTGCCGGTCACAGAGCTTTCTCTTACCGTGCCCCAGCTCTGTGGAACGATCTCCCGGCACACATTCGGGATACTGTGGAGACTTTTAAGTCACATTTAAAGACTCATTTGTTTTCCCTGTTTTATCATTAGTGTTATGATGTGTTTCTATTCTTGTATTCTTTTATGGTTGTCTTTCTTTTATGGTCATCTTTTTATTGTGTTTTAAATTTTTAATTGTTTTTTTATGTTGTGTGAAGCGCCTTGAGACGATTTCATCGTGAACTGGTGCTATATAAATGAATAAATTTGATTTGATTTGATTTGATTTGAGGATGGAGCCACCAGGCAGGAGAAGAGGGAGGCCAAAGAGGAGGTTTATGGATGTGCTGAGGGAGGACATGCAGGTGGTTGGTGTGACAGAGGAAGATTCAGATGACAGGGTGAGATGGAAACGATTGATCTGCTGTGGCGCCCCCTAACGGGAACAGCCAAAAGAAAAAAGAAGAAGAGATGGGGCTCAAAACAGATTTTCTCCTCAACCCCTTCACAACACATGCTCTATTCTGATGGAAGGCAGCAGAGTTACCCCCACAGAGTTAAACAATGGTTACTTAGGGACACTCACATGAGGAGTACCACTGTGAGGTATCATCAGTTACAACATTTAGGCCATCTGCTGCGTTTCTATGGCCACGATCCAGCACCCAGGTCCCGCAGTGTTGCACAGTTGCTAAACTGGCAACACTGAGACAGAAGTTGCAGAGGGAGCAGACAGGATGTGTGCAAACTCAAAATAAGGACCAGCTGAATTTGTCTCGATGAATTTTGTTGTTGAGAAATATGCAATTCCTGCACAGCAATGATGGAAAGCAACACCAGCCTCATGAATATTCTACACATTCACTTTTTTTATTTACCATATAAGTCACTGTATTTTTACTAGATTGGGAGGTCCTGAAACTTACATATTTTCAACCTACCATCCCTGGTTCTCAAGACCAGGCACTTAAGTGGCTCTATTCTACTCTTTTCTACTCTTCTATTTTGCTCTTCCTTTTTAGATATACCTTAGTATACTAGCATAGTTCCACCTTAGAAGTTACAAATGGAATATAATACTTGGCCTGCTTCCGTAGTCATGTCCATAAAAATCATAGAGGGATTTGCTTTCCAAACTTAATACCCATTACTATATTGGATGATGTTGAAATTGAGGATGGCCCAGTGGTTGTTCCAGTAATAGCAAAGATTTCGTGTCTGCTACCTACAATGCGCATGGAATGTCTTAAACCTAAACCTACTTCTAGGCATCTTATATATGCTACTCTGGAACCACCCCTAAACCCAAACAGTTCAACTGTCAACCCCACTGAGGTCCTTAGACTGGGTCTCATTAACATAAGATCACTGTCCTCAAAATCATTGTTGATCAATGATCTAATTATTGATCATCACTTAGATATGATTGGGCTATGTGAAACCTGGCTTAAACCTACAGCTGTCCTCCCCTTAAATGAGGCCTGCCCACCAGCTTATACATTTAGTCACGTCCCTTGTGATGCGAAGCAAGGCGGGGGTGTTGCTCTTATTTATAAATCTAGGTTTAGCTTATTAGCTGTTGGGGGTTACAAATATCACTCGTTTGAGCATCTGATTCTCTGCTCTGCTCAGGATATTACACATTGCCAAGGTCAGAAGAATAAAAATCAGTCGTATTACGTTGTCACTGTATATAGGCCTCCTGGCCCATATTCTGAATTCTTAAATGAATTTGGTGCGTTCATCTCTAACTTGTTAACTAGTGTAGATAACATTCTGATCATTGGTGACTTTAACATTCATATAAATAAGCCTTCTGATCCCCTCTGCAAATCATTTATGGAAATTGTGGCTGCATTAAGATTTCGGCAATGCATTTGGGATTCGACGCACGTTAGTGGAAATACCCTGGATCTGGTTCTCGCACGTGGTATTGCTGTCACGAATATTGACATCATGCCTCTTACATCAGTGGTGTCTGATCACTCACTTATTAAGTTTACAGTTTCGCTGCCGTGTTTAGTGGAACAACAACCTTATATATCATTACGGCGATGCATCAACTCCTCAACTAAGACTGAACTCGAAGTTAAACTGCTTGATGTCTTAGCTTCACATTTGACAAATACCCAGTCAGTAGACAGACTTGTGGATAGTTTAAACTCAGTGTTCAAAACTACACTCGACATAATTGCACCACCTGTGTTAAAATTGCGCTCCCCCAAATCACAGTCACCTTGGTTCAATGATTATCTGCATGACGTCAAGCATAAAGCAAGAGGTCTAGAATGGAAATGGCGTCATTCAAAATTAGAAGTATTTCACTTTGCGTGGCGTGATGCTATCTTAGACTATAAGCATGCATTACTGGCTACAAAGCGGACTTACTACTCTGATTTGATCAACAAAAACAAGCATAACTCAAAGTTCTTGTTCGACATGGTGGCAACACTGATGCATGGACAACCACCTGTAGTTCGCTCTCGTTTTACAGCACAAGATTTCCTGGATTACTTTGGGAATAAAATAGAAGACATCAGGTTAAACATATCCCGGCATTCCTTAACCCAGCCACTACACCGTGCTATTGAGGTTGTCGCCACTACTGAGGTATTACCTAGATTTACAGAATTTGATAGTATCTCACTAGGCATGCTGACAAAACCCGTAATGTCAACAAAAAGCACAATCTGTTTATTTAATCCTATACCAACAAAACTGTTTAAGGACCTGTGGCCCACTCTTGGGCCGACTGTGCTGGAAATTATTAATCTTTCTTTAACTTCTGGATCTGTTCCTAAATGTTTCAAATCTGCAGTGATTAAACCATTACTTAAGAAACCTAATCTTGACCCTAGTGTATTGATAAACTATCGGCCGATATCAAATCTATCATTTTTCTCTAAAATTCTGGAAAAAGTGGTGTCACGGCAGCTCATAGACTATCTTACTGAGAATAATCTCTTTGAGCCACTGCAGTCTGCTTTTAGAAAATATCATTCCACAGAGACGGCTCTCACTAAAGTGGTGAATGATCTTC
The DNA here is from genome assembly GCF_902500255.1 of Thalassophryne amazonica. Lineage (NCBI taxonomy): Eukaryota > Metazoa > Chordata > Actinopteri > Batrachoidiformes > Batrachoididae > Thalassophryne > Thalassophryne amazonica. The sequence continues at coordinate 59,617,240 of NC_047120.1, read as the reverse complement.
TGCTTACAATGGATTCGGACACCACTACGGTTCTGTTGCTGTTAGATCTCAGTGCTGCATTTGATACAGTGGATCATCATATTCTCATTGATAGGATGGAAAATCATTTTGGGATTACTGGGAGTGCCCTTGCATGGCTGACGTCATACTTGACCAGTCATTCTCACTGTTTTGTACAGTAACACTACCTCTAACCTTAGTGACATGAAATTTGTGGTTCCACAGGGGTCTGTCTTAGGCCCCCTGCTTTTCTCCCTTTATGTAGCACCCCTTGGGCACATAGTGCAGCATTTTGGGATTACCTTTCACTGCTATGCAGATGATACTCAGTTATACATGCCGATAACTGCTGGAAATCTCGTTCACATAAAATCCTTAGAAGATTGCCTTGCAGCAGTGAGAAGTAGATTGGACTACTGCAATATTCTATTTTCTGGTTTACCGCAGTCTAGCATTAGGGGTCTCCAATTGGTTCAAAATGCTGCAGCCAGACTTTTGACACAAAGCAGAAAGTTTGACCACATTACACCCATTTTGGCATCCCTTCACTGCCTTCCTGTCCCAGTGAGATCAGATTTTAAGGTTCTGCTACTAACCTATAAAATTATTCATGGACTGGCACCTCCCTACCTAGCTGACCTAATTAAACCTTACGTACCGGCCCGGGATTTCCGTTCTCAGGGTGCAGGACTACTTTGTGTCCCTAAGGTGAATAAGAAGTCTGCGGGTCACAGAGCTTTCTCTTATCGTGCCCCTGTTTTGTGGAATGATCTCCCTGCATAAATAAAACAGTCAGACTCTGTGGAGATTTTCAAGTCCAGACTTAAGACGCACTTATTTTCCCTTTCATATGGCTAGCATACTGGTACAGTTTTGTTTTACGCTTTTTACTCTTTTAATTCATTTATTAGTAATTGGAGCGGGCTGTGGCATCAACTTTACCTAAATTCTGGGTCTTTTAGTGAAGTTTAGGGCTAGTGGCCGGCGATCACCTTAGTATTTCTCTGTTTTTCTTGTTGTTTAATGCTGGCAAATTATACAGTATTTTTTGTCTTTCTGATGTCTGATTCTGTTTTTTCTCTGTTTAAGGTGTAGATCCATCCAGAGATGGGAGTTGTATTTGTGTTGGCGATCCTCCTGTCCTGTGCGCCAATAGCATTTCTTGTATTTTCGTCCATGAATTGTTCTGTGAATTGTTTCTGTAATTTATGTTTGTAGCATGGCCCAAGCAGAGGGTCACCCCTTTGAGTCTGGTCTGCTTGAGGTTTCTTCCTCAGAGGGAGTTTTTCCTTACCACTGTTGCTCTGGGGGTTGGTAAGGTTAGACCTTACCTGTGTGAAGCACTTTGAGGCAACTCTGTTGTGATTTGGCGCTATATAAATGAAAATAAATTGAAATTGAAATTGAAATAATATATAAGATATACCTTACTGAATTTTCATGTACTCTGGTGCAACTTGTGGACTTAGAAATCACTTATTTGTTAATAATAATAATAATAATAATAATGGTAATTATAATGACTATTCATGTAGATCTTTCTCTATCAAAGCACTAAACAAAATAAAGTCCAACAATTAAAGAATAAATGCCAATAATAAAAGTACACAACAACAATGCACAAAAATCCCAAATTAAAGAGCTAATAATATAGAAAAAAGACGTGACGTATACTCCACTGCGACTTGTAATGAGGAAAATACAGTATATCCAAATATAAACCCTTTGTATTCACCAATATTTTAACTAGTAACTGAAGTTTAATTACATATTTTTCTAAGTGACTGTAATGGAATACAATTACTTGTATTTGGTAATTTAATTACATGTAACTAGTTACTACCCAACACTGACCTGACCTTTACCATTGAGGGATCGCACCAGTGTTGTAGCCGATATTTTGTACTATGCAGATGAATGCCATATTTTCCATGAAGAAAGGTTCACGATTTCTGTATAACTACTTAAAATGCACAAGGAAACATATTATTGAGTATCACCTGCTTTCTTTCTTTTTTTGTACAACTGCTTCACATTTTTCATATCAGCTACATACATATATGTGACATGCAGAGCTCGTACGAATGCATTAACATCAGTAAACACCAAAGACTGTATATACTCATCGGCCACTTTATTAGGTACACTTGTTTAATTGCTTGTTAACACAATCAGCCAATCACATGGCAGCAAATAAATGTATTTAGGCATCTAGACATGGTGAAATAATGAAGTTCAAATCGAGCATCAGAATGGGGAAAAAAGGTATTTAAACAGTGGTGGGCACAGGTAACTAACAAGTTAGCTTTGATAACCGCTAATCCGCTAACTGAAAAGTTAACTTTTATAACTATAAACTGATAAACTGATAAAAAAAATTAGCGGAAGCTACAGCTAACTAATAACCGCTAACTTTTAGTATTGACTCCAGTACACTGTCAGCTATTGACAAGCCAGTTTTGAGTTTAAGCACCACTGATGCTTCTGAGTAGAACCAAAGATGATCACAAACCCAACACAAACAGAGAGTCAGAGTTCCTGTCTTTGTGCGCCCTGCCCACTGCTGTAAGAAACAGTCATTTACATTCAACATACAGTCCGCCAGACGTGGGCAAAAGGTATAAACAGAAAAGCAGGTTCAACTTATGGTTTGATTTAAAAACCAAACTAATTCCACACAGTTTATTGATATTAACATTAACTCATCATTTTTGCAAAGTGAAACTATCACAAGTATATTTTAGTTTTAAAGTAATGCACTAATTCTGAAACTCTGAGCATTAAAACTCATAGATGGGAAATTGAGATTCTTCATCACTGGTTGGTTGTAAAAAAACAACAACACACGTCACTGTAACGTGTGTGTTGGTTTTTACAAATAAATCTGTATGTGTAAATATGTAAAAAAAGTTTTCATTTGTAAAAAAAAAAAAGAAAGGCATTTGCAAAACTGAAAATTCTGTTTAAGTGCGATACAGTGCACTGAATGGTGATCGTATGACAGCTGGATGCTATTTAGACTCCCATCCAGTAGATGGCGGTTTCAATGGATTTTGACCCAAAATGCATACATTTTTAGAGGTGATGATGCCAGAGTCAGGTGCTGTCACAATACCCCCAATAGGACAGCGCAGTCTCGTTTGAACCCCTGCATGATACCGTGGGATTTGACCACTTCCGGGGACAGCCTGCCAGTGTGCAACACAAACACAGCATCACTTCACACGGAAAGATGGTGTACTGTTTTGTTTTCGGCTGTGAAAAGTAGTCGCTAAAAGTGTAGCTTTTCCAGTTCTCAGTAGAGAAGTCAAGATAAGGCAAATGGAAGAGGTTGTGTCAGTAAGTTTTAGTGAGATTTACCGTGAATAGTGATCACAGGGCTGTCCCCAGAAGTACAATTGTTGTGTCATACACTCCTTCATTTAACGACTTTATCGCCCACCCTCAAATGAGACTACGGTGCCCAATTATAAATCAATTTATGGCTTAAAATTTCTTAAACTAAGAAGACAGAAAAAAGTTCACCACCTGTACAGTTGTCATGGAGGTGGAAACTATCTATAGAAACCTAAACTGGCTTTCATACCAGGCCTTAAACATGTTTATTCCTGCTCTAAAGTTGGACATTTTAACATAGACTTCAATAGGAACTTGCTCGCTTTTAGAGCCAGCCTCAAGTGGCCAGTTAAGGAACTGCAACTGTTTCCTTTTCCAGGTGGGCTTCATCCAAGACCATTGAAGCTTCCCGCTTGGTAAAAAGCCAAAGGGGTACAACGTCTCTGCTTCACATCCCTCTTGTATCTGCTATTCATACATGCCGCTCCATCGCCACATTTTCATATGTTTAGTTTGAGTAAATTCATTTGTATGAATTTGTCCTCTGCATGACCAGAGCTGAGTGGGGGGAACAAGGCTAATTTCCATCCCTGAGCAGCAGGGCACTCGCTGCATTTGAGACTATGCGGCTGAATGGATATTACAGATAATAATGCCATACGTTGGCTCCAATAAGCAACACGCCACTCTCACCGCTCCTCATCTTTCAGCCGCTCTTCATTTCCATTCACAGTTATTCAGTTCAGAGGCCAAGTGTGTAAACACAAAGCCATTTTAACTGTGTCAATCATAATCATTTCCAGTCAGGAGAAATCCGGCGTATTGGCGTCACTTCAAGCATGGTGAGCTCGTTAACGACACTGTGTGTGTTCTATTGTTATCCCCATTTCATCTATTTTTTATCGCATTTGAATTCATTATGCGTCTTTTGTTTACACAAATATCGCTTGTAGGTGTCAGCACAAAGTGAGGTTGACATTCTGCCTGATTGCAAATTAGAACAGAGAGAAAGATATGTGTTCTTCACAATCATCACTTTATTCTTACAAAACGAGGGAAGCTGTTCATAGAAAAAAATTGGCATTTAATTGACTGAAAATATATAAAATAATATTTGTTGAGCTGTGGTGCTTAAGATGATGCCTGAAGGCCTAAAAACTAATTTTCCTTGACAGCATTTACAGCTCATTTCAACACTAATATCAGACTATTCAAAAGGTTCAATATACTTCATTAAAATTTATAGAAAAACAATAAACTATTCATGCAGACTGTTTTTATTCTGAAAGGAGACATAAAGATAAAAATGTCAAATTTCCTGAATATAGTGTCACAATTTCACAGTTTCAAGTTCCAGCAGTTTGTGGTTCTTTTCACCAGAAAACCCCTCACCTCTAATACGCCCTCTAGTGGGGCGGCATAGCTAACCTATTGTTCATTTTGTCATAAAAGCACCAAATTGGGCACACATATTGTAAATTAACTGTTTATATTCAGATGTTGTGCCATCCTGGAGCTGACCTATAATGACCTATGAAGAATTATACAGCAGTCAAAATTTAAAATTGTTCCAATCATATTTAAAGGTACTCGTATACCATATTATTTGCCTTGGTCATAATGATTCCAAAAAGGTATAATTTGGACAATCTATGACTGAATGTTCTGGAGTTATGGGGTAAAAACACCAAAACTGGTGGCAAAGGTCAATTTCAGTTTGTACAGGGGTCAAAAAAAGTTGCCCCAGTTTTGCCCCAATTAAATAAATAAACAATTATGCAAATTATTGGTTGAGCTAATAGGACTGGAAAATTGAATAGTTTTTACTGTGTTGAATGCTTGGTATCCAAAGTAAAGGTCAAACAAGGTCAACGTCCATTGGATTCTATGACCTATGACATGTTACCCTGTAATATGATAACTAAGTATGGCAGGAAGTGCAAACTATTCCTTTTTAAAACCCTACGTATTAGCCCCACCAATAATTTTTATCACTTTTTACCAAAGTTGGAGCAACTTTAACTTTTGACCCCTGTACAAACTCAAATTGACCTTTGTCATCTTTTTTGCTGTTTTTGACCCTATAACTCCATAACATTCAGTCATAGATAGTCAAAACTATACCTTTTTGGAATCTTTATGATCAGGCAAATAATAAGGTACGAGGTCTGTTAGAAAACTATCCAACCTTTTTATTTTTTGCAAAAACTATATTGATTTGAATCACGTGCGATTGCATCAGCCAAGCTTGAACCTTCGTGCACATGCGTGAGTTTTTTCACGCCTGTCGGTTGCGTCATTCACCTGTAAGCATGCCTTGTGGGAGGAGTGGTCCAGCCTCCTCGGCGGATTTTCATTGTCAGGAAATTGGCTGATCGACTGCCGCTTTACTGCATCAAAATTTTTTCAGAAACTGTGAGAGACAGCCAGGTGGAAACCATTTGGAAAATTCAGATGGCTTTCGGTGAAGATCTTATGGGGATCACACACATTAAGGAGTGTTACAACCGGTTTAAAGACGGCGCACAATGGCGGAGGGCGCGCCGCGCTCCGAGCGGCGATCGACAGGCTGAAACGACCAGATCATTTCCAAAGTGAAGGCTGTGTTGATCCAGGACGTCGTCTGACTACTACAGAAATGGCAGAAGATGTGGACATAGCACTTTTTCGGCACATTCCACTGTTACAGGAGTTTGTGTCATGGAAAGAGGAGCGGAGGAATTCGCCACGGAGCCGCTAATGGCGCAGGACAAACGCACCTCCGTGTTGGTCTCACAGGACATGTTCTAACATGCCCAGCTCTTGCACCATTCGGAAGATTCAGACAGCTTTCGGTGGCTTTTCAGTCGTGTGACTATCCGAGAAATTGTGGACGAGCTGGACATGCCACAACATGTCCTGTGAGGCTTCATCACGGCATTGCTTTTTTGTTGTGTGCCTCCATCCCGTCGCGTGAATTCCTCCGCACGTCTTTTCATGACAAAAAACTCCTGTAACAGTGGAATGTGCCATTCATTTCCAAAGTGAACGCTTTGTTGATCCGGGACGTCGTCTGACTACCAGAGAAATGGCAGAAGAGTTGGACATCAGCACTTTTTCGGCATCACTCAAAGCGTGCTCACAGGCAAATGACGCAACCGACAGGCGTGAAAAAACTCACACATGCGCACGAAGGTTCAAGCTTGGCTGATGCAATCGCACGTGATTCAAATCCATATAGTTTTTGCAAAAAATACGAGGTCTATGAGAAAAGTATCGTACCTTTTTATTTTTTTCAAAAACTGTATGGATTTGATTCATATGTTTTTATGTTAGCCAAGCTTGAACCTTCGTGCGCATGCGTGAGTTTTTCCATGCCTGTCAGTTGCGTCATTCGCCTGTGGGCAGGCTTTGAGTGAGCACTGGTCCACCCCTCTCGTCGTTGTTTCGTTGCGAGGAAATGGCGGAATGATTTGGGCTTTTTTCCATCAGAATTTTTTCAGAAACTGTTAGAGACAGGCAGCTGGAAACCATTCGAAAAATTTATCTGGCTTTCGGTGAAAATTTTATGGGCTTCACAGAGAATAAGGAGTGTTACTACAAGCTGGACATGAGCCATTTTCCGGCAGATTTCACTTTTAACAAGAGATTTTGTCATGGAAAGCTGCGCGGAGGCTTCGCGCGTCACGACCGATTCGCTGATGGAGCGAGACAAAGGAACACCTCCGTTTCGGAGTGCCAGGGGACAAGTTGGGACATGCCTAGCTCGGCTTTCAGTGCTTACCAGTCGAGTGAGTATAAGAGAAATTGTGGAGAGCTGGGCATGTCCCAACTTGTCCTCTAACACTCCGAAACGGAGGTGTTCCTTTGTCTCGCTCCATCAGCGAATCGGTCGTGATGCGCGAAGCCTCTGCGCGGCTTTCCATGACAAAATCTCTTGTTAAAAGTGAAATCTGCCAGAAAATGACTGATGTCCAGCTCTTGTGTTAACCAGAGAAATTGCACACGACGGTCCCGGCTCCACACAGCGATCTGTTTAGAAATGATGTGGTGGTTTCTGCCTCTCGGAGCGCGGCGCACTGAGCGCCATTGTGGGCCATCCTTAAAGCTGTAGTAACACTCCTTATTCTCTGTGAAGCTCGTAAAATTTTCACCAAAAGCCAGATAAATGTTTCGAATGGTTTCCAGCTGCCTGTCTCTAACAGCTTCTGAAAAAATTCTGATGGAAAAAAGCCCAAATCATTACACCATTTCCTCGCAATGAAACAACGAGAAGGGTAGACCAGTGTTCAAAGCCTGCTCACAGGCGAATGACGCAACCGACAGGCGTGGAAAAACTCACGCATGCACATGAAGGTTCAAGCTTGGCTGACGTAAAAACATATGAATCAAATCCATATAGTTTTTGAAAAAAATAAAAAGGTCCTTTACTTTTCTCACAGACCTCGTAAAAAGGTTGGATAGTTTTCTAACAGACCTCGTATACCTTTCAATATGACTGGAACATTTAAAAATTTTTACCCCGTGTAATTCTTCATTGACCCCTGTAGGTCATTAGAAGTCAGCTCCAGGGTGCCTCGATGTCTGAAAATAAACATTAGTTAATTTAGAATATGTGTGCCAAATTTGGTGTTTTATGACTAAATGAACAAATGTTATGGAAATTATTGCTAAGCTGCACCACTACTCTTAGAAACAATGAACTAGAACTTGATGAGCTGCAACTTAAAGGTGATGACAGGTGCCGCTACAATTGGTTGAATTTATGGTATGTCCATAAGACACCCCTGAATGATATGAAGACAGTGCACAGCACAACGTCAACAGCAATATTCTGAACACACCCCAAAACCCTTCGCACCATACCTTATGGCTCTGCTAGAACAGAACCAAAGTGTTTTCTGCTGATTGACTTTACATAACCACAGGTTTCCACATCAATCGCCCTACTGACCAGACACAAAGTTAAAATTTGTTTTTGACAATTCTTTCCTAGCTTGACTGAGGACTGTTTCCCAATTACAAAAGCAACAACAACATTTGAACATTGCACCCACTCATTTCAACCTCGTGTACAAAAACATGCTTCCTTATCCATTATATTTGTCAAGATACAGGAATGGATCTTGTCTCGAACTAGTCGAGAGTCTCTTGTTTTTGTTTTCCTACACAACAGTACCCGGAGGCATGAAGACAGTGATGGCTATGGCAATGTGACATTCAGCCCCAGTGACCTTGACCTTCACCCAAATGATTAACCTCTGCCTGACGTTGCCAGGGCAATTCTAGAACCCATCTAAGTGTATGCCACATTTGGTCCAAAATGGGTTGAATATCAAATTACTTGACCTTTGCCAAAATGTATCTGCTTTAAGGGCAATTTTGGGATCAACTTTCATTGGTATACCAATTTTGGTAGATATCACCAAAAAACTTGACCTGAGTCCAAGTGACTGACCTTTGGCAAATTTGACCTTGCCAGGCAATTCCAGAACCTACCCCATGAGTGTGCCAAGTTTATGGACACTGCAGTGAAAATCAAAAGTTTGACCTGTTTAAGGATAATTCCAGTGTTGACCTTCATCCACATACCCAAGTTTGGTGGAAATTGGACAAAGTACCTGAGAGGAGTTGGGGGACAAATGTCCATACAGAGGATGATTTATTAAAATGTAAAAACATCCAATTAAACTGGACTACTGACTGAACTTCAGTTGCTGTGTGAATTCTGGTTTCCAAATTGTCAGTCCAGATCCTACGTGTATAACATAACTTCCTCGGACATATTCAGGTTAATATACTTTTTCAGAGGAAGGTTTATTTCCCAAGTCTGCTTATCCTCAAATTCTAAAAGTGAGAGGGGGGAGGAAGGAAAGACTTCCTGTTGCCACTGCAATCGAGGCTGTTAAGTGGTGATACTGGGTCCCTGGGGTCATCTCTTAAAGTATCTTAAAAGCCCAGACAGTGTCTGGCTATAATAAGATGTTATTGAGAAGACTTCTCCTGACCCCATCTACCTCCTGCTATCACAAACTGTGGCACTGACTCCTCGCTGCTCCACGTTGAAGTTATTTTAAGAGTGTTTGGAAGGAACAGAGTCAGCACTATACTTATCCAGGTAGATGTTTGGTTTGTGTGCAGGCTGTAGTTCAGTGCTGCACAACTCTTGGGGGGGGGAGCGCATATCAGGTCCTGTGGAGAAGGAGAAAAAGACGAGCATTGTGCAAATGAGTGTTTGTGGTTGGGCAGAGGAGTAAGTGCCTGTGGGCGGATCCCTGGGTCACTAGGTACAGTGATGATCAGTGTGTTTGAGGTGTCTGACCACTGCTGGCTGCACTATAATCCTATGATTAGACTCTGTAGACCACTTTAATGAAGGTTGGCTTTAATGGTTGTGCGTTTGGACCATTTTGTTGGGAGTGTGTGTTTATTGTAGCATGTGGCTTCATCGACCGCTAGGCCGCCTCAGCGTGATGCTTGATGCACAGGTCCAGATATAGCAGCGACCCTCACCGAACTTTGTCAAACAACACTCTTCATGGTGTTATTATTTGTTAACGGTCATTGTGACATCCAGAGCTGTCGAGACTTGGCGTCCACTGCAAAGTTATGTTGCATCAATCTGCAAATGTTAAATTTCAAGATGGTTTAAGTGCTCAACCAAGGACAATCATAAAATCATCCAACAGACACAATTCACAGATATGGCAATCTGACATTTACCCTCAATAACCTTGACCCCCAACAGTTGACATTTGACAAACTTGACTCTACCTGGACAATTAGGAATTTGACTTGATAAAGGTCATAGTCAAGGAATTTGGTTTTCGACCTGGTTTCAACCAAATGTGTCACAGACTGAAGTCGATTCCAGAAGTGCCCTGGTGAGCTCGGCCAAAGGTCAATCATTTGGGTGAAGATTAAGATCACTGGGATCAAACACCAGACTGCCATAGCCCTTACTGACCATGGTACTATTACCAAGTATATAATAAAGAGTGTGGGAATTTAAACCAAATATATATCTTGTGTGAGTTTTCTTAAAAACCTGAACTCGTTTTGGTTGATGATCAGTTTATTATCACTGATTATTCTCCCATTTGCTGTCATGATGAAATCATACATTGGGCTGTAAATCAACAAAGTACCATATTTTCCAAAGTAATTCATGTTTGAAATGTGGTGCTACCACGTCATCCAACAAGAAGCAAAATTAATTTAATCAGGGCGTTATTAATTTGTAATGCAAACAAAGCGTTGGGGAGCACAAGCTAATGAGCTAATTAATGTTCCTGAAACAGGTAGAAAACATGAGTAATAATGTGTTGTAAAGGTAGTATGGTAATAGTAGTGCAGTAACTGTAGTACAGTAACAGAAGTGCAGTAATAGTAGTGAGGTAATAGTAGTGCAGTAAAAGTAGTGCAGAAATAGTAGTGTGGTAATAGTATTGTGGTAATAGTAGCGCAATAATAGTAGTGCAATAATAGTAGTGTGGTAATAGTAGTGCGGTAATAGTAGTGTGGTAATAGTAGCACAACAATAGTAGTGCAATAATAGTAGTGTGGTAATAGTAGTGCGGTAATAGTAGTGTGGTAATAGCAGTGCAGTAATCGTAGTGCAATAATAGTAGTGCAGTAATAGTAGTGCAATAATATATATATCTTGTGTGAGTTTTCTTAAAAACCTGAACTCGTTTTGGTTGATGATCAGTTTATTATCACTGATTATTCTCCCATTTGCTGTCATGATGAAATCATACATTGGGCTGTAAATCAACAAAGTACCATATTTTCCAAAGTAATTCATGTTTGAAATGTGGTGCTACCACGTCATCCAACAAGAAGCAAAATTAATTTAATCAGGGCGTTATTAATTTGTAATGCAAACAAAGCGTTGGGGAGCACAAGCTAATGAGCTAATTAATGTTCCTGAAACAGGTAGAAAACATGAGTAATAATGTGTTGTAAAGGTAGTATGGTAATAGTAGTGCAGTAACTGTAGTACAGTAACAGAAGTGCAGTAATAGTAGTGAGGTAATAGTAGTGCAGTAAAAGTAGTGCAGAAATAGTAGTGTGGTAATAGTATTGTGGTAATAGTAGCGCAATAATAGTAGTGCAATAATAGTAGTGTGGTAATAGTAGTGCGGTAATAGTAGTGTGGTAATAGTAGCACAACAATAGTAGTGCAATAATAGTAGTGTGGTAATAGTAGTGCGGTAATAGTAGTGTGGTAATAGCAGTGCAGTAATCGTAGTGCAATAATAGTAGTGCAGTAATAGTAGTGCAATAATAGTAGTGCAATAATTGTAGTGCGGTAATACTAGTGCGGTAATAGTAGTGCAATAATAGTGTAGTTATAGTAGTGCGGTAATAGTAGTGTGGTAATAGCAGTGCAGTAATCGTAGTGCAATAATAGTAGTGCGGTAATAGTAGTGTGGTAATACAGGTGAGCCCTGTTAACTTGCGTGAGTTGGGTTCCACAAAGTCGGACCACGAGTTATCTGAAACCACAAATTAACAAGGTTGACAAAAAAAAAAAATTAAAATCAGCTTACCTTGCCACCATTTGAAGCGTAGATTAGTTCTTAAAGAAAGTGTAGATCTTAGGTTGTAACAGACATTCCTCCAGTTCTCTCCTCAAGTCACGAAGATGAATTTGCATCTGGATTTTCTTGGCCTCATAGCCTACACGGTTGTACAGTTTCATCATCTCAGCGTAGATGACTCTTTCCTGGATGGTTATGATTTCTCCATCTGGACTGAGTTCAGGATCATCTTCTTCCAACTTATGTTGTTGCACTCCAGTGATGAGAGCTTTATCACTGCGGATTTCAGGTACAATCGGCATCTTCATCTATGGTGGCCCAGGTCTAGACGAGCTCCTTCATAGATGAACACTGCTGGTCCTGCATCACAGCTAGAAGTTGCTGAAAGGTGGGCATCTGGAGGTCTTCCTGGGTGAAGCCCATGAAGTCGACGTCATCTTCATTAATATCTGCAGGCTGATTGGTGGATGGCTTGCTGCTGGTGAATGGCTCGCTGCTGGTGGATGACTGGCTGCTTGTGAATGGCTGAGGTATAAGTTGGCTCAGTGGAACTGGATCTTAGCTGCTGAAGGGATCTCAAAGGGCCTTGGTCCAACATTTCTTGACAGAGTCCTTACAAATGGACTTCCAGGCAATGTCCACCTTATGGATGACCTCTTTCAAATTCATCTCTCGCAGAAAGGTCTGGATCCTGGAGTCCACTGACACCATGTCCTTGATGAGTTTCTTTCAGGAAAGTTGTTTCAGCGTGCTGATGACTCCTTGGTCCATGGGCTGGATCTTGCTTGTGGTGTTCTTTGGTAGGTACATCACTTTAATCTTTCCACATCTCGAAACCAGGGTCTTAGCTGGGGGATGAGTGGGACAGTTATCCAGGAGTAGAACGGCCTTCTCTTCCACTCCATGGTTGCGTAGGTGCTTTCTCACCAATGGTACATGAACCATTCCTGGAGGATGGAGGCTGTCATTCAGGCATTGTGGGAGTTATCATAAAGCAGGGGGAGAGTGTCCATATTCACATGATGGAAGAATCTTGGAGACCGAAATTTTCCATTCATCAGTGGGGCCAGCTTATGATCTCCTTCCCAGTTGGTGCAGAGCAGCAGGTTCACTCCACACTTCCTTAGACTGCTTGAAGCCATGGGATGCACTTGGGTCTTGTCTTGCAGCAAGGGTAGTCGTAGGCAGCGCTCTGTAATAAAGACGCCTCTCGTCAGCACCGTAAATCTGCAATGCTGACAGGTTCTCTTCTTTGACCACGACTTGACATTGAGGAAGAAAGGCCTCAGCAGATTCAATGTCCACTGAACAGATCTCCCCAGTGATGGTCTTCTTGACAATGCTATGTTGTTTCTTCCAGTGGTGCAGCCATCATTGTGAATTTTTGAACACTGAAGAACCTCCCATCACCTCACTGAAATGTTCAGCCTTGAACTGGATGATGGGGCCAGAGATGGGAATGCCCTCAGTCCTATGGATTGTAAACCAGTTGAAGAGGGCCTTGTCCAGAGCTGAATTCTGCACTTGGGGAACCCTCCTCCTTTTTAGCTCTTCATCACTGTCTACTTCTTTTTTGTTGTTTCCGCCAATCATGGAAGGTTGACTCGACCACCCTTCTTCTTGACAAACATTGGTTCTTAATTCCCAACACAGGCCCTCTGGATAATTCTAAGATTTTCAGTAACAGATCTGGATGTGACTTTCCTCTTTGCATCCTTCCCGTGGCCGGACATGATGGCCACTTACACTCTTGCTTGCTTTAACAAACAACAACTTGCTTTAAAAATTTGCTAGCTTGCTTGAAAATCTTCGCTAGACTTGCTCGAGATAACGTGGACACTCCAACAAAGAAACACTGATCTGATGCGGTTCAGTTACCCTCGTGCTCAATGCATGCTCACGCCCGAGGTGCTTGCAATCTTGCTTGCTTTAACAAAACTTGCTTTAGCAACTTGCTTGCTTTAAAATCTTTGCTGAACTTGCTCAAGATGACGTGAACTCTCTGACAATGAAAGTCTGATATAATAGTCAGTACAGTAATATGTAGGCCCATGAGATAACCGCGAGTAAAGCCGAATCACGACTTACACGTGCGTGAGTTAACAAGGCTCACCTGTAGTATGCTTCTTTTGGCCACTGAACACATGATCATACAAACAGTAAATGTTTGAAAACTCTTCTGCAAAACATTTGTAAAAGATAACAGACTTACTTTAGCTGATTGCTGTTGCTGTTCTTGTTGTCTCACTCAGTCCAAACAAGTGTTGTTCTGAGTGCTATAAAAAGCTATATTCCCTGTTTTTAGTCCAGAGTGTGGTGGTGGGCATCTTTCTTCTTCTTCCTTCTTCTTGTTCTTCCTCCTCCTTCTTCTTCATCTTCTTGTGAATCGTTTTACCTCATTCAATATACAGGAGCAGCTTGCCACATATATAGACAGTGCCATCTTATGGCCATAGATGACAAAGCAATTTCTAAAAGTATGTTTTATACAAGTTGCATCGCAGTTTAACCCTCTGGGGCCGACACTGTCATATACGACGGCTAAGACCAAGCTTTACTAAATTGTAAATAACTTTTTAATGATATGAGATAGAAACGTACTTTTGTTTTTGCTGAAAAGTTAACTCCACGGACTTTTGAGCCACCGTCCACCATCTTTGTACTCCTCATAGAAGCTGTGTGATGACGTGCGCAATGTGAGTGTCCAATCGGAACTGGTTCACTGTCACATGGTTTTCCAAAATCCAATCATAGGGCAGATTCACCTCACATGGCACACCAAAGATTGTTTTTAGGAGTTATGTGTTACTAGTTGGCCTGTTTGAATAGCCCCCTGGGTGCTCCAATGGGCCATGCGCCATTACGCACAGTGAAAGTGAAAGTGAGCAGACGGAGCAGACAGAGAGCCTCTCATACAATCTCACATGCTCAAACAGAGTGTGTGAGTATCAGGATTGCTCGACTAGTTTTCCTGTGAATGTTACTGGATAAGCCTGTGGTGAGCTTGCCGGAGCAAGGGGGAAGGGGCCGCTTAATAGAGCGAGGGGCCACTCCTCAAACTGAATGAGCCTCAAAGTGTAAATGTTGCTTTCAGAGCAGGAGAGAACAAACACACAGTCAACTTCATAGAAGGAGAAGTTTGTGATGTGACCTTTGTGTAATAACAGACAGAAATTGCTTTGAGATGAAGACAAACAAAATGCATAGACCATTTTGTATATATTGTTCAAAATGTGCATTTGTGTTTATTGGTTTGAACCTTTTTGTTGTACAGTCTTTCACACAAGAGCCCAAATTACCCTTATAAAGTGTCAAAACAGTTGTTTATTATAGTTTGCTGTGTGTTTTGAATAAATGTGTGTGGAAAATTATTTCCGCTTTACTTTTTCCTTTCTTATTTCTGATTGTAAACCTTTATTACACTTATAAAACACAACTATAGTATATATATTTTGAAAGTACAGGTTGTCCTGAAAAAGAGACATAAAACTTGATTGTGGCATGCAGGGAGAGCTGTTAACAGCAATAATAAAGCATTTATGCCAGGCGAGTGAACTGTCCCAAAAATGCCCTTAGACCCCAGAGGGTTAAGTCGTAGGACCTCCCAAACCAGTTACAAAAAAATAAATAAAATAAAATAAATAAACCCACAACATACAACATATAGGCTAGAAAATATGGTGAAAATATCTTTTACTTTTATACGAGGTCTGTTAGAAAAGTATCCTACCTTTTTATTTTTTGCAAAAACCATATGGATTTGAATCACATGTGATTGCATCAGCCAAGCTTGAACCTTTGTGCGCATGCGTGATTTTTTTCACGCCTGTCAGTTGCGTCATTCGCCTGTGAGCACGCTTTGATTGAGCACTGGTCCACCCCCCTCATCGAATTTTCATTGTGAGGAAAATGTCTGAACGGCTGGAGCAGTGCTGCATCAAATTTTTCCAGAAACTGTGAGAGACAGCCAGGTGGACACCATTCGGAAAATTCAGATGGCTTTCAGGGACGATTTTATGGGCATCACACAGATTAAGGAGTGTTACAGCCGGTTTAAAGACGGCGCAGAATTTTCCGAATGGTTTCCACCTGGCTGTCTCTCACAGTTTCTGAAAAAATTTTGATGCAGCAAAGCGGCAGTCGCTCAGCCATTTTCCTCACAATAAAATCCGCCGAGGGGGCTGGACCACTCCTCCCGCAAAGCGTGCTCACAGGCGAATGACGCAACCGACAGGCGTAAAAAAACTCAAGCTTCAAAGTTCAAGCTTGGCTGATGCAATCACACATGATTCAAGTCCATATGGTTTTTGCAAAAAATAAAAAGGTTGGATACTTTTCTAACAGACCTCGTATCACAGCACATTATTCAAACAATATACGTTTCCCATAACTTTTAGTTTTTGGTTCCATCCCCAATTGCTACAGTGTTGACGTGTCCTTGAGAAATACAATTATCCACAAACACTGGGGTATGTCTCCCCCACATGGTCTGCAGTCAAAAACTGAAGGATGAAGAAACTGCCATAAATGCTGTTTTTCTACAAAGACACACTTTTCATTTACACAAATTTTTGTGTGTTTAATGGAGTAAAACTTCCAGTAAGCAACAGTGCCTCAGGGTGATATTAGTTTCCCCGTCCATTCTAAACTGCTTTATCCTCTCAGCCTTTTATTTTAATCATTATTTTCCATCCAGCCAGAGATTCAATTTCATGCAAACCTTTTGGACATAATCATTTTTGAGCAGTAGAACTTTGTTATCTTATGGCTTGGCCTTTTTTGCTTCACATATTTGGCCGTCTCTGTGTCTCTTTTAAAGATACTACATAAAAAAAAATCATCTGCAATTAGAATATTTCATGCATTGAGGATGAGCAGAGGAAGAAGAGGAGACGGCACGGTGCAAAATAAGCAGCGCGTTGAGACATGATGTGGATTAAAATATTCTGATGACTTTATCACACTGAAATCTGACTATTAGTCCCACTGTGCGCTCAGCTGGAGTGTGTTTGGTTTGCGAAATGCAATGAGGTGTAAATCAACAGTCATGGAGCTAAACTACAACTAAATGAAATCAAAATAAGAGCTACAAAAAGAAAGATTCTTCAAAGATTTGACTCGGGGCCAAAGCTATTAAGAGTGATATATGGACTGTTTTTTTTCTGCAGGATCTTTACTCACACTGGACACACACACAAATAATAACTTGCCTATCAGAGCGGTTCTCAGCAGCTGACCTTTCGCAGCCACACACAGGTTTCTGTCTGCTGGCTCAGCACCTCCTGGATCTGTCCCCGTTAGTTTGTCTGCACCTCTTCATCATCTTTTTTTTTTTTTTCCACTGTAGACTTGTCTAAAGCCTCTTTACACTTTCTCCTCATTTTGTTTTTTGTTTTTTTACCCGAGGCCATCAAATATGACCATCAGGTATTGCGAAAGCTTTGCATCAGTCCGTCTGTCTGTCTGTGTTCAGCATAAGTCCAGTCCTATTACTCCCAGAGTCTTCAAATTTACAGGGAACATTCTTGGGACACAGATCTTGGACAAGTTCAAAGGTGGTTAACCTTGACATATTTTAAGAGATATTTTAAGAGGCTAAAAACTCACATTCTGTTTCAATCTGTTCAGTTTTGTGTTTGAGTGGTGGGCGTAACAGCCAATCAGAGTAGAGCTGCACATCCCACCTTCATTTAGGTCCTTCAGACTTTTTTTTTTTTGAGTAAATGCTTCAGGGGAGCATTAGCATGGCTAAAACCTTTCTGCCCCCCCAGACCTCCCGACGTTTTAAGCATTTTTATTTTTTTGCCTTTCAGCTTCTGGGGGGGGGAGCTCCACCTCACCCAGACACCGCCCCCAAATTACAGCCCTCTTAACCCCCGTGCCACTTTAAGCATTTTTTAATGTTTATGTAAATTAATATTTAAAGGTTTGACAGTAGGGCTGCACAATATGGCCAAATCGCAATATTGACATATCAATATGATATACAATATCACTATGATTTCACACAAAGTGCAGCAACAGTGAAAATTAAACATTCTTAAACAAAATAGGAATAATACCACACTCATTTTGCACTTACCACAAGGTTAGGATACAATGCCCTCCAAAAGTATTGGAACACTTGGTATTTCATGCATTATATGTTCGATGTCGCTGACATTAATGAGCGAAGCTCTTCACTATCTGTGTATATATCATCAAACGATAATTTAAAATTAAATAATTGTTGCAGAATGTACCATCTGTTTGTGTTGTCCACTTTGTGGCTTTGTCTACCATGGGCAGATTTTTTTGTGCCATTTCTGGTTTATGGCTTTTTATGACTTTTTACGACAATGTTGTCCAGTTTGTGGCTTTTTTCCCCCCTATGGGGAGATTTTTTGTGCCATTTCCGGGTTTGTGCCATCGTCTACCATAGAGCATATTATGTAAAACCTAGTGAGAAATAAACACTTCTTAAGCTGAAAATGCTGTTTTTGGAACCTAATAATACCTCTGAGCATATTTACAAGACACTTCACGGATGTTAGCATGGTGACATCACAGGCTAGTCGCTAGCTGCAAAACTCCATTTTGTTTGTGTGCAAATATATCCTCTTTGTCATATATTATGGAAAAGCTAGCGAGCAATAAACACTTATAAAGATGAAAATGGTGTTTTTGTAACTTGATAACACCTCTGGAGTAATTTACAAGACATTTTGTAGACGTTAGCGTGCATGTGCTAACTTCTGCTAACTCAAAGCTAACTTCCTATGGAGTTAAATTTGTCTCAATAAAACCTGCAAATGCACAGAGGGTGATCTACAAATATTCCTTGATTTACACAACTTCCACTCTTAAAACACATATATTGTTTTTGATTGACTGATTGATAGAGGGGCTTTATTGAACATGTACAAAATGTACGTAAGACAATAGGATCTTAATAATTAAATTAAACTTAAATTAAACTGCAAATTATAAAGAACACAATGCTCATAAAACATGGTATTTTAGTATTGTGTTATATTTTTTTCATTCTATGCACTCTTACCAGATTGATGTGCAATCAGGTCCATAAGAATTTAGAGAGTGACACAATTTTCATCATTGTCCCTCTGTACATCAACACAATGGCGCTGAAGTAAAACAATCAAGATGCGCTTTTTGAGCTTTTATTCAAGGGGTTTAACAAAATTATCACATTAACCATAGAGGAGTTATGGCATGTTTATGCATTGAATACGGGGCCAAATATAGCCAAATATAGCTAAATATAATGTCATCAGTTTTACAGCGAGTTTTCTTTAAACAAGCCATGAGATGGATACATGAACATTTGCAAGTCAGTGAATACCTCTTGGAGTTGGTTTATGGGAGGTCAATCTGATACAGGTTACATCTCCACCCAAAGCTGGTACCCATTTGAGCTGAGCAGACTGGAACAATGTGCTTGAAGTGTCTTGTTCAAGGATACAAAGAAGTAACTTGACCGGGAATCAAACCCAGATAGTCGAACTTGCCCACTGAATACATCCTAAACTTCTATACATCAATCATTAAGAAATACAAAAAATATGGTACTGTGATGAAACAGACAAAAATTGCACTATGCATATGATCACAGTCAAAGATGATAAGTCCTTCAGAGCTGTCAGGGGTGTCTTGGTAGCTTCCCTCACAAGTCTCCTTTTTGTACAGTTGCTTGGTTTTAAAGAACTGTCTACTGCAAACAGATTTTCCATACAGTACTGTAGTACTGTTTGGATTTTTTTTATTGATTGATGGAAATACATAAACCAGTGCAAAGGTGCCGCAGTGTTGAGGACCCCAGTAGCTGTAGAAGATCAAGTAGATGCCCATGGGTGAAGCATGGTTAGTTCTGAGAGGTGTGCATGAATCTGTCACCTGCCTGGGTAAATGCCATCCAGGACTCACGACGGCTAAAGAAAACTGTAAAATGCTCAAAGCAGTCCATCTGGCACCAACAACTATGCAACATTCAAAGTCATTTAACCCTCTGGGGGTATATATGCTTTTGTTGTGTTTTATAAGTGTAATAAAGGTTTACAATCAAAAATAAGAAAGAAAAAAGTAAAGCGAAAAATAATTTTCCACACACATTTATTCAAAACACATAGCAAACTATAATAAACAACTGTTTTGACACTTTATAAAGGTAATTTGAGGTCTTGTGTGAAAGACTGTACAACAAAAAGGTTCAAACAATAAACACAAATGCACATTTTGAACAATATATACAAAATGGTCTATGCGTTTTGTTGTCCATTGATATGTTAAAGAATGCTTTACGCAGAGAAAGCAACAGAGTTATCCTGATAGTTACACACTCTTTGTTTGAGCACGTGAGATTGTCATCAGAGGCTCCCCGTCTGCTTAAAACTGATCGCTGTGCGTAATGGCGCAGGGCACACTGGATGTACTCATTGGAGCACCCAGGGGGCTATTCAAATGGGTCAACTAGTAACATATCACTCCTAAAAACAATCTTTGGCTTTTCACGTGAGGTAAATCTGCCCTACGATTGGATTTTGGAAAACCATGTGATGGTGAATCAATTCCAATTGGACACGCACATTGCACACGTCATCACACAGCTTCTATGAGGAGTACAAAGATGGCCGATGGCTGGCTCGAAAGTCCCCGGAGTTGATTTTTCAGCAAAAAAAAAAAAAAAAGTAAGTTTCTATCTCATATCATTAAAAAGTTATTTATAATTTAGTAAAGCTTGGTCTTAGCTGTTGTATATGACGCTGTCGGCCCCAGAGGCTTAAATATGATTTCTTCCCCATTCTGATGATTTGTTTGAACTTCAAGAGATCCTCTTGAACATGTCTAACATGCCTAAATGCATTAGGTTTCTGCCACGTGGTTGGCTGATAGGATATTTGCTTTAAGGTGCAGTTGAATAGGTGTATTTAATGAAGTGGAGATCAATCCCAAATTCCCAGTGCCAAAACCTAACTCAATCAAAGAAGTGCTGTCACGAACAAAACTGGTGGTTTGTGAAACTCACAGTTATCCTGCAGAACAAAGTGATTTGGAATATGACCATTGCCAAAATGCAGAAAGCCTGATTTGTGGTTACTTGGTTGAAGTTCTTTCATTTCAACACAATGTTACACAGACAGACAGACAGGCAGGCAGATGCTCAACTTGCAGGTGGAAACACGCTTTAGTTGGCAGAGCCAAGACAGGAGACACAGACAAAGTTGGCCCAACCTAGGCAAAAAAAAAAAAAAAACACAAGCTGGAAAAACAGCTTTGGTGCACCTCGGCAGAAATTCTACCAAAAATCTCTGAACTCCACTGGAAGTGATTAATGGATCCCTACAAAATGTGCTTGAACATTTGATGTTCATACGATGGAGGCGGAGAAACCTGTCCAGCAAGTCAGTTACAGAGTCTCTCGTAGGTTTCCAACTGGGTGAAGATCTACAGACATTCACCCTGAACAAAATATTCGGAGGAGGCATTACAGAAGAGCACGCACTCCCTTTAGGAGCGGAATGTTTTATCAGGGATGAATGCGATCTCTCAGTTTGCTGCAGTGAAAACCTGACTGATGCGCTGAGGTTTGGTTTCTAAAAGATCCCCCCACCCACCTACTGAGCTGCTCGGCTAATGAATGAACAAAGAAAGTAAAAGTCCAGCTAGTCAAACTCTAGACTTTCCAAAAAGGCGCTTGTACAAACAGTGTAACTTGATACAACCTCAGGTCGGCTGGTTTTCAGATAAAATTGTTGGCAGCAAAAGCGACTGGGCGGGATAGAAGAACAGCGCGTTGTTGGTTCATTACTGAACATTCTGAAAACCGTCAATGATTATAATCAATGAGGCAGCACTAATAATCAAAAACAGGTTACCACACATCATGTTGTCCGTTAACCAAGGGATAGCTGTTATATCATATTAAAAAAAGACATGATTATATTAAATGATCAAGATAACAAAAACTAAAACAAAAATAAATAAATAGAATATCTGCACAGTGTAGACAAGGAGCACTGTAGATATATCACAAAAATATCATAGTTATTTCTGTAATGGACCTTTGTAGTGTGATAGTGGGGATTTTTGTGCACATTTCATTACCACTAATAGCACACACACTTGATACTTTCACCACAGATATACCACGTGGAATAGATAATTCGGCATTCGGCATGAATGTTCTTCATAAATCAGTGTTTGAGAAAAAAGTGCTGCCCACTTGAAAAATCCAATATGGCGGCCAGGTAGGGGTCAACGAAGAATTACACGGGGTCAAAATTTAAAAATGCTCCAATCATATTGAAAAGTATAACACATTATTTGTCTGATCATAAATATTCCAAAAAGGTATAGTTTTGACTATCTATGACTGAATGTTATGGAGTTATAGGGTAAAAACAGCAAGAATTGAATTTTAGAGCTGTTTGTTGCATATTAATGAGGATAACGTCACTTTTGTAAATATTAACTCTTACAATACATGATAGACAGAGGAGCAAGGGTGATGGTCAAGTGGTTAGTACGCTTGGTTTTCATGTGGAAGATTCCCGGTTCAAACCTCACCCCTGCCACGATTCTCCATGTAATGTGGAGTCTTGTCAGGAAGGTGTAAAACATCTGGTGTAAAACCTGTGCCAATTCAACATGCAGATCCACCTCAGTTTTGCTGTGGCGACCCCGAGGGAGCAGCCGAAGAGACTTACCTTTACACTTGATACTTACACAATAAGTACACCATGGGGAGAAGATAAGCTCCTAAGATTTTAGGGTTCATATATTCATATATATATATATATATATATATATATATATATATATATATATATATATATATATATATATATATATATATATATATATATATATATATTAATGAGTGAGACCTATGTGCCATCAGCCCCATTGGTGCAGTGCTTATCCCTGGATACTGTAGCATGAAGTGAATGACAGTCTGTAACTGTGCCCTGGACAGGTTGCCAGTCCATCTCAGGTTATTTCCCCAGCCCAGGCTGGTAGTCATATACAGCTGGGTGGACTGAGACAAAGTCTTATCTAAGGACACACACCTGGAAACAAACCCAGGTCAATATGTTGCCTGTGTGTACGACAGCACGAGCATATCTGGATTACATCTTTTTGGCTCCACTGTGGTGGTGTACCAGGGCAAAATTACAAAAAGGGTCTCTCTGTTCAAATACTTATAGATCCAGCTTTATTTATCATGTTTACACACAGATGACATATTTGGATTTGCTAATTAGCACGTTGATTTGGAAGCACTGTGTTCTACAGGGTGTAAAGCTCGGGTATTTTATGTTTTATTAAATTTAATTCCTAATTGACAAACCGCCACGTAAACAAAGACATGCTTAAACATGTTTTCCTTTAAAGGCACCACACAGCGCAATGAAAGCCAAAGGGCAGCGTAGATGCCAAAGACACAGCTTGCACTGCTGACATCGGCAGAGTGTTAGTCCCCTCGTCTATATTCACAGTGATCAAAAGGTCAAAGCGATGTCTGACATTCTCTGCACCTCTGGAGCTCATATCTCCTGCTGTTTGTGGAAATGTTATTGCATCCAAAAAATGATAGTTGGTCCGAGCCCAGTAGCTCTTGTTTGAATGGCACAGAAAGGGCGTATCCTGAATGGAGTTTCTGGGAAATTTGGAGCAGCTTGACCTTTCAGTGATAGCCTCAATGTGAGGTACTTCCCCCTCAGGGCAAGAAGAAAAGGCGACTCTGCTGTTTTCACCTCTCGGTGGAAACCTCATTGAATGGGGGGAAGGCAGAAGGCTGCTTCGCTTTCACTTTTGCTTATCAAATGTCATGCAAAATTGTGATCAAATCCAACCCGCATCCATTTCTTAGCCTTGGAAAGCAAACATACTGCTTTGGTAGACAAATAGTTCCCACTGTGTACATGCCTTAAAGATGGAAGTAGTGGAGCAGATGACCTTTGGCCAGAATTGTTCACTTGGTGATACAAGCATCAGATTCGGCATGAATGTTCTTCATAAATCAGTGTTTGAGAAAAAAGTGCTGCCCACTTGAAAAATCCAATATGGCGGCCAGGTAGGGGTCAATGAAGAATTACACAGGGGTCAAAATTTAAAAATGCTCCAATCATATTGAAAAGTATAACACATTATTTGTCTGATCATAAATATTCCAAAAAGGTATAGTTTTGACTATCTATGACTGAATGTTATGAAGTTATAGGGTAAAAACAGCAAGAATGGTGACAAAGGTCAATTTCAGTTTGTACTGGGTCAAAAGTTAAAGTTGCTCCAATTTTTGTAAACTGTGATGGAAAATTATTGGCTGAGGTAACAGGGTTTTAAAAAGAAATAGTTTGCATCATGTGTCATGCTCAGTTGTCATGTTACAAGGTAACATATGTCACATGCCATATGGCATTGTTTGACATTTACTTTGCAAACCAAGCGTTCAACACAGTCAAAACTATTCCATTTATTAATCCTATTAGTTCAACCAATAATTTGCACCACTTTTTATCAAAACTGGAGCAACTTTAACTTTGACTCCTGTACAAACTGAAATTAACCTTTGTCACCATTCTTGCTGTTTTTACCCTATAACTCCATAACATTCAGTCATAGATAGTCCACACTATACTTTTTGGAATCTTTGTGATCAGACACATAATGTGGTATAGCTTTCAATATGATTGGGGCATTTTCAAGTGGCCAGCACTTTTTTTCTCAAACACTGATTTATGAAGAACATTCATGCCAAATCTGATTCTTGTATCACCATGTGAAGGATTGCTTCAGTCGTCTGCTGCACTAAAGGGGGTTGTAAAGAGGTGGTGTGTTCAGCTGATCCTGGGTGATATCAGCCATGAAACATGCGTGGCTCTCTGTCTGCGTTTTGTGCAGCTAGAATCTGATTGCTAGTGTGATTTTGTGCTCCAGCCTGCAGGATTTTTGCTTCCACAATAACACCGGTGGAGGATATGATCATCCGGAGTTCAATATGATGAACGTTGAAGTCTTACGGCTTCATAAACCATACATCAGACTCCATTACCACTAATACTATCAAAAATGGCTGCATGCGAGACCTCGGCAGAGTTTCTGCCATTCAAAGCACATATTGATTTAGCTTTTTGCAAAAAACAATCCCATCTTATTTCCTGCAAGACCGCAGTCACCAAAGCAGCTTGTGTTCATGTTGTAGTTATTGAACTGTTACCCTTAACAGATCATCGCAAGCATCAATGCACCTTTTCCTTCATCCTCCCGATAATCCTAAATGCATCGCGTATCAGGAAAAATCTTCACATCTCCAAAAGCAAACCGTTTCCATGGGGCGTCGTTGTATAAGAAGGGTATAACTGATATTTGAGGAGGATTACTCAAAAAGTAATAAAGAGTTTTTTAATAAAACTTGCTGAAAAGGCAGAGAATGATGTGAAATAGGATCCATTAAAGGTTCTGGAGGGTGAAACTGTCTGACAACATTTTATTAACACTGTAATATACTGTAAGGAATTTACTGCATACCTTCTTGAAAGTTCAGTGGGAGACTGGGCTTGGTCTGTACTACCAGTACATCTTGGGGTAGACCCAGATACAGTATAAGGAGGCAGGTGGGGGATTTTCCATGAATTTCTGGTCAGTATGAACTGTAATTCAGTCATGGGTAACCGAGGGCTCGGTTCCCAGATACGACTCTCACATACCATAAGCTCAGACCTCATATCAATTTCCATTCAACTTAAATACCAGGTACATATCTACTTTCACTGAGTCAACTGTTTTGGAAAAATTGGCCCGTAGAGCGGATAAGGAGGTGGCGGACAAAATGGGCTTGTTTTCCCGCTCGTGCGCCATTGTCTGTGTCTTTGGATGAGACACTTAATTTGCACTGTCTCAGTCCACCCAGCTGTAAATGGGTGCCGGCTTTGGTTTTGGAAGCACCCTGTGTTCAACAGGAGTCCCCGACAGGGAGAGTAGTAGAATCTCATCAGCTTCAAGCTACAGAACCCGTAAATGAGCACCAGCACCAACGGACCTCAGGGCTGGTATAGAATTACTGCTACCTCTGGTCTGATGGATTAAACAGGTTCATAAAAATGAAGCTTGTAAAATTGTTTTCTAATAGTAACTAACATTCATCAATAGAAGAGATTAATATTATTTTATATCTGCATTTATTGTATGTTTATGCTTGATGGCAAAATCAAATCAAATCAATTTTATTTATATAGCGCCAAATCACAACAAACAGTTGCCCCAAGGTGCTTTATATTGTAAGGCAAAACCATACAATAATTACGGAAAAACCCCAACAGTCAAAACGACTCCCTGTGAGCAAGCACTTGGCGACAGTGGGAAGGAAAAACTCCCTTTTAACAGGAAGAAACCTCCAGCAGAACCAGGCTCAGGGAGGGGCAGTCTTCTGCTGGGACTGGTTGGGGCTGAGGGAGAGAACCAGGAAAAAGACATGCTGTGGAGGGGAGCAGAGATCAATCACTAATGATTAAATGCAGAGTGGTGCATACAGAGCAAAAAGAGAAAGAAACACTCAGTGCATCATGGGAACCCCCCAGCAGTCTAAGTCTATAGCAGCATAACTAAGGGATGGTTCAGGGTCACCTGATCCAGCCCTAAGTATAAGCTTTAGCAAAAAGGAAAGTTTTAAGCCTAATCTTAAAAGTAGAGAGGGTGTCTGTCTCCCTGATCTGAATTGGGAGCTGGTTCCACAGGAGAGGAGCCTGAAAGCTGAAGGCTCTGCCTCCCATTCTACTCTTACAAACCTTAGGAACTACAAGTAAGCCTGCAGTCTGAGAGTGAAGCGCTCTATTGGGGTGATATGGTACTACGAGGTCCCTAAGATAAGATGGGACCTGATTATTCAAAACATTATAAGTAAGAAGAAGAATTTTAAATTCTATTCTAGAATTAACAGGAAGCCAAAATACAAAACATCATTTAAAAAGTACACACAAAAAAAAAACAAGTTGGCCTAGAAAATTGTGTGATCCAGTAAAGTAACATTTGCCAACTGGGCACCACAGTCTCGTTTGAGGGCGGGTGCTAAAGGGTTAAAATACAGTGCATGTGACGCAATAATCTTACATCCAGGAACAGCCCTCGTATGCCCCCATCAGGAACATGGTATTATCTCTGAATTTTTGGGCAAATTACATGCAAACAAAGTGAAAATGCAAAGAAAAGCTGACAATGCGGTGGAAAATGGACGTGCTGCGGGTGGTTTATGACCTGGAACTCAAACATATCAAGGTGACTGTGCAGGAGAGAGACCACAGCTACTCTTGCTAGGTGTGTAGGCTAACACGTACCGACACGACCTCTCCCATTTGCCTCGTCTTCCCTTTTCCACTGGGAACCAAAAAAAAAACTTGCACTTTTCGCAACTGCTTCGGTGATTGCAGCCGAAAACAAAACAATACACCAGTTTTCTGTTAGAAGTGATGCTGTGTTTGCAGGCTGTCCGCGGAAGTGGTGAAATCCTGCAAGATCAGGAAGGGGTTCAAACAAGACTGCGCTGCCCCATTGGCATTGCTGTTTGTTACCATGAAACCTCCAAACCAAATGGACGGAACTTGGCAGAAAAAAAAATGAAATCAAGGTGTGGATTTGGATACAGGGAAAGATGCAGGATTGTTTTTGTTTTGTTTCATGTTTTAGTTTACAAGATGCGCCATTCTTGGCCTATGAAGTCATTTTAAAAAAAGCCTAATGTTCTTACCCCATGACAACATGTTTTATGAAGTCACAAAGGAAAAGCTAAAATTCTTATCTCATGACATTTATAGGCCTTCTCAAATGGTGTCAGAAAAACCCCTAACCTTAACTTTATGACATCATAGAGGAAAAAGGTTAGGTTTTCCTGTCAAACACCATTTTGCAAAGGTGTAATTTCATATGTCATAAGGCAAGAAGGAAAAACTTGAACATACTATCTTGTGACATCATAAAGCAAACCCTAGCCTTTCTGTCTCATGATGTCAGAAAGTTAACCTTTCTTTTATTGCATAGTTTGACAATCTTAGTTTGTATGAAGTAGGCCGGTGTAGGAACAAAATTCTGACTGGTTCTGCTGTTTTTCGAACCTGTGTGCCTTTTTAGTTTTGAAACTGTTTGATACGCTCAAGTGTTTTGATTTTCAGAAATCCACAAAGAGCCATGTAACTTCTCGGTTAAGCGTAAAACATATTTCACATCACAAAATATATATGAGGTTCACTATGGTATTAAAGTTTACATATGTGCGCTTACTTAATCCTCACTCTGCCCCCCATCTGTCATGTCATTACCTCGTCTGAAAACAGAGCTCTGCGTCTCTGTGGGTAAAGACAAAAGCTCAGTTACAAGAGGTGATGGTTTGTGGCCGTCAGCGCAGGTGGCTGGCTTTAATTGCATTTGACTGATGACGCGCTTAAAACCCCACAGGAGATGAAAGAGATGGTGAAAGACAAGTTTCCTGGCATGTGCAAGCAGAGGGAAAAGAAAGTGATAAGAGACATCACATATATAGAACGATACAAGCACTTGAAACAGGGAGGGAGGAGATCGAACATTAGAAAACAGCCAGATGTGACGGGAATAGAACACCGGTAAAAGGATAAATTCAGTCAATTCCCACAATGAGCATTTAGTCTGATATCAAACAGCTGCATGTTTGCAAGATAATTTCCTTTTGAACACAAAGCAAACATTAAACCTTTTGATTTCTATTTCCCCAGATTACCCTGCATCAGTAGCCAGTCTCAGAGTATCAGTTCTCTGTTTCCCTGTTGTCTGAGTTTTGCTTCCAGTCGAGGGTTTACTGGGCCCTGAGCTCGGCTTAATACCTGCAGATGATCTTAAACCTGCTAAAGGCTTTCTCTCAGCCCGCCTGCTGCATCTCATTTCCTTTCACCAGTGGTTCTTTGCAGTTAACATACAGCCAGAACACTAACTCTGCTTTTTAATGCAGCTGGGAAACATAAGGTGGTCCATAATGTGAACAACTGTGACCACAACCTGAGATCAGAGCGCGGCTCAGACGGTTTTCTGAGTGGGCGCAGCTTAAGGTCTTTCTTAAAGTCACGCTGAAATGACAAAAGCCACGTTTCAGATTCTTTATCTTGTGTCGACGATTGAAATCTGTTGTTGTTATTGGTGAGCTACAACTTTAAAAACCCAGTTTTATTTGATGAATTAAATTCAATCTCCTGATTTGACTGAGGTCCAGGAACTAGAGCAGCCTAATGATCAGCCATAGCATGAGGTTATACTAGGAAAGACTAGAGAAAGCTAGGCAGAGAAGAGAGGTGAAGATCAAGTCAAATCTGGAAGCATGTGTCGGAGCATTGCGTCACAGCATCCAGCATGCCACAGAAGTGCCCTGGTCCACCCAGGCAGACAACCGGTCCATCTCACCTCAAAAGTAGCCATCTATGTGCTGTAGCCTGTAGCATTGTTGTGTTGTATAAGAAAGTCAGCATAGAAGTATGTGAGGGTGGTGCAGGATATGTATGAGGACAGTGTGACAGCGGTGTGATGTGTAGTAGGAAAGACAGATGCATTGAAGGTGGAGGTAGAATTACATCAAGAATCGGCTCTGAGCCCTTTGTTGGGTACTATTGGAATGTACAGGTTTATGAGGAAGGGTGCTGATATTAAGATGTTTAAGTTGACATTTTGATCTGCAGTAGCAGCAGGCAGCAGGTTGAAGTGAACCTGGACTGGTGGAGATACACACTGGAGAGAAAGGGAATGAAAGTCAATTGGAGAAAGTTTGTGTGTGAAGAGAGGTAGTGCGGCAGACTGATATGTTAAGGAGTGGAGGCAATGAAGGTAGATGGCTTCAAATACTTGGTAAGGACTGTCCAAAGTAACAGAGAGTGTGGTAGAGAGGTGAAGAAGAGAGGTCAGTCAGGGTATAATTGATGGAAAAGTGCGGCAGGACTGATTTGCAATAGAAAATTATGTGCAAGAGTGAAAATGAACAATTATAAGATAGTTGCAATACCTGTTATGTTATATTGGTTGGAGTAGCGGTACCAAAAACAAGCCAGGACATGCAGACACCAATGCTGCAGCAATCAATGGGGTTTAAATGTTTCTCGACAGGACTCATCTTTATTTCTTGTTGTAACATAAGACCCAAGATCTCATTGTGTTCTGTATTCTCAGAATTTCCAAGAATGATGGATTGAGAGGTAATTATGATGACTTCCAGTGCATTCCAGTGCCATAAATGTTTTTAATAGATACTCCTCACTACCACTGAAATGCATAATCTGTGTAAAAGGAAACCATTAAGAGTCAAGCCAACATATAGGTAAGATATTAGTACCTCCTGGGTCTAGATGTCATCCTACATAGTTTCACACACCTCACATTAAGGAAAGCAAGAGAAAAGAATCTGGTGCTTGCGAATAGATTGCAATCAAATGGGTAGACGAGTCAATTGGATTAGCAGTCATCAATTATTCAATGCCGGGATTGATCCTGAGCTGGAGAAGCTGTCCGGAGGGCTGCTTCAGCATCCAAATTGGGATTGATTAGAAAAAAAGTGAGACAGACATCACGATTTAGTTATTGAATCAACTCCTAAAGTCCACAAACACAAAGCAGCGCCCCTATACTACACACAACATATTGGCTAATGTTCAGTTGTACAAGAGGTGGTGTTAATATGTCATGACAGTTCGTGCCGCACAGCCAGCAGATTCTGAGAGGTGAATTTTCGTGTTGATTCATTGGCATTGTCCCCCTCCTGCCAGAAATAAAAAATAAATGAAAAAACACCAGCATATCCGCTGAGACGTCCGTATTACCACTTTGCAGCCGTGGTGTTCACTGCCCTGCCTTTAGCATGTAATGCAACACTGCAGAGATCAATATAACACTCACAAACTGAAATATTTGTCGATTTCTTAGCATCTCATCGTGTCTGTTTCCAGAATGCCGCTGTGCGACACATATATGAAAACTGAGATCCCCCACCCACCGCTGGCATTTAATATGGAATATTCCAATATCTTTTCCGTAAGGTCCAAGATGATTATGTATCGATGCCAAGCAGCAGCAAAACCAGACTGAAGGCTTTTCATGTTGCAGCATCCTATTAAGGTACATTATGGCTGGATTTTCTTTCATTTCATTAGCCACCCACAGAAATAAATTTATTGGCATGTTCCATGCCCTATTAGCAATTAAAGCGGGCATTGAGTAATCTACTGCCGCGATCAAACTCGGTCCCAGCAGGAATTACAATAAAACTGACAGATATTGAAAGGAACAAGCTTATTATTGCAGATATCCAACGTTGTTTCATCATTTCATTGTGCATAGAATTAATAGGAGTGCTTTGCTATTCACTCACTGGCGTCAAAACAAGCCTTTTTAGCATCACTGTCATTGATCACTAGCTAATTTTGTTCTCTGGGCCAATAAACCCCTCGCTTTATGCTCCCTTTGAAGATCCTGATTTCTCTGTTTTACACATTTCAAGGATTTTACAATATTCACCAATGTTTCATTAACAACATGCAACAATGTGGCATTTTGTTTGTAGCAGACTGATGTGGTAAGATAATTAGACTTCATGACTCAGCACTATGTAAAACTTCTCTATTACTTAAAATTTTGAGAATTTTTTTTTTTACGTTGCTCCCCCACTTCATTAGTGGGTCCACAAAAACATATTTCACAAACGTATCCCCCAGAACTTGTTCCCACTACCACCACTTTAACCGATAGCATCAACCTTGTTAGCGCTAACCGTTCACTGTTTGCATTAAGCTCAATCAATCTTCAACTTGTAGAATCAAGTGCAACTTCAGCTGAGGTTATCATAACTGAAAATGTTTATGGTGAGTCCCACATGTAAACACAAATTCTAACGCTAACTGCAGTTAGTGTTTCCGTTAATACAGCCTATCAGTAATCAAACATGTCTTGTAGCAATGCCAGATGTAAATAGTGACATGAGCCACATCAGGACCTTCCTAGAAATCTTTCATCTCTGGTGATTTAAACAAGCCAGTGGGAATGTGGGAATCTTGATAATCAAGACTCTGGACATTAATGCTCAACACTGGACCTATGATGTCAGTGTAAAACCTCTATAGACCACTTGACCATACAGGGTTCTGTGTGTGATTGTTCTTGCACTTCTTGCTCTTGCTTGCCTCTACTGGTGGTTGGCTCTCACTGCGGTATTGTATCACTTCCTGTTCCGGAGCACAGCAGTGTTTTTCTGTATCTGTTAGCTGTTTAATCTGCGCAGTTAGATTGATCTAGTTATCTAGATTACGATTTGTTTCCCAGTGTAATCTTTACGTGCCTTAACTAAAGCACTCCTTCTGCTGAATCACCTCTAAATTATTTACACATTATTCACTTTGCGTGTTTTTAGGAATCCGCTAGCTTAGCGTAGCTACTAGCTCTTAGCCGATTTAGCATGGCGGCTTCTCCTGTCTCTCCCGCACTTTTCTGCTCTGGGTGTGAAATGTTTAGTTATTCCTCGGCCTCCTTTAGCAGTAACGGTACTTGTAATAAGTGTAGCTTATTCGTAGCTTTGGAGGCCAGGCTGGGCGAATTGGAGACTCGGCTCCGCACCGTGGAAAATTCTACAGTTAGCCAGGCCCCTGTAGTCGGTGCGGACCAAGGTAGCTTAGCCGCCGTTAGTTCCCCCCTGGCAGATCCCGAGCAGCCGGGAAAGCAGGCCGACTGGGTGACTGTGAGGAGGAAGCGTAGCCCTAAACAGAAGCCCCGTGTACACCGCCAACCCATTCACATCTCTAACCGTTTTTCCCCACTCGACGACACACCCGCCGAGGATCAAACTCTGGTTATTGGCGACTCTGTTTTGAGAAATGTGAAGTTAGCGACACCAGCAACCATAGTCAATTGTCTTCCGGGGGCCAGAGCAGGCGACATTGAAGGAAATTTGAAACTGCTGGCTAAGGCTAAGCGTAAATTTGGTAAGATTGTAATTCACGTCGGCAGTAATGACACCCGGTTACGCCAATCGGAGGTCACTAAAATTAACATTAAATCGGTGTGTAACTTTGCAAAAACAATGTCGGACTCTGTAGTTTTCTCTGGGCCCCTCCCCAATCAGACCGGGAGTGACATGTTTAGCCGCATGTTCTCCTCGAATTGCTGGCTGTCTGAGTGGTGTCCAAAAAATGAGGTGGGCTTCATAGATAATTGGCAAAGCTTCTGGGGAAAACCTGGTCTTGTTAGGAGAGACGGCATCCATCCCACTTTGGATGGAGCAGCTCTCATTTCTAGAAATCTGGCCAATTTTCTTAAATCCTCCAAACCGTGACTATCCAGGGTTGGGACCAGGAAGCAGAGTTGTAGTCTTACACACCTCTCTGCAGCTTCTCTCCCCCTGCCATCCCCTCATTATCCCATCCCCGTAGAGACGGTGCCTGCTCCCAGACTACCAATAACCAGCAAAAATCTATTTAAGCATAAAAATTCAAAAAGAAAAAATAATATAGCACCTTCAACTGCACCACAGACTAAAACAGTTAAATGTGGTCTATTAAACATTAGGTCTCTCTCTTCTAAGTCCCTGTTGGTAAATGATATAATAATTGATCAACATATTGATTTATTCTGCCTAACAGAAACCTGGTTACAGCAGGATGAATATGTTAGTTTAAATGAGTCAACACCCCCGAGTCACACTAACTGTCAGAATGCTCGTAGCACGGGCCGGGGCGGAGGATTAGCAGCAATCTTCCATTCCAGCTTATTAATTAATCAAAAACCCAGACAGAGCTTTAATTCATTTGAAAGCTTGTCTCTTAGTCTTGTCCATCCAAATTGGAAGTCCCAAAAACCAGTTTTATTTGTTATTATCTATCGTCCACCTGGTCGTTACTGTGAGTTTCTCTGTGAATTTTCAGACCTTTTGTCTGACTTAGTGCTTAGCTCAGATAAGATAATTATAGTGGGCGATTTTAACATCCACACAGATGCTGAGAATGACAGCCTCAACACTGCATTTAATCTATTATTAGACTCTATTGGCTTTGCTCAAAAAGTAAATGAGTCCACCCACCACTTTAATCATATCTTAATTTCGGACATGTTGGGTACACAGTAGGAACTTTGTTGTTGTCTTTACTGATCTATCTTGTAATTGTTGTTGTTGTTGTATCAAATGTTCGAAATAAACAGTTTTCATCATTCATTCATCATCATCATTAGATCTTGTTCTGACTTATGGTATGGAAATAGAAGAATTAACAGTATTCCCTGAAAACTCCCTTCTGTCTGATCATTTCTTCATAACATTTACATTTACTCTGATGGACTACCCAGCAGTAGGGAATAAGTTTCATTACACTAGAAGTCTTTCAGAAAGCGCTGTAACTAGGTTTAAGGATATGATTCCTTCTTTATGTTCTCTAATGCCATATAACAACACAGTGCAGAGTAGCTACCTAAACTCTGTAAGTGAGATAGAGTATCTCGTCAATAGTTTTACATCCTCATTGAAGACAACTTTGGATGCTGTAGCTCCTCTGAAAAAGAGAGCTTTAAATCAGAAGTGTCTGACTCCGTGGTATAACTCACAAACTCGTAGCTTAAAGCAGATAACCCGTGGCGTCTCACTAATTTAGAAGATCTTCACTTAGCCTGGAAAAAGAGTCTGTTGCTCTATAAAAAAGCCCTCCGTAAAGCTAGGACATCTTTCTACTCATCACTAATTGAAGAAAATAAGAACAACCCCAGGTTTCTTTTCAGCACTGTAGCCAGACTGACAAAGAGTCAGAGCTCTATTGAGCTGAGTATTCCATTAACTTTAACTAGTAATGACTTCATGACTTTCTTTGCTAACAAAATTTTAACTATTAGAGAAAAAATTACTCATAACCATCCCAAAGACGTATCGTTATCTTTGGCTGCTTTCAGTGATGCCGGTATTTGGTTAGACTCTTTCTCTCCGATTGTTCTGTCTGAGTTATTTTCATTAGTTACTTCATCCAAACCATCAACATGTTTATTAGACCCCATTCCTACCAGGCTGCTCAAGGAAGCCCTACCATTATTTAATGCTTCGATCTTAAATATGATCAATCTATCTTTGTTAGTTGGCTATGTACCACAGGCTTTTAAGGTGGCAGTAATTAAACCATTACTTAAAAAGCCATCACTTGACCCAGCTATCTTAGCTAATTATAGGCCAATCTCCAACCTTCCTTTTCTCTCAAAAATTCTTGAAAGGGTAGTTGTAAAACAGCTAACTGATCATCTGCAGAGGAATGGTCTATTTGAAGAGTTTCAGTCAGGTTTTAGAATTCATCATAGTACAGAAACAGCATTAGTGAAGGTTACAAATGATCTTCTTATGGCCTCGGACAGTGGACTCATCTCTGTGCTTGTTCTGTTAGACCTCAGTGCTGCTTTTGATACTGTTGACCATAAAATTTTATTACAGAGATTAGAGCATGCCATAGGTATTAAAGGCACTGCGCTGCGGTGGTTTGAATCATATTTGTCTAATAGATTACAATTTGTTCATGTAAATGGGGAATCTTCTTCACAGACTAAAGTTAATTATGGAGTTCCACAAGGTTCTGTGCTAGGACCAATTTTATTCACTTTATATATGCTTCCCTTAGGCAGTATTATTAGACGGTATTGCTTAAATTTTCATTGTTACGCAGATGATACCCAGCTTTATCTATCCATGAAGCCAGAGGACACACACCAATTAGCTAAACTGCAGGATTGTCTTACAGACATAAAGACATGGATGACCTCTAATTTCCTGCTTTTAAACTCAGATAAAACTGAAGTTATTGTACTTGGCCCCACAAATCTTAGAAACATGGTGTCTAACCAGATCCTTACTCTGGATGGCATTACCCTGACCTCTAGTAATACTGTGAGAAATCTTGGAGTCATTTTTGATCAGGATATGTCATTCAAAGCGCATATTAAACAAATATGTAGGACTGCTTTTTTGCATTTACACAATATCTCTAAAATTAGAAAGGTCTTGTCTCAGAGTGATGCTGAAAAACTAATTCATGCATTTATTTCCTCTAGGCTGGACTATTGTAATTCATTATTATCAGGTTGTCCTAAAAGTTCCCTAAAAAGCCTTCAGTTAATTCAAAATGCTGCAGCTAGAGTACTGACGGGGACTGGAAGGAGAGAGCATATCTCACCCATATTGGCCTCTCTTCATTGGCTTCCTGTTAATTCTAGAATAGAATTTAAAATTCTTCTTCTTACTTATAAGGTTTTGAATAATCAGGTCCCATCTTATCTTAGGGACCTCGTAGTACCATATCACCCCAATAGAGCGCTTCGCTCTCAGACTGCAGGCTTACTTGTAGTTCCTAGGGTTTGTAAGAGTAGAATGGGAGGCAGAGCCTTCAGCTTTCAGGCTCCTCTCCTGTGGAACCAGCTCCCAATTCAGATCAGGGAGACAGACACCCTCTCTACTTTTAAGATTAGGCTTAAAACTTTCCTTTTTGCTAAAGCTTATAGTTAGGGCTGGATCAGGTGACCCTGAACCATCCCTTAGTTATGCTGCTATAGACTTAGACTGCTGGGGGGTTCCCATGATGCACTGTTTCTTTCTCTTTTTGCTCTGTATGCACCACTCTGCATTTAATCATTAGTGATCGATCTCTGCTCCCCTCCACAGCATGTCTTTTTCCTGGTTCTCTCCCTCAGCCCCAACCAGTCCCAGCAGAAGACTGCCCCTCCCTGAGCCTGGTTCTGCTGGAGGTTTCTTCCTGTTAAAAGGGAGTTTTTCCTTCCCACTGTAGCCAAGTGCTTGCTCACAGGGGGTCGTTTTGACCGTTGGGGTTTTACATAATTATTGTATGGCCTTGCCTTACAATATAAAGCGCCTTGGGGCAACTGTTTGTTGTGATTTGGCGCTATATAAAAAAATTGATTGATTGATTGATTGATTGAAGTCACATGACCCTCTATGTTGGCATCGCCAACCAGCCAAACCAAACCAGAGACAAGTGGTTGCTATGCTGCCAGCTAGGCAGGGCCAAAATAGACAGTCTATTTTATCCAAATGCTGAGAGATGCACCATGGCGATGGTCAATCAGCGTGACAACAGTGTAATGGCATCATGACGACAGTCTGATATATGTTGGATGGATGGTTGGTTACGCAAACAAAATAATCCAAGATGGTGGAATTTCTGTAGGAATCTGGTTGTCATTTTAAAACCAAAAAACGTGTTTTTGTAGCTAGATAATACCTCTGAGGTGATTTACAAGACATTTTACAGAGACGTTAGTAAGCAGCTAATGATGCAAGATAGCTAGTGACATGTTTAACTCAAACAAATCAGTCAAACTTTGGTTTGGTCAAACAGTCAGTCATGTTTCCCCATCATTTCTGCTCTATCATTGAACATTGTGCATAGTAATGGCAAGTAACCATGTGCTGGCCACGCCCTGGTAACACCTATTAAGTGACAAACGTCAACTGCTTGTCACTTTCATTTGTAGCTAGTCTGACCATAGAGTCAGAAACAATGTGTCACAAAGTGTCAGCTAGTTGGTGTGGGAGATGTCAATACAATTTTCCTGGATAATTTAACACACTTTCTTCTTGTCGAAGAACTAAACAACAATCAAGTAAATCTGACAAACTAATAACACAAACTTTGACCAGAATTGACAAAATAGCTGGAGGCCAGAATGATGTTCATTAATGAGCAGTAGGGTCTAAAAGAGCACCAACAGGTCTGACATTTCATTGATTCAAACACCTCCAGCAAACTCACCTGAGATATTAAACTGAGAAATATACCTCCTTCCAGCTTTATTCAAATAAATCTGACACAGTTCAAGCAAAAAATAAAATAAGAATAACTTACTGCTAAGCAGCTCTTTGCTACACATCCAACTGGTTGATGACTGCTTCCAGTTCTCCAGCTTCATGGCTCCTACATTTATCTTGTTTTTCTGTGTCTGATGAAATTCTGTAGAAAGGAACACCCTTATTGTGGCCTGGCAGGTTGGTGCAGTGATATGCTAAACATGAGACCACCATTTTTCTTTCAGGCCAGAAGGTCCAAAGTGAGAGAATACTTGGAAGTGGTGATGCTAAGGGTTATGGCAGATAGGCAGAGTGAGTAGAATGTGGCTGTGTTGTTTAGGATAGAATTTCTTGGTAAACACAATTCTTTGCCTTGTATAAATCTTAATCATGATTTAGCCACATTGTAGTTAGTCGGCTTGATGTTAGTGGCCTCTAGTGATAAGCCTAAATTCGCCACAGTATAGTTAATGGCAGTGTTTCAGCACTAACCCACACAACCTCTTCATAGTTAGTTTTATCAAAGTGCTGAAGAGACATCTGGTACCCCCTCGGACTATTGTTTGAATATATTGACTTGGGAGGCCTTGATCCAGACTATAACATAGTAATAGGTGTCAGTATAGGCAGTAATCTGTAATGATCAGGTGTCCCTGTAATTACCACATAGCAGCTGCTCAGTCAGCCATAGATATACCATTACAAACTGTCAAGGATGTTGCTACAACTACAACTACCACTGCAATGTGATTAAAAAAAAAAAGCTTCTCTCACTATGTGAGAGTTATAAGATTAACATTGACTCCAACGACCCAGACCTTCACCCAAATTTTAAGCTTTTGGCAACCTGGGGAGGGCATTTCTGGAATCTGCCTTCATCATCTTCAGGTTGCAAATCAAATTCCTTGACCTCTGCCAAAGTGAATCCTTACAGTGCAATTCTGGAGTTGCGTTTCAGCCACATACCAAGTTAAATGGAAATCAGCCAAAGGATCTTCGAGGAGTAAGAGAACAGACAGACAAAAATTGGGAATAATGATTTGCATCCAATCCTGTTCTGCGCAGAACAGCATCATATGGAGAAAGTCTTGCCAACAGAAATGATGGATAACCAATATTGATGGGATCTAATGACGTCAGCTGGACTGGGTCAATACCCTGGGATATATACTCAGCACGTCTGACCACTGCATGCTTACGTGCTTGGTCTGATTAGAAATTCTGCTGTGTGAAAGCAAACTGAACCAAGTGAAAACAGCAAAATGAGAGACTTTTAGTCCCTAGTGCAGAACCATACAAACAAACTTGAGGTATCACATTAACCTGTGCTGAAAGGAATAATACTACTCCTTTGAATCCCTGTCGAACCTTTGCAAACGTTCCCATCCACACTGCAAACATCTGATTACCCATGAGACACCCAGTAAACGATGTTTCCATTCAAATGGAAGGTAGACACATAAAATTGGTGGCATCTTTTATTTCAAAAGGAGACACATGGAGATTGAGATAACATAGGTGAAATATCACCATCATTACTGGCCACCCAGCACATCTGACAGACGGCGCCCATCTCAAAAACGGCCGCGGTTGTCTTATCTGGGCAGCGGCAGATTGAAATGTTAATGAGGCCTTTTGATCAACAGCAGACTGCTCTGTCAACCGAGCCTCTAAACTGATCACTTTGTTTGTCCAGAAGATGAAAAATCAAGCCGCCGCGGACCTCTTAGTTAAATTAAAAGATACAAATAGTTGAGCCTGTTGCTGCCGGTGTCTTATCCACGGCTGCCGTACACAGGTATTGATTCGGTCTTGAAAAGAAAGTGAAGGAGAATGTCTTTGATGGGAAATGAAGACATTATTCATGAAATCCCATATGGAGATGAGTTTCAAAGGAAAAACTGCCATCATCAGCAAGCAGAGTGGGACTACAAGGCGATTCAAGAAGAAACTTCAGAGACACGAAGGAATGAACGTGTTCAGCCGGAGCTGAGAAGGAAAAATAAACGGGTCGTTGATGTTACCCAGTCTCCATCAACACCACAACTTCACTATGGCTGACAACTGAGACGGGGTGAACTGCTACCAGGAATCACTTTGTGGACATCGTTGTCACTGAAACATTCGATGGTGGAAAATACATCCCCACACAGGGATTTGTTGGAAAATTTACAATTCCAGAAATTCTACAGCTTCTTTCTACATCATGCTTCCAGTCCCTATCAGCATATACAGTAGAAAAATAATGCAAGCTAATAAAATAGTAATAATAAAATGTCAAATAATAATTTATTAAATAAATACATAAAATAGTAGTAATAATAAGGATAAATACACAAAATAAATGCAGTGATGCAGTAATAAAAGTAATAACAATAGTAGTAGTAGTAATAACAATAATAATAATAATAGCAATGCTATTACTACTACTACTACTACTACTACTACTAATAATAATAATAATAATAATAATAATAATGGACCATTTGGGCTTTTATAGCATGTCAAGAATTCTATACAGGGCAAGGTATTAAGGTGTATTTTCAGCTGAAAATAAGTACTAAGTAACTACAATAGTATATTTTGATCAGAAGATATTTAATATTAATTTGAGGACACCAGACTCTATTTCTGAAGTAACAAAAATTCAGAAACCCTCTCATGATGGGAACTCTATCAAATACTGAAAATAAAAAGATTAGCAAATTACAACAAATGACATCACTAACACTTTACAATAAGGATACATTAATTGTCATTAGTTAATATATTAATAAGTATGAAATAACAATGAATTAAGAGTTAACTAATGTGTTTAGTAATCATTTATTAATGCTTTTGTGATCAGTACTGTAGTAATAAGCATGAAATAACAGTGAATTAAAAGTTAGCTAATGTGTTTAGTAATCATTTATTAATGTCTTCATGGTAGTTACTGCAGTAATAAGCATTAATAAACAGTGGCTTAAGAGATAACTTGCTTAGTAATCATTTATGACTCACGTTTATGTAAGAATATAGTGTGAAGCATTTGCTAAGAGTGAATTAAGAGTTAACTAAAGTGTTTGCTAATAATTTCTTAATCTGTTCAAGGCAGTTAAAGTAGTTATAAGCATTAACTAATTCTTAATTAAGCTTTTGTAATCACTTATTAATGTCATTTCTGTGATGTTTAATGCCATAATAAGTGTTTACTAACAATGAAGAGTTAACTGTGTTTAACAATCCTTTTTTAGTGTTTTCATATTACACTCTAAGAACTAAAACATTGAATTTAATTGATCAAGTTAAGGTAACCTTTTCCACATAACATTGTCAATTAAGTGCAAAACAATATTGTAGTTGAAATTAATTAAATCAAATGAAACATTATTACTTAAATCCCTAAAATTAATAATTGCAAGTATATTGAAAATAATAGTATTAATTACATTTAAAACCTCTGTGTTTCATTTCATAGAGTGTAGCTATTGTAGTAATAAATATTAACTAATAGTCTCTTACTGTGTTTAGTCATTTATTAATGGTGTTAAGTTTCTACAAATTAATAGACAATATATAAATGAATACATTAGTTAACATGAGCACCCTTAATAAATGATTACTAAACACAGTTAAGTCACTGTTAGGTAATGGTTCATTCCACAAACATAAATAATTATGGATAATAAATGAATTAAATACAAAATAAATGTTATGTTGAATCTCTGCATTTAAATTGTGCTGAATTACAAACAGGATAAAATTCTCCTGAAACAACAAAAGATCTTTGATGACTATAAA
This sequence comes from Thalassophryne amazonica, assembly GCF_902500255.1. NCBI lineage: Eukaryota > Metazoa > Chordata > Actinopteri > Batrachoidiformes > Batrachoididae > Thalassophryne > Thalassophryne amazonica. The sequence goes on along the minus strand of NC_047120.1, from coordinate 59,575,786 downwards.
GAGGAGATTATTGTGAAAGTGAAATCCACCACAGCGGGAGAAGACGGAGCTGTTCTGGATGACAAAGACCTAATCAGCCCTTAAAAACAGACAATCCTTCAAATTCCACTGGAACCCTGTCTTTAAGGCGTACCTGTTCAGCGAGGGCAGAACAGGGGTCAGGAGGAGAACCGCGGCTCCCAGTGGGCCTTGACTGCACACGTAACATCACTGGATCATTGTTCCAGCTTCAGATACACAATGTCTCGTTTATCTCACTGTGCTCTGCTCATTAACCGTGTCAGGCTCCGAGACCATCTCCCGGAGCCTAATAGCTGCAATTAGCAAAAGATCGGCCCCGCAGTACGAGTATTGTGACACGCACACGACACCCGGCTCCTCTTCCAGACACTCGCACACACCGAGTCTGGAAACCTGTCAGAGGGAATCGTGTCCCCGGTGTTCTCTACGAGATGGAAAGTGAGACAGAGCCAGCAGGCACAGGCTGAGCTTCTCGTGCATTTGTTAATAATGTGGGCCGACGGTGACCAGAACTGATTATACTGTCTGTCAGGCTGAGGATCACTGGGCCTGGATCAGCTCAGCAAGTCCAGACAGGAGAACAACCTTCTTACCAATGAAAGTCCTATGTTTCAATTTTGCTAAAGCTCATTTTATTAGCTTTATTCACTCCAGTTTATGTTCTTGAATGTAATTTTTGCACTGGTGGATAAACACTCAATCTTGTGCCAGCCTCTTTTTAGATGTGTTCATTTTAGTTTAATCAATGAATCCTTCTCATGATTCTAATACAATCAAGTAAATTACCTGATATTAAAGTAAGAGGGATGTTACGAAATGAGTTTGTTGACGTTGATGGTCCAGTGCTGCGGTTTTTTTGTTTGTTTGTTTTTTTTTAAACGCATTATTCAGTTTAAGTTTTCTTTGTTGGCACCATTACCCAAAAACAAGCCATTTGGGCAGCTACTGTTTTTTTTTTTTTTTTGGCCATGATCACATCACACAAGGTCTGACACATTTGTTTGCTCCAAGAGAGCGGACGTCTATTAAGAAGGACTGTGTGTCTGTCACACATTCCATCTAGCAGATGCTCAAGGAGCTTAACAATGATGCCTCACATTAACTTCCCCAGGCAAATTCGCTGCTCATTTTCACAGTTGGGTGGACTGAGACCATGTAGATTAAGTGTCTTGTCCAAGGACACACACACACTGAAAAAAGAGAATTTTGAACCAACTTAAAAAAGTGTTATAATTTGTAAAAACCTGAATGAATTAAGTTGTTTGAACTTAAGTTTGAAAGTTAAATCAACTCTAACTTACAAGCTTAAATTCAAACAACTTAATTCAGGTTTTTACAAATTGTAACACTTGTTTAAGTTGGTTCAAACATTCTCTTTTTTCAGTGCAGAGGCAGCACGAGCAGGATTCAAACCCGAGTCTACATGTTGGCACGTCAGCTCCTTATCTGCTGATTTACCAGCTCTGTGTCTGTTCAGAAAACTGTATTGCTCATCTAGTTCCTGAGATATGAACGTTGAGATGATGACCTCTGATTTGACCTTTAATCTTCACATGACCTGGGTTGCAAAAGGTCATGTGAACTGAAATTGCATTTTGCATTCTGGAGATTTTGCTGCAGACAGTAGAAAATGACCTCTGATTTGACCTTGACCTAAGACCAAAAACAAGACAGAAAAAACAAACAAACAGAAGGAATAGGTTAAACATGAGCTTACATAAATTTACAAACACCCACCTCCCATTTCTCCATGTAATGTGGAGTTGCATCAGGAAGGGCATCCGGCGTAAAACTTGTGCCAAATCAACATGCAGGTCCACCTCACATTTACTGCGACGGCCCCAAGTGCAAACAGGGGAGCAGCCTGAGGGACGTACTTACAAATTTACACACACACAAAAAAAACACAAAAAAGGAAGTTTAAAACTTATTTAAACATTAGAAGACATGAGAAGACTTTTTGATTTCACAATCATTTGTTCTGGCGATGCTCATTTGCAATTCAGTAACTATATATACGTCACTGAGCAACACTTTTACCCAACCTAGCTACACAAAAATAAATATAACAAATAAATCCAATAAATAAATTACTGTAATTATTTTTACTTTATGAAAAGGCCTTTGAATTGTCCAAACATTCCTATTCAAAATAAATGAATTAATTAAATAAAATAATCAGTTATTGAATTATGAACCTCATTTTCATAAATCAGTTAAAAACAAAATTTCTTTGTCGATGTAGCTGCAGTCAGGAAGGAGGCACAGAGGCTATGAGGAGAAAATAATGAGAGGTGACAGGTGAGGTGACGGGCTTCAACAACGTCAGGGTTAAATCAGCAGCTGGGAGAAGAGGAAGAGGAGCTGAGGGAGAGGAGGAGGAAAGGTGAGGAAGAGGAGGAGGAGAGGTAAGGAAGAAGAAGAAATAAAGAGGTGAGGAGGAGCAGAGATGAGGAAGAAGAAATAAAGAGGTGAAGAAGAGGAGGAGGAGAGGTAAGGAAGAAGAAGAAGAAATAAAGAGGTGAGGAGGAGCAGAGATGAGGAAGAAGAAATAAGGAGGTGAGGAAGAGGAGGAGGAGAGGTAAGGAAGAAGAAGAAATAAAGAGGTGAGGAAGAGGAGGAGCATAGATGAGGAAGAAGAAGAAATAAAGAGGCGAGGAAGAGGAGGAGGAGAGATGAGGAAGAAGAATAAATAAAGAGGTGAGGAAGAGGAGGATCAGAGATGAGGAAGAAGAAGAAATAAAGAGGTGAGGAAGAGGAGGAGGAGAGGTGAGGGAGAGGAGGAGGAGAGGTAAGGAAGAAGAAGAAATAAAGAGGTGAGGAAGAGGAGGAGGAGAGGTGAGGAAGAGAAGGAGGAGAGGTGAGGAGGAAGAAGAAATAAAGAGGTGAGGAAGAGGAGGAGCAGAGATGAGGAAGAAGAAATGAAGAGGTGAGGAGGAGGAGAGGTGAGGAGGAAGAAGAAATAAAGAGGTGAGGAAGGGAAGGAGCAGAGATGAGGAAGAAGAAGAAATAAAGAGGTGAGGAAGAGGAGAGGTGAGGAGGACGAAGAAATAAAGAGGTGAGGAAGAGGAGGAGCAGAGATGAGGAAGAAGAAGAAATAAAGAGGCGAGGAAGAGGAGGAGGAGAGATGAGGAAGAAGAAGAAATAAAGAGGTGAGGAAGAGGAGGAGCAGAGATGAGAAAGAAGAAGAAATAAAGATGTGAGGAAGAGGAGGAGGAGAGGTGAGGGAGAGGAGGAGGAGAGGGGAAGAAGAAAAAGAAATAAAGAGGTGAGGAAGAGGAGGAGGAGAGGTGAGGAAGAGAAGGAGGAGTGGTAAGGAAGAAGAAGAAATAAAGAGGTGAGGAAGAGGAGGAGGAGGAGAGGTGAGGAAGAAGAAGAAATAAAGATGTGAGGAAGAGGAGGAGCAGAGATGAGGAAGAAGAATAAATAAAGAGGCAAGGAAGAGGAGGAGGAGAGGTGAGGGAGAGGAGGAGAAGAGGTGAGGAGGAAGAAGAAATAAAGAGGCGAGGAAGAGGAGGAGGAGAGATGAGGAAGAAGAAGAAATAAAGAGGCGAGGAAGAGGAGGAGGAGAGGTAAGGAAGAAGAAGAAATAAAGAGGTGAGGAGGAGGAGAGGTGAGGAAGAAGAAGAAATAAAGAGGTGAGGAGAGGAGGAGGAGAGGTGAGGAGGCAGAAGAAATAAAATGGTGTGGCAGAGCGAGGACAGAGATGAGGAAGAAGAAGAAAATAAAGAGGTTGAGGACGAGGAGAGCTGAGGAAGAGGAGGAGGAGAGGTAAGGAAGAAGAAGAAATAAAGAGGTGAGGAAGAGGAGAGGTGAGGAAGAAGAAGAAATAAAGAGGTGAGGTAGAGGAGGAGGAGAGGTAAGGAAGAACAAGAAATAAAGAGGTGAGGTCAGATCAGATATATAAAGATCAGATATATAAAAATTAACTAAACTAAGGTGAGGAAGAAGAAGAAAGAGTGTGAGGAAAGGAGGAGGAAGAGAGGTGAGGAAGAGGAACAAAAGAGGTGAGGAGGAGGAGAGGTGAGGAAGAGGAAGAAAAGAGGTGAGGAGGAGGAGAGGTGAGGAAGAGGAAGAAAAGAGGTGAGGAGGGAGGAGGAGAGGTGAGGAAGAGGAAGAAAAGAGGTGAGGAAGAGGAGGAGGAGAGGTGAGGAAGAGGAAGAAAAGAGGTGAGGAAGAGGAGGAGGAGAGGTGAGGAAGAAGACTAAAAGAGGCAAGGAAGAGGGGGAGCAGAGATGAGGAAGAAGAAGAAATAAAGAGGTGAGGAAGAAGACTAAAAGAGGCAAGGAACAGAGGGAGCAGAAATGAAGAAGAAGAAGAAATAAAGAGGTGAGGAAGAGGAGGAAGAGAGGTGAGGAAGAAGAAGAAAACAGGCCAAGAATCAATAATCTTCATTGTCAGTCGTACGGTGTACATTAGCACAACGAAATTGGGGCATAGTCGTCCTCCTCGGTGCAAAAAAAAAAAAAAATTATCAGATATATAATAATTAACTAAACTAAGGTGAGGAAGAAGAAGAAAAGAGGTGAGGAAAGGAGGAGCAGATGTGAGGAAGAGGAAGAAAAGAGGTCAGGAAGAGGAGGAAGAGAGGTGAGGAAGAAGAAGAAAAGAGATGAGGAAGAGGAGGAGCAGAGGTGAGGAAGAAGACTAAAAGAGGCGAGGAAGAGGAGGAGGAGAGGTGAGGAAGAAGAATAAAGGAGGTGAAGAAGAGGAAGAAAAGAGGTGAGGAAGAGGAGGAGGAGGGGTGAGGAAGAAGAAGAAATAAAGAGGTGAGGAAGAGGAGGAGCAGAGATGAGGAAGAAGAAGAAATAAACAGGTGAGGAGAGGAGGAGGAGAGGTGAGGAAGAAGAAGAAAATAAGTGGTGAGGAAGGGAGGAGCAGAGATGAGGAAGAAGAAATAAGAGGTGAGGAAGAAGAGGAGAGAAAGGAGGAAGAAGAAGAATAAAGAGGTGAAGAAGAGGAGGAGGAGAGATGAGGAAGAAGAAATAAAGAGGTGAGGAAGAGGAGAGGTGAGGAGGAAGAAGAAATAAAGAGGTGAGGAAGAGGAGGAGGAGAGGTGAGGAAGAAGAAGAAATAAAGAGGTGAGAAGAGGAGGAGGAGAGATGAGAAGAAGAAATAAAGAGGTGAGGAAGAGGAGGAGCAGACATGAGGAAGAGGAGAAAAGAGGTCAGGAAGAGGAGGAAGAGAGGTGAGGAAGAGAGAAGAAAAGAGATGAGGAAGAGGAGGAGAGGTGAGGAAGCAGAAAAAGGAGGTGAGGAAGAGGAAGAAAAGGGTGAGGAAGAGCAAGAAAAGAGGAGAGGAAGAGGAGGAGGAGAGGTGAGGAAGAAGAAGAAAAGAGGTGAGAAAGAGGAAGAGGAGAGGTGAGGAAGAAGACTAAAAGAGGCGAGGAAGAGGAAGAAAAGAGGTGAGGAAGAGGAGGAGAGGTGAGGAAGAGAATAAAAGAAGCGAGGAAGAAAAGAGTGAGGAAGGAAGAGAGGAGGAGAGGTGAGGAAGAAGACTAAAGAGGTGAGGAAGAGGAAGAAAAGAGGTGAGGAAGAGGAGAGGTGAGGAAGAGGAAGAAAGGTGAGGAAGAAGAGGAGGAGAGGTGAGGAAGAAGACTAAAAGAGGTGAGGAAGAAAGAGGTGAGGAAGAAGAATAAAAGAAGTGAGGAAGAGGAAGAAAAGAGATGAGGAAGAAGAATAAAAGAACTGAGGAAGAGGAAGAAAAGAGGTGAGGAAGAAGAGGAGGAGAGGTGAGGAAGAGAAGAAAAGAGGTGAGGAAGAGGAAGAAAAGAGGTGAGGAAGAAGAATAAAAGAAGTGAGGAAGAGGAAGAAAAGAGCTGAGGAAGAAGAGGAGGAGAGGTGAGGAAGAAGAAGAAAAGAGGTGAGGAAGAGGAAGAAAAGAGGTGAGGAAGAGGAGGAGGAGAGGTGAGGAAGAAGACTAAAAGAGGCGAGGAAGAGGAGGAGAGGTGAGGAAGAGGAAGAAAAGAGGTGAGGAAGAGGAGAGGTGAGAAAGAGGAGGAGAGGAGAGGTGAGGAAGAGGAAGAAAGGAGGTGAGGAAGAGCAGGAGGCGAGGTGAGGAAGAAGAAGAAAAGAGATGAGGAAGAAGAATAAAAGAACTGAGGAAGAGGAAGAAAAGAGGTGAGGAAGAAGAGGAGGAGAGGTGAGGAAGAAGAAGAAAAGAGGTGAGGAAGAGGAAGAAAAGAGGTGAGGAAGAAGAATAAAAGAAGTGAGGAAGAGGAAGAAAAGAGATAAGGAAGAAGAATAAAAGAACTGAGGAAGAGGAAGAAAAGAGGTGAGGAAGAAGAGGAGGAGAGGTGAGGAAGAAGAAGAAAAGAGGTGAGGAAGAGGAAGAAAAGAGGTGAGGAAGAAGAATAAAAGAAGTGAGGAAGAGGAAGAAAAGAGCTGAGGAAGAAGAGGAGATGTGAGGAAGAAGAAGAAAAGAGGTGAGGAAGAGGAAGAAAAGAGGTGAGGAAGAGGAGGAGGAGAGGTGAGGAAGAAGACTAAAAGAGGCGAGGAAGAGGAGGAGAGGTGAGGAAGAGGAGAGGTGAGAAAGAGGAGGAGGAGAGGTGAGGAAGAGGAAGAAAAGAGGTGAGGAAGAGGAGGAGGCGAGGTGAGGAAGAAGAAGAAAAGAGATGAGGAAGAAGAATAAAAGAACTGAGGAAGAGGAAGAAAAGAGGTGAGGAAGAAGAGGAGGAGAGGTGAGGAGAAGAAGAAAAAGAGGTGAGGAAGAGGAAGAAAAGAGGTGAGGAACAAGAATAAAGAAGTGAGGAAGAGGAAGAAAAGAGATGAGGAGAGGAGGAGGAGAGGTGAGGAAGAAGAAAGAAAAGAGTGTGAGGAAGAGGAAGAAAAAGAGGTGAGGAAGAAGGAGGAGGAGAGGTGAGAAAAGACTAAAACAGGCGAGGAAGAGGAGGAGAGGTGAGGAAGAGGAAGAAAAGAGGTGAGGAAGAGGAGAGGTGAGGAAGAGGAGAGGTGAGAAAGAGGAGGAGGCGAGGTGAGGAAGAAGAAATAAAGAGGTGAGGAAGAGGAGAAGCAGAGATGAGAAAGAAGAAGAAATAAAGAGGTGAGGAAGAGGAGAAGCAGAGATGAGGAAGAAGAAGAAATAAAAGAGGGTGAGGAAGAGGAGGAGGAGAGGTGAGGAGGAAGAATAAAAGAAGTGAGGAAGAGGAAGAAAAGAGGTAAGGAAGAAGAGGAGGAGAGGTGAGGAAGAAGAAGAAAAGAGGTGAGGAAGAGGAGGAGGAGAGGTGAGGAAGAAGACTAAAAGAGGTGAGGAAGAGGAGGAGAGGTGAGGAAGAGGAAGAAAAGAGGTGAGGAAGAGGACAGGTGAGAAAGAGGAGGAGGAGAGGTGAGGAAGAGGAAGAAAAGAGGTGAGGAAGAGCAGGAGGCGAGGTGAGGAAGAAGAAATAAAGAGGTGAGGAAGAGGAGAAGCAGAGATGAGAAAGAAGAAATAAAGAGGTGAGGAAGAGGAGAAGCAGAGATGAGGAAGAAGAAGAAATAAAGAGGTGAGGAAGAGGAGGAGGAGAGGTGAGGAAGAGGAAGAAAAGAGGTGAGGAAGAGGACAGGTGAGAAAGAGGAGGAGGAGAGGTGAGGAAGAAGACTAAAACAGGCGAGGAAGAGGAGGAGAACAGGCCAAGAATGAATAATCTTCCTTGTCAGTCGTACGGTGTGCATTAGCACAACGAAATTGGGGCATAGTCGTCCTCCTCGGCGCAAAAAAAAAGATCATATATATATAATAATTAACTAAACTCATGTGAGGAAGTAGAAGAAAAGAGGTGAGGGAGAAGAGGAGGAGAGGTGAGGAAGAGAAGAAGGAGTAAGATGTAGAAAGGAAGTGAAGAGGAGGAGGAAGGTGGGCTGATGGGAACAGAAAGAGGCTGGTAATCCTGCAGAAAAGCTGTTATCTGTCGTGCTGTCTCAGAGTCCACAGCTTGATCAGGACTACAGGGGAACATACACACACACACACACACACACACACACACACACACACACACACACACTGAACGTCAACAACAGCAAGACAGATAATCTGACAAGCAGAAACACAGATGATACCAACAGTGAGACAGACAGTGAGACAGACAGGCAGGTAGACATGTAGTCAAGTTAAATTCGGGCAGACAGAGCAGTGGGGGGGAAGGCCGGCCACGCTCAGGTACCCAGCGTCCCCGAGCGGCTCCAGATATTGCCGCTCTGCTGAGCAGCATAATGACAGTCTCTTCTACTTCACGTGTGCCGGCCGACTCGAGCTGCTGCTCGCTTCGGATTCATCAGAGAATAGAGAGCGCACGGCGGCCTAACGGCAGCAAAACAAACGCTCATTTTCGGGCAAAGTACATCGATCCAGCGCACAAATTAAATCTGAGTAGTTTTGACATACATGTGCGTCAGATACTGGGGTCAAACAATTGACCTTAAAACGCAGGTGTTCTTATGTTCTTAAAAACGGGACCAGGTCTTCTGCTTGGAGGTTGACAGTGTTGGTGTTGGGGTAAAGCTTTATATACGAGGTACGTAGGGTACAAAAACAGCAGCTGAAAAACAAAGATGAAACTTTTCCAGGAATTACTTGATATCTGCAAGTGAAGCATAATGTGTATCCTGGATGTTGTTATGGATCTATAACAGCTTGCTGAAAATCATATTAGAATTTGAGAAGTGTTTGTCTGACTGTCAGTTCCTCTATTTTGCCGTCTCTTTGGCCCGATTTCCACCAAACATGGTGTGTGGTTGAAGCCAGAGCTTTGAAGGTCAAGAAAGAGTTTGTTTCTGCAAAAGTCAAAGTCATTGAGGTTAAACGACAAAATTCATGTTTTTCATTCAGATGTCCACCAAACTTGGCACACACATGGAGGTGGTTTCTGGAACTGCATAGGTAAGATCAAATTCACCAAAGGCCAAATACTGGAGTCAAGGTCATTGGGGTTGAAGGTTAAAATTATTGTTATTATTTTAGCTTCAGTGTCCACCAAACCTGGCACACATATGGAGGTGGGTTCTGGAATTGGCCAGGCAAGTTCAAATTTGCCAAAGGCCAAGCATTGGGGGACAAGCTGATTGAGGTTATAGGTCAAAATTAAGGTTTTCCACTCCAGTTTGCACCAATATGGAAGTGGGTTCTGAAATTGCCAAGTATTGGGGACATGGTAATTGGGGTTAAAAGTCAAAATAATTTTTTTTTTTTACTACAATTTGCAAACTTGGCACATATATGAAGGTGGGTTATGGGATTGCAGGGCAAGGTCACATGTCTTAAAGGTGACTCAATGGGTCTGTCACTGTCTTGGTCTATAGTCCTCCCAGGTCACGTTGCTGATTTTAACTATTCTTGGTATGCCAATGGCTGACCCTGAACATGCCCTTAAATAATTTATTTTGGCCAACGTAAAATATGGCAAACACTTAGGAGCATTCCAGAACTGCCATAGCAAGGTCAGTTAGAGGTCAATCATTTGCTGCTGCTTCTTTGGTGATCAAATCCTGTACTGTCTTCATACCCTTGGGCACTATTGTCTAGTTACCCGAGGCCATCAAAGACATCCGTCCGTGTTCACCATAGGTCCAGTCTTATTATTGGCAGAGTCTTCAAATTCACAGGGGACATTCTCAGGACACGGACCTTGGACGAGTTCATAGATGGCTAATCTTGACCTATTTTAAGAAGTATTTAGAGGTTAAAATGTCACTTTCTGTTTCAATCTGTTCTTTTTAATTTTTTTTTTTTTTTGAGTGGCGGGGGTGACAGCCAATCAGAGTAGAGCGGCACCGTGATGTCAGTGGCAGATCTCTGTAAAACCGCTTCTCATATATACTGTAAAAGCTAGCAAGAAATAAACACCTCTAAAATGCTGTTTTTGGAACCCAGTAACACCACTAAAGTGATTTAAAAGACATTTTGCGGAAGTTAGTGTGGTGCCGTCACAGGCTAGCTGCAAACCCTTTTGTTTATGTATAAATATAACCTCTTTGTCATATATTATGTAAAAGCTAGCGAGAAATAAACACTTCTAAAACTGAAAATGCTGGGGGTTTTTAACCTGACAACACCTCCGGAGTCATTTACAAGGCATTTTGCGGACGTCAGCTTCTGCTAACTCAAAGCTAACTTCCGCCCTTGTCAAAAGCTCATAAATGTAAATATTGTTTATGATTGATTGCTTGATTGATTGAGGGGCTTTATTGAACATGTACAGATTGTAAGAAAGACAACAGGATCTTAATAATTAATGCAAATAACAATAAATGTAAATGGTAAATGGACTGCATTTATATAATGTTTTTCCATCTGCATCAGATGCTCAAAGCGCTTTACAATTATGACTCACATTCACTCATTCACACAGACACACTCACACGACGACATCAGGGTGCTGCCATGCAAGGCACTCACTACACACCGGAAGCAACTTGGGGATTAAAGACCTTGCCCAAGGGCCCTTAATGGTTTTCCGGTCAGGCTGGGGTTTGAACCGTGTATCCTCTGGTCTCAAGCCCAACGCTTAACCACTAGACCATCACTTTGCACTGGGATACCAATTAAACAACTGCAAATTTTAGCATTGCGTTATATTTTTTAATAATACACTTCCTGCTCCTGTGTAACGTATGACAATGTAACAGACTTTATTTAGCGCGGGTGAAGTTCGTTAAGACCGTGTGCATGTGGGGTGCACATCTATCTTCAGATGATTTCAAGACCAAAACTCTTCTCCACAGGGAGCGAACGTGAGAGAGAAATCTTCTGCCGTGGCTCCTGCACACATACAGGAAACACAACCTGTCCTCGATTGAGACAGATGAACGCTTCTCGATAGCCGTTGCTATGGCAAACCAGCACAAAAAGGTTGAATAATAGCTCTGGATTCCCTTTGCACTCCATCTTCTCATGCACAATCCTCTGAAACGCATTCATTCTCCCCCTCAGTTCGTCAGTCACTCTCCTCATTTTGCTATCAAGATGATTCATAAAGGAGTTATATCATCTGCGGCAAGGATGCAAGCAGTCAGGTCCGTAAGTATTTGGACAGCAAAACAGGTTTGTAGTCTTGCCTCTGTACACCGCCACAGCAGAGTTTAAATCAAACTATGAAGATGTGTTTGTAGTGCAGACTTTTAGCTTTAATTCAAGAGGTTTAACAGAGAAGAGAGGATTATTGTCATCCACATCATCATTTTTATAGCCAGTTTTCTTTAGACAAGTCAAGGGATGCATACATGTACAATTTCAAGTCACTGAACATGTCATGGACTTCATTTACATCAAACATTAAGAAACACAAACATTACCTCTGGAGTAGACTGTTTTCAAAATCTGAGTGAGCTTGCAAGAAAGACAAGTGAGGGAAGCCACCAAGACATCCATAAGCACCTGTGGATGTAAATGGGGAGAAGAGTGGGGATAGTGCAACTTTTGTCTGTTGCACCACCTGTTATACAGCTTCATGATGGAGTGGAACAGAGAAGGATTTTCATACAAGAAAATCAAATCTTGGCTCGAGTCTCCCATGCACCTTTTGGGAAACTGTAACTGAAATTCCACATCTTCATTTGCAGAAAATACTTCTCTGTGCCACACCACCATGAAGCATGCAGATGGACTGCGCACAGTTCCACCACTCACAGAAACCTGAAACTCCTTCAGAGTTTTCAGTGATGTGTTGATGGCTTTCCTCACTACTCTTCTCCTGGCACTCCAGTTTTTAAGATTCACCAGATAGATTTACCATATGTCGTCATTGTCATGGCAATTCTCTGTGGTGAGAAAGATTGTCTCTTGATGGATTTCCAGACAGGATGGTGTACATGTTGGGTGAGAACCCATCACCTCCTCCACTTGATCCTCCTTTGAGGACTTCTTGTTTTACCAGAGCCCCATTAGCCAGCTTGTGTTCAGGGTTCTTGTTGAGCTTTCATGGATATCGTAGCGGCCCCGAGGCACACAAAGCCCCCACCGTATTTTGCCCCAACAAGCAATCCCGTACTTGGTCAATTACCCAGATGTCATGACGCAGACGTGGGGTAGGATTTTGACACCCAATTATCACACAGTACCATATTCAATGACTTCTAAATGTACATGTATCCATCCTGACTTGTTTAAAGAAAACTGGCTATAAAAGTGATTGGTACAAACAATCCTTATATTTAGTTTGTCCAGTTACTTATGGGCTCTGAAAATGGAGGGACTGTGTATAAAAATGGCTGTAATTTCTACATGGTTAATACGATATTTTTGGCAACCCCCTTGAATGAAGGCACAAACTCTACACTACATCTTGATTACTTCATTTGTGGTGGTGTCCAGAGGCAACATGACAAAAATCATGTCACTGTCCAACTCATTATGGACCTGACAGTACTCTGGAGTGTGATTTTATTTGATAGCACGGCAATTAGCCATGTAATGGATGGGCAGTCCATCATATGAGGATAATTATCAAGTATTCACACTACGGTAATTAGACCGTTCAGCTGAGAGGGCCACCCAGCCACGAGATCCCACCCGCGGTTCAAGACTGACGCACTTCAAGGACCATTCACATTACGATTTACGTTATTCAGATCCACACCGGTTACTACAGGAATATCTGCTTCATGTTGTTTGTTCGAGACTTTGCTCGTGGAGGTTGTGGTTACCAGAATATGCTGCCTGTCCTTTGGGCTGAATGCCTGAGAAAAGAACCATCAAATGAATTAATTAGCCTGTAAACACAGAAAGGAAACTCTTGCTCTTTTTATTGGGGGGGGGGTGTTGCTTGAATAGAAAGGAAATCTTTGCACAATGCCCGAAGGTCTTATTTTTCATTATGGAGATTGCACATGCCTATTGTGCTTTTTATATTACAGTATAGTTGCAGGATGGTTCTTTATGTGCAGCTTGGACTCAAACTTTTAATGCACTATTCATTAATGTGCTTCTTCAGCAGATAGCGCGGTGAAGATAACCTTAGTCACTCACAGAGATGCCTCCTCTTTTGGGGGGAATCTCAAAAAGACAAGAAAGCAATTACATCTCCACCACCACACTCATTTTCAGGTGCTCTCTCTCTTTCTCTCGATCTCTCCGTTCTCCCAGTCCGGTGAGTAATGGAGGATGAGCAGCCGAGCTGCAGGTGGTGTGTGTGTGTGTGTGTGTGTGTGTGTGTGTGTGTGTGTGTGTGTGTGTGTGTGTGTGTGTGTGTGTGTGTGTAATGAGGGAATCATGCTTCGTTTCAGCTTTATTTCAGGTAATAGTGACGGTGGAGCATCGCTGACCACGAGCACTGACATTTTAAGGGCTTTTACTTGTCGTTCCTCACTCCTAAAATCAGACTAAAAGGTTATATATTCGTGTGATGTGGCAGGTCACACTCTGTTAAACACGCAAGGTCTTTTTCTGGTTGAGCTGCAAACCTTTGATACCCTGCAACTGACCATCTCTGTTGGCATAAATAAACCTGTGAGCCAAACATCCATGTCAACATGCTTTAAACACGGATGATACACACAGAACAAAAAAGAATCCCAGTAGGCCGACCTTGGATGTCTTCAGTGCCTGGGCAACATCTGTCATTCTGGAAGTTTGACTGTTATGGGCTCATCTTCTCCTTTGGCCTTGTTGAGAAATAAATCAGATCTGATGCTCTTCATCATGAGGTGTGTGAAGCCTTAACATCCCACAAAACAGCACAAATTTCCTACAACACAATGAAGAACGGTCCAATGTTCAAATTTGACTTTTATCTGGTGCATGTTGGAATTTTGCACCACAAGAAAAAACACTGACGTGAGTGAGTTTAATCAATTCTCTCTCTTAACTGGGGGAATTCTTCTGATTACTTAGTGTCATAACTAATTCATTTCATTGCACAACATAATCGAGCACTGGTATATCGAAAACATGAGGATGAGAATGCCGCTATGCACACTGGACAGTGCATACCAGTGTTTCAATGACATCACAAACCAGTGTGGACCCCTAATGTCACTCAATCAATCAATCAATCAATTTTTTTTATATAGCGCCAAATCACAACAAACAGTTGCCCCAAGGCGCTTTATATTGTAAGGCAAGGCCATACAATAATTATGTAAAACCCAACGGTCAAAACGACCCCCTGTGAGCAAGCAGTTGGCTACAGTGGGAAGGAAAAACTCCCTTTAACAGGAAGAAACCTCCAGCAGAACCAGGCTCAGGGAGGGGCAGTCTTCTGCTGGGACTGGTTGGGGCTGAGGGAGAGAACCAGGAAAAAGACATGCTGTGGAGGGGAGCAGAGATCGATCACTAATGATTAAATGCAGAGTGGTGCATACAGAGCAAAAAGAGCAAGAAACAATGCATCATGGGAACCCCCCAGCAGTCTAAGTCTATAGCAGCATAACTAAGGGATGGTTCAGGGTCACCTGATCCAGCCCTAACTATAAGCTTTAGCAAAAAGGAAAGTTTTAAGCCTAATCTTAAAAGTAGAGAGGATGTCTGTCTCCCTGATCTGAATTGGGAGCTGGTTCCACAGGAGAGGAGCCTGAAAGCTGAAGGCTTTGCCTCCCATTCTACTCTTACAAACCCTAGGAACTACAAGTAAGCCTGCAGTCTGAGAGCGAAGCGCTCTATTGGGGTGATATGGTACTACGAGGTCCCTAAGATAAGATGGGACCTGATTATTCAAAACCTTATAAGTAAGAAGAAGAATTTTAAATTCTATTCTAGAATTAACAGGAAGCCAATGAAGAGAGGCCAATATGGGTGAGATATGCTCTCTCCTTCTAGTCCCGTCAGTACTCTAGCTGCAGCATTTTGAATTAACTGAAGGCTTTTTTAGGGAACTTTTAGGACAACCTGATAATAATGAATTACAATAGTCCAGCCTAGAGGAAATAAATGCATGAATTAGTTTTTTCAGCATCACTCTGAGACAAGACCTTTCTGAGTTTAGAGATATTGCGTAAATGCAAAAAAGCAGTCCTACATATTTGTTTAATATGCACTTTGAATGACATATCCTGATCAAAAATGACTCCAAGATTTCTCACAGTATTACTAGAGCTCAGGGTAATGCCATCCAGAGTAAGGATCTGGTTAGACACCATGTTTCTAAGATTTGTGGGGCCAAGTACAATAACTTCAGTTTTTTCTGAGTTTAAAAGCAGGAAATTAGAGGTCATCCATGTCTTTATGTCTGTAAGACAATCCTGCAGTTTAGCTAATTGGTGTGTGTCCTCTGGCTTCATGGATAGATAAAGCTGGGTATCATCTGCGTAACAATGAAAATTTAAGCAATACCGTCTAATAATACTGCCTAAGGGAAGCATGTATAAAGTGAATAAAATTGGTCCTAGCACAGAACCTTGTGGAACTCCATAATTAACTTTAGTCTGTGAAGAAGATTCCCCATTTACATGAACAAATTGTAATCTATTAGACAAATATGATTCAAACCACCGCAGCGCAGTGCCTTTAATACCTATGGCATGCTCTAATCTCTGTAATAAAATTTATGGTCAACAGTATCAAAAGCAGCACTGAGGTCTAACAGAACAAGCACAGAGATGAGTCCACTGTCCGAGGCCATAAGAAGATCATTTGTAACCTTTACTAATGCTGTTTCTGTACTATGATGAATTCTAAAATCTGACTGAAACTCTTCAAATAGACCATTCCTCTGCAGATGATCAGTTAGCTGTTTTACAACTACCCTTTCAAGAATTTTTGAGAGAAAAGGAAGGTTGGAGATTGGCCATCCTGGAGTTTGGATTGAATTGAATTCAATTCAAATTGAATTCAATTTATTTACTTAAGGGGTGTCCAAATTCGGTCCTCGAGATCTACCTTCCTGACACTCTTGGTTGTCTCCCTGTTCCAACACACCTGAATCCAATGAAAGACTCGTTAGCAGGCTTTTAATGAGCCTTTCATTGGATTCATGTGTGTTGGAGCAGGGAGACAACTAAGAGTGTCAGGAAGGTAGATCTCAAGGACCACACTTAGGCACCCCTCATTTACTTTATATAGTGCCAAATCACAACAAAGTTGCCTCAAGGTGCTTCACATAAGTAAGGTCTGACCTTACCAACCCCTAGAGCAAGCACACAGGCAACGTGGTAAGGAAAAACTCCCTCTGATGATATTAAGGAAGAAACCTCAAGCAGACCAGACTTAAAGGGGTGGCCCACTGCTTAGGCCATTCTAACTAAAAGGTTTGCAATACAGAACACAACACAGCAACACTGCCGAGAGTCAATGCAGGCTTCCAGTCCAGTGTAGTTTGAACCCCGTCTGACTGGTCGAGAAGCCCCCCCCCATCGGCTGGATGTCATAGTCCTGAACCTCAGGAGATGTAACTAAGGATGCAATGATCCAATATTTTGGATCAGTATTGGTCCAATATTGATGAAAATGACTGGATCAGACATCAGAAATAAAAAACATCTGGTCCGATCAGGGTCTTGTATTGCACCTCGGAGTCATGTTGTGGGCTATGCATATTTTGTTAGATGGCTAGATTAGCAAAGTGCATACAGACATATGCGTTTATTAAAAGGTTAGTTGGTTTAAGATGGAAAAAAGGTATCGGATTGGTATCTCTATCTGCAAATACTGAAGGTTTCAGTATTATAACGGCTGGAATGGAGCCTCTCCTCTTGAAAGGATTTAGGAAAGATGAGACAATGACTAAATTAAAGTGAGTCTTTTTTTTTTTACTCCTCACTTTCTCATCTCTGTCTTTCCCTCTACCATCTTTCAATCTCTGTCTGTGTTTTTCTGATTGATACACCCATTTCACAAAGATTTCACGCTCCAAGAATCCCAAATGGGTCTGCTCTCACGACAAACAGATCAATTTTTATAGACTTGAAAGTTGCTGGTCTTGAAAATTGTTCACCTATCTTCAGGACGGCGCCGAGGTCCTCGGCACACGGCGCTCGCCACTCCTCGCCAGTTCTGGTTGTACTGTACCGCGGAGGTGTTGATGGCATAAAGAGCTTTGATCATATGCATCACCACCCAGGTGCATTTTACACAACAGGCCATGCTGCAGAGAGCTCAACGGATTTGTAAAAGTGCACAGAAAAACGTGTCAAAAGGTCAGAGCGTCACGTTTTGAGGAGTCAGAAGCATTGTTAAAAACGCTGACACAAAGCCGTGCATAAAATCCGGTATGGTTTGGAGGCTTGTAATGTGAACAGCAGGTGGCTGAGCCTCTGAACAACCAAAATAAATAAATACAAGTTTCTATGAAATGCACCTGCCTCTTTGAGATATCTTTGGCAGCCTGGAGCCACAGTTTGCATGTAAACTAGACTCAATCCTGCACATACAGAAAAGTGCAGGAAAACTTGCACATTTCAACACCCGCACAGACCCAACTCAACACACACAGGCGCATGCACGTGGATGCATTGGGGTAATTGCTTAAAACAGCCGTGTCTAGACCTGCAGTAATATTCTTCTGAGCCCATTTTCACAGCGAGCAGAAGTGTGGCTTTAAAAACACTTTGATCACAGCGGGATGCTGCAGCGCTGAGGTGAGGAACACATTCTCACTCAGAGGACACAACAGCTTGTTTCCTGTCTTTGGCTTCTGGATCCTTGCGTTTCAACTTTCTCTATGACATGTACTTGTACATCGTTAATGTGTGGCAGCTGCTGAAGGTGTGCAGCAGGAATTTTTATGTGGGTGGGTTTTAATACATACTGTATATGCAGATATGCAGTTTGTGGCAGGTTTCTACATGTAGGTATAGAACAAAATACCAGATTAAAACGATGGAATAATATCACTTGAAATGTTCCATAACTGGCTTGAGGATCTACAGTGTTCCACCTCCTAAACATTCTCCCTGAAGTTTTTACTTTGCATTTTGCATAATCACATTAAGAACTAACATCTGGACGTGACAACTGAATTCACAGTCGATGCCTCAGATCTTACTTTTTTTTTTCTTTTCTTTTCTTTTTTTACAGTACACAGGCCAAAGTTCATAATGTGTAAAATTCTGTAGTGGCTTTTTTTTTTTCCATGGTTTATTGTTACACCACTACTGCAGATCAGTGACTTCTGTTGGTTTTTCCTCTGTGAATTACAAAAATTACTCTGACAGAGTTGTAAAAGAGAGGGTTTTTAAATTGCTCATAAGTTGTTATTATTATTGAAGTAAGATGAAATAATATTTAGCTGACTTAAATTTTATTTTAATATTTCAAATTTGATTTTGTAAAAGGATGATTGTGGAATGGAAAGTGCCCAAAACAAATTATTGTTAAAGTAAGACAGAATAAGATCATATAATAATGAGTTGACTTAAACTGTATTTCAATATTTCAAATTCACTTCGTAAAAAGTCATTTGGAATTTGAAATTGCTTATAATTAATTATTAAAGTATGAAACAACTTATAATATTGAGATGTGCTGAGTTAAAGTTTAATATTTCAAATCTGACTCCGTAAAAAGGTGATTTTGAAATGTCAATTGCCTGAAATAAATGTTGTGATTTTTTTTTAATGAAGCATTTTATAATATAATTTTTTTTTCTTTCCAAAAATTGAATCACACGTCTCTGAAATTTGCCATTTGTGTTAGTTAATCAGTTTAGAGCATTTTGGTTTTCAATACCTTTCAAGTTATGTTCACTTTATTGCAATAAAATAGTCTGTATGTGGTGACAGGCTTGGAAAGAAATCTTATGCACAACACATTGAATTTTGACATTTTTAACAGTGCACTGCACCGACCATTGCACACACATCCAGCGCTTACACCCGAGGGGAAGCTGATGTGAATACAATAGATGTCAGAATTTCCAGAATTGCGCAACAAGTTTCTTGTCAAAACCAAATCTGCATAAGGAAACCTCTTGTTCTTTTTTCTTTCTTCTCTGGAAGGTTATAGAGCAGTAATTGTGTTGTTGTGCGGAAATCTCGTTGTTGTAATGACAATGATAATAAAAGCTATCTATCTATCTATCTATCTATCTATATATATATATATATATATATATATATTACTATTTGTGTAATTTTATTATATTTAACTGTTTTACAATGAGTGGTTTATGTGGAATAACAGTTGCCACATTTATCGCTACTCCCTAGATAGGCTTTTTATTTGCTAGAGAAGGTAAAAAATAAATCACTAACTCTAGTGACAAAGTCCTAAATCTGGTAGCAGTGGAAGCAAAGTAGAAGAAATGTATACCACCCCCAACAGTTCTAGGGTGGTAAAGATCTGCACACAGTAATGCCAGTAAGACCACACTGAAGTGAAGTACAACTAACATTTTAAATCATCAAAGGAAGAAGGACAAACCCGGCAAAGCAGGAGGGTGAAAAATCTGCAGGAGGATCAGGCGGAGAGGTCCTTGGCGGTGCCTGCAGCCATCCATGTTTAATCAGACCAGGCAATGATGCACTGCTTTAGTTTGTCGGGTCCCAAGACGGGGCCTGAACAGGTGAGTCTGATTAAACAGAAAGCAGCTCTGGAGCTTCGGTAAACAGCAAACAGACAAAATTCATCCATCACCACCTGATTGTTCTCAGCTGGACAAGATGGTGTTTATTCCCTCGTAATTATTTCTGAAATATACCCCTGTTAACATGCTAGGCCCCATCTTCTGAAAATATCAGATAGCGCATTTGTAGACACATGAGAAAGTGGTTAGAGAATTGACTTTAAAACATAAACGAAAGATAAACTTAGATACTTTTTATTCTTCATTACACTACACAGTGGCAAAGCGTATTTGTCTCATGACAGGCTGTATTTTAAAATATGCTAACCATGGTTAACATATGTAATCACAAGTTAGCATACACTGTTAAGCTAACCATGGCTGATGCTAAGCACATCCCTTATGGTTAGCATCAACTGCTAACCATAACACCAATATCAACCTTCAACTGGGAGAGTTAACCCCTGTTAGCATGACCACTTGCTAATCTATGATTGCATATGCTAACTATAACTAGCATTTTTTGCATTATGGTTTATCAGTAGTAAAATGCATCATGTCACCATCAAATTTTTTAATTTAAATGGAGATAAGATCCACATCTGAAAATCCAGCAATTTCAAGAAAACTGTCAGTGTTCCAATACAGACTTTGTGACATTCAAATAATTACATTCTCAATTTTGCTTGTAGCTGGGGTGTTTCTATAAGCAGAGACAGAACTGTAGGACTTTGAGGACAATTTATCTCAGACATATTTAAGTATAAAAAGTGGCTAAAAATTTATTTAGCATAATAGGACCATGTTGGACGAGCCTCCATGTGGAAACAGAAGGGAAAGGACAACTGTGGATAAAATGCTCACCAAATGACTTACCGCAATACTATACTTTCACATCCCAAACCATCCCTTTTTTAAAGGATTGCACAAAGTCGAATTAAGTATGGGTGCATGGCCCAATTAAAGGCAAAAAACATGAAATCACACTCAAAGAAAGTTGGAGAGAAATCATCTTTAATGCGCCCATGGAAATTTTCATATCTCCTCAGAATGTGTGTTGCTGCTCAAACATGGACATTATATCATGGTGCAAATATGACTGCTCTCTATTTTCCAATGATTTCCTGTCCAGGTTGGTGCATAGCACGGCCTCCATTATCTCCTGAAACCCAAGAGCTTCACCATAAACGACAATTACACCAATCAATACGGTAATTTCATACGGGAATATAGTACAAGGAGTTACAACTGGGGTTAGACGGGAGGGTGGAGGTACAATGTCGCGTTCTATCCCCCAGAGGTATGGGATAAAAGCAGGCATCATCGAATCTGTCTGGCAGCAACTATCAAGAGAAAACGCACAATTGGACTCTTTAATGTGTTGGTTTTGATGTTGGTGGGAAGGCAGATGCCAGTTCAAGGACAACCACAACAGTGCGGAAGGAGGTGGGGCAGGTGGCGAATAGCAAGGTCAGACAGGAAGTGTAAATTATGTGGCAAAGAGCAAAATAAGTGGGTATAAAACATGAGCAAAGAGAACCCATGAGAGTGAGACAGGTACCCCAGCAGGAAGCGGTTTTTAAACATTTACCTGTGCCTGCCTATGCCAGGGGAAGGAATGGCTGTTTGATTCCATTACGCTTCTATTACAACTGTAGTTAATGGCTGTGTCACAGTCTATTAACTGCATTCATCTTTGCCTCTGATATATAACGGGACATCAGTGTTGAACAAAGATAGATGACTGTGACTTCCTGCAAGCTATTACAACTCAACCCTTATTTCCATGCACGCGATGAGGTGGAGGATATGCGCAAACACTCACACAGTCAGGGGAACACAGTTGATAGTCTGATACTCAGGACAGTGTGCATATAACATACACATGAACCCTTCTGTGCAAATGTAAAGATTTTACCCTATTTCTACAGACTTAAAAGATTGAAAGAAGTTGCCAGATTTGTAGAATTAGCGCATACTGCTGTTTATATTAGACATGCACCACATCAACCTGGCTTGTTTTTCTACAGACGTGCCGTCTTGGTCCTGTGTTTGATTGTTACTAAGTAAAGTAAGTTAGTACATAAAGTAAGCAAGTAAATCAAGCCAAGTAAGTTATTAAGTAATTTAAACAAGTTAATAAAATAAAATAAGCTTTTGTGTAAGTAAGACAAATACGTAAAATAAGTAACTACATAAAGCAAGCATCATATAAAGTAAGTGGGTAAGTAAAGAAAGTAAGCAAGCTAAGTAAAGTTTTTACATAAAATAAGTAAGGTAAGTAAGTACATAAAGTAAGTAAGTAAAGTCAGTACAGTAAGTAAATGCGTAGTTAGTCAAGTACAGTAAGTATGTAAAGTAAGTACGTAAGTAAAGAAAGTAAGTATGTCAGGTGAAGTATGTACATAAAGTAAGGTAAAGTAAGATAAGTATATACGTAAAGTAAGTAAGTACGTAAATTAAGTAAAGTACAGTAAGTAAGTACACAAAATAAGTAAAGTAAGTGCAGTAAGTAAAATACAGTAAGTATGTAAAGTACAGTAAAGCAAGTACACAAAGTAAGTAAATAATTCAGTAAAGAACAGCAAGTAAAGCAAATAAATAAGCAAAGTAATTAAAGTACAGTAAGTCAAGTAATTAAGTCAATTAATTAAAGCACACTAAGTAGACAGACAGACAGACAGACAGACAGACAGACAGACAGACAGACAGACAGACAGATAGATAGATAGATAGATAGATAGATAGATAGATAGATAGATAGATAGATAGATAGATAGATAGATAGATAGATAGATAGATAGATAGATAGATAGATAGATAGATAGATAGATAGATAGATAGATAGAACATTCTTCACCAAACAAGCACTGAAAGAGAGAATTATGAAGTCTGAAAACAAAGTGAGACAAGAAAACATTATGTACGGCAGAAATTAGGCAGTATGGGAGGGTTTCAGTCAACATAACCCCAGACAACCTTCTGCAACACATGTAGAAAAAACAGTGTTTGAATAAGTGCAGCGTTGCAGTCAGCCGGCGTCACCTCTGGACTGTGGGTCTGAATATTTATAAAGACAACATGCAGAGCAGGAAGCTTTGCTGCGTATTATCCCAGTGAGAAAGTCATTTGCTGTCCCGCCTCACTGCAATAAATGCTTCATCAAGCATTTTTGGACCTAATAAGAATAATAATAATGCACCACATGCAATTTTTCTCCTGGCGAGAAATCCATTCCAGTGCCAGCTGCGTCCATTGTCACGTTGGCTGTGCTTTTCACCTTCACCGGACATTTGTGTTTGCAGTAAATTGGAAGTAGTGTGTGGCTTCGCTTTGAAGGACAAACGTTTGATCCGGTGAATCGTTCAGCTGAGGAAGCACAGAAATAACGACGAAGACATATGATGTCACCGATCGATAATCCAGTTCCCCGTCGCTTCACGTGAGTCTACGCAATTCAGCTGCAAACCCGGCTGGGTCAGATTTTAGGTCATGAAAGAGTCAGGCAGAAATTCAGGTTGGCAGTCAAGTGGCTGGCGGTTTTGACAGACAGACATTGAGAGATGTGATATTGATGAAGTCAAACACACAGCAGGCAGAAGAACAGGCAGAGCCGTCGGTAAGCTGGTGCATATAGAATATAAAAACAGTCACTTCTGTGGCAGGTCTACAACCACAGACATCAACGGCAGATTGGCCGAGCTCCACCGATCTGGGTGGATCGAGAATAGTCAGTAGAGTAAGTAAATGCGTACAGTTAGTCAAGTACAGTGAGTACGTAAGGTAAGTATGTAAGTAAAGAAAGTAAGTACGTCGGGTAAAGTATGTACATAAAGTAAGTAAGGTAAAGTAAGTATATACGTAAAGTAAGTAAGTACGTAAATTAAGCAAAGTACAGTAAGTATGTACACAAAATAAGTAAAGTAAGTGCAGTAAGTAAAATACAGTAAGTATGTAAAGTACAGTAAAAACTGTAAGTAAAGTATTTAAGTATAGTATGTAACTGTTGATGTTAAAGCACCAGTGGAACACCAAAATGTAAATCCCTTTTATGTTGTTTATAAATTAATAAAATATCAAATGACAAGGATCTATTTTAGCCGTTATATAAAACAAATAATGAATGTTTTTTCATTTTTTCCATGGAATGAATATTTAATTCGGTGAAATATTTGTACCATTTAACTCATAAACATTCATTATTTGTGCTATATATATATATATATATATATATATATATATATATATATATATATGCAACACTATTAGGCCATGTTATGTTTTGTACTTGGGTTCGATTCCTCTCACGTAATCATTTAATATATTCAAAGCTCCCTTTGTTCTTTGTTCTAAATTCTTCTCACATTCATCCTCCTTCCAGGATATTTAACCATATTTCACCAGCTCTCAGCTTCTAAATGAGAGCGATTTATTCCAACTCCTGGTCAGGTCAAAAGCCTTATTTGGCTTCCGGCTGCAGCTTAATAATGGCCATAACAAGGCCTGACAGAGAATTAATATAAATTAAAAAGGACCAAAGTGTGCCTGCAAACTTGTCTTCATTAATAAGTAAGTGACAATATAATTTTGTGGGGGTACTCTTGCCAAGAGGTTCATACAATAGGCTCTTTACAAGCTGCCATCTATGAGTTATTTCATTATTTTTTAGCATAATTAGGTGTGGATAAAGCTTCATGAGGTGTTTACGAAGGGAGGAAAGAGGAAGGGTAAAGTAAAAGAGCTTTAACAGGACATTTGCCTCCAGGCCTGATGCACTTACAATGGAGTCTTGCTATGTGAAACTGTTTATTATGTAATACAACCTCAAATCAAGAGAAGTTGGGATGGCGTGGAAAATGAAAAATAAAAATAAAAAACCCTGTAGTTATCCTTCCATTTACTTTGACTTACATTTCGTTGCAGACGCTACGAACCAAAGATATGTTGTGTTTTTTGAACTGCATTTCCTTTACATCCGCTCCTGCATTTCAGGAAAAAAACACAAAAAAAGTTGAGGTAAAAATGAGGTAAATAAATAAATAAACATGTCTTTTTCTCTTTTTGCTTTGCATGTTTGACCATTCTTTATTCTACTTTATTATATTTTTGTTATTGTTAGTTTGGCCAAAGCAGTTGCTCACCCCTCTGAGTCTGGTCTGCTTGAGGTTTCTTCCTCAAAAACATAAAACAAAACAAAAAAATGCCAGAGGGAGGTTTTTCTCACCACTGTTATCTTTGTGGTTGCTCAGTGGGGTGGGTAAGGTTAGACCTTACCCTTGTGAAGCACCTTCAGGTGACGTATTTCCATGTTTCTCCCTCTACATTGCATCATTAAATAATTCAAGGAATCTTGAGAAACGTCAGTGAGTAAAGGACAAGGGTGCAAGCCTAACCTGAACACCCATGATCTCTGATCTCTCAGACAGCACTGCATTAAGAATTCATCAGTAGCTGATATAACCACATAGGCAAGGGATTACTTTGTGAAACTTTTGTCAAGCGCTATAATACAGAGTTACTACCATCACAAAATCGTACATTTTCTTTCCCAAGGGTACTGAAGCAGCCCCTTACCATGACAGACCCTGGCTTTTGGACCTGTGTCTGATAATAGTTGGGATAGTCCTTTTCGTCTTTGGTCCTGAGCACACAACTTTCATTTCTTCCAAAAAAAAAAAAGATCTGGAATACTGATTCGTCTGACCAAAGTACACTCTTCTACTGTATGATGGTCCAACCTGGATGCCTGTGAGCCCAGAGAAGTCGATGCAACTTCAGACCAAGGTTAACTTAAGGCTTATTTCTTTTACAGTAAAGTTTTATCTGGCATTTGTGAATGCATTAATGCAGAAATGTACATTGAAATTTCAGAGCAACATATGCTGCCTGCAAGATTACATCTTTACCAGGGAGATCCATACATTTTTCAATAAGAAAATATAAAACCACATTTTGCCCACATTACAAAGGCATGGCTGTGGAAGAACAGGGTACAGGTACTGGTCTTGCCTGCCTGCATTCCTCATCTGTCCCCAGTTAGGAATTTTGAAAAGAAAATTGCAACAACGACGACCCCTGTACTGTTGCACGCCTTAATAAAATGTGTTTGCAGATTGAATGGGGCAAAATAACACCTGAAACACTTCATCTCTTTTTATCTTCAACGCCAAAACATCTTAAAAATGGTAAATGCTTTAGGTTCTCAACTGTTTTCCCCAACTGCTTCTACTTCTTTTTTTTTTAATGTGTTGCAGACCTGAAATGCAGGAATGGATGTAAATGAACAAATGAAATAAAAATGACGAGAACAAAAACAAACATGAACTTTTAGGTTGATACAGTCTGCAATGAAACAGAAGTCAAAGTAAATGTAAGAATCACTGTCGGGTTTCTTTGTTGTTTTTTTAATTTCAATTTTCCATTTTCCAACTTTTTTCAATTTGGGGTTGTATTAATTTGTAAAATTGTCTGCTTGTAGGGAGGGGAGCTTATTGTTTGAAGTGCTGTCCTCTGGAGTCCCATCCATCATGTAGGTGCTCCACTTGGTATCGATTAGATTGCATAAATTGGGAGAAGTATAGGGTGATGGAGAGGCCTAAAAGCTCCACTAAATAGGTTATTGTTGGGTAGGAAGAGCCAGCAGGGGAAAGATGAGCAACAAGAGCCTCATCTGAGAGCTGACCCGAAACCACGTATACCTCCCTTGGGATATTAACTAAATGGGCAAAGAGCTTTTTAAGCCCATCTAACTTTGTCTCCTGCAGTTGCCATGTGTGGTGTGCAAAGTACACATGGAAACATGAACATTTTGTGCCTCATATTTACTGCAGACTGATGTTTTTGATGTTATTTATAGACTCAGATGAGATATACAGAGTAGAGGTGGGCGATATCGGGAATTTTGGTATTGATCCGATACCAAGTAAATACAGGCCCAGTATCACCAATATCGATACTTTTTCATATTTAAGCTTCATAGATCTAAAGGATCCAAAAGACCTAGGATAGAATTTCGCCAAACATTGTACGTGACAAAAAAATACTTTATTATCACAATCAACATTTAAAAAAAAATCTCACTCAACACAACTTAAAACAAAATCTCCTGAGGTAGAGGGCTGACAAACCACAATACAACAAAATTAACACACCACAACAAAATTGGCTGGCGTCGCTGAGCCACGTGACTGCGCAACAACAAAAGACCAGAGGGGGGGAGGGTGCGCTGCTCTGTGTTGTGTGACACAGCTCTGTGTTGTGTGACACAGCACAGCGCTGACAGCACTTACAGACAGAGAGTAGACTTTGATGAATCTGTGTGTGCAGCAGTCAGTGCGTGCGGGAGAGAAAAAAGCTTGAGTATGGATCTTTTTACATGAGGATCGTTCAATATCAATACCAGCGTTGGTATCGATATTATCGATATTAGGATCGATCCGCCCACCTCTAATACAGAGTATATAAGATCCTGGTGTTTCCCAACTTAATTAGAGCCTGACCAATATATCAGTTTGCCAATAATATCAGCTGATATGAGCCTTTCAGAAACATGTCGGTATCTGCATTATTTGTGCCGATATTAAAACTTTTATCTTACCAGAGAAACAATGCAAACAAAAACACTTTTTGATTTTTGGAAATAGTGCCATTACATAGTTTGTCCATGCTGTCTAGCATGGCTGGGACCCCCACCAGCCCTTTATCACAATAGCTACAAGAGACAGTCCTAAAGCAACCAGCTGCCATTCATTTTTCCCATTATGTGGGACCAAAATAGCCATTTTATGCAAATGCTGAACAATGCAACACAGCAAATGTCAGTCTGAGTGGAGGCAGTGTGACAGCAGCATGACGTGTGTTGGACTGGTTGTTGGTTACATTTATATTTATTTGTAATAACTTCCTGTTTAACCTTTAAACATCAAATCTCAATTACACTGCTTTGTCATTAGGGTATGATAACAAAATGCTCGGAAATGCTGAATGTGTTTTTTCCTATATATCGGCCGATATATCTATATTTTTTTTTACTCCCTAATATCGGTATTGGCCCCCCCAAAACATTTCTTATCAGTTGGGCTCTTGTCTTGTGATGCTAACCAGCATTGGTGGGCATAAATAACCTAAAATTTAGCTTTGATATCTGCTAATCCACTAATTGAAAAGTTAGCTGTGAAAACGCTAAACTGATAAACCACTCAAAACAATTAGCTGAAGCTACCAATAATTGCTAACTTTTAATATGGGAATTCAGTTTGGTTGTGATTTTTGAAAACAAAACAGATGATTTGTAGCCAACAATACTACTGAGGTGATGCATCTAAACAATGCTGCACTTTCAAGTCTTTAAAAAACACAAATGAGGGAGTATCAATTCTGGGGTCAGCTGTCATTTACATATGTAGTTTGGTAGAAGTCAGATCTGGAATAGACAAACAGACAAACATGTCTCAGATTATAGTAAGATGATGACTTCAGAGAGATCAGGAAAGTGAAGACTGTGCACAATTGAGGTGGCAGCTGTGGATGATTATTAATGTTTCAGGTTTCATTTCAGGTCTATTTTTGCTAATTATTCAGTCAGACAACATTCCAAAAAAATCTATAGCTTTCCTTCTTTTGTCCTTAATTAATAATTGATTTCTGTCAACACTGCATCCACCAATGCTGCGTTCTGCCGACCTGCAACTGTGCATCGCAGGATTTGATGACGTGACCCCACGGACGAGGACAGTCTGGGCCAAAATTAAAAGCTTTGATTGCTCCCTTAAGCGTGAATTACCACAACGTGTTCGCCTTTGTGTACTCTGCAGTAATCGTACTTGGATGTTTTTTTCTCACCATCAGTCTCCACCAGCATGTTCTAGGTTCAACCTAGGATCTCTGACCACATGCCCAGAAATCCTGAAAAGCATAACATGATAATCAGCTGCCTGAACATCCTCCACCGACTCCTTTCAGTGTGAAGGAGCAGCTGCTCCTACCAGATGTCAGAAGTCCTCACCCTGTTCCTAATTTCAGTCGCTCGCATGCACAAGCTCATTCTTCTGGTCACGATCCAGAGTGCTAGAAGGTGAAGTTTGTGATGCAAACGCCTTTCACAGCACACTAAATTAAATCTGGAAGGGTTTCTTTATTTTTGCAAAAGAAACTGGTGTCTTTTAAAATGAACAATGCTTAATAATAATGTGTTTTTTAAATATATATTCATGATGATAATTGGAATAATACCCTGTGGTAACAATCCACAATTATTGTATTAGAGGTCAAAGTTTGCTGGAAATTACCAGAATTACGGATGTTACGGTAAAGTTAAAGTCACCGTGTTACATATATTAAACATCCTTCAAAGTGCAATCTTTGGAGACTTCTGTCACATATGTCACAAATGTCCACATGTCCTGTTTTACCTGTGAGACACTTGCACTGAGTCCTGCCCACACCATCTGTGGGACAGATGCCCACTTATAGAAGAGACAGGGGGCGTGGCAAGTGCACTCAAAAAATGGCTCATTGGATGAACTCAGTTCAATTATGTGCAGGATTTCCATCTAACAAATATATGTAGCCCCAACTCAAATAAAGCACATTCATGCAAGATAATGTAATTTAATTTAGTTGGGACTACATATACAACCCCAATTCCAATGAAGTTGGGACATTGTGTAAAATGTAAATAAAAACAGAATACAATGATTTGCAAATCCTCTTCGACCTATATTCAATTGAATACACCACAAAGACAAAATATTTAATGTTCAAGCTGATAAACTTTATTGTTTTTGTGCAAATATTTGCTCATTTTAAAATGGGTGCCTGCAACACGTTTCAAAAAACCTGGGACAGTGGTATGTTTACCACTGTGTTACATCACCTTTCCTTCTAACAACACTCAATAAGCGTTTCCTGCCCATAATTAAACTGAGTTCATCCAATTAGTCTTTTTGTTGTTATTGTTGTTGTTGTTGTTGTTGTTTGTTTTGTTTTTGAGTGCTGTGGCACCAGCAAATGCACCCAGACCCATCCCTCCTCTGGGGTCAAGACCTAATGTGAGAGAAAAACAGTTTTTCCCACCAGAACGTGAGTCTTAATTGAACTTTAGCTTCCCAAAAAATAATAAATAAATAAAGGGTTAGCGGTGGTTTTTGCACTGCACTCAAAAAGCAGATGCATTGGATGAACTCAATTCAATTGTGGTTGGCTCTCACTGCGGTATTGTATCACTTCCTGTTCCGGAGCACAGCGGTGTTTTTCTGTATCTGTTAGCTGTTTAATCTGCGCAGTTAGATTGATCTAGTTATCTAGATTACGATTTGTTTCCCAGTGTAATCTTTACGTGCCTTAACTAAAGCACTCATTCTGCTGAATCACCTCTAAATTATTTACACATTATTCACTTTGCGTGTTTTTAGGAATCCGCTAGCTTAGCATAGCTACTAGCTCTTAGCCGATTTAGCATGGCGGCTTCTCCTGTCTCTCCCGCACTTTTCTGCTCTGGGTGTGAAATGTTTAGTTATTCCTCGGCCTCCTTTAGCAGTAATGGTACTTGTAATAAGTGTAGCTTATTCGTAGCTTTGAAGGCCAGGCTGGGCGAATTGGAGACTCGGCTCCGCACCGTGGAAAATTCTACAGCTAGCCAGGCCCCTGTAGTCGGTGCGGACCAAGGTAGCTTAGCCGCCGTTAGTTCCCCCCTGGCAGATCCCGAGCAGCCGGGAAAGCAGGCTGACTGGGTGACTGTGAGGAGGAAGCGTAGCCCTAAACAGAAGCCCCGTGTACACCGCCAACCCGTTCACATTTCTAACCGTTTTTCCCCACTCGACGACACACCCGCCGAGGATCAAACTCTGGTTATTGGCGACTCTGTTTTGAGAAATGTGAAGTTAGCGACACCAGCAACCATAGTCAATTGTCTTCCGGGGGCCAGAGCAGGCGACATTGAAGGAAATTTGAAACTGCTGGTTAAGGCTAAGCGTAAATTTGGTAAGATTGTAATTCACGTCGGCAGTAATGACACCCGGTTACGCCAATCGGAGGTCACTAAAATTAACATTAAATCGGTGTGTAACTTTGCAAAAACAATGTCGGACTCTGTAGTTTTCTCTGGGCCCCTCCCCAATCAGACCGGGAGTGACATGTTTAGCCGCATGTTCTCCTTGAATTGCTGGCTGTCTGAGTGGTGTCCAAAAAATGAGGTGGGCTTCATAGATAATTGGCAAAGCTTCTGGGGAAAACCTGGTCTTGTTAGGAGAGACGGCATCCATCCCACTTTGGATGGAGCAGCTCTCATTTCTAGAAATCTGGCTAATTTTCTTAAATCCTCCAAACCGTGACTATCCAGGGTTGGGACCAGGAAGCAGAGTTGTAGTCTTACACACCTCTCTGCAGCTTCTCTCCCCCTGCCATCCCCTCATTACCCCATCCCCGTAGAGACGGTGCCTGCTCCCAGACTACCAATAACCAGCAAAAATCTATTTAAGCATAAAAATTCAAAAAGAAAAAATAATATAGCACCTTCTACTGCACCACAGACTAAAACAGTTAAATGTGGTCTATTAAACATTAGATCTCTCTCTTCTAAGTCCCTGTTGGTAAATGATATAATAATTGATCAACATATTGATTTATTCTGCCTAACAGAAACCTGGTTACAGCAGGATGAATATGTTAGTTTAAATGAGTCAACACCCCCGAGTCACACTAACTGTCAGAATGCTCGTAGCACGGGCCGGGGCGGTGGATTAGCAGCAATCTTCCATTCCAGCTTATTAATTAATCAAAACCCAGACAGAGCTTTAATTCATTTGAAAGCTTGTCTCTTAGTCTTGTCCATCCAAATTGGAAGTCCCAAAAACCAGTTTTATTTGTTATTATCTATCGTCCACCTGGTCGTTACTGTGAGTTTCTCTGTGAATTTTCAGACCTTTTGTCTGACTTAGTGCTTAGCTCAGATAAGATAATTATAGTGGGCGATTTTAACATCCACACAGATGCTGAGAATGACAGCCTCAACACTGCATTTAATCTATTATTAGACTCTATTGGCTTTGCTCAAAAAGTAAATGAGTCCACCCACCACTTTAATCATATCTTAGATCTTGTTCTGACTTATGGTATGGAAATAGAAGACTTAACAGTATTCCCTGAAAACTCCCTTCTGTCTGATCATTTTTTAATAACATTTACATTTACTCTGATGGACTACCCAGCAGTAGGGAATAAGTTTCATTACACTAGAAGTCTTTCAGAAAGCGCTGTAACTAGGTTTAAGGATATGATTCCTTCTTTATGTTCTCTAATGCCATATAACAACACAGTGCAGAGTAGCTACCTAAACTCTGTAAGGGAGATAGAGTATCTCGTCAATAGTTTTACATCCTCATTGAAGACAACTTTGGATGCTGTAGCTCCTCTGAAAAAGAGAGCTTTAAATCAGAAGTGTCTGACTCCATGGTATAACTCTCAAACTCGTAGCTTAAAGCAGATAACCCGTAAGTTGGAGAGGAAATGGCGTCTCACTAATTTAGAAGATCTTCACTTAGCCTGGAAAAAGAGTCTGTTGCTCTATAAAAAGCCCTCCGTAAAGCTAGGACATCTTTCTACTCATCACTAATTGAAGAAAATAAGAACAACCCCAGGTTTCTTTTCAGCACTGTAGCCAGGCTGACAAAGAGTCAGAGCTCTATTGAGCTGAGTATTCCATTAACTTTAACTAGTAATGACTTCATGACTTTCTTTGCTAACAAAATTTTAACTATTAGAGAAAAAATTACTCATAACCATCCCAAAGACGTATCGTTATCTTTGGCTGCTTTCAGTGATGCCGGTATTTGGTTAGACTCTTTCTCTCCGATTGTTCTGTCTGAGTTATTTTCATTAGTTACTTCATCCAAACCATCAACATGTTTATTAGACCCCATTCCTACCAGGCTGCTCAAGGAAGCCCTACCATTATTTAATGCTTCGATCTTAAATATGATCAATCTATCTTTGTTAGTTGGCTATGTACCACAGGCTTTAAGGTGGCAGTAATTAAACCATTACTTAAAAAGCCATCACTTGACCCAGCTATCTTAGCTAATTATAGGCCAATCTCCAACCTTCCTTTTCTCTCAAAAATTCTTGAAAGGGTAGTTGTAAAACAGCTAACTCATCATCTGCAGAGGAATGGTCTATTTGAAGAGTTTCAGTCAGGTTTTAGAATTCATCATAGTACAGAAACAGCATTAGTGAAGGTTACAAATGATCTTCTTATGGCCTCGGACAGTGGACTCATCTCTGTGCTTGTTCTGTTAGACCTCAGTGCTGCTTTTGATACTGTTGACCATAAAATTTTATTACAGAGATTAGAGCATGCCATAGGTATTAAAGGCACTGCGCTGCGGTGGTTTGAATCATATTTGTCTAATAGATTACAATTTGTTCATGTAAATGGGGAATCTTCTTCACAGACTAAAGTTAATTATGGAGTTCCACAAGGTTCTGTGCTAGGACCAATTTTATTCACTTTATATATGCTTCCCTTAGGCAGTATTATTAGACGGTATTGCTTAAATTTTCATTGTTACGCAGATGATACCCAGCTTTATCTATCCATGAAGCCAGAGGACACACACCAATTAGCTAAACTGCAGGATTGTCTTACAGACATAAAGACATGGATGACCTCTAATTTCCTGCTTTTAAACTCAGATAAAACTGAAGTTATTGTTCTTGGCCCCACAAATCTTAGAAACATGGTGTCTAACCAGATCCTTACTCTGGATGGCATTACCCTGACCTCTAGTAATACTGTGAGAAATCTTGGAGTCATTTTTGATCAGGATATGTCATTCAAAGCGCATATTAAACAAATATGTAGGACTGCTTTTTTGCATTTACGCAATATCTCTAAAATCAGAAAGGTCTTGTCTCAGAGTGATGCTGAAAAACTAATTCATGCATTTATTTCCTCTAGGCTGGACTATTGTAATTCATTATTATCAGGTTGTCCTAAAAGTTCCCTAAAAAGCCTTCAGTTAATTCAAAATGCTGCAGCTAGAGTGCTGACGGGGACTAGAAGGAGAGAGCATATCTCACCCATATTGGCCTCTCTTCATTGGCTTCCTGTTAATTCTAGAATAGAATTTAAAATTCTTCTTCTTACTTATAAGGTTTTGAATAATCAGGTCCCATCTTATCTTAGGGACCTCGTAGTACCATATCACCCCAATAGAGCGCTTCGCTCTCAGACTGCAGGCTTACTTGTAGTTCCTAGGGTTTGTAAGAGTAGAATGGGAGGCAGAGCCTTCAGCTTTCAGGCTCCTCTCCTGTGGAACCAGCTCCCAATTCAGATCAGGGAGACAGACACCCTCTCTACTTTTAAGATTAGGCTTAAAACTTTCCTTTTTGCTAAAGCTTATAGTTAGGGCTGGATCAGGTGACCCTGAACCATCCCTTAGTTATGCTGCTATAGACGTAGACTGCTGGGGGGTTCCCATGATGCACTGTTTCTTTCTCTTTTTGCTCTGTATGCACCACTCTGCATTTAATCATTAGTGATCGATCTCTGCTCCCCTCCACAGCATGTCTTTTTCCTGGTTCTCTCCCTCAGCCCCAACCAGTCCCAGCAGAAGACTGCCCCTCCCTGAGCCTGGTTCTGCTGGAGGTTTCTTCCTGTTAAAAGGGAGTTTTTCCTTCCCACTGTAGCCAAGTGCTTGCTCACAGGGGTCGTTTTGACCGTTGGGGTTTTACATCATTATTGTATGGCCTTGCCTTACAACATAAAGCGCCTTGGGGCAACTGTTTGTTGTGATTTGGCGCTATATAAAAAAAAAATTGATTGATTGATTGAATTATGTGCAGGATTTCCATCTAATAAATATATGTTGCCCCAACTCAAATAAACCGCATCCATGCAAGATAATTTAATTTAATTTAGTTGGGTCTACATATATTTATTAGATGGAAATCCTGCACATAATTGAATTGAGTTCATCAAAAGAGCCATTTTTTGAGTGTGTGGTTGGTTCTCCCTTCAGGTGGAGACCGCTTAAAACTGTGTTTCTCTAATTCTCGCCTTCCACGTGCAGCTCCAAAAATGGATCGGGCTCGATTATTCAGCTCATGCATATGCTATCTCCGCGAGTTTCACTTATTAACTCTGAGCGTTCTGATTTATATGTTGGCGTATAATTCATACAGACTCTGCTGGCTGCGTGCATGTCATGAATCCTTAAGTGTCTCTAATTTGGGAGGCAGAAACACGAGCTTGAGGAAGGTGACCCCAACTGTGTTCTTAATCATCGTCCGGTCTCGATAAGGTTAAGAATGGAAATTGGTTGAGGTCTGGAGTGAATCTATTATCATATTTCCTTGCCGCCTTACCCCTCCCTCTTTGTTTCTCATCTCTGTCAGACACCATTTTACATTTTCCTCTCTCTCCTCGTCTGTCCTCCTCCTCTTTGCCATTCACCCCTTTCACTTTTGCCGTGACTTCTTTTTGTCTGTGATGTAAAAACCGCCTTAGCATATTGATAATAGGATTTATTTAAATCGCCCCGCTTAAACTGAAGGACATTCTGTGTGACATCTGCAGTTATTATAATGAATTATGCAGGTGTCTGCGTTATTCCGCTTTTCCCTAAAGAGGCTTTCTGACCCAGAATGAGATGCATCTTTTGTATTCTCATCACCGTGTGATCAGTTATTGATTAGCGTTCGGCAACAATCTGCAAACGGAGAAAGCTTCTCAAACAAGGTGTCAGACTTTTCCATCTGGAGAAATGAGTTGTTTGAAATGATGACGTCCGTTTCACTGCAAACACTTGTTGGCTCATTAAGATGATGTCTGAATGACTGACAGCGAGCCTTGTTAGGCTGATTAAACCATCACATCTAATTAGAGCCTATATCACCACCGAGTTCACAGCTGCCAGAGCTTCAGAAAGATAGATGTTAAGAATTAAAATCCTGCTCTGGCACCTGAGTGCAGACACTTGTAATAGTTAGTTATAAACTCATAATCAAGTTATTCCACTAAACCATCTATAACTTGGCAAATACTAAATTAAAAATCAACAAGAGAATTCCACTGCTTCTAAAGGCCATATCTTGTGGTG
Organism: Thalassophryne amazonica; assembly: GCF_902500255.1. Lineage (NCBI taxonomy): Eukaryota > Metazoa > Chordata > Actinopteri > Batrachoidiformes > Batrachoididae > Thalassophryne > Thalassophryne amazonica. Next base: position 59,540,260 of record NC_047120.1, on the reverse strand, counting down.
GATTTGGGTGTGTTCAACACCACTTTGATGTGTGCACAGTGCATAAAGTGCATGTATAGTGCACATCACCAAGAAGCTATACGAGGTCTGTTAGAAAAGAATCGGACCTTTTTATTTTTTGCAAAAACTATGAGGATTTGAATCATCAGCCAAGCTTGAACCTTCGTGCGCATGCGTAAGTTTAGGCTTTGAGTGAGCACTGGTCCACCCCTCTCATCAGATTTCCATTGTCAGGAAAATGCCTGAACGGCTGGAGCAGCGCTGCATCAAATTTTTCAAGAAACTGTGTGAGACAGCCAGGTGGAAACCGTTCGGAAAATTCAGATGGCTTTCGGTGAAAATCCTATGGGCATCACACAGATTAAGGAGCATTACCAATGGATTAAAGACGTTTTGTTTTGGCAGAGTCGTGCACTGGAACCTGGAGCATTGCTGTTTATGCCTTGTCCACACGCAAATTTTTTCATTTTCAAAAGCATTTTCCGTAATCATGGCACTGTTTCAAGAAATATCTGTGTACACGATACCACTGAAAACGACTGAAAACACTGTAGTATATATGCCAGACCTGTATGTGGCGCTGTAATGGTCCCACCAGAAACGGAGAAGAAGACATGGAGGATGCACATAAGGCTTGTGCGCTGTATACAAAGACAGAGGAAGAAGAAGATGGCGTCATCCTTTCACTAAAGTTGCGTATTGATTGTACTTATTAAAATGCAAAGGCAGCTTTTTGAGATTTATCCACTCATTTTCAAAAAGTGGTGTTTTTGGTCTAAAAAAGTAACCGTTACTGACTGCCACAATCTTTTTTTCCTGATTTCTTATAGTGTTTCTTAAAGCCAGAAAGTCGTCATTTGAAATGACTTTAGTTTTGTGTCATGTCTGTGATCTGCTTTTTTTCTACAAAATTAAACAACAGAATGAACATCCTCTGAGGCTGGTGATTCCATAATTTTTGCCAGGGGTTGTACAATATCAGACTACACACAAAAAATATCACTTAAAAAAAAGCAGAAAATGCTCAAATGAACTAAGATACGACGGTAGGAAAACCTGTCTTAATTAGATGGAAAAGATGAGAGGATCTGCATCCACTTTTGTCCTCTGTCATTCATTGATGCAACATCCAACAACCCAAAAGCTCAGCCAGAAACAATCCCAGTGGGGCACAGGATAAAGATCCAAGCCAAGCTTCAGCATTTGTACTTCCGAACCAAAGGAACATCTCTGTCTATACCGATATTGTCACATTAAACCGCTGCAGATAAGTCTCTGCTCTAACTTTGTTGAGAAGTTTGTTTTCTCCACAACACCACCAGAAGAGCATTCTGTACCAATTTATCAGCTTGGCACTCTCAGATGTGATCTTCACCCAAGAGGACTTTTTGAGTGGTCTGTCGGCCGACATCAGCAGCACAGGATTCTGCAAACGGGCGGCGGGAGGATGGAGAGCTGAGAAATGTTCAGGTGGAGGCCAGATACAATATTAACCTTTCACCGCCTCAGGAAACACAGTTAGAAAAGGTTACAAAGGTTGCTTTACAAACTATAACCTAATGCACTTCACACATACACAAAGTCTAAACGGGTCTTTTCCCCAAACTTGGTAAACAAATTATGCTTTGCTGTTTTTGTTTCATGCAGATTCTCCTGTGCATGAGGCCACGGAGGTCATCTGAAACCTCTCCTGTGACTGACCTAGAAATGCTAATTCAACTGTATTTGTATTTCTTAAAGCAGCTGTTGAACAAAAAAGCAGCTAATTGACTTTTCCAGCTAAAGTGGTTTAGAAGGCGGCAGTACATATGATGACCCAAGAATTTATACATTTGGGAAGAAAAACTCTCACGTAACACGCAGGAGAGCCTGGAAGGGCCCGGAAGATTCCAGATGGACGGATAAGCTCAGCACCGAGAGACATTCTGTATAACACAAGATAAAACCTGACCCTTCCAACAGCGTGGGTTCTCCGTAATTTTGAGTGGCGCAAATCCAAAGATCCTAGGCCAATACAAGTCATGTTTGCATACACTTAAGGTTAGACTCAGGTTACGTGCATTGGTTTAATGTACAGCATTATAAAACTGGAGGCTTGTCCAAACTATTTTTTTTTTTATTGCAAATTTTCGTCTGTCTGTCTGTGCTCAGCATAAGTCCAGTCCTATTACTGCCAGACTCTTGAAATTCACAGGGAACAGGTTCTTGGACAAGTTCTAAGATGGCTAACCTTGATGTATTTTAAAAGGTTAAAAAGTCACATTCTGTTTCAATCTGATCCTTTTTTTTTTTTGAGTGATGAGTAGGGTTGCCAACTCTCTGAAAAATAAATAAGGGACACCTCACAGGCAGGGCTGACCGGCCCATGGAAATATAGTCTGGAATGGACATGCGCGCCTCTGTCTATTAGCGTCGCTCAGGACAGGAAGGCGCCATTACTAAGGGTGGAAATGTGCAGCTCATCAATAATAAACTGACCGCTTTTTTTGCACTAGCGTCACTATTTCTTAATGGATTTTAATAACTGTAGGCTTGTTTCAAAGCCCTTTGAAAGCTCTTTCCAATGCACCTATGCATGTGTGGGTGAAAAAAAAAAACTTTTATGTAAAATGCAGAAATTTGGGGAAATTACGACAAACTGTGCTGCTTTTCTCGCTCTATTGTCGCTAGTTGTTAACAGATTTTAATAAAAGTAGGCTTGTTTTAAAGCCCTTTCATTGCTCTTTCTAATGAACCCATACATGTCTAGGTAGAAAAAAATGTTTTATGTAAAGTGTGGAAAATTGTGGAAAATATTCCATTCTGTTCATTTACTGTGATTTTTTTTTTCCTGTCATCATAATTCTCGATGGATTTTTATAAATGAGGCTTGTAAGTTGTATTCATGCTAATTAAAAGGTCTAAGGAACCCATACATGTCTGGATAAACAATCCTTATGTATTAAAATATAAATCTGAAGTATGCCTTGGCATTGTGCTCATTTATCTTGCTGCTTTTTCCACTGTAATATTACTGCGACTTTTAATGACAACAACATATATATACGTATGATTTTTACTAACATTTTATTACAAGTAGATATAAAGCCATTCAGAATTTATGACTTTTGACCCTCAGTCAGGGTAAAAAGTACCTCCTCCATCCCCTCCAACCACACTGTTCAAATTTAAATGCCTCCTGTGACCACATGTACATATCATATTAAACAACAGCTGCAAGTATATATACATAAATATATTTAAACATTTTTGTTTCCGCATGTGAACGCAGCTTAATGAAAAGAACTTATGGCGTTGAGTTATAGTCTCAGTATACTGACATTAAATTGCGGCATAACGACTTTAAAATAGACATTTGTTTTACATAATTACATTAAGGCTCTTGTACAGTTCATTTTAGTATTGGAGAATTTGTTTTTATGGTTCGTGCAGATGATGATGAAGCACTGGCTGCCTTTTTTCTCCTCATATCGCTTCTGTTTAACAGGATCAAGGTCTCTCTCCACCCTCAGTAATGGCCGCCGTGCAGCACGCCGCTAGTCACGTGACGTCCATTCCAGTCTCTATTTCCATGGACTGGCCAACTGACCACTGCCTTCACCCTTCCCAGTGTGTGTGTGAAACGATTTTTAACCATTTGACTATTGACTTGACCCTGAATTTAAGTAGATGCACACATGCATTTGTTATGATATGAACATGCAGAAAACAAATTATTATTTAGCAATTTATTTTTAGTGCAAAATAAATTTTCACTTACAATTTCAATATGAGCATCCTGTCCTGCTTCAAAGTATAAAAAAATGTCTTTAAAAATAAATCTTTCTCTGTCGTGTTATTGTTATAAAAGTGTATAAATTAACAAAAAAAAAAAAAAAATAGAATCCAAAACAATGTAACAGTGAAAGTCTGAAAAAGTAAACAATACTTATAGCTGTGTCGCGCACCTTTTCCCATTTGCCCATGTATTTTTGCTTTCTTTTTTGTTTTGTTTTTTTCGAGAAGGAGTAACGACGTTACAGACATTGCTGTTCGTAGGCGTATCTGCAATACCAGTGTCGGTGTCTGTGTCAGCCATGCTGCTATGGTCGTCCGACGACCATCGTCGGCTCAGGATTCTCGTCCGGGATCTTCTTGCGAGCAGATGTCCCTCAACCAATGAGATAAGAGTGATTCTGTATTGTCAACTCGTGTCTGTCAACTCATTGGTGAAGAGCAGGAGAGAGGCTGGGATCAAATTTATCGTAAGTTTACGCCAGTCAATTCCATTGACATTTTACAGACTTTTTGATTCTCACAGAAATACGGAACAAACTGCGTCCCGTTTCAGGTCAATACAGAACGCACACTTTTATTTCCAAATAAGGGACGATTCCGTTTTTCAAGGGACGGTTGGCAACCCTAGTGATGAGGGTGACAACCAGTCAGTAGAGCTGCACCGTGACGTCAGTCGCTGGTCTCTTCAAATCCCTTCGTTTTGTGTGTTTATATAGGTTTCTCATATATTATATAAAAGTTATAGTGAGAAATAAACACTTCTAAAACTGAAAATGCTGTTTTTGGAACCTAATAACACCTCTGAACTTATTTACAAGACATTTTGCTGAGATTAGCATGATGACATCACTTCCTGGTGTAGCTACTTGCTAACAGCATCTTTTCTGGTATATTATGTAAAGGCTAGTGAGAAATAAACATTTGTAAAACTGGAAACACTGTGTTTGGAACCTAATAACACCTCTCAACTTATTTATAAGACATTTCGCCAAGGTTAGCATGATGACGTCGCTTCCTGGTGTAGGGACTTGCTAACATCTTTGTTTCTGGTACATTATGTAAAAGCTAGCAAGAAATAAACACTTCTAAAACTGAAAATACTGTTTTTGTAACCTGATAACACCCCTTAAATTATTTACAAGACATTTCACCAAGGTTAGCATGATGACATCGCTTTCTGATGTAGCTACGTGCTAACAGCTTCATTTCTGGTATATTATGTAAAAGCTAGCAAGAAATAAACACTTCTAAAACTGAAAATACTGTTTTTGTAACCTGATAACACCCCTGAAATTATTTCCAAGACATTTCACCAAGGTTAGCATGATGACATCGCTTTCTGATGTAGCTACGTGCTGACAGCTTTGTTTCTGGTATATTATGTAAAAGCTAGCAAGAAATAAACACGTCTAAAACTGAAAACACTGTTTTTGTGACCTGATAACACCTCTGGAGTCATTTACAAGACATTTTGTGGACGTTAGTTTGCACACTAACTTTCGCTAATTTCCTAAAATTAAATTCCTTAAATTTGTCTCATTAATAACTGCAACTGCACAGAGGGTGATCTACAAATATTCCTTGATTTGCACATCATGAACAAATGATGATTTGATTTGAACATGTATAAATTGTATGTAACACAACAGGATCTTAATCATTAATTAAATAACTGGAAATTGTAAAGAACACAATCATCAAGTCACTCGTTGGATCTGTTCCTACAGCGGAGTCCAGACAGATTTATCATACAATTTCTATTTCTTAATAATTGGTGAAAATGCCATCCAAGACACATTCAGTGACTTGGACATGTTTATATATCCATCCCCTGAGTTGTCTGAAGAAAACTAGCTAGAAAACTGATGATTTAATTGTGCGACACTAAAGGAGTCCATTATTTATGCAACCTATCATTATGGCATTTAGATTTTATTTCATTTACTGGTATGTCATGTTGTACAGATTAGTATTAGCTGTGATTTTAAAGGGTATCACTTTTGAAAATTTTATGCATAGAAGCCAGATTTATGCATTTACTTTATTAATGATCTTGAGACATGTAATAGCTCAAGGTTTCGGGTGCCACTGTATGCTCTTGTTGGGGCCCTTTGTGGTAAGTTTCTGGTGCAAATGTTCATTCCCAAAATAATCAAGAAAATCTTTCTTTTTGAAGACACGAGCTATCATCATACAGCTTGAATAAGGAAGTTGCCACATGCCAAATATGCATAATTTGCTTGATTTTCTCTTCTTTCTGCAATAGAAAAGATGTCAACAGCAGTCACTGCACTGTAATTAGAGACTGAATCAAATGAAGAGAGAAGATTTGCTCTTTGACATGGGTCACCCACAGAGAAACACAAATACGATCTAAATGTCATCAGGATCACTGCAGCAACAACGCGCAGCAACGACGTGCACAGGGGAATTCATTATTCTCATCTCTGAGCCATTACAACTGTGTCACACGAGAAGAACAGAAATTGGAATGCAAAGCTAAAAGTCGCATTCGAGGAAAGTGTTTGTTTGTTCCCGAGCATTTTGCATTTGAAAGGAAACAAATCACACTCCCACATTAATTTGTTCTCTGGTGATCAAAAGGAACCGTCTGTTTGTTGTATATGATGAACCGGTGGATTGAAAACTATCTGACGCTTCGTCGCTCCGCGTCGGACTGCAGCTATCTGAACTCAGATCAGTAATTACTGCAGGTTGTCAACAATTTATCACTGAGGTCCCGCGAGCCACTGCGCGGAGGCTCAATGCGATTACACGCATGCACGCTGAAGCATGGACGCAAATGCTCAAATGGAACATGCAGGTGCCTCTGCAACGCCGCTCCAGCCTTTGTGATAACGGCAAGCGCTTTGTTGCACGTTTTTTTTAGAGACTCACACGCAGCAGCAGTTAATCATTCACTGCATCAAATGTCATCTTCAAATTTTCATTTTGTACTGTAATAAACATTCACCCCACCTCTCATCTAACATACACTGGATTAGAAGCTCAAGATAATCTTGTGTCCACAATAACAGCTTGTTTACACAACAGAATTATCTTGTGTGAGTTAAATAATAACCATTCTTCAAGATATATAGCTTGTGCTCACAATATTAGCTTGTTTCTGCAACATAATTATCTTGAGTGCACTAGATTTCATATATATATATATACACACATACAAGGTTGAGTAGGATTACTTTGAAATATAATCCAAAAGTAATCATATTACAAGCAATCCAAATGTATGTACATACATACATGTAATCCACATGTATTCTTTCAAAGTAATCCTGCCCAACCTTGTGTGTGTGTGTGTGTGTGTGTATATATATATATATATATATATATATATATATATATATATATATATATATATATATATATATATACGAGGGCTGTCAATAAAGTAACGGTCCTTTTTATTTTTTTCAAAAACTATATGGATTTCATTCATATGTTTTTACGTCAGACATGCTTGAACCCTCGTGCGCATGCGTGAGTTTTTCCACGCCTGTCGGTGACGTCATTCGCCTGTGAGCACTCCTTGTGGGAGGAGTCATCCAGCCCCTCGTCGGAATTCCTTTGTCTGAGAAGTTGCTGAGAGACTGGCGCGTTGTTTGATCAAAATTTTTTCTAAACCTGTGAGACACATCGAAGTGGACACGGTTCGAAAAATTAAGCTGGTTTTCAGTGAAAATTTTAACGGCTGATGAGAGATTTTGAGGTGATTCTGTCGCTTTAAGGACTTTTCACGGTGCGAGACGTCGTGCAGCGCTCTCAGGCGGCGTCATCAGCCTGTTCAAGCTGAAAACCTCCACATTTCAGGCTCTATTGATCCAGGACGTCGTGAGAGAACAGAGAAGTTTCAGAAGAAGTCGGTTTCAGCATTTTATCCGGATATTCCACTGTTAAAGGAGATTTTTTTAATGAAAGACGTGCGGACGGATCTGCGCGTCGAGACGCAGCCGGCGCGGTGCGGCGGCACAGGAAAAACACCTCCGTGTTGATAACCATTTGTAAAATCCAGGCGGCTTTTGATGGCTTTCAGTGGAGTGAGTATATGAGAAATTGTTTAACAGGCAGGACATGTTCCAAATTGTCCTTAAGGCTTTCAACAGAGGTGTTTTTCCTGTGGCGGAGCGTCACGGTGGCTGCGTCCCGACGCGCGGACCCGTCCGCACGTCTTTCATTAAAAAAATCTCCTTTAACAGTGGAATATCCGGATAAAATGCTGAAACCGACTTCTTCTGAAACTTCTCTGTTCTCTCACGATGTCCTGGATCAATAGAGCCTGAAATGTGGAGGTTTTCAGCTTGAACAGGCTGATGACGCCGCCTGAGAGCGCTGCGCGACGTCTCGCACCGTGAAAAGTCCTTAAAGCGACAGTATCACCTCAAAATCTCTCATCAGCCGTTAAAATTTTCACTGAAAACCAGCTTAATTTTTCGAACCGTGTCCACTTCGATGTGTCTCACAGGTTTAGAAAAAATTTTGATCAAACAACGCGCCAGTCTCTCAGCAACTTCTCAGACAAAGGAATTCCGACGAGGGGCTGGACGACTCCTCCCACAAGGAGTGCTTACAGGCGAATGAAGTCGCCGACAGGCGTGGAAAAACTCACGCATGCGCACGAGGGTTCAAGCATGTCTGACGTAAAAACATATGAATGAAATCCATATAGTTTTTGAAAAAAATAAAAAGGACCGTTACTTTATTGACAGCCCTCGTATATATATGTATATATATATATATACACATATATATATATATACGAGGTCTGTTAGAAAAGTATCCGACCTTTTTATTATTTTCAAAAACCATATGGATTTGAATCATGTGTGATTGCGTCAGCCAAGCTTGAACCTTCGTGCGCATGCGTGAGTTTTTTCATGCCTGTCGGTTGCGTCATTCGCCTGTGAGCAGGCTTTGTGTGAGCAGTGGTCCACCCCTCTCGTCGTTTTTTTATTGCGAATAAATGTCGGGAACGATTTGGAGCTTTGCTGCATCAATTTTTTTCCAGAAACTGTGAGAGACCTCCAGGTGGACCGTTCGGAAAATTAATATGGCTTTCAGGGACGATTTTATGGGGATTACACAGATTAAGGAGTGATCCAGACGGTTTAAAGACTGCCCACAACTGCTGAGAGTGCGCCGCGCTCCGAGCGCCGATCGACAGGCTCAAACCCCGCTGAAGCAACCAGATCATTTCCAACGTGAAGGCTTTGTTGATCCAGGACGTCGTCTGACTTTCACAAAAAGGCAGAAGGTGTGGATATCAGCACTTTTTCGGCACATTCCACTGTTACAGGAGTTTTTTCATGGAAAGAAAAGCGGAGGGACGCACCACGGAGCCGTTCATTACGCAGCACAAAACCACCTCCGTGTTGGTCGCACAGGACGGCTTTCAGGTGGATTTCAGACGGCTGTCGGTTGCTTTTCAGTCGTGTGATTATCCGAGAAATTGAGCATGAGCTGGACATGCCCCAACATGTCCTGTGAGATGTGGGCATCAGTCAGGGGCGGTCCTGGAGGTGGGCTGACCGGGCAGCTGCCCGGGGCGGCACGAGCGTGGGGGGAAAAACAAAACAAAAAAAAAAACCTGACCAAAAAAAATAAATAAATAAATAAGGGAGGGGGGGGGTTCGTGGTTACGTTACGGCAGAGCGCCCCCACCCATCTCACCTCTCGCGTTAGGTGAGCAACGCGGCACAGTGCAGTTTGTGCAGGGGGAGGGGGGAATCATTCAATGTTTGGACGAGGAGGTGGTCGAAATGGAGTAAGACATAATCATGGATAGGAAACGATCAAAGCCATCAGGTGCACAGTTTCGAAAGAAAAAGAAAGAAGAAAAGGAGAAACGAGCAAAGGAAAAAGGTATGTATTGATTTACGTATTCCCGCAGCTTCACAGTGCTTTAAACAGTGTGGACAGAGTTTAATAGCGAAGCAAAGAGTGCAGCGAAACGAGACGAGTCATTGGATAAATGCTGGGCTTTGTCCCACCCATTGGACGCTCAGCGTGTCTAGGGGTCTATGGGGCAGTGGGCTGGCCTCGGCCGGCCCGGACGCTCAGCTTCTGGATGATGTGAGACAGACGTGCAGAGGAGTTCCGCGCATCGCGGTGGAGCCGCATGGCTCAAAGCAACGCCGTGATGAAGCCTCACAGGACATGTTGGGGCATATCCAGCTCATGCTCAATTTCTCGGATAATCACACGACTGAAAAGCAACCGACAGCTGTCTGAAATCATCCTGAAAGCCGTCCTGTGAGACCAACCTGGATGTGGTTTTGTGCCACATAATGAACGGCTCCGTGGTGCGTCCCTCCGCTTTTCTTTCCATGAAAAAAACTCCTGTAACAGTGGAATGTGCCAAAAAAAGTGCTGATATCCACGCCTTCTGCCTTTTTGTGAAAGTCAGACGACGTCCCGGAGAAGGACGACAAAGCCTTCACGTTGGAAATGATCTGGTTGTTTCAGCGGGGTTTGAGCCTGTTGATCGGCGCACGGCGCGCTCTCAGCAGTTGTGGGCGGTCTTTAAACCGTCTGGATCACTCCTTAATCTGTGTAATCCCCATAAAATCATCCCTGAAAGCCATATTAATTTTTCGAACGGTGTCCACCTGGAGGTCTCTCACAGTTTCTGGAAAAAAACTGATGCAGCAAAGCTCCAAATCGTTCAGACATTTATTCACAATAAAAAAACGACAAGAGGGGTGGACCACTGCTCACACAAAGCCTGCTCACAGGCGAATGACGCAGCCGACAGGCGTGAAAAAACTCACGTATGCGCATGAAGGTTCAAGCTTGGCTGATGCAATCACACGTGATTCAAATCCATATGGTTTTTGAAAAAAATAAAAAGGTCGGATAGTTTTCTAACAGACCTCGTATATATATTATATATATATATATATATATATATATATATATATTTGCAAGGAAGTATCTCGTGCACTCAAGATAGTTGTGTTCTGTTGTCAGTTTTATATATATCTTGTGCAAACATGAGTAGAACTTCTTCTCATGATAACTGTCAGGCGCACACAATTTTGTGCACACATGATCTTCCTGACAAGATCATCTTGTGTCTGCAGAACATAACTTGTGTATGTAGAATATCTTCTGCATAGGACATCTAATCAAATAAGGAACGTCGCCTAACAGATGCACACATAAACATGAGAATGCACACTTTACGCGTGCATGTAAACCCTCCGTCACCACACTGTTAGATCTGATTTATGGAAACTGACAACAGCATCAGTATTTTTAATTATTAATAGGACAGAGTTTGTGGGAGTCGTCTCTCAATCCTCCCGCCAAGGTAATGGGGTTATTTGTTGTGGCAGAGGCCCTTAAACTTTGATTCATTTGACAAACGTCCCTTGTGTCAAGTGGCGGGTAGCTAAGAACGCTATTCGCTGCCATCCACTGACATTGACCTACCTTACAGGAACACGTATGCGCTCACACACACGCGCGCATTTAAACCCATTTAATCTCGCAGATGGTGTTACTATTACAGGAGCTGAAGGTCACCCCGTGTGACCCCTGTTAAATTGCACCTGAGATGTACTGAATAAAAAAAAGCTCTTAAGCGGATGAATGAAAAGGTTAAGTCACACTGTTCTCACAATAATATCCTGACAGAAAGGTGAACGTCAACATTTAACTGATGCTCTTTTATTTTACGTGTAAATACAAATGGAATCTACAAGAATCTTTTTCATAAGATGAACACATTTTTATAACGTGAAAAGGATTAAATAAACAACAGGTAATAAAATAGGCAGACCACACAGTAACTCATGACTGTTTTCTTTGAAAATACGGGACAGCACGGCGATTCTCTTCAAGGGGTCTCTGTGTACGTGTATGCGTGCGAGCATGTGTATGGCTTCGATCACGGACAAACCGGGGAGAGCTGACATTTGCTGTGTGGTATGCTGATGTATTTTGGGTCAAGGATGAACACCGTGAAAACAGAAAGTTGATAGGACTAATATTTTTGGAGAAATTAGGGTTATTTTGGGGAGGTGATGGGCTAGTGGTTAAGTGTTGGGCTTGAGACCAGAAGATCCTCAGTTCAAACCCCAGCCTGAGTAGAAAATCAGTAAGGGCTCTTGGGCAAGGTCCTTTACCCCCTGGTTGCTCCCGGTGCATAGTGAACACCTTGCATGGCAGCACCCTCACATCGGTATGTGAGTGTGTCTGTGATTGGGTGAATGTGAGGCATCATTGTAAAGCAATTTGAGTTTCTGATTCAGATGGAAAAGCACTATATAAGTGCAATCCATTTATCATGTTAGCTAACAACAGTGAACAATGGACATTGATAATTACATTCTGGACTCACACGCCATTCCAGCAGAATGGGGGGGGGGGGGGGGGGACCTACACCTACAACTTTGGAGGTTGGAGGAAGCCCGAACACTTGGAGGGAACCCACACAAACATGGGGAGGACATGCAACTCCCACACAGAAAGAACCAGGTCAGAAGCAAACCTGGAACCTTCTTGCTTGCAACAGTGCTAACCGCTGAACCACTGGGCCGCCCAGTTCTCACATTTCTATTCTATATTCTCAAGTTGTCATCGTTATTCTCAAGTTTCATTCCCTATTTTCATCATTTCATTCCACTTTGTCTCATCGGTTTGACAGGTACTACACACGGTGTTGGTGTGATATGTCCTGATTATTATTCCATGTATGCATGATGTTGCACAGGGGTAGGTAACGCCCCGTGTCTCCATCTTTGCTAATTCTAACCCTCCTGTGATGCACACTCTACACTCTGGAACCGTTTCATCGCCCCTCTCGTAGGACGGCAGGAGCCTCGAACAAATTAGTCTAATAGCTGCAAAGTGCCTCCTAAGCAGCGACAGGGGTCAAGTAGGTGGAAACTCGTTCACTGGACAAGGACAACGAAGAATTCTGCCCGTGTCATTAACTTTGAATTAATGTGAGCAAATCAAAGGCTGATTGGGGGGGAAACATCAAAGTGCCACAGATTAGAGTGCAGATATTTGTGCATCTGAAATTATTGCATGTGGGAATGTGGGAAAAGTTTAACTTCATCTAACGTCACATTTTTATTTTCCCCTCTATGCTGATGAACATCATTTCATTTTGGGGGGGTGGGGGACCTCATTACTAATATGATAGTACACTCACAAAGCCAACCGTGGAAAAAGTAACCAGATCACACTACTATCTGTTAGTTTATCCCTCAGAATGCAGCTGCACACCAAATTAAAACTCATATCTTAAAGCTCCAGGCTCCCCAATAATATTTTCAATCAGAAACTGAATTATGTGAGGAGTGATCTGTGCACGCAAGCAGCATTACCTCCACGGGAAGGAGGGTCCAGTAAGGACTAGATTAAATATTAATTGCTTAGTTATTTATACGCCATATTTATATTTATCTCGGTGAAATGCATGCTGGACAAGAGCTCTTACTTCTGCTCTGCAACCTATCACAAGAAAAATAGCCACATTAAATATATTGCAGCCAGCATATGTTAACTTGAACTTTTTCAAATGTTGTGCAGGAACTTTGCACGTGGGATCTACAGGTGACACCCAATCGCTTGCAAATGTCTTTTTTAAAGCCACAGTGTGCAGGCTTTAGGGCCATCTACTGGTGAAGTTGCTTATCCTTTCACCAGTCACGAGTTTGTTTCCCTTCATGTTTTCACTTCTTTGGTTCTTTCATGCTGCCTTTCATTTGAACAGTTGATTGAAGCAATTAATGAGAATGTTAATTACATCCGCCAAGGATGTAATAATTTATTTATTTGTCTGTCTGACTTTTATTGACCAGGATTGCGTCAAAACTACTGTACGGATTTTGACGAACTTTTCACCACAGATAGATATTAGGTCATGGAAGACTCTACTGAATTTTGGAGGTGATCCGGATCCGGATTCTGGATCAAGATTTCACTTTATATAGGCATTGAAAGATTACATCAAAACTACTTCAATGATTCTCACCACATTTTCACCACAGATAGATATTAGGTCATGGAAGACTCCACTGAATTTTAGAGGTGATCCAGATCTGAACTGGCACACATCAGAAATTGCTGTTTGCTCTCGTAAAATACAAATGAAGAGGCTGATGCAACTCATCGAATCAAATTAAGATGCAGTTTACCCACAGACAGTGACAGGTCTTAACACACTAGTAGGAAAGGTAACACAAAATGGACAAATGCAAACATCAACTCATACAACCTGCAAAAATACAGGAAAGAAATTCAAAAATATCCAACACTGGTGTAACATGTGATGGGCGGGCATAGGTATCAACTGATCTGAAACACCTCTGGGAGAGAAATGGAGGGGCGGGCAACACTGGTGTAGCATCAACGTACACATTTATCGAACCTGCAACACCTGCAGGAAAGAAATGGAAGAGCGTGTAACACTGGTGTAACACCAACTTACATATTTATCAAACCTGCAACACCGACAGGAAAGAAATGGAAGAGCGTGTAACACTGGTGTAACATCGACTTACACATTTATGGAGCCTGCAGCGCCAACAGGAAAGAAATGGAAGAGCGTGTAACACTGGTGTAACACCAACTTACATATTTATTGAACCTGCAACACCGACAGGAAAGAAATGGAAGAGCGTGTAACACTGGTGTAACACCAACTTACATATTTATTGAACCTGCAACACCGACAGGAAAGAAATGGAAGAGCGTGTAACACTGGTGTAGCATCAACTTATACATTTATCGAACCTGCAACACCGACAGGAAAGAAATGGACGAGCGTGTAACACTGGTGTAACATCAACTTATACATTTATCGAACCTGCAACACCGACAGGAAAGAAATGGACGAGCGTGTAACACTGGTGTAGCATCAACTTACATATTTATGGAACCTGCAGCACCGACAGGAAAGAAATAGAAGAGCGTGTAACACTGGTGTAACACCAACTTACATACGAGGTCTATTAGAAAAGTACACCAACTTACATACGAGGTCTATTAGAAAAGTACACGCTCTTCCATTTCTTTCCTGTCTGCATTGCAGGTTCGATAAATATGTAAGTTGATGTTACACCAGCGTTACACGTGCTTCCATTTCTTCCTTTAGGTGTTGCAGGTTTGATAAATGCGTAAGTTGATGTTACACCAGTGTTGCACGTTCTTCCATTTCTTTCCTGGGGGTGTTGCAGGTTCGATAAATATGTAAGTTGATGTTACACCAGTGTTACATACTATTCCATTTCTTTCCTGTCGGTGTTGCAGGTTCGATAAATGTGTAAGTTGATGCTACACCAGTGTTACACGCTCCTCCATTTCTTTCCTGTCGGTGTTGCAGGTTCGATAAATGTGTAAGTTGATGCTACACCAGTGTTACACGCTCTTCCATTTCTTTCCTGTCGGTGTTGCAGGTTCGATAAATGTGTAAGTTGATGCTACACCAGTGTAACACGCTCGTCCATTTCTTTCCTGTCGGTGTTGCAGGTTCGATAAATGTGTAAGTTGATGTTACACCAGTGTTACACACTCTTCCATTTCTTTCCTGTCAGTGTTGCAGGTTCGATAAATGTGTAAGTTGATGCTACACCAGTGTTACACGCTCGTCCATTTCTTTCCTGTCGGTGTTGCAGGTTCGATAAATGTGTAAGTTGATGTTACACCAGTGTTACACGCTCTTCCATTTCTTTCCTGTCAGTGTTGCAGGTTCGATAAATGTGTAAGTTGATGCTACACCAGTGTTACACGCTCGTCCATTTCTTTCCTGTCGGTGTTGCAGGTTTGATAAATATGAGGTCTATTAGAAAAGAATCCGACCTTTTTATTTTTTCAAAAACTATATGGATTTGAATCACGTGTGATTGCGTCAGACAAGCTTGAACCCTCGTGCACATGCGTGAGTTTTTCCACACCTGTCGGTTGCGTCATTCGCCTGTGAGCAGGCTTTGAGTGAGGAGTGGTCCACCCCCTCAGCGGACTGTTAGAGACTGGCAACTGGAAACCATTAGAAAAATTTATCTGGCTTTCGGTGAAAATTTTACGGGCTTCACAGAGAATAAGGACTGTTACTACAGCTTAAGGACAGCTTTAAGGACGCTCAGTGCGCCGCCCTCTGTGCCGCCATCGAGAGCCACAAACCACCGGATCATTTCTAAACGGATGGCTCTGTGGATCCGAGACCGTCGTGTGCACTTCCTCTGGTTATCACAAGAGCTGGACATCAGCCATTTTCCGGCAGATTTCACTTTTAACAAGAGATTTTGTCATGGAAAGCCGAGCGGAGGCTTCGCGCATCACGACCGATTTGCTGATGGAGCGAGACAAAGGAACACCTCCGTTTTGGTCTCACAGGACGGCTTTGAGATGGCATTCAGACAGCTGTCAGTGGTTTTTCCATCAAGTGATTATCCGAGAAATTGTGGATGTGCCTGGACATGTCAGAACATGTCCCGTGAGGCTTCATCACGGCGTTGCTTTGCGCCATGCGGCACCGTCTTTTCACGTCTTTTCACAATTCCTGTGCTAGTCAGATGACGTCCCGGATAAAATACAGTATCCAGTTTGGAAATGGACGGCACATTCCACTGTTACAGGAGTTTTTGTCATGGAAAGAGGAGCGGAGGCTTCGCGTGTCACGGCAGTGCCGCATGGCGCACAGCAACGCCATGATGAAGCCTCACGGGACATCTTCTGGCATGTCCAGGCACATCCACAATTTCTCGGATAATCACTCGATGGAAAAACCACCAACAGCTGTCTGAACGCCATCTCAAAGCCGTCCTGTGAGGCCAAAACGGAGGTGTTCCTTTGTCTCACTCTATCAGCAAATCGGTCGTGATGCGCGAAGCCTCCGCTCGGCTTTCCATGACAAAATCTCTTGTTAAAAGTGAAATCTGCCGGAAAATGGTTGATGTCCAGCTCTTGTGATAACCAGAGGAAGTGCACACGACGGTCTCGGATCCACAGAGCCATCCGTTTAGAAATGATCCGGTGGTTTGTGGCTCTCGATGGCGGCACAGAGGGCGGCGCACTGAGCGTCCTTAAAGCTGTCCTTAAAGCTGTAGTAACAGTCCTTATTCTCTGTGAAGCCCGTAAAATTTTCACCGAAAGCCAGATAAATTTTTCTAATGGTTTCCAGCTGCCAGTCTCTAACAGTTTCTGAAAAAATTCTGATGGAAAAAAAGCCCAAATCATTCAGCCATTTTCTGACAATGAAAATCCGCTGAGGGGGTGGACCACTCCTCACTCAAAGCCTGCTCACAGGCGAATGACGCAACCGACAGGTGTGGAAAAACTCACGCATGTGCACGAGGGTTCAAGCTTGTCTGACGCAATCACACGTGATTCAAATCCATATAGTTTTTGAAAAAATAAAAAGGTCGCTTTCTTTTCTAATAGACCTCGTATTTATCAAACCTGCAACACCGACAGGAAAGAAATGGACGAGCGTGTAACACTGGTGTAACATCAACTTACATATTTATCGAACCTGCAACGCAGACAGGAAAGAAATGAAAGAGCGTGTAACACTGGTGTAACATCAACTTACACATTTATCGAACCTGCACAACACCGACAGGAAGAAATGGAAGAGCGTGTAACACCGGTGTAACATCAACTTACACATTTATCGAACATGCAACACCGACAGGAAAGAAATGGAAGAGCGTGTAACACCGGTGTAACATCAACTTACACATTTATCGAACATGCAACACCGACAGGAAAGAAATGGAAGAGCGTGTAACACCGGTGTAACATCAACTTACACATTTATCGAACCTGCAACACCGACAGGAAAGACATGGAAGAGCGTGTAACACCGGTGTAACATCAACTTACACATTTATCGAACCTGCAACACCGACAGGAAAGACATGGAAGAGCGTGTAACACCGGTGTAACATCAACTTACACATTTATCGAACCTGCAACACCGACAGGAAAGAAATGGAAGAGCGTGTAACACCGGTGTAACATCAACTTACACATTTATCGAACCTGCAACACCGACAGGAAAGAAATGGAAGAGCGTGTAACACTGGTGTAACATCAACTTACACATTTATCGAACCTGCAAGACCGACAGGAAAGAAATGGAAGAGCGTGTAACACTGGTGTAGCATCAACGTACACACTTATTGAACCTGCAACACCTGCAGGAAAGAAATGTAACAGCATGCTGGTGTGACACACACACGACAGGAAAGAAGATCATTTTATGTCACGAAAGCAAGCAAAGATGTATCTGGGTGTTGGGAGAGAGATTATTTTTGGGTACCCTTCCTGGTTTTTGGTGTCAGTTAGCAGTGTCAGAGACCCTCGGTGGAAGACAATCGTTACAGCTAATGCTGGTCCATAAATTCTGGCATTTTCTTCTTTACGCTGTCTTTTTCCTCAAACTCATCTTTCAGCGCCTATAAAGTCAGGGAGTCTTTTCATCTGCAAATGTCAGCGCACATCTTAGTGTCACCAGCTGTTCTTTTTGCACCACACTTCCCATCACATCTCTCCGACTCGCTGTCGCTGAGCCGCTTCGACAAGCTGCTGAGCCCAAATTATACACCAGATCAGGTCTAATGAGCGAGTCTGGAATATGTTCTCATAGTTATCCAGATGAACCACCCCCCAGAACACTCTCTCATACTCACCGTGTTGTCCTTAAGTTTAGGCTGAGACTGACATGGTTTAACTTGGGGAACTTGACGTTTTAAATTTCAAGACATGGAACTGTGAGGGGGTTTATTTAGAAATAATAGGTGGTGGAGAAAAATAGATAAAACCTATAACTCCTCTTTTTCCTCATTCAAATCACACATTTGTTTCCCCTCGTTTACTTCTGCTTGCTAAAAATAGGACATAACTGGTCTTATATGTAAATGGTTTGGAACACTGGGGCAGCAAAAAGGAACCAAGTGAACACTGGTTTGTGCAAATCATCCACTACTGGAGGGTATATCCTTCCACATTTTCAGGCGGGCAAAAGGATTCGCTTTGACTTAAAACCTCCACGACCTTGTTGCAAACTTATTTAGAGTCGTAAGTTCACCGTGCAGTATTCAAATTCAGCCTGACTCCCTTGATGGTTTCTTCCAAGCTATTACCCAGCATGCTGAGGTGTTGTTTGTAGATAGCTGTGTCTTCTGCCAAACATACAATCAAGCAGAGGCAGACAAATTTATTTTTGCAAACGGGGTTTATTTGATTTCCTGTTGTGCGGCGGCGTACAGTAGAGGCAACGTGATGCTGCGTTCATTAGTTTATGTGCATTAGCAAAGGGATCTAATGGTTTATGCATACGAAGCAAACAGCGAAGGCCTCCGATGATTTAGGGTGATGCTCGTTTTATGGAAATTAAAGCGGGAAATAAGAGTGGCTCTCCAAATGCATCGACGCCTGCTCAGAATCGTCTCTGTCAAGACTTCAGCTTTTGTTCTTTCTTGCTCGCCTTCACGCCATCCCGCTTCTCTTGTCGCTGTCAGATTCCATTAGCACGAGGCAAAGGAGTGACTGAAATTAGGACAGCCTGCAGTCCTGTCCAGGTGTGGGTAATGAGGTGGGAAGACGAGGGGATTGTGGCTCCTCCTCTGTTCTTAAACTTTACAACAGAGTCTGTGCCGAGAACCAATCAAATACTCCCTTATGGCCCATGAAATCTGACAACGTTATATGATGGTCATTTGGTGCACAAAATGAGCTGCAGCGAGCAAAAAACATTCTTTTTCATTCTTTCTTCTCTGAGAGCGCCCCCCTCTGCCACAGCCAAACAGTCACAATCAATGTGTTGACATTCGACTTCGTTTTTTTTCCTTTTCTTTTTACACGAGGCTAAAATATAGCCATCAAATATAACTATCAGGTATTGCGAAGACTTTGTATCCGTCCATCCGTCTGTGCTCAGCATAACTCCAATCCTGTTACTGTCAGTGTCTTCAAATTTACAGGGAGCATTCTTGAGACACAGACCTCGGACAAGTTCAAAGATGGTTAACCTTGACCTATTTTAACAGGTCAAAATGCCACATTCTGTTTCCTATTTTTATGCTCATATGGCCGAGGGTATTTTAGCATTGCATTATTTATTTGTTGCCCTGATACATGTGATAGCATTCAGCAAAATCAGTGCATTACTTTATCAGCTAATTAGATATAAATTAAAATGTGTTTTGAAAAATAAATAACTAAATCTACATTTATCTGTAAACAAAAGTAAAATAAACTGATCCCAAATCCCCATCTGGTGCTCGGAGGTCTTCCTGTTGAAGAGAACAATCATTCTGCCAAGTTTTGTGAAGATAAACTGAAAAACCTTTGAGAATCCATCAATCCATTTTCTGCATCCGCTTACTCCAATTAAGGATCATGTGGGGGGGTGGGGGGAGTCATATGTCCAAATGTCCAGTAATGGATCATCTCTATTCTCAACGTGTTATTTGAAAGACTGAAAAATCACATCAATACAAGTGATTTTTCATCCGTTAACTTTTGCTCTTTGAAAAAAAAAAAAAAAAAAAAACACAAATCCTTCTGATGAACTGGTTTTACTGTAACCTACGTGTCACCTGCATGTCTGTTGTAGATTTACCACCAACAGGAAGTGAAGTGCAAGCAGCATAGTGGCTTAGTGGTTAGTACTGTTGCCTCACAGTGAGGAGGTCATGGGATTGATTCCCACCTGTGGTCTTTTTGTGTGGAGTTTGCGTGTAATTCCTGGGTGCTCCGGCTTCCTCCCACATCCAAAGACATGCAGGTTAGGTGGATTGGAAACTTTAAATTGTCCGTAGGTGTGAGTGTGTTTGTTTGACAGGCTGGCGTCATGTCCGGGGTGTACTCCGCCTCACACCCTATGACTGTTGGGATAGGCTTCAGCCCCCTGCGACACAATCTTGGATAAGCGATTGAAGGTGAGTGTGTGTGAGGAAGTGACGTGCAAACGTAATGATATGGAAATTGAAGCGGTAAGCGGTGGATTTGCAGTCGTGACTTTCGGGGGCCATCAGTGAGATCTGAACTCGGGCAGCTGATGGGCTGTGATCTGTTATCGTCCCTGTGGTCTGGCCTCTCACAGACGGATAAATAGGTGGTCTCCCTCCACTGGAGGTGGAAATGAATCCGGCCTCAGAATCCCCGCTCGGTTCACCTATCGAGGCCATCTGACTTTATTTCATGCGACGGGTTGTAGGTGGAGACGTGAGGCATGGGGGGGGGGATGTTTGTGTCCAAACTTTGCAAAACTACACAATGATCCACTGCAGCTCCATTTTTATTGAATCCAATTACCTTCAATTCCTTCTCTGGCTCATCTGACTCGTGTAGCAGCCGACTCAGCTGAACGCGGGGGTTGGCGTGTTTTTCCTGCTCTTCATCACTTCCCGTCACGCCGCCGTCATTTATCAGCAGCTACACAGGTCTGGACACAGTGACAAAGCTACAAATGATCGAAGTCATATGTCCTTTTTGGGCTTCGGTATCAACATGAGGTGGCCAACTTCCATGTAGACAAGGAGGGGTTGTTCTGACGGGATCTTGAGTGAAACAAATTTTGTTTGGGGCCGATAGGATTCCAATATTAGGGAGTAAAAAAATAATGTACAATTCAGAAATATCTGTGACTATATGTGTAAAAAAATGGCAATGATTCCTAACATTTCATTATCAAACCACTATGACAAAGAAATGTAGCTGAGGCTTGATGTTCGACAGTTTAAACATGAACTTTATTAGAAAACTATAAATATAACCAACACCCAAACAAGGTAAAGTGTTCTGTCATCACTCAGCATTTGCATAAAATAGACTTCACACCTATATTGGCGCCATAGCAACCACTTGCCTACTGTCGCTGTAAAATGCCACTCTGATTGAAAATGATTGGCAACTGGTCGCTTTGCAGACCAGATACGCAGATACAGACATGTCTGTGAAAGGCTCATATCAGCTGATATTATCGGCCAGCCGATATATCAGTCGGTTATTTTAAGCTTACAAAAACATGTTGATTTGTTGTTGCAAGCAATTACACACCAATGAATTTTGCATTCCATATCTGCTGATAAATGCACCTAAATCTTACACACTGTAGCTTTAACATTACTATTCATAGTGTACTTTTTGGTAAAAGCAGACATGTTCCATATTCAGACAATTACGCACTAATGGCATACAATGAAAATATGTTTTTTAGAATTTAGTTAACTGTGAAGCATCGTATCAACAGAAAATGCAGGCAAAGTTTCTTTTTTAAGATCAGAACACAGAAAATAAATGTGGCAAATTAAAAGTTGTGGCCTCGCACACTGCAGGATGAGCACTTTCCAGAGTCTCTTTGGAAGCCACGATTGGACGATGGCCAGCGTGTTGTTGTCGAGCAGATTGGTCCCCAGTAGCACCTGGTACTTTGTCTTTCTCTTTAAACAGCCTCCATCTTCATCGCTGGCTCCCTTCCTGACAAAAACTCCCCCACGGAAAGACAGAAGTGAATTGGTATCCGCTCTTTCTTCTCTCTCTCCCCACGGCAAACGACTAGCGGCTCGCGCGCCTGTCAAGGTGAGGCTCTTTTACATGGTGAGGCTCCAATGCCCTTGTCCAATTTCACTTTGGAGTGAAGCTGGTCTGAACATGCCAATCCTGATATTACCAAACAAATTAAATCACACGGTTGGACACAGAGGAGAGTGCTGAGGATGCTGGGATGGATGAGTGGAGGGTAAAAGCGGAGCGGGGGGGTAGTTGTCAACCTGCCTGAGCGGCTCCTCTGTCTGCTCTGATCAGGACACCCTAGCAGGAGAATCCTTAATTGGCTCAGGATGGAAGGAAGTGCTGTGGAGAAGCGGGTCTGTTGCTGCTGGCGATGTCCGTGACGAAGCCATGATGGCTGGCAATTAGGGTCTTATGAGGGATAACGCCGCCGCTAGAGCGGCAGGTGGAGTGTGGATCAACAGCTGAAAGGAAAAATCAACCTGTTTTAGGATGGAACACAGGCGCTGTGACAACACGCTGAGACATTTGCACAGCTAAATTGCTGTTTCACAGCAGAACGCCAAGAATATCAACGATACAAGTTATCTCTCGGCAGGACCTCGTTAAAACTGTGTACTAGGATTAAGCGGTTTTCTGCATCCGCTAGTGTTCAATAGAACTTGGACAACTTGGAAACGAGAATTTTGACATCCCACTTCAAAGACTATGTGGAACAACACTTGAAGTCGATACGCGTTAGAATACGTATTCATATTTCATGCAGTTCTGACATATTGAGTCCATTAGACGTCGTCCATATGACGAGGAGTTGGATTTTGACTTCCCTTTAGTAAGTACACGTTACTGACATGGCTCATGCTAGCAATGTTTAGCAGTGTGCAGATCATAAGGCCGCGATGCCGCAAATGAGCTTCGAGCTTCTATTTGTCATACCGCCTAATGCTTTTACCTTACTCTGTTGTGGAGTGTGGGCATGTCAGTGTAGATCAGCTTAGTGGGTGTGTCTCAGGGTTCAGGTAGGGACATCTGTAAGATAAGTCACATAAGTCTAAAATAAGCTGTTTCAGGCTTAAATCTGGTTTATAGTGGGATCTTTCATACATTGACATAGACTCATGAGACTTTAGCGACATTTAATGTGAAACCCAAACCATGTTTAACTAACAGAAGCAGAACCCAATTCTGCACAATGCACCCCTTTAAAATTTCACAAAATAACAACTCGTCAGGTTTCTCTCTGCATAAAGTGAATCTGTTTGCACTGATGCGCCACTGCATCACTGTCACAGAGGAAAGAAAAAAAGTGACTTTGATGACTTTCCAGACTGCTGTGTACAGCTTGTGCAATTAAAATCATAATGGCAGAATTTAGACACAAAACTAATGAGCTCAACTCCTCAGAGTGAAAACGCCATTAGACGTCCTAATGGGGCTCCTTCGCCGGGTAACAAAACAAATCCTCGATATGAGACGCTCTTTACAGACTTGACATCTAAGCACAGTCGTCATTTGATTAATCGCGCTCGCTTACGTGATGAAATGAAGTATTTCTCATCCCACTGCACCGCAACAACATGCTTAGTGTTGACACGCCATGTCTACATGATGAGAATCACTTTATTTGCACGCCACATAAAGTGGGTTTTATATGACGGATGACCCCTGAAGTCGAGGGATGACACCTCAGTGTCAGAGGTAGCTGCGCAACCCGCCGTTGCAGAACGGGTACTCAAAGCTTGAAATGGGACACTTTCTGCGCTGAAGATCGTCACCATCAATTCCACTCAACCAGATGGACTCAGAATGTCTGTTTGTTTGATATTAGATGCATAAAGTTTATTCTGACACGGCGTTTGCTCCACGTATGAGAATTAAGCCTCTTAACTTTTTTCCAGAAGGGCGAATTTAACTGCCAAAAGTGGACTCATTAAAAAAAACGAGGTTTAGAAATTGAAATATCTCAATGTGCTGACTCTCTGGCTTAATTTTTGATCAATTTCAACCCTGCAATCATTTTGAAAGGTCAAGTAATATATACAATTTAGGTGGGCAGTTGAAGACCCCACCCATAGAGGGCGCTGCAAAAGGCTACTTTTCTCTTCCTTTTTCAGTACAAAGTAGCATAGTAAACTGCCCATTCTGCAATGAAAGGTGTTACAGAAAATTACAAATTTTAGTGGGCAGTTGAAAATGGCACCCATAGAGGGCGCTGCAAAAGCCTAGTTGAGGCATCCTAGAGTCCCCATTCTGTGATAACAGTTCTAGGAAGTTACGAAATTTCGGTGGTCAGTGTAAGCATCACCTGTAGGGGAACGCTACAAAACATTTTTCTTTCTTTACTTTTTGCAGTGCTCCCTATAGTTGGTGGTGTCTTCAACTGCCCACTGAAATTTTTAATTTTTCAGAACTCCTTTCATCACAGACTGACACGAATCAAAAATAAGTTGGGCAATCATTAGTCCATTGAGATATTTCAATTTCAAAAAGTTTTATTTATTATTTTTTAATAAGTGAAATTTTGGCACTTCAGAAATAGACCCTTTTGGAAGCACAAAGGACTTCATTTTATTGATCTACAACCCCTGGCAATAATTATGGAATCACCGGCCTCGGAGGATGTTCATTCAGTTGTTTAATTTTGTAGAAAAAAAGCAGATCACAGACATGACACAAAACTAAAGTCATTTCAAATGGCAACTTTCTGGCTTTAAGAAACACTATAAGAAATCAAGAAAAAAAAAATCGTGGCAGTCAGTAACGGTTACTTTTTTAGACCAAGCAGAGGGAAAAAATATGGACTCACTCAATTCTAAGGAATAAATTATGGAATCACCCTGTAAATTTTCATCCCCAAAACTAACACCTGCATCAAATCAGATCTGGTCATTAGTCTGCATCTAAAAAGTAGTGATCACACCTTGGAGAGCTGTTGCACCAAGTGGACTGACATGAATCATGGCTCCAACACGAGAGATGTCAATTGAAACAAAGGAGAGGATTATCAAACTCTTAAAAGAGGGTAAATCATCACGCAATGTTGCAAAAGATGTTGGTTGTTCACAGTCAGCTGTGTCTAAACTCTGGATCAAATACAAACAACATGGGAAGGTTGTTAAAGGCAAACATACTGGTAGGCCAAGGAAGACATCAAAGCATCAAGACAGAAAACTTAAAGCAATATGTCTCAAAAATCGAAAATGCACAACAAAACAAATGAGGAACGAATGGGAGGAAACTGGAGTTAACATCTGTGACCGAACTGTAAGAAACCGCCTAAAGGAAATGGGATTTACATACAGAAAAGCTAAACGAAAGCCATCATTAACACCTAAATAGAAAAAAACAAGGTTACAATGGGCTAAGGAAAAGCAATCGTGGACTGTGGATGACTGGATGAAAATCATATTCAGTGATGAATCTCGAATCTGCATTGGGCAAGGTGATGATGCTGGAACTTTTGTTTGGTGCCGTTCCAATGAGATTTATAAAGATGACTGCCTGAAGAGAACATGTAAATTTCCACAGTCATTGATGATATGGGGCTGCATGTCAGGTAAAGGCACTGGGGAGATGGCTGTCATTACATCATCAATAAATGCACAAGTTTACGTTGATATTTTGGACACTTTTCTTATCCCATCAATTGAAAGGATGTTTGGGGATGATGAAATCATTTTTCAAGATGATAATGCATCTTGCCATAGAGCAAAAACTGTGAAAACATTCCTTGCAAAAAGACACATAGGGTCAATGTCATGGCCTGCAAATAATCCGGATCTTAACCCAATTGAAAATCTTTGGTGGAAGTTGAAGAAAATGGTCCATGACAAGGCTCCAACCTGCAAAGCTGATCTGGCAACAGCAATCAGAGAAAGTTGGAGCCAGATTGATGAAGAGTACTGTTTGTCACTCATTAAGTCCATGCCTCAGAGACTGCAAGCTGTTATAAAAGCCAGAGGTGGTGCAACAAAATACTAGTGATGAGCGTTCTTTTGTTTTTCATGATTCCATAATTTTTTCCTCAATTGAGTGATTCCATATTTGTTTTCCCTCTGCTTGGTCTAAAAAAGTAACCGTTACTGACTGCCACAATTTTCTTTTCCTGATTTCTTATAGTGTTTCTTAAAAGCCAGAAAGTTGCCATTTGAAATGACTTTAGTTTTGTGTCATGTCTGTGATCTGCTTTTTTTCTACAAAAATAAACAACTGAATGAACATCCTCCGAGGCCGGTGATTCCATAATTTTTGCCAGGGGTTGTAGAATATCCGCATCTACTGACTGACCATCCACAAAATAAATGCATAAATAATAATAATAATCCTCTTAAAAATTCATAGAGGACACCAAAGTGCAGACATCAATTCTCCTCAACGTACTTTTTCCAATGGTGCATTACTGGAATACAGCCCATGGTCATGTCCTTTGGTTAACAGAAGAACTTCTTGTCACTTTCAGTAAAAATGTGCAGTTAGACTGAACTGAAATTTTTTGGTCACTGAGTGACTTTACAGTCAAAAATGTGCTCTTAACCCCTTAACGCCTATTGTCGTATATATGCTACAATATTTGACTCAAATATGCAACATACCAAATTGACCAGTATGCCTGTTGTCGCAAATTTGCAACATACCATTATTATTATTATAACATTATAACATAAATTATTACCAAAATAGCAAAATTACTGTTTATTTTTTGTGCAAAAGTGTAATTAATAATCTCAACATTATTTACCATCTACTTAAAGGCAAAAACACACACAAAACATCTTTTTATATACAGCTATATAAATTCAGGCATTAAGGGGTTAAGTATCAGCGGTCAGTGACACACAGCAAGTGGCCATTTCAAGTGGGGCAAAGGTCACAACATATTTTTTGGTCCATCAATCATTTTCAGAAGGGGATAAAAAAAAAATCTGATTTGGTTAAATAAAAGATTTTGGGTCACTCATCATCACGCCAGCTTGTCGACTGAAATGTGATCGGTGGGTGAATTGTGTGGGTTTTTGTCCGTTACCATGGCAACGCTACCAAGTGTTTCAAGTCGAGCCGAGATAAACATTTATAGTGCCGATAATCATTCAAATGAATACGGCATGACCATCGGTTCCTGATTCAAATGTGACTTTTTCTCCAGAAAATATGTTAGCTAGATTAGATGAGATTCTACCTCAACTTCTGCATACATTAACAACTTTACATGCTGACCAGCAGGGGGCAGTAATCATAAAAGTACACACTTGTTGGAATCGAGCCGCCACACCTGCTTGTGCTGCAGTGAGATGGGCGACGAGATGAAGAGAAATATCGGAGACAGTGTGCAAACGTTGAGAGGGAGCCGCTGTGGATGTGGAGTGCATGGAGGCAAACAGAGATATAACTTTTGTTTACAAGTGCAGGCGAGCGAGCTGACAGCGTGTGTAAGTCATCAGAAGCCGGCCCACTCACAGATCTACTGGTGTGCATTAATCAAGCGCCAGGAGAGCGGAGGAACGCCTCCACGGGAGAGAGGGAGTGACCATGAGGGCTGCCTCTGCAAGAAGGATCCAAACACTTCTCGATATACATCTTGGAACTGAAGTACGACTTCTAAAAAAAATGTTTCCTGTGGAGCCGCTGCACAGCACGAGACGTTTCTGCTGAAAAATCTCCAAGTCCGTTTTCCTTTGCAATAATAAGCAGGAAACATGAGCTGTACATCGGGATTATAGATCATTACCAACCCTGAAGAAAACTACACGTGACATCTGTGAACACAGCTGAAACACACAAACACACACACACACACACACACACACACACACACACACACACACACACACACACACACACACACACACACACACACACACACACACACACAAAACTCCTCACAAAGCGTCAGTTTCTGCATTTAAAAAGTGCATTTTAATAAAAACAAAAACATTTATTTACAAGGTGAGAGATTACGCTGCAAAAGTTATTTTACTTTTACAAAAAGAAAGTAAATGCAGAGAAACTGCTTTGTATTTATTTATTTATGTGCATTCTAGCTGTTAAAGCTTATTACAGTCAAAAATTAAAGTTTTATTTTTTATTTTTAAGTCGTATGACTGGAATGTCGGGGAAAAGAAGAGCGAAAGAAGCTATTTTTAAAAAATATTTGGAAGTATTTCTCTTCCTCCGTCATTCAGGGAAACTGCACTGTGACAGCAATAACAAAGAAAAGCTACACATAAAACACTAAGTGGTTATTGTCAGGGGAGGAAAAAAAAAGTTGATAAACTGTGGGCTCTTGACGCAGGGGAAACAGAACACTGATAGAAAACAACAGGAGGTGTGTCCCATTTCTTAAATAGTCATCTCCCATTGGCTGGTACAAGTGGCTTATAACAATATGGGCACAAACACACGCTTGTAACGCCACCGCTACCCCCGTCGGTAACTGGCATCAGAAGGATTTACTGTTCTTTAGTAAAAAAAAATAAATAAATAAAATAAGCTGAAGGAATTCAGTCCAGCTTGATGTTGACGAGGTATATGATGCCGGTGCCCTCTAACGAGCGCCGGAGATTTTGTTCTACCTTGACCCCACTTTACAAGCTATTTCAGCGTCCAATCGTCACAACAAATAAACCAGAGTGATGTCACAGCAGTGTGCAGTGGTGCTCCTCCAACGCCACGGTCGGTGGTTTCTTTCCCGGAGGCGGTCTCTGCATCAGAGCCATGGATGCCACGCGGGGTCCATACGGCAGAGATTGTCCAGGCTGTTTGCCGCAGCCACCAGGGTGTTAACTTTACTCTCTCCTCCCTCGAACTGAGCCAGGTTATGGAGGCGGGTCATGATGGCCGTCACGGCCTTTTGGACCAACAAGACTAGCTGCTGGGAGTCCATGTTCTCCGGCTGGCCGGCTGCGGACAGCGGCATGGACGTGTCTTCCTGGGTCTTCTTGTGCCAAGCAATGATCTCATCCCGAAGCACCGCCTTCAGGATGCCGTCCACCTATGAGAGATGGAGGAAGTGAATGTTGAGATCTTTCAACTTTTACTGAACCACCAGTCATCACATTTGGAAACTCAGGTGTTAAATCTCAAAAGTAATGCTAATTAGCTCTACTTCATTTATTTTGGTGTTTTCAGTGTGGCTTTTGTGTTGTTGGCTAGTTGTAGCTTCTCAGCCTGGCAAGCCTCAACAAGCAAATGCAACCGTGTCAAAAAATGTCATTAGCTTCCAACAATCCAACAACATGCCAGCCTCTAAGCAAAAGTAAATCTTTATTGCTTTTTGATGATATCACTTTTGGGAAGGGTTTTAAATTTTAAAGTCCTTCACTGTAATTCAACAATGATCCAGCAGAGGACTTGACTGATGATTAACCCCCTGGGGTCCGAAGGCATTTTTTGGACAGTTCACTCGCCTGTCATAAATGTTTTATTATTGCTGTTAACAGCTCTTCCTGCATCCCACAATCAAGTTTTATGCCTCTTTTTTCAGGACAACCTGTAAGTCCCTTCGGCTGCTCCCTTGTTTGCACTCGGGGTCGCCACAGCAAATCCAAGGTGGATCTGCATGTTGAACTGGCACAGGTTTTACGCCGGATGCCCTTCCTGACGCAACTCCACATTACATGGAGAAATGTGGCAGGGGTGGGATTTGAACCCGGAACCTTCTGAACTGAAACCAAGCGCATTAACCACTTGGCCACCACCCCTGCTTTTTTTTCAGGACAACCTGTACTTTCAAAATATATATGCTATAGTTGTGTTTTATAAGTGTAATAAAGGTTTACAATAAGAAATAAGAAAGGAAAAAGTAAAGCGGATAAATAATTTTCCACACACATACAAGGTCTGTTAGAAAAGTATCCGACCTTTTTATTTTTTTCAAAAACCTGATGGATTTGAATCACGTGTGCTTGCATGAGCCAACTTTGAACCTTTGTGCGCATGCGTGAATTTTTTCACGCCTGTCGATTGCGTCATTTACTTGTAAGCAGCCTTTGTGTGAGGATGGGTGGAGTCTCTCGTCATTTTTTCTTTGCAAGGAAATGGTGGAACGACTGGAGCAGGGCAACTGCATCAAATTTTGCCAGAAACTGGGCGACAGCCAGGTGGAAACCATTCGGATTATTCAGACGGCTTTTGGTGACGATGCTATGGGCATCACACAGATTAAGGAGCGGTACAGCCGGTTTAAAGACGGCCGCACAACGGTGGAGAGCGAGCCGCGCTCTGGTCGGCCATCAACACGCTGAAATGACCAGGTCATTCCAAAGTGAATGACTATCCGAGAAATTGTGGAAGAGGTGGACATCAGCACTTTTTCGGCACATTCCACTGTGACAGAAGATTTTGCCATGAAAGAGTTGCAGCGAAACTGATGCTGATGGCTTTGGCACAAAGCTGATGGCGGAGCAAAAGTGCAACCGCGTTGAAGCCTCACAGGACATGTTGTGACATTCCCAGCTCGTCCACAATTTCTCGGATAGTCACACGACTGAAAAGCCACCGAAAGCCGTCTGAATCTTCCGAATTGTGGAAGAGCTGGGCATGTCACAACATGTCCTGTGAGGCATCAACGCGGTTGCGCTTTTGCTCTGCCATCAGCTTTGTGCCAAAGCCATCGGCATCAATTTGGATGGTGGCTCGAAAGTCTGCGGAGTTAACTTTTGAGCAAAAAAAAAAAAAAGCAAGTTTCTATCTCATATCATTAAAAAGTTATTTATAATTCAGTAAAGCTTGGTCTCAGCCGTTGTATACGACGGTGTCAGCCCCAGAGGGTTAATGGCTCAATCAGTTGTTGAGTCATGGTAGTCAGTGTGGTGTGACCTATAGTTATATCAAACAAAGAAAAACGCAAAGCTGAAGACCCCCCACCCATTTTGGGATTTGTCACAACTTGAATGGCAGTTCTACATGGAGAAACATGCTCACAGCTCCTGGTCTTCCTGCCAAGTACTAATGACGATCTTGGCAATTCGACAAGACTTTTACATCTGTTATACCTTTTAATGCTCCTGCTGTGACCTGACCATCCCAGAGACTTCTTATTCTTAATAGGATGAAGAAATGCCAGACAATCCATAATTCTCTGGGATGCCTCAATCACAGCGGGACTTTTGAAAGTCATAATGGACGTGACAGTCTCTTGGAACAGCCCATCGACTCTGCTTCACTCTGAAGATGGGACGAGGTGTGCTCAGAGTGGCAAGGCTACACATAAAATACTACAGTTCAAAATACTGGAATAAACGGTGCACTGGTGCCAAATACCCTAACTTTTAATTGGTATGTTAAGAAATTCCAAATCTTCCTGCAGTTCGAGTTTGCATATTTAGCAACAACAAAAAAAAGTTAATCCAAGGAACGGGCTCTTTGTGTTCCTGAAATAATTAAGTGCTTTGAAGTGCGTA
Organism: Thalassophryne amazonica; assembly: GCF_902500255.1. NCBI lineage: Eukaryota > Metazoa > Chordata > Actinopteri > Batrachoidiformes > Batrachoididae > Thalassophryne > Thalassophryne amazonica. Next base: position 59,508,593 of record NC_047120.1, on the reverse strand, counting down.
TGTCTTGAAATAAAATCCGCTGTATTTTTACTGTTTTTTTTTAATCATCACTTGAACTTGAGAACATCTAAACTAAATGCCAACTAGTTTTTCTGAAAATTAAAAAAGGTTGAGGTTAATTTATTTTAACTTAATTGGGCAGTGCAGTCTCATTTGAGGGTGGATGCCAAAGGGCTAAAATATGACGCATATGATGCAAACATCCTACATCTGTGGACAGTCCCCATATGTCCCCATCAGAAACACGACACTTTCTGTGAGATTTTGGCCACATTATATACAAACAAAGTGAAATTCCAAAGGAAAAGTGACGATGCGGCGGGAAAGTGGACGTTGCAGTTGCAGTTTATGACCTGGAGCTCAAACATGTCCAGGCGGTTTTGCAGGTGACAGAATATGTCATAAAGACTTAAATAATTTTCAGCATCCAAGATATGTCTTTTCCTTGCGTGTCAACTCACCACTTCATGATGTACAAAGTACTAAATCACATGTATAAAGCGTTCTAATGAATTCAATGTCTGAAGTTTTCAGTTTAGTTTCAAAGGAATGCTGTTTGTGTCCAGTATAAGCTCATATTTGTGGAAGAATTTCCCGAGCTGTGCTCAAAGTGTCCCCTCCATGGGAACGAGAGCAATGAAACGAATGTCACGCCTCCTCATAAATCAAAGAAACAAATTAAAGAAAGCAGTTGACTTGAATTCGGGGTGTGACAGTCTGACGTGGGCAATTCTCTCTGTAGTTAGCAGCTCATTACGGTAACAGAACTGAAATGCGTGAACCGTCGCGGCTCCACCACACCTGCCATTATCAGCTCGGCAGATAGCCAGTGTACTTTCCCTCACCTTAAGTGTTGACGCAGTTTGCAGCTTCACTCTGCTGTTTATGTGGTTTAAGGCTCAGCTATATTTGAGCGGATAATTGTTGCCCGTTTGTAGTGTTGTTCTCGTTTCCTGGAAACGTTCATTTCTTTTCTCCACAAGAAACACCGGCCTTCAGCCTTAACGAGCTCACGCGGGCCGGCTTTTTGTTTAGTCGCATTTTAAACACTCCCGCTCCACCCACATCACTGAGTACCGTGAAGACCTAAACATAGACGCCGCACGCCTGTCATTACAGCCCGCTGTAAATAAACTATAAAATCCTCTGAGTGCTCACCCCTTATCGAGCCCTCGCTCCGGTTTCATCTCTGAGTTTGAGCACTAAAAATATCGGGAGAATTGTGCAAGAACTAAATTTTAACGGCAATACCGGCTGTATTGTCACATCTGTGTGACAGGAATAAAATATTTATTCTCACAGACGCGGACAAAAACAAAAACAGAGCAAAACAAGCACACACTGCTGTTGAGCTAAAAATACAAAACAAAACACAAAACTGCACATCGGTTGTCAACATGACTCAAAAACAATAAATGCTATTATCTTGTTTGTCACCAGATTAAGAAATGATATAATGAGGAAAAATACTTTCGCATTTGTTAAACTCTGATGCAACACATCAATCGAAAAAGCAGCTTTTTATTTTGCCAGTGCAATATTCCATAGACGTGTCTGCCACCTGCTGAATAGTTCATGAATGCTGGATTAGTGGCAGCTGTGCTCATCAATCAGTGAGTGAGACAGACAGACAGTTTCTGCACAAAAACGGACAAAATCAGAGAAGCAAACTGCTATTTTCAGGTTGTTGTAAAATTCAAATGACAAACTTCCAAATCCACACAACCCTGCAGGAAGGATTTTTTTTTTTTGCCAGCACTGATTCCCCCCCCATTTCTCTCGATCACTCTCAACCAGTGTAACCCGATGTGGGGACTATAGGCCACATGTGACAGGCACTCCTTTTGTTTTGGAAGGGCAACTGACAAATTCCACACTAATAAATGAAATAAATAAATGATTTCTCAGCAGATCAAACGAGAGTTACGAATGTAACTACGGTTCTATGAATTCCGGTTGACCGCCAGAGGGCGGTGCTTTAGCACCTGGATAACTACATGTGCGCAGCACAGAGGTCGAGAATATATACCAACAAAGTCACACCATTGAATGTGACCTGAGTGACGTCACTGGTTGTCTTTATATACCAGACGCACCCAGCGCTCGCTTCTTTTCGGAATGAACTCGCAAGACTCTGAGTGACAAGCAACTCTGGCGGTCATCCGGAATTCATAGAACTGTAGTTACATTCGTAACTCTCGTTCTATTTCATTCCTCCTGACCGCCAGAGGGCGGTGCTTTAGCACCTGGATGACTTAATACCAACAAGGTCACGAAGAGTCACACTCATCTCGCATCAGCAGTGGGGAGTGGAGGCAGACAACACTGCCGAAGTCACCGCAGGAGGAGCGGCCACATTCAGTCTGTAATAGCGGGCGAAGGTACAGGATGAAGCCCACGTAGCAGCAGCACAAATATCACTCAAAGGGACACCTCTCAATGCAGCCCAGGAGGTGGACACCCCTCTGGTGGAATGGCACGTAACCTTAGGAGGCTGAAGACCCCTGGACCTGTATACTTGTAAAATGGCATCTACGACCCAATGCGAGAGTCGCTGCTTTGAGACAGCACAGCCTCTTTTGTGATCACCGTAACACACAAACAGGGCATCCGTTTTCCGGATCCCGGCAGTCACACTAATGTACTGCTTCAACATTCGGACAGGACACAGGGAACCTGAAACAGATAATCCTGGATCAGAATGCGGGACATACACAGCCAAGGAAACTGGCTGGTTAACATGAAAAGTTGAAATTCTCTTGGGTAAAAAGGACGGATTAGGCCACAGCGTAACCCCAGATCCGTCAGAATTCCATCGCAAACAGTCCCCAGCGACTGAGAGGGTATGGAGCTCTCCCACCCGCTTAGCCGAAGACAGTGCAAGTAGAAAGGCAGTCTTCACTGACACCCATTTAAGATCAGCACTTTCAACTGGTTCGAAAGGGGATAAGCTTAAACCTTCCAGGACTAGAGGAAGGTCCCATGAAGGTATGCGTGCAAGCCTTGGAGGCCGCAAACGTAGAGCACCTTTCAAAAAAACGACACACTAAGAGGTGTGAACCCACTGACCGGCCATCAACATAGACGTGCCAGGGCAGAGATTGCAGCAACATAAACCTTCAAGGTAGCGACAGAAAGTCCTTTCTCCAGCAGTTCTTGTAAATATGTGAGGAGAATAGGCACAGGGCAATGCTCCGGGTCTAACTTTTGTTTCTCACACCACCGCGCAAACAGCTTCCATCTGTTGTCATACAAAGCCCTGGTAGAAGCAGCACGTGAATTAAGGATAGTCTGAACAACAGCCTGGTCACAAGAACTTAACAAGGAGTCTGGCCCCTCAACGGCCACACATACAGTTGAAGGCGTTCTGGGTGAGGGTGCCAAATCCTCCCCTGTAGCTGTGACAACAAATCCTTCCTCTCCGGGAGAGCCCAAGGTTCTCCCTCGAGGAGTTTGTGAATCATGGGAAACCAGAACCTCCCAGGCCAGAATGGAGCAACCAGCAGCACCCTGTGGCTGCTATGATCTATCCTGTGCAGTGTCAAAATCAGCAGCGGGAGAGGAGGGAAGGCATAAAGGAGGCAGTCCGGCCACGGGTGAGCCAATGCATCCTGCCCCAGCGGGCTGTCTGGTTCCAAGAGGGAGTACCATCGTGGGCAATGTGTCGAGGTGCTTGAAGCGAAAAGGTCCACTTCCGCTGCACCATATTTCTGCCAGATCATTTGGACCACAATCGGGTTCAGTCTCCACTCTCCCGGTGGTGGTTTCTGTCTGGAGAGTAAATCCGCTGCGCTGTTCTGTACACCGGGCAGATGAACTGCTCTGACACTCTGAAGGCGAGGCAACGCCCATAAGAGAAGCTTCCGAGTTTCTGCCAATGAGTGATTGGACCTGGTGCCCCCCTGATGGTTTATGTGATAGACTGTTGACGTGTTGTCTGACCGGACAAGAACATGTCTTCCTCTCAGGGCTGGGAGGAAATGCTTGAGAGCCAGTCACACAGCGCGAAGCTCCAGCACGTTTATGTGTTGGAGTCTCTCCTGGGGACTCCAGACACCCCTCACCATCCTGTGATTCCACACGGCCCCCCAACCTTTGAGTGATGCATCTGTAACAACCACCTCTTGGCGAGAAGGAACAGAGCCTAGAGGGACACCCTTGCAGATGAAGTCCACGTTCCCCCAGGGTTTGAGGTGCAGAAGGCACTGGTTGGAGAGTCGTACAAGCCTGTGCTGATGCAACTTCGAGTTGAGGCCTAGGTTGTTGATCCAAATCTGTAGGGGACGTAAGAACAGAAGTCCCAAAGGTACCACTAGCGACATTGCAGTCAATTTGCCTATCACCAGAGCAGCAAACCAAAAGGCAGTGTCACAGCCCGTTGAATGTGTGAGACGAGATGAATTACATCGTCCACTCTCTGCGGGGATGGCGATGCAGTCATAGTCAGGGAGTTGATGGCAATGCCGATGAAGGTCGTTTGTTGACTGGGAACAAGAGAACTCTTTGCAAAGTTCACTGTGAGTCCTAAATGAGAGACATGGTTCAGTAGAAGAGCTGTGTCGTTGTGCGCCTGCTCCTGAGTCGGAGCGCAGACAAGCCAATCGTCTAAGTAGGGTAGGATTCTTAATCCAAGAGCTTGCAGTGGGGCTAGTGCTGCAGCCATACATCTGGTAAATGTACAAGGGGCAAGAGAGAGGCCGAAAGGAAGCACCCTGAACTGGTATGCCTGACCTTCGAAAGCAAAGCGGAGAAACTGCCTGTGATGAGGTGCCACTGGCACATGGAAATAGGCGTCTTTTAAGTCGACACTTGTGAACCAGTCTCCTGGTGTGATAGTTTGAAGGACGTCTACTGTGCGGAGCATGTGAAACTGCAGCACTTTGATATAACGATTCAGACGTCGGAGATCGAGGATAGGCCGAAAGCCGCCATCCTTCTTTGGAACAAGGAAGTAAATTGAATAGAACCCCCTGAGCTGGTCTGATCTGTGAACTGGCTCTATGGCCCCCTTCTCCAGGAGTTCCAAAATCTCCCGTTGTAGGGCAGCAGACTGCACCGAGTTGGAAACAACAGTCATCCTCACCCCACTGAACTTTGGAGGACGATATCCGAACTGAATTCTGTAACCTTCGAACAAGGTTGAAATGACCCATGGGTCTTGAACTTGAGCCTCCCAGTGGCTGAGTTGATTTCGTGAAAAACGGCTGGGGGCCAAACATTGGCAGTCAGACCCGACCACCTCTGCCTCGCATCCCTGAGGACCTCTGGGTGCGATTACTGGAAGCTCTGCGAAACCGTTCAGTTCTCGGGGGTCTGCCCGTAGGCTCACGAAAGGCAGGCTGCTGGGAGAGCTGGCCCTCAACTGCAAAAGCACGTGCAGCTCTGGGAGTCGGCGGAAGCCTGGATGTAGAGTGAAAAGCTGTAGCACGTCTGACTGGCTGAGGTCTGGAAGACCGGTGTAGGTCAACAAACTGTTGCCGAGATTTACTAGCCTCGACAGCACGCTCTAAAGTTTGTTGGGCCGCAGGTCCAAATACTTGGCCTGGAAGAACCGGCAGCGAACGGAGTGTGCCTCTGCAGGATTCGGAAAGGGGGGACTGCGCAAGCCACACCTGACGTCTAGTGATGGTAAGGGTTGACATCAGTCTGCCAAGCTCTCTGGACATATAAGCAAAGGTTTGGAGTGAGGCATCACTAAGACTTTGCGTAGCATCATCAACCTCTGCCTCCCTCAAAGACTTTGAGAGGGCAAGGGCTAAATGGGACATTGAGTTGCCTAGACGACCGATGCGAGCAGCTATGTCATAGCTTTTGGTGAGGAGGTCATCAGTGACCCTACACTGAGGGCGTGGGCAGTGGGCATCCGGCCGAGCAGCATCAGCTGGAGCCACAACCAGGTTCGCAATAATGCTGTCAACGGCGGGCATACGGTTCAGACCATACTGCGCTGAATCACACATAGAGCTAAGGGCTCTGCAGTCCTGTGATAGATGGGTCAATGATTTGGGGTCCGCCAAACATCGGTGGAGCTCCTCGATATATGGTTGTGAAACTGGAACGTTGAACTCAGGCTTCTGAGTGACTTTGAAAAAGGCACTTGAAGCGGTGGTTTCCGCAGGGGGATTGTCGACCCCAAGCCTGGATAAAGCCAACTGAACAGCTTGCTTGACAAAGGATAGTCCAGGTTCGGTTTGCAGCATGGACTCTGCCTCGGAGGTATGAGAGCCCACTAATGAATGGCTTGGAGAAAGACTCCTCTCATCCTCATCCTCCACACAGTTTATATCACTTGTCATGTACAAGGAATCAGTTGCAGCAATAGACACAACATCGTCCTCCTGATGAGTAACTACACTGGTCTGATCAGCCTCATTAGGGACAGCAGGAACTGTCACTGCATCCTTAGGCTGTAGATTCAGAAGCAAGGACTTAATCAGAGCAAACTCAGAAGTTAACGTTTCGACCTTTTCAGCCAAAGCATGGTCATGAGTAACCTTCTTAGCAGAAGGGGCTCCTGCATGTGGGCGTTTACAGCGCTTTGGGTCCTTCCTGGGGCTGGAGGCCAAAGTCGCCCTAGATATTCCACTTTCCAATGCCGCAAGTCTAGCAGATCTCTCTGCCAGTGGCATGCTGGCACAATTAAGGGAGGCATCGCCAGTCAGGGCTTCCCTCAGGTGTCCAATCCCAAGACAGGAGGGGCAAAACATATGTCCATCATCTGGGCTCAAGGGAGCCAAACAGGTACTACAGCCATGCAACAAAGGCTCTGTCAACATTGTGGACTGCGTGCAGATGGCTAACGCAAGCCCTGATGGTTACAAATGGAAAGACAAAGCGTGAATCACACGCAGTGTAAATAGCAACACGAGGCACGGAGCGTGAAGCACTCACAGCCGTCGGCTTGACACGAGGCACGGAGGGTGAAGCACTCACAGCCGCAGACTCGACACGAGGCACGGAGCGTGAAGCACTCCAGCCGCAGACTCGGCACGAGGCACGAAGCTTGAAACACTCACAGTGTAAAAGCTAATACAAGGCCCGGAGCGTGAAACACTCACAGCCACAGTAATAGCACGATGCACACAGCCGAAAAAACTCAGCCCAAGTGCTAAGTCACTTAGAGCAATGACGACAACACTAGCTGCTAGCGGAGCTGTTAAACTTAGCAAATGGCGGCAGTGCAGACAAAGTACTTCAAGGAGTGGAAAACACTCACGGCAAGCCCAACACAGTACACTATACTGGTTCTGATACACACACTACCACGTAGTTAACGTGGTTGCGACACAACTAAACAAATAGCCAGCTTTCATCGAAACAACACAGATAATGTGCACAGAGGAAAATATCCAGCAGGGCAGCTGCAAGGCGCGCACCCGGCGTTTAGGAAGGTGTACTCACGACAGGCATCAAAGAATACAAAAAACGGTGAAGCCGTGTCTCGCAGCCTCTGGAGGACGTGTGCAGTGCACGTAGCTCCAACCGAAGGTGGGTTGCGAGGCTACAAGCGAGAGCGGCAATCACAGCTAAATGCGTTCTCAACCTCTAAGAATGCGAGAATGTAGAAAAGAAGCGAGCGCTGGGTGCGTCTGGTATATAAAGACAACCAGTGATGTCACCCAGGTCACATCCAATGGTGTGACTTTGTTGGTATATATTCTCGACCTCTGTGCTGCGCACATGTAGTTATCCAGGTGCTAAAGCACCGCCCTCTGGCGGTCAGGAGGAATGAAATAGAACAGTAGTTTATATGTTATTTTCAAATTTTATTCTAGATTTAGAATTTCAATTTTTTATAACATAATATACATTTAATTGCATGCAATTTAAACATTTAATTTTGACCCACACCCTTCATTTGCATTAATTTATTGCCCTGCAAAGGAAATTTGTACAGAAATCCTAAATTTTTGTAATTTTTCCATGTGAATAATTAAGAATTCATTAAATATTCATATGGAAAATTATGAACATTTAGAATTTTAATTTTCTATAACATAATATACATTTAATTGCATGCATTTTAAGCAATGTTTAAGATTGGCCCACGCCCTTGATTTGCATTAATTTATGGCCCTGCAAAGGAAAGAATTTGTACAGAAATCCTAAAGTTTTATAATTTTTCATATGAACATTTAATGAACTCTTTATTTTAGCAAACAACAATCTCAATAATAGCGACTTAATTCCTGAAAATCAAGACACCTGAATATGATGGTTTTTTATATAAAAAACATAAAAACCCAACATATTTAATATTCTGATCTGTATGATGAGCAATTCATATATTTTAAATGCAGAAGTAGAACATGACTCAGAAACAGGTCTTTCTGGATGAACTACCTTAAAGTTCGGCTGCGCAAAGCATCGTGCCACCGCAATCATGGAGGCGGTGAGCGGCCCGGACACGCCGATGGTGGTGAGAAACTCTGAAATGTTTGGTGTCAAACGGAATGGCACAGGACGATTAGCGTCCAGGTCGCCTGTGGCGTCGTTGATGTCGAAGCGGAAGTAGGAGACATTCAACTTCCCTGTGTCCTAAAGACAGAATAAAGGTAAGAGTTAAAAAGGCAAATCAGTCAGTTTTACAAAAAAGCTGTGAGGAGAAATGACATTTTAAACATCAAATAATAGTAAAATCAAAGTGCTCGGTCTCAAACTGAAAACAAACCTGTACAATATAATCTAAATAAATAAAAATATATATACTGTTATACAAGTTAGTAGAAGAACATTTACTGACACCACTGAATTTCAGTTGGAGATCAGTTAAAATCAACAAATAAGAAAAAATTAAATTACAATTACAACACACTGCATTTAATTAATCTATTTGAATTTAGGACAAGTTGTAGAGAATTGCTTTTCATCAACATTAGCAGCATCATTAGTGGCCATCACATTCCTGCAACCCGACAGGCCTTTCTGTCTTTATTTTATGTTACATCATTACGCGTGTCAAAACTAACACGTCCCAAAACAGGAGGTTCACTGGTTTTCACCCATGTGCACCAGAGCTGAAAATTTTCAGACCTGAATATGCAGCAGTTTTAAAAGTGTTAAATACAGAAATTTTGAGGACTAACTGACTGACTGATTAATCATATGCATGCCCAAAGGTTAATAATTTTATTTATAAATTTAATGTCACAAAAAAATAAAACAACATCCAAAGTTTCTTGTGGATGCCCCAATTAAACAGAAACGGACTCACCACATGCAAATAAATCACATAAAATTAAATACAAAATAGACTAAATAAATCAATACAAACTGAGATATGACAACTTTTTCTTGATATGGTTTTATCCAAACTCTTCTTGGAGCAGGAAAATGACTTGTGATCAGGTTGGGGAATTACACAACAGGACACACCAACGAAATGGCTCCGTTATTGATCTGTGCACTCCAGACACAGTAACCTCTCAAACTATCAGCAGCATCTATAATCCTCACTTCTTTGCCGCTCCTCTCTCTCTCTCTCTCTCTCTCTCCCTCTGCCGGCTGACGTTAATATATACAGCCAAGTTTTCATTTTTAAGTCTGCATTGACATGCACGAGGATCCGTGCGTGAGCAGCCATTCAGGAGATAAGCTTTCACATATGAAAAGGTGAGCGCCTCTGACAGCTTTATAGGAGAGCATTTCATTCCAGATCCCTCTCCTCTGACTCCGTCTCTCTCTACCCCCCTTTCTTTCCGTTCCTCTGCTTAACCGCCGCCCCTCTTTTCTCTCCTGCTGTCATTTGGTGCTCCGGCCGCGACAGAGGACCTCAAGGCAGTGGGCCGAGACACCACCAAACCCACAGGAGGCGCCGATAAGCCTGCAGACAGTTTGCAGGAGAGGCAGCACTCAGAATGCTAATCACCAGAGCGGTGACCGGGACTAGCTTCATTAGCCCATAGTGTGGCCACGAACAGCTGACAGTGAGAAATAAGACGTATTTTCACAAACAATCATTTCACATCAGGAGACAAGCGGATAATTAAACAAGTGCCGCTGCAACTGCTGATTCTCTTCATAATCCAGCATTCGGCTGATTATTTTGATTAACGGAGTAATTGGATTAGACTGTGACTTTCTGAGGAAGAGATTTCTAACATTTAATTTGATTTCTGAGGCTCACGTTCTCTGTAAAGAGAAAAAAAGAGCTGCAGTCACCTGCACCCATAATTCATACCACCGACATCCATCCACCTGTCAATATGAGCCTTAAAACCTAACAAAATGTGACTATACATGCATTTAATGCTAGTTAACAGCTAACGCTATCCCAAGAAAACACTATATGACCAAACTGCAACAGTTGACATTCTCCTGCAATGCCAGTGTTGGATAAGACATTTGAGAACTTCCCGATTTCCTATTCTGTCATGTTAAAGATGGTACAGTCGTCTCTTTGAGAATAAAATATAACGCAATGCTAAAGTACCCTCAGCCATATGGGCATTGTCTTCTTTAGAATTTGCAGTTGATTAATTGGTATCCCAGCGCAAAGTGTGTGTGTGTATATATATATATATATATATATACATGCATACACACATATTACTTACATTAATTATTATTGTCTTACTTACAATTTGTACATGTTCAATAAAGCCCCTCTATCAATCAATCAATCAATCAAAAACAATTTTTAGGTTTATGAGCTTTTACAAGCGTTGAAGTTAGCTTTGAGTTAGCGGACGTTAGCATGCATGCTGACGTCCACGAAATGTTATTTAAATCCCTCTACAGGTGTTGTCAGGTTACAAAAACAGCGTTTTCAGTTTTAGAAGTGTTTATTTCTCCCTAGCTTTTACAGAATATATGACAAAGAAGTTATAGTTACACTCAAACGCGACAGAGTCTGCAGCTAGCTACCAGCTTACAAAGTCACCACGCTAACGTCCGCTAAATGTCTTGTAAATGACTTCAGAGGTGTTATTAGGTTACAAAAACATGGTTTTCAGTTTCTATTTAGTGTTTATTTCTCGCTAGCTTTTACAGAATATATGAGAAACATGTTATATAAACACACAAATTAAGCGTTTTTAGAGATGTGCCACTGATGTCACAGTGCCTCTCTACTCTGATTGTCTGTCACCTATTCCCAGGGTTGGGAGGGTTACTTTAAAAATGTATTCCGATACAGTTACTAGTTACCTGTTGAAAAATGTAGTCAGTAATGTAATCCAAGTACCATAATATTAAAGTAATGTCATTTGAATACTTTCAATTACTTCTGGATTACTCCAATATCAAATATGCTAATACAGACCAAAGAAACTAAATATAGTCTTGACCACATAGTACAGTTTATTAAGCAAAAATAAAACTGTTTCTTTTACATGGCATGCTCTGTTTTACTTCACATTATGAATTAAGAGCACCCACAATATTGTTTTAAACACATCCAGTGTTCACCTGCTAAATTTTCAACAAAAAATGCCAAACAAATGAAGGATAATGAAAACTCAGGTGGTGTGCGGATGAATTTGTAATTAAAAGTGGCTTGCAGAACAAGATACAAAACAAAAAAAAGTCTACCACTTGTTCAGTAAACATAAAATTATCTTACTTTAGTCTTTCACATGGCATTCGCACCATGTTTAACATATGAGTCCACTTATTGAACTTTCAAAATAAGAGCAAAAGCATAATGAAAACCATTAAGTAAATACTGTCAGTAAGGAGGCATTATCGCCATTTTAATTCCGGGCAAGTTAGTGATTTGCGTGCATAGAAGTTCAAGAAACAGGTGGAATATGCCGGAAAGCTGCGCATGTTGGCAAAGCCACGAACGGAGGAACAAGGAAGACAATATTTCCTTCCAGAAGTAAGTGGTTTTGGTTCTTCTTGTCACTTTGTCCGTGATATTTGGATGATAAACAGCTGTATGTCTCCTGTGTCGCCCGATGACACGGAACATTAACTCTTCACTTATGTCAAGTTGATATTTTCCACTGTTAGACCAATGTCTAGTTAAAATACTTGTTAGTGATTAAAATTGTTTGATAAGACTGGGGATTTTTTTAATTTGCACCTTAAAATAATGACATTATAATGACCCGCGCTGTGCCGCTCACAGTCACACCCACACATAGAGATGTGTACCCACACCACTAACTTCATGAATGAAACTCGGTCAATAAAGGATAATTGTGTAAAAATATAATATATATATAAATGTATTGTAATGGTTTTAGGAGCAGATCCGTGTAACTTTCAACACTAATATTTGAGAATGTGTGTGTGTCAGAGTAAGTTTAATACTTTCCTGACATAATTTAATGTCATTTAATTTTACTGGCTCAATATCCAGGTCAAAATGGCATTTTAACACATATTTTGCGTGCATTTTTCTGAGTGTGTTCAGTTGCGGATCTCCATTGAAAATGCATTAACATCCGGGAACTTCATCAATATTTTGCCCGGTTAGGAGATGTCATGTCGCTGTCCACGTTTTCGTTTCAAAGAAAAAAAAATATTATATACAGATAATATCATAAAATGCATTAAAATTGTAATCCTGCAAATTAATCCCCATTTTTACTAAATATACCTGTAATCTGAATACGTCTTTTTCTCTGTAACTGTAGCGGAATACAGTTACCTTTTTTTGTATTCTAATTACGTAACGCGGTTACATGTATTCCGTTACTCCCCAAGCCTGCCTATTCCACTCAAAACAGAAATGGAACAGATTGAAACAGAATGTGACTTTTTAACCTCTTACAATAGTTCAACGTTAGCTGTCTTTGAACTTGTCCAAGGTCTGTGTCCCAAGAGTGTTTCCTGTGAATTTGAAGACTCTGACTTTAAGAAGACTGGACTTATGTGAGCACAGACAAGACGGACGGACAGACACAAAGTCTTTGCAATGCCTGATGGCCATATTTGATGGCCTCGGGTAATAAATACAAACAGTGCAATTGCTTGTTAAAAAGAATAGCTTTGTGGATTATAAAGAAAAAATTTTTCTAAGAACTGTTTCAGCCTGATACATGAATAATTTCAAGAGATGAGGTGGTGCTTAAAGAAAGACGTTTTTTTCTTTACTGATGATTTGTAGCATTAATGGAGTCGAGGTCTGTATTTTGGCGGGGTGGGGCTCAGTGTGGCGCTCTGTCCTTGCACTCGCTCCCCATCCGTCTGTGTATACACTCTCCACACTATAATCCTCATGTGTCTAATGGGATCTGCCGAGTGGAACAGCCAGAAAGGGGGCTTAATACCAGCGCTTAGTTGCCCGCAGGAATGCCTGACAGCAAAGGCCGATTAGGATCAGAGGGGAGGGGTGGCTGACTGACACAATCATCTTTAATAATGACTTTGTGGATTCCGAGCACCAGACGGATGTGTGCGGAATGAGAGGCACAAAGACGCACTCGGACACAGCCTCTTCAAATTGAATCATCTTTGATAGCTGTAGAGCAGAGGGACTAAATATAACGTCCTGTCAAAACATCCTTGGCGCTGACAGCGGCTGGCTGACTGATAGGTCTAGTGTGAATGTCATGGGGGAGAAGGGTAATTCATACAGCCAGATATGGAGAGGGCAATCGAGATCTCTTAATGCATCTGCGAGGGTGTATACCAAATTAATTTGCTCCCGTCACGTGGATTCTGCCCGTCCTTGACAGAGTCCATTATACCTCTGCGTGTCCTACCTGCGCTATCTGCAGCATTTCGGGGTTAAGCCTGTTGAGGTGGAGCATGAACTCCGCCAGTCCTATGAGGGCCAGCTGAATGGTGAACATCTTCCGGAAGGTCCAATAGTCAGTGGCATTGGGGAAAGTGTGCAGCGCCCATTCCTTCAGCATGCTGCGAGGCACCATGTTTCCCTGCACCTCCTTCAGGATGTCTCTCAAGACCTGGTGGGGTGAGTTCGGAGGGGGGAGGTAAAAGTTAGAAAGAGCTGAGAACCCATCCAAATAAACCCACAGCATCAACCTATAATGTGCCAGGGTGTGATTGATAATATCTATGAATAATTTACCACGTTGGAGGTGGATTTTTCTGATTCCCACAGGCACGGTAATTGATCAAAAAGATACATTTCTAGCCATCTCAAATATCAATGATGAATGTCAGGTTTTTACTACAAACACAAGGAGAGATCCATCAAATACCCAGAAAAGAAGACATTTGATCAAAATGGTACTCTGTAGGTCTAACTGGCCTGTTTCATAAATATGTATTACTCGAAATATGTTTACTCAGAGCAAAATAGCGATTTAAACATTCCAACAAGCAGGACATTTAGACCCCCCCCCCCCCCCCGCCAAACACACGCACACACACTAATTCATGTGGAATTTTCAATAAATAATATTTCTGATGACCAACTAAACCAACAGATAAGATTGTTACAGACTGAAAACTGCCGTTGGGTAAATTTATCTTAAAACACAACCGGTCACTCAAAAAGCAATTAGTTAAATAAAATTAACTGCCTTACTCTACTAATTACTGAAGAGTAAATTGCATTGGTACTTTCCAGTCCATCAAAGTTGCCTGAGAACATCTTGTACGTTGTCACAGCCTCGAGATAATGAGACATTGTGGTACAACAGTCGGCACATAAACTGGCAAACAACAGCTATCAAATGGGTTTTTGTCAACAAGTCTGTCCGCCAAAACAGAATATTCATCTAATAATCAAGACTAGGCAGTTCTTAAATTTTGAAGCCAGATAGTCCTTTTTTTTTAACAACACAGGCCATCAATAAAAGTCAAATACAGCACATTGTTGTACTCCTACTTTACTTGTATGTTTTATTTCCTGAGTAAAAATATGGAATAACGGCTACAATCTCATCTCATATTGGCCGCCTGAAATCCCTGTCAGTCACAGCAGCAAAGGTGATGTCAAGCTTCAGGCCAAAAGAAGACCGCGACTGTTTAGAATTACTTCCAATTAAATGAGAGCAAGAATAGGCACTGTGCCAGAAACGCAATTTGAAATTGGCGTACCGTGGTGACACCTCTCTCTCTCTCTCTCTCTCTCTCTCTCTATATATATATATATATAAACACACCTAAATGCCATAAAAAGTCAGCTTTTGCTTAACTTTGTTTAAAAAAAAGTGCAAATTACTGTAGTGTCTGTTGTATAGTCACCGTGATGAAGCTGCTTTTACAGCATAAAACATGCACTTATAAACGGGTTGGAGACTATTAGCGGGTAATCGTAGCGAATTCTCAAAGCCCAGAATATATAATTCGTGACAACCTCAGCAACTTCACAATCCTGTCAACAAACTTGGCCACTCCCTCCTGATTCCCTGTCAAACTGGCCTGTCTTCCAATGTCTTGATTTTCTCTCTCACTCGTTTTCAACCGCTTATCCCGGATCAGGTCACAGGGGTCTTGATTTTCTAAAGTAAGGTATTTTAAACAGCTATGGAATTTGAAACTATAATCCTTTTAGCGACATTCCACTCGTCACATCCCTGCAGCACTTCTCAGGAGCGATGCAGAAGCAGCCAAACTTTATGTGGCTCTGTTCATTTTCACTCAACACCCGTCCTGCAGAACACTCTCTGCTGTCCGCTGTTTTCTGCTGGCGGTTTTTCAATGTATAAAATTACAAAAAACGTGCTATAGCTGCAAGTGAATGGAAATTGAACACAGATGCAATCTTTCATATGATTTACTTTGTCCACCCTGACAAACATTATACACTGGAGACAGGAAAAGTGCACCAACAAAAATGACCACCAGTTACCTATGGCTGTCCGCACAAAATCTCCAGGATTCATATTAATTTAAGGAGGGCAACCTGCACAGGTTTATTATGTATACATGCACTTCAGTTTGTGTCCGTACCTGGTGGCTGGCCTGTGTACCTCTGGCCTGTACAGTAGCCAGACGGTCATAATATCGAGAAATGGGGTTGTCGTGCTCAATGCCCTTCTTGGCACAGCGCTGCTTGTAGATTTCCACAAGTGACAGAGACGAAGGATTGTCCTCTACCAGCCGCATCTGAGGCGACACTGCCACCACTCGAGGCACTGCAAGCATCCAGGGAAAAAGGTGAGGGGGAAAAAAGACAAACAGGATGGAAAGAAACAAACACAATTCAGTATAAACAAAGACGGACAAATGCCCGCTGGGGACAAGGGGGGTCAAAAACTACAACGCTAGTCTACACATTTTCCTATATGTGGAATGTTGGCACGTTCTGGTTTCACCACAGTGTAACCATAGAAACCTAGGCCCATTCTGACTTTCACAGATAAGCATCCCAGAAGGTCACAATCTGTAACTGTGACAAACCAGCATGTGAAGATCAATGTTTGCCCACTAATGCGTTCTAGCAAGTGGTTTGATGACTTGCACCAGGCGATGTGTTCAAAACCAACCACAGTGCACCTAGATACCATAGTAGATACCGTAGCCTGCCTGCAGGATAAATTTAGCACAACTGTGGTGCTTCTGGAACACCCCCTGGTGGTGTTGCGTCACATACAATAATGTCAGGAGTTCGGACGAAATACAAGAGATTACCAAAATATGTCAAAGGTTGTAACAGGAAAGACTAAATGTTGAAAAACCTTGAAAATTCAGCCAGTTAAAACCAGAGCATGGCGCAATGACGGAGTACCATGATGTACCATGGACACCCTCCAGGACTCTGAAAGGTTTTCCAAAGTAAAGACAAGGCTTCAAATGGCAAACTGTCATGATGCATAACCATCAAAATAAGTGACTAAAAACATCAAAAGTTAGGAAAGAAAACAAATGAAGGCATTCCATTATTTCGAGCTGTTGGCTGTTTTGCGCATTACTGTCTTCTAATGTTTTCAACTGGGGCTCAGACTTTGCATGCCAAGGACTTGATGAGACTTCATTTGAATTCTGTAGCGAGGGATTCTGACTCGGATAGCGTGAACTCTGCACAGGTGCACAGGTTGCACAACGAAAGCAGTTAAATCACCTGCATATACTGACACTAAAATCAAATGGATGAAGTGTGCGTGGTTAGCAATGGTGAGGATGGGACCACCGACTTTCTAGTCCAGATTTCCCCTTAAACAAACCAATCGAGTGCATAAACGGAAAGGAGGCAAACCACAAAGGGACAACAAGAGAAGAAGTAGCACTTGACACACAAATGATATTTTGAATGTTGGATGTGCAGGAGAGTGAACATGAACAGTGCCAGAAGCCAAAACAAAACGAGAGAGTCTCTGATGAACAAAACCTTGCAATCCTTACTCATGAATCACTGCCGTGTCCTTATTTTTACTCCTACCAGTAAAGAAGAGGTGTCTCTTGGTTGTCTCCTTTCTCTTTTCCAGACAAGGGTTGAGGAGGCGGAGTAGCTGCAGGACCCTTTCCTCTCGGCGAGACTCAGTCAGACAAGCATCGTTCATCACCAGGTAGGGGTAGATCTTGCCGTTGTGGCCACGGATATATAGACGCCGTGCCGCAGTGTTGTGTTTCTGAACAATTTCCACTCTGGGCATGAACCTGCAGAAAGGTGCACAGGGGCAGAACTGAAGTAATAAAAGGTGTGGACACGACGGGATTATACTTGGCTACAACTCTCCAGTGTGAGCCTGTGTGTGAGATTTCAACATAAAGTGCAACCGTTATGTGAAAAACTTCACCCAATCACCCAATACCCAACTACCAGTGACTCAGTTCTAATAAAATATGAGATTCCTAGTGTGTGTGTATATATATATATATATATATATATATATATATATATATAAACTATCTGCTTCAATGTTTTCAATTATTGTAGAAAAATCCTGTTTTGGCAAATTTTAACAGCAACTTGTGAAGGAGAAAAGCAAAAAACAATCCAAGTTCTTTTAGTTATTGAGTAAAATATCTTCAAATATACTTAGTAGAATGGTTAGTTTCCACAGTGACAACTGAACAAAAAGTGGATGTCCTGTTACTTTTTTTCCATCTTCTAAAGTAGGTGTGTGTGACATAAAATGTCTGAGAACTGCTTGTGTGGGCCTGAGTGTGTTAGCATTGAAGAATCCTGTACCTGGCAATCTTGATGTAGTAGTGAGTCGGTTTGGGCATGAGGAATTCGCCGGGAATCTCCACCTCAGCTGTCTGTGCAGAGAAGTTGCTAAGGAAACGACACTTCTCTTCAATGAGGAAGAATTTGGGAAGCTGCTTGGTCTTGGCCTCCAGAATCTTGATCCACTTCTTCAGCTTAGAAATGAGATTGTGAAGCTTCATGGAACCTGGCACACTAAAGTCGAAGTCTGTGTGAGGGGAGGAAAACGTTGTGTGACTTAATTACACAGGCAACATGGAATTCCTTTCAAGTGAAAATGAATTTTCAGGATGGTAATGTGGTAGTTCTCCTGGCATAGGGTCACAGAGCGTTAATACGTAAAAATATCTGAGATGTTAGTCCAGAGATCACTCATATCCAATATACTCGTATAAGTGATATCTGAAAGTGCCAATTAGGTTTTGACTGTGACCTACTGTTAGCTGGGATACAAGGGTCACAGTGTGTTCATGCGCAAACTTGTCCAAGATTTTGGTCCAGAGAGCATACGTACCCAAGACGAAAGAGACACCTAGTTGCTGCAATGATTAGGTTTTAATTATGACCCACTTTTAACAAGGTCACAGTAGTCTCAGAAGCCCCGCGTGTGAGCTCGTACAAAATTCTGGTTTAGAGAGCATGCTTATCCAAAGTGACACCTAGTCCAGAAAGCAAGCACACCCGATACAGAAACCATACCTGAAAGCATGGAGTCACCATAAAGACTAGGTTTTAGCTATTACCTACTTTTAACTACAGTAGGTCAACAAGGGTTACAGAGTGCTCATATGTGACCTCATCCAAGATTTTGCTCCAAAGAGCGCATGTATTTGATATGAAAGTGGTGCTATGGCTGTTAATGTGTCACTGCACTCTTGCTAAGGTTAAGTCTCTAATGCTCTTATCTGTGTTTACGCCGCTCTTACGACTTTTTGTATTGGCCAGTAAGGCTCCGCTTTTCTTATCTGCACAGTGGGTCACTATGCTCTTGCTAAGGTCTCTTATCTGCACAAGAAGACAACAGCAGGATACCAGTGTGGTGAATCATCAACTGAATCGCCAACCCAAGGTCTTGTTTTTGTGGGTTCCAGTTTGAACTAGTTAAGCTACATGGACTGATAGAAACATCACTATACAATACAGATCACGTGCCATCTGTCGCTGTGAAGCCAACAGGAACCGGTTGCAAGAATAGGTCCACCCTTAGTAACGAGGAGGAGACTCCCACATTCTATAAAAAGCCACTGTGCACTTGTGTTCGTGTATCTTCTTGAACCAGTTCCTGCATGAGCTACGTTCATTAAGAACCCAGATCTGTCTGACTCTACATGAGATTTTAATAAATTATTTTTTTGTATTTAAAGTATAACTCCCTGGGCCCTTTGTTCAGGGCAGTTCCACAAAATAACCGGGTATTTACATGGCAATGACAGGGGAGTGATGGACAGACAAAGCACGTGTGTCTTTTTGTTCGTGACCTGCTTTTAACTAGGTTATAATGGTCACAGTGCTTACATGCAAACTTGTCCAATATGTTGGGTCAGAGGCCACATGTATTTCAATATAACAGTGATACCTAAAGAAACACGATTTTAATTTTGTCCTATTTTTAACAAGGTCACAAAAGTCAGAGAACAGCAGGTGAACTTGTTTGAGACTCTAGTCCAGAAGGCTGTGACAGATAGACACAACCCATTTTAATGTTCCCCTTCTGGAGGGCAGGCAACAAAAACAAAGATGGGTAAATATACAAAAGCTGTATTTTTTATAAACTGTATACGTTGACAAAATTCCTACAGACCTGTAGGTACGGTGGCCAAAGTGTGTGAAAGTAATGGAGTATACTGTTAATGTAATACCTTTACACAATTTAAAGGTGGCAAAGTGAGATGATGCTGACATCTGTTCTGTCCAAGGTCTTCTAAAAATAACCCAAATGCAACATTTATTTGTCATTCCATTGGCTTGTCAGAACGGTAAGAAAAATGTGGTGCAAACTGAAGGGTCAAGTGTGACAAGTTTAATAACACGGCATTAAAGGCTCACAATGCTTAATTACTGTTCATCTTTTTCCTCCTTTACAAATCGCATTGATTCTTCGTGGCCCAGCGGTCGAGAACTCTGCTCTAAGTTACAGATGCTGGCAGGGGTATAACAGTAGAGAGTTGAATTCCTCAGGCTGGGTGAGAAATTCTGGACGGGGAGTCGATCTGAGACACTTTCCTCTCCCTAATCGAGTCTCCCCAAAATCCCCTTTAGCAAAACACAAATCTCACACTGATACAGAGGAGCTGCTCTCATCCGCCAGCAGTACACCACTGTGTGTGTGTGTGCGTGTGTGTGACCTTTAAACCCAGGGGTCTCAATACCTATAGTTACTCATCTTCTTAACAGTTCGGCGCACATACTATAAAGTGCAGATTAAGTGAACGCTTATATAACAGTGTGAAATACATATTTATTGTCACAGTGAATGGTTTAGAAAGTGATAACTGCATAAATCTCGATGCGGAGTTATGGTGCAATCAAAGCAGTTACGAGCATCGAAAGCATAGCCGCACTTTTGCCTGAACAGAGCAGACAGTATGTGCCGCTCGCAGCAGCTGGGGGCCTTCTGAGTGAATTAAAACCATTAATGAATCTCCTATGGCTTCATTTAGGTCATAATTAAATATTTCACATTCAAGCTGCCCAGAAATATATTTACAACCATTTCATTCATGCACCTCCAGAAATAAAAGGCATAACATGAATATAGGTTTCCAGGGGCAGAACAAGAAAATTAAAAAAGTAAAAATAACAGCCGTAGAATATCAGTAACAACAACAACACAATGCCACTGAAATTAAATATACCATATTTTCTGGAGTATAGGTCGCACTTTTATTGCTGTAGTGTACTTTTATTATTTGCATTTATTCTTTTATTGTTGGTGTTTGTTTAGTGCTTTGACTCCTGGGAAAGGCCTATATTAATAGTTAATATAATAATTCATATTAACATGTAAATTGCCTACAAGGTCAAGGGATACAACTAAGTTGATTTTTTTTTTGTTGTCAGCCATTTATTTTTGCCAAAAGTTAAACTTCTCAAATGAACAAACAGTAGAGACCTTGCAGCACATTTGAGCAGCCTTTGTCGCCATCTAGCGGGTAATGTGAGCATTTTAGGGGTTCTGGTACATTTCCTACTTGAAACACAAAATTCAGTTTAAAAAAAAAGCATTTCTAAATGTCAGAAATCCATGTGTTTTTTGTTTTTTTTTGGCAGGCAGGGCTTTGACCTCCCAGGATTAATGTATAAAATTTATGACAAGAGTTTTACGGTTTTGCCATACGGATAGCCAGCAACTTCTCTTGACAAACATAACTTACAGTTTTGAACAACAAATGTGTACATCTTTTGGTATACAACTCGCACTGGAACATACGTCACAGGACCCCCAAACTCATAAAAAAAAAAAAAAAAACACAACTTATACCCCGGAAAAAACAGTAATAAAAATACGACAACAACATTAATTGACATTTTGGTTCTGAAAAGGCCCTTAAAGCCGTCTACAGACAGAAATTATTTTTTTTTTCCCCAAGAAACCTCCTCTTGCACTTTCCCTTATGAACGCATTCCCTTTACTCCAATGGGAACGGCTATGCTATACTGCTGCAATTATGCAATGGTTACTGTTTTTCATTCGAAATTAAGGAAGGTTCTGTAACCTCACTCCAAATGCAGGCATGCAGACACAACTCTACAAAATAACATAAAGGGTTAAAAGCAAACACTGAAGCCAGTGTGCCCGCAATAGACGGTGTTCATAAACCCATTAATCTAAAGACACTTCAATGAAAATGAGCAGGATCCGTCTGAAACCACAAACAGATTAATTAAAGCACGATGTGGATATTTTCTTAAACCTGGACTGAGTCGTGTGGACCAGAACCGTCTTGTTTTTCCGCAGCAGCGGCCTTCAGGGTGGTAATGGTTAAGCAAACTGACATCTGGAAAATAGCCATAATAAATAACACGCTGGCCTGTTGGCCATGCCGTTCAAGTAGAGGGGAGCAGTGCCTTGCTTAAGGGCACCTCGCTAATAAGGTATTCATAGCGGGGCTGGCAGCTCAAGGAGAGCCATTTGCTCTATTGACTTAAAACTCCCTGGTGGAGGCTGAGAGCTGATTAAATTAGAGCGACAAAAATGAGATTTTAAAAGTATTGAATTCCTGTTTCAAGTCACAACTCATATTGCCCAGAACACATTGTGATGAGTTGTAGCAATAACAGCAGAAGGAAAAAAAAAAAAGTGAGCTGGGCAGGTTTTCCATTTTAGAGTAAAGCCCCCAGGACATCACTGTAACATGAAGGCACACACATACACCCACCATGTCTTCTATTTCAGCGCACCCTGTTGTGCCGCCCGCTGTAATCAAACGGTGAGACGGCATGGCCTTGCCATTTAGAACTGTTCAATCTCTTCCAGAGTGAGACCTCCTGATACTTTAAATAAGCCCTTTAAAACAGCCAATGTTCTTTTGCGGTTGCCCTATTTCGCTACCCGTCTTGGCCTGCAATTCGCCTTCGACTATAGCTCAGGTAAAATTGAAACGCTGCTGAAAAAAAAAGAAAAAAAAAATGCAACTCAACAACAATTTGCCACCATAAAAAAAGGTGTATAATGGAAAAGGCGAGTTGTGCTCCACTCCTTCAAAGTACCTGTACAGTAACACCAATCCATCTTTATCAGCTACAAAATCCTTCTACAGGTTGAACAAAAACTGAATCATGTGAAAGTAGAAACTAGAAGGGTACTTGGAGATTGCAGATGTCTACCAAGGCTCACTGCACTCATCTACAGTGCCAAACATTTGGACAGACTTTTTCAATCAACTGAATGGGAAAGTCTGGCCAAACCTTTGACTGGTACTGTGTAATGGCCCTATCTGCTAGTTACAGTGACTGAATTAAAATCAGCCCTCCATGAAAAACCTCAAAAATGTAATGGGTTCTTCTTTGGTCTATGTCGCAAATGTCCACCAAGTTTTCTGAAGAAGCAAGATCTTGCTCTTGATCTGAATCTGCACCAAAATATAACCAACTCTTGCTTCGCTAAGGGATTGACTCTCCGTCAAATATCACTGATTTATGTTGACTTGTTTCTGAGATGGCCTGCTGACTAACTTGTGAAAGTGTCATGACACGGACCCACAACAGGGGGAGTAAATGAACGGACAATGGATAAATAAGCCAAAAGTAACAATTTAATGTTGTGAATCACACGACGACGTACAGACAATAACAATATAGTGACTGTCAATCATACACCAGGTGACGTGTGGGCAGGCTCGACGATAGAAGACGCCTGGCGAGAGAAGAGCCGGATCCACACAGCTTCCACTGCCAACGGAGCTGAAGAACACCGGAGCCGCCAAGCCCTAGGCCCCAGGTGGCCACTGTCTTCAGCAGTCAGACCCGGTACTGCTGGCAGAGAACAGAGACAGTCCTGATGAGTGTGAGGTCGCACACTCAGTAATCCCACAGTCTGTACACAATTAGGAGGGAGAACCTCCACCTCCAATCACACACTCGTGCAGCTCCTGTCTAACCACTTATCTGGTTGGGGTGTGAAGCGAAGCCGTTGCTGATCACACCAAATGCCAATCCCACAGATAAGGACACACCACAGGAAAACGGCTGCAAAGAAGTTCAGATTATTACTCAATGTTTTGAGTCAGCAGAGAAAATTACCTGATTGGTAGTTGATTTCTCGGCGGGGAGGTGGAGTTGCAGTCCAGCCTTTAAGGTGGTGGTGATGATGTGGATGAGTGACAGCTGATGCTGATGACGAATAACAGCTGTCACTCCCGGTTGCTATGACACCCTCTTGTGCTTGAAGCCCGCACTTCAAGCAGGGCGCCATCTGGTGGTGGTGGGCCAGCAGTACCTCCTCTTCAGCAGCCCACACAACATAACTGACAGATAAAAGGGCAACCAAACCTAAACTTGAATTTCCTTTACAATGTCACAACTACAATCATGGGGCCCACCGGTGTCACAGCCATCACTGTTGTGGCAGTGTGCCATATATAACATGGATTGCGCAATACCTTCATCTCTGTGAGAAATCACGCCAACAAGAACTACAACAACAGGCCAGTTTTTTTTTAAATAAATAAAATAAATAAAATATTTTGACAAGTGGCCATTAATTTGGAAATCAATCATTTTGGTGCATCCACAGCTTGGTTCAGCAGTGCAGCGCTGAGGCTGTGATGATCAAATTTCTGCTTCTTCTGGTTAGCTGTGCTCTACATCAGAGTCAAAATTCCAGTTCAATTCCTTTACCAAGGAATTAGGTGTAACAGCCTACAAAGTCATTTTAACATAAGTTAACAGTCATGGAAATGGGCAACCATGATTGTGTTGTGTGAACCAATAGACTTTTGCACTGTAGGCTCATTTAAGCCTTAATGATCACGAAATAAAAACAACCACAGATCTGTTAAATGTAAAAATCTTTGCTTTACGTATGAAGTTGTTCATTCAGATTTCAACTGTTACAGATTTAACAATGGAAATAGTCCAGGTTAAACTCTTGCTTAAATAAGATCTTAATTTTTAAATAATTTATATAGTGCAAAACCAGTAATGCATTTCCATTAAATAAATTTTAGGTAATTTGTCACCCACCCCTAGTTACAACCTGTTACGTACAGTCGTATGCAAAAGTTTGGGCACCCCTGATAATTTTCATGATTTTCCTTTATAAATCATTGGTTGTCTGGATCAGAAATGTCAGTTAAATATATCATATAGCAGACAAACACACTGATATTTGAGAAGTGAAATGACGTTTCTCGTATTTACAGAAAGTGTGCAATAATTATTTAAACAAAAATGGGAAGGTGCATAAATTTGGGCACCCTTGTCATTTTATTGATCTGAAGACATTTTAGCACTAATTATTGGAACACAAAATTGGTTTGGGAAGCTCACTGACCCTTGACCTCCTTACACAGGTGAATCCAATCATGAGAAAGGGTATTTAAGGTGGCCATTTACAAATGTTTCCCCTCTTTGCATCTCTTCTAATGAATGGCAACATGGGAGCCTCTAAACAACTCTCAAATGACCAGAAAACAAAGATTGTTCAACATCATGATTTAGGGGAAGGACACAAAAAGCTATTTCAGAGATTTCAGCTGTCAGTTTCTGCTGTGAGGAACATAGTGAGGAAATGGAAGACTGCAGGCACAGTACTACTTAAGGCCCGAAGTGGCAGGCCAAGAAAAATCTCAGATAAGCTGAAGTGAAGGATAGTGAGAACAGTCAGTCAACCCACAGACCTGCTCTAAAGACCTACAACATGATCTTGCTGCAGTGTCTCTGTGCATTGTTTAATATACAGCGCAATTTCACAAGGAGATGCTGTATGATGCTGTAATGCAGAGGAAGCCTTTTCTGCATACACGCCACAAACAGAGTCACTAGAGGTATGCTAAAGCACATCTGGACAAGCCAGCTTCATTTTGGAATAAGGTACTGTGGACTGATGACACTAAAATTCAGTTATTTGGACATAACAAGGGGCGGTATGCATGGCTGAAAAAGAAAACAGCATTCCAAGAAAAACACTTGCTACCTACAGTAAAATTTAGAAGTGGTTCCATCATGCTGTGTGGCTGTGTGGCCAGTGCAGGTACTGGGAATCTTGTTAAAGTTGGTGGTCACATGGATTCCATGTGGTGTGATTTTAAGCGGGCTGTCCATGCTCGGAAACCAACAAACCCGAATGAACTGGAGATGTTTTGTGAAGAATGGTCCAAAATACCTTCAACCAGAATCCAGACTCTCATTGGAAGCTATAGGAAGCGTTTAAGACGCTGTTATTTCTGCAAAAGGAAGATCTACTAAATATTGATGTATTTTTTCTGTTGGGGTGCCCAAATGTATGTACTGCCTAATTTTGTTTAAAGAATTATTGCACACTTTCTGTAAATACTATAAACTTTATTTCACTTCTCAAATATCACTGTGGTTGTCTGCTATATGATATATTTAACTGAAACTGCTGATCCAAACAACCAATGATTTATAAAGGAATATCATGGAAATCATCAAGGGTGCCCAAACTTTTACATACAACTGTATATTAGGTTATCTTTATAATATCATGGGGGAAGACTATTAGTCTGTTCTTTATGATATCATGAGGCCAGAACATTAGGTTGTTCTTTATGATGTCATGAGGCTATATCAGATTAAAGCTAGAGAAAAATGCCCTGCTGAGTGGATCTGCCAGACAGCAAAACATTCAGCAGGACCAAAGGAGCAGCTGAGAAGTTATGTTCCATCAGTTCAGTCTCTATCGACTCATCATTGACCTCTGCTCTGTCAGCTGGCAGGGGGGATATGATGTTGACAGAAAAAGTGATGTGTGGAAAAGCAGCCGGGCGGCTCAGACATGTTTGTGTAAACAAGTAGGGTTGCGAAGAAACTGCACCGACTTGTGGATCTATACTCAGGAGGTGGGTCAAACCTGTACAGATAAGCAGTACTCCTTCATCCTCGTTCCAGACTCTTTGTGGGACTGACTGTATTCCCTGCATGTGGCGGAACGTGCATTATTGGCTTCACGTCTGACTGCTGAGCTGTGTGAAGTCTCAGAGCTCTTCTCAGTGGTATTAAGCAATCCCAATTCACAGATAAAACCTAAGAGTGAAGGTTTTACTGAGGAAAATGCATCAAAATGATGGAAAATTTCACTTTAACATGACTCTTCAATAATTACAAAACAAAAACCCGGCAAACTGACGTATTTTTCCCCCCTCCAGACAGGGATTCTGACAAAAGTCTCTGGAACAGATCCATTGCTAGAACAGTAACTCATGCAAATAGCATTCACTGTAATTGGATTTAAATGCCTCCCTGCTGCCAAATGTTATATGTGCACACATAAACCCATATTTTCCGGCCCACAAATTCTGTGAAAGCAAGTGAGCCACTAACGCGATACAGGGAATGGGACCTTGGCTGCTCAGCAGCTCTGTAAACTCGGTTTGTTCCGCTCTGGAAGGCTTGTGTGGTTCTCTGCCGGCACTGCTCGCACCTCGTCCGGCGGACAGCTGGGTAGTGGCAGTGTGGAGGCACCCTGTGAGGCAGAAGCCCTAGCGATGCCGAGCAGTGTGAACACAGCTGGCATGGTAACAGCTGGTGAGATTCATCAGCACTGCGATCACCTCGGGCCTCACTCGCTCTTGTTTGCGTTGTTAATTCACTGGATTGCGTGATTTTGCATGCTAATGCCTGCACACCTGTACTTTTGTTTCTTCTCAGGCTCTCATTCATATTGTTTTCTCTTTGTTAGCGGTCCTGTATGTTTGTCTCCATCCCGCTGCAGCTGTCTCTGCTCCTCAGTTCTGCCTTACCATTATAAGGTCCAAAAAAAATTGAATTTAAAGTAATAGATACAACTACATTGGTATACAGAGTCCTAAATCGTTATAAATGTACTATGAACTGGTCCATGGCTTGATTTTAATGTTATTAAATCAGGTGAGGTATGTAAGCTCATTTTGCTGTTACTACTGCATCTTCAAACGTTGAAAGGCTCTTGCAAGACTGGTCACATATAAAAACAACTATGGTAGGTCATAAAACAGGTAAATGCATCCTTTTGACTTTTTTCTAGTAATTCTCATATCTGTTCAGAACGAGAAAACTATGTTATGCTATTTAGTATGCTGTTTGCTCCCTCGCTATTCCGTTTGCTCTTCCCCTCTGCTGTTGGGGAAGACGTACAGCACTATAAGGACAGAGACAAATAGGCTAAGGAACAGCTTTTTCCCCAGAGCTGTAGCCTCCATCACCCCATCCCATTCCACTCCCACAAACGCAGACATTTGGCAACGGATATCAACATGTTCAATAAATAATATAGTCCATTTACATATCTAAAACTATCCTACTTCACTGAGTATTAAGCATCTTTTTTTGGTATTTTAAGAAGAACTTGCCATCCTGTGAAGCTGTTCGCTTTTTAAAGCTGCGGCTGTGTTGTTTTTTTTTTTTTTTGTTTATAGCTGTTTGGAAAGTGCCACCAGATTTTCATTGCAGAAATGCAATGACAATAAACATCTATTCTATTCTAACAAGAGCTGATCTTCTGCTTTTTGGACTTTTGTTATGCTGCGCTTTCTGCTATTCTTTGTGGTGCTGCCCCTAGTGGTGAACAAAATGCAAGCAGAGGCAGCGCTAACATGCTGTACACAGTCCTAAAATCATGAATAAGATCTCCAGTCTTTCATGAACTACGTATATGACGTACAGGTGTAAGCGTACACTCCACGATATGATATACCTATCACGATTCGATAGATATCACGATACATAAATACATCACTGCTCACACCAGTAATATGTGATGAAAATTTTAACTTTAAAAAATATTATGAAGTATAAAATTGAATCCGTGATGTTATCCATTTCCTATTCATACATTTTATAAATCATTTATGATTCTTTTGCAAGGTAATTATTTTTTTCTGTGCAGTAGTTGACTTTTCATGTAGTCATAAAAACTAAAATGATTCATTAAAGGCATCTGAACACACCTCTAATATGAAGTTAACAAATGCCACTTTTGGTTTATTCTAATTTATCAGAGGTGATGAGTGTTTACATTGAACAAAGAATTGTCACACCAAATTGCTCCACAATAAAAACAGGCACGAGAATGAGACATCCTAAAAAAAATCTTGAAAGTTGGTCGGGGTGTGGAGCCCGCTGTAGCAGCTCCTGGGGTTTTAGTAAAATTAGACATTTTAAATCTTACTTTGGCAGCTAAGCAAATGCTTGAAGAATATGCAGGAATACCCCACCCGGAAGCGAACATTTGCAAACATCAAACAAATGTTCATAGAATGTTTGTTTACTGTTCAAGTTTGTGAACATTCATGTAATGTTTGTGGTGTTTGTCTAATGTTTGCATGGAGGTGAAAATTTGCAAACATCAACTGAACGTTCATAGAATGTTCATTTACTGTTCAGCAAGTTTGCGAACATTCATATATTGTTTGTGATGTCTGTCTAATGTTTGCATAGAAGCAAACATTAGACAAACATGTAAGGAAACATTTGCGAAAATCAATCAAATGTTCAGAGAATGTATGCTTAATGTTCAACATTCACATAATGTTCATGTTGTATGTGTAAAGCTTGCCTCTAAATAAAAGTGTGTGTGTATATATATATATATATATATATATATATATATAGAGGTGTTCTCTTCACGGATGAATCCCGGTTCACACTGTTCAGGGCAGATGGCAGACAGTGTGTGTGGCGTCGTGTGGGTGAGCGGTTTTCTGATGTCAGTGTTGTGGATCGAGTGGCCCATGGTGGCGGTGGGGTTATGGTATGGGCAGGCGTCTGTTATGGACGAAGAACACAGGTGCATTTTATTGAGGGCATTTTGAATGCACAGAGATACCGTGACGAGATCCTGAGGCCCATTGTTGTGCCATACATCCAAGAACATCACCTCTTGTTGCAGCAGGATAATGCACGGCCCCATGTTGCAAGGATCTGTACACAATTATTGGAAGCTGAAAATGTCCCAGTTCTTGCATGGCCGGCATACTCACCGGACATGTCACCCATTGAGCATGTTTGGGATGTTCTGGACCGGCGTATACGACAGCGTGTACCAGTTCCTGCCAATATCCAGCAACTTTGCACAGCCATTGAAGAGGAGTGGACCAACATTCCACAGGCCACAATTGACAACCTGATCAACTCTATGCGAAGGAGATGTGTTGCACTGCATGAGGTAAATGGTGGTCACACCAGATACTGACTGGTATCCCCCCCCCAATAAAACAAAACTGCACCTTTCAGAGTGGCCTTTTATTGTGGACAGTCTAAGGCACACCTGTGCACTAATCATGGTGTCTAATCAGCATCTTGATATGGCACACCTGTGAGGTGGGATGGATTATCTCAGCAAAGGAGAAGTGCTCACTATCACAGATTTAGACTGGTTTGTGAACAATATTTGAGGGAAATGGTGATATTGTGTATGTGGAAAAAGTTTTAGATCTTTGAGTTCATCTCATACAAAATGGGAGCAAAACCAAAAGTGTTGCATTTATATTTTTGTTGAGTGTATATTATATATATATATATATATATATATATATATATATGTGTGTGTGTGTGTGTGTGTAAAATTTCACATTATAGGAAAACATTAAATATCATTTACGGCATACAGAAAGTTAATGTTGGACTCCATTTAAATTATGTGTGTAAACATAGGTAGAATGAACAATAGGAAATAATTTAAGCACTCTACCATGGTAACCAAGAATTTGTCGATTTATGATTTATTCAGGCCTGCTGAATATACTGTATAATTTCAAGATTACTGTAATAAACTGACAGAGCTAACTCCGAAACATGTCTTGGTGCAACTTGCATAAACATGCACTCTGTTAATTGGAATATTAATTTTTGCAAAATAATTTACATCACTACAGACTGTGATTGTCAGCTACCAAAATATGTTTTTTATGGAAACAGATTGCAATGGCATCTTATTATCCAGACGTCCCACAGACCTGAGTTACATACATTTTGCCAAATTTTAAAAAAGCCTATCTTTAGCATTTTTGTAAATAAGGGAAATACATTAAAGTTATTAAAAATTGATTTACAAAATAATGTTTTCAACATGCATGAGCAGGAAGCATTGACATTTAAATAAAACAGCTCACAGACAAATAATATTTTTTACTGGTCACTTCACAACTTGCAGTTCAAACATGTTTTTAAACAAACATGCTGAACATGAGATGAGTATAGCAGTCACACACGTTACAGTGGCAGAAATCAACTAGATTTCACATTTCCAGAATGAACATTTGTCCAGGGTTTAGTGTTTCACTCAGGCCTCATTTGAGGATGACTTCATGTCACAGTCGAACAGTGTTTGGTGGGAATTGTTACCACATAATTGTTACAACATATTTCTTGCTTTCTGATTCCTTTAATATCAGCTGCTTAATTCATGTTTACAGTGAGGCATGATATTATAATTATTCAGGGTAAAACATGTACATTGTACACAATATAACTGTAAGACCTAGATACAATCATTTCTGTATGTAAAATGCAACATACTCATTCTGGTAAAAAAAAATAAAAATAAATAAATAAATAAAAAAGCATCAGTGATCATTGTGTATAATTTCCTGTAATCACATTATACATTCAAGTATTGCCAATTAAGTTAACAAATTTCTAGCATAAGTGTTTGGTTCCTTCGTGGTTAAAGGTAAAGCCAGAGCAGGTTTATCAGCTCAGAGAAATGCTGTCTCACAAAACTACTGTAATAACTGGGTCAGAACGTCTGAAACACTATAGTGCTTTATTTTAAAACATGTTTGACCAACATTATCAGAGGATACAATTTAAATGAATTCATTTTATTTAAAGTAGTTTGTGTACATAGATCTATTTACTATTAAATTATTTTGTTAACAATATGCTTGCTGCTTCACAGTTGCTTGCAGTGCTGCTCACACACCAGTTGGTGGCAGTAGTGCACCGAGATGAGTTTAACAGAGCAGAAGAAGAAGACTCTGACTTGACAGACTTTGTTCTGTTTTAGCAAATAGAAGTTTGTGTTCCACATGTTAATTTGTTTGTTCAGTCTCTATACTGTGATTAAGAGACCACTGAGAGCAGAAGAGGAGACGAACGCTGGACGCTCGTCGACTGGGATTCCTCACAAAGAACCACCACATAGCTACCCATGAGGTAGCAGCTAGCTTCAAATGGCTGGGCCTTTGTGCTGTGATATCGACACTGTGAATATCAAAAGAAGGTAACGGAACCTGATGTGAGCACATATTCGTTTTAGCCAGAAATAACAAAACTTGCTTGAAGCTTGATTATGCCAGCCATAGATTAATGGGAACCAAACCAACACATTTTTGACTAGCACAGAGCTAACGTTAGCCACAGAGAGGCACAGGCCTAATAAATATTTGGCTAAAACATGACTAAAGTATATACTCTCTTTTATTAGGTGTTGATGCATTTAAGTAATGTCAGTGCCCAGAAAGAGACTTTATGAAGATAAGCTTGTGATAATATTTTTGGATTATTGCTCGTTTCCCCCCCAACAGTAGCCATGCCGGCTGCCATAAGAGTTGTTGAATCAGTGAATCCTCCATCTGATCAGTGGGTTGAGTGTGTGCCTGCAGTTGATTCACATCAGCCCGATTATCCCGAGGTTTGTACTATAATGGTTAAATAAGATTGTATAGTGTCTTGTGCCAGTAGATTCTAAAATTCATGTTCAGCAAGCAAAATATTCAAACATTCCTGGCAAGAAATACTCTGTTCTATTTGGGATAGAATTTGAAAACAGAGTAAAATCTGTCAGTAATTAAGTTGTATATGCTAACTTTCCTTCCTTAAAGAAATAATTTACAGGCCCTGTTACTCAAACATTTATTGCTGATATAAAGTTTCAGAATTTCTTATATAAAAAATTCTGTGTCCCTTGCATAATGTTTCATTTGCATAGTGTGTGCATACTGTCTATGGTACCATACACTTGAAACAGAAGGACTTCTATGCTGTACTGTTGCTGTAAGGTTTACCACCTTATCTGTGTTGGAAAAACTGACCTGTGCCAACAAAAAAATTAATTTTTTGAGATTCTTTTGGAATAGAATTGAGTAAGCACCAGAATGCATTTCAGATTTCATATTTTTCTGGGGGACAACCACCAGACCCCGCCAGGGCCTTTTCAAGATCTTTCAAGTTTTTTTTTTTTCCATAGCTCACTTTCATCTCTCAGTTCATTCACAGATTTGTCCGTGCTCATGATGAAAGGTCAACAGCATTGGCTTAATCATTTGTGAAGCATAGGATTTAATAAAAAAGTGGGAACTTCTGTATTAAGGTTGTAACATGTGGATCTATATACATTTTGTGTTCCAGGAGAAGCAGAATGACATCATTTACAGTATCGAACAGCTGAATGACAAAGTTGATGCACTACATCCTTGGACCATCCCTGAAAGTGTTGGTTCCCAGACATACCAGGAGAGAGAACAATGTGGACGCTGCTGACACGATTATTCGAAGGTTGGCCAGCTAAACCAAAAGTGTGTGCTTGAGCCAATTACAAGCAGTGCCTGGAAGTAATGGGCCTTCCAGTAAAGTCACTCAAAGAAGTGAGTTAATGTGTTTTCTGTTTGTTAGATCCTCTTCACGTCAATAAAGTTTTGCCTTTTTTTTTTTTTTTTTTACACAGTGTATTATAAACATGCTGTACGAGGTTTATTAGAAAACTAACCGGCAGTTTTATAAAAAAAAACAAAAACAAAACTATATGGATTTGAATCACGTGCGATTACACCAGACATGCTTGGACCCTCATGCGCATGCGTGAGTTTTTTCATGCGTGTCGGTGACGTCATCTGCCTGTGGGCAGGCTTTGAGTGAGCACTGGTCCAGCCCTCTCGGCTGAAATCCTTTGTCTGAGACGCTGCTGGAGACGGCGCGCGTTGCTTTATCAAAATCTTTTCAGGGCCTGTGAAGGATATCCGAGTGGACACTATTCGAGAAATTCAGCTGGTTCTCTGTGAAAAGTTTAACGGATGATGAGAGATTGTGGAGTTTCTTTCGCTTTAAGGACAGCTCACAAAGCGGATCGGCGTGGCACGGTTGGAGGTGGCGTCCGTCTGGCTGTTTCGAGCTGAAAACATCCTAATTTAAGGCTTTGTTCACCCAGGTCGTCGTCAGAGAACAGAGAAGTTTCAGAAGAAGTCGGCATGAGGAGTTTATGCGGACATTCCACTGTTAAAGGAGATTTTGTAATGAAAGAACGCGCGGGCAAATTCACCGAGTCGGTTCCGTGACAACGCCGCAAATCCGTCTGCGCCGCGACAGGAAAAACACCTCCGTGTTGAAAACCATTTGTAAAATTCAGGTGGCTTTTGATGGCTTTCAACAAGTGAGTAACTGAGAAATTGTTTAACAGCTGGGTATGTTCCAACTTGTCCGTTAAGGTTTCCAATGGAGGTGTTTTTCCTGTTGCGACCCCCCTTGGTCGGGTCCGGCCCGACATGCAGTGCTTCAGCAGTCAGGGCAAGTCAGGAACCGTCAAAGGCAGCCTTGTCAGGGACGTGCCACAAATTTAGTTGTTATGGAGGCTGCAATAAATATCACAATCATCATTTCTACAATTGTGCCATAACCCGAAGATGTCCTATCCAAGCAGAAGTATAGACGGGACCATCCTGAACTTCTTCCTGACCCAGGTTACAGGTTTGAGAAACTAACAATCTTGCAAATCTTGTCTTTTTTTGGGGGGGGGGTAACACCCAGTCACAGTAGAGAGGCACCGTGACGTCTGGTCTCTCTCTGGCTGCTAATGCAACATGGCAGAATCCGCTACAAAACAGATTAATTTCCGTGTAAATCTAACATGTCTATCATATATTATGTAAAAGCTACTGAAAAACACTCAAATGGAAAATGCTGTTTTCACAACCTGATAACACAAGACATCTTGCAGACATCTGTGTGCACACACATCCTGCAGTCGATGGTAACTTCCACATTTTTCAGAAGCTCATGCATGTGCACACGCATGATCTGCTTTGGATGCCATTAAAATGTCATTGAGTTTATCCTACAACACCAATATAAACATACAGAGGCAAATATATATATATATATATATATATATATATATATATATATATATATATACACACACACACATACTTTGCACTGGGATACCAATTAAGTAATTATTATGAAGACAATCCTCATACGGCTGAGGGTATCTTAGCATTGTGTTTATATTTCATAATATCAAAGCTTATGAGCAGATTAGCAGCAGCATTTAATTGGGCTTGTACATGGAATATTTTTGATAAAATGTTATTTTACTTCCGGAGAAACTTTTTCTCTGGTGATCAAACATTAATTTAAATTAATTTTTTTTTTTTTTTTTTGTATATTTTTTTATCATGAATTTCCTCAGGAAATTTTATTCTAATGTGTTTGTGTTAAAACTGTTCAATTTTGCTTTAAAAATTGTGTTAAATTATACTGTCATATCTGACTGTCATATTTCTATGTGATTTGTCATGTGAATTTCCTCAGGAAATTTATTGATTGTAATGTGTTTGTGTTAAACTGTTCAGTTTCGCTCTTAAAAATGTGTGTTCAGCAAGTTACATTGTCGTAACTGACTGTCATACTGAGTCTTCAAATCGGTGATTAAAAACTTTATATTAATATTTTTTCATAGGAATTTTCTCAGGGAATTAGAGAGTAATGTTTGTTTTAAAACTGTCCACAGTTTTGCTCTTAAATATCATAAAGTATTATTAACTGTATGTAGATGTAAGCTGAATTTATTTTTGCTCCTAAAATGTGTAGTTGGTTGTAGATCAATAGATGAATGTTTTTTAGGTTTCATTATTATTTCTCGAAGATTTATTCTTTTGTCTGAACATCTTTTGGAGTAGTGTCGGTGGTATGCCATGTAAGAAATCTTTTGTAAAGTTGAAAATTTTTCATTTTATGTGCTTTTTTACTTTTCAGCATGATGTTTAATTCTGTAAAGATGAATTCCATCATTAAATCTGCAAGTGATTTCAAAAGTTTCTGCATTATTGATTTTATATGTGAATTCCATGAATACATTGCAAGTTACTATGTGAATAAAACCTGTTGAATTTTAAAACATTAATAAAGTTTGTTTTACGTCAATCACAAAAAAATTGTAGATATATTGAGCAGGAACATTGCATGAACATCATATGAACAAAGAATGAGGACAGGTAATGTTAGCATTCGAACATTCTACAAATGTTCATTTAATGTTCTGGTTCAACTGTTCACATGATGTTTGTGAACATTTGTGAACGTTTGTATAGTGTTCATTGAATGTTCGAATGCAAACATTACCTGTCCTCATTCTTTGTTCATATGATGTTCATCCAATGTTCATGCCATGTTTGCAAACGTTCAATGAACATTCAAAGAATGTTCAGTTTCCGGGTGGGACTTCATCCAGATAGAGCCGAAATACAGAGGATCTTCAGACAGCACAAAATCCCAATTTACTTTAAACCTGTTAACACCTTGAGACAGAAATTAGTTCACCCTAAGGACAGGATCCCTAGTTACAAACAGAGCAATGTAGTGTATTCTATGAGGAAAACTGTAATGAACACTACATAGGTGAGACTAAGCAGCCGTTACACAAAAGGCTATACCAGCATCGCAGAGAGGGCGCCAGTGGACCTCAGTCTGCAGATCATCTCCACCTTAAAGACACTAACCACATGTTTGAGGACAAGGAAGTTAAAATCTTAGCCAGAGAGAAGAAATGGTTTGACAGAGGGGTGAAGGAGGCATTGTATGTGAAACAGTTGAAACCCAGCCTTAACCGGGGAGGGGTCTGAGACACACTTTGTCCCCTGTTTACAATGGGGTACTCAGGTCAAAGCAGTTTCAGTCTTTTGTTCATGGTAATGAGTCATTCACATCATCAGGAGAGGCATCAGTCCCATCGTTAGGAGGGACAACTACCCTGTCATTAGGAGGGCACTAACTAGAGCACAATAGGTGCTAATTAAAGCAATTGTTTAGTCACTAGACAACAGCAGTCTGCCTCTCAGTAGGAGGGGTTTGGTTAGGTTTAAAACTCCAGCTTTTTTGGCTTCTGTTTGTTCTTCTCTACAAGGTTCAGACAGAAGTCAGACTACCAGAGCAAGAATTTTAGCTGAGGAAGCTTCTGCGACTTGAAGCGAAACGTCCTCGCATCAAGCAACCCAGTCCAGTCGAAGATTCAAGCTTCTCTACTTCATCCAGATAGAAAATCCAGAATTCAGGAAAAATTCTGAAAATTCTCATGCCTGTAAAAAGTGCCATTCCTGTGCATCTAGATACTTATTGTATCATTGCTATTCTGGAGTCTTTTTCTCAGAGTCTGCTGATCATTTTTCCTGATTTTCTTTCACTCCCTCTTATCCTTTTATCCCACAGCCAAACACACCGGCTGCACGGGCCAATCTTAAAAGAAACGCACAGGAGAGCTGGAAAAATGAGCAGAGGTAGATGTGTGGAAAAAGAAGAAAAAGGAGATATTGGGGATTTGTGATATATTGTCAGAGAGCATGTTTGTGCCATTTAGTGTTTGGGAGGAAGTAGGAAAAAAAAAAAACAGTCCAAGAAGACATTTCTTTGAATGATGACAGCTGGCTGTCTGCAGACAGTTGTGACTGAAACCAGTCACAGTGAACTGTGGTTCAACTCCCTTATGTAATATAGGAAAACAAACACGTGGCTTCCAAAAAGAGGAGAATGACTGTTTTCAATAAACTGTCTTGGAGGGGGTGGGGGCGGCTGAACTAGAAGAGCACCTGTCTTCTTGAATTCCACAGTTTGCATATGACATTGATTGTGTGCAGCTAAATCGCCGAGGGATTCGATGTCTGCACGAGTGCACGCAAAATATGACCGCGGCCTTCCTTTGAAATGTCTTCATCCAAAACAGAGGAAATGTCACAGAAATGTCTTTCACTGCAAAGTTGGTTACAGCTCATAATGTCGTACGACAGAAGAGAGCAGTTTTGGTGCAGACTATAAAGCCCTGTTAAGACTAAAACTGTGTGTGGGCGGGGGGGCATTTGGGAATTAGACGTTAGCTGACTCTTAATTTTGAGCTTTGCATCAAATCACTGGTTCAGTCCTGCCATTTTAACTGAGAAGATCACACAATTACATCAGCCTAAACATTTGGACGTTATCTGTGACCCTGCGATCAGGAGGTCACTGAGCTTTTATTAGATCACACACCTATTTTATGGAAAAGTTCATCACTGGAAGTTAGGCGTTCAAGTTCAACTGAGGTTTTTAGATTTTTTTTTTCTCCTGTGGCATTAAAGCTGTACGGCCTTTCAAATTTCACAAAACTGACAAAAATTCAGATTATACCCGAATCCAAGCATTAGAATG
Source organism: Thalassophryne amazonica (assembly GCF_902500255.1). Taxonomy (NCBI): domain Eukaryota; kingdom Metazoa; phylum Chordata; class Actinopteri; order Batrachoidiformes; family Batrachoididae; genus Thalassophryne; species Thalassophryne amazonica. The sequence continues at coordinate 59,470,525 of NC_047120.1, read as the reverse complement.
TCGATTTATTTTTTGTAACGTTGCAAATTACATATAATTTTAATGAAAAGAACATATTTACCTGGAGGGAATTACACAGCAAATACTGTAATTTCCTTCAAATGCTGTTGAGCAGATGCACTGCAGAAGGAAGAACGTGCGTGCATGACCTGACCTCACCCAGTTGCATGATGCGCGTTCCCAGTGGTGTGCACGCTAACATCAGTATGCTTTCTTGTAAATCATTTCAGAGATATTATCAATCAATCAATCAATCAATTTTATTTATATAGCGCCAAATCACAACAAACAGTTGCCCCAAGGCCCTTTATATCGTAAGGCAAGGCCATACAATAATTACGTAAAAACCCCAACGGTCCAAATGACCCCCTGTGAGCAAGCACTTGGCGACAGTGGGAAGGAAAAACTCCCTTTTAACAGGAAGAAACCTCCAGCAGAACCAGGCTCAGGGAGGGGCAGTCTTCTGCTGGGACTGGTTGGGGCTGAGGGAGAGAACCAGGAAAAAGACATGCTGTGGAGGGCAGCAGAGATCAATCACTAATGATTAAATGCAGAGTGGTGCATACAGAGCAAAAAGAGAAAGAAACACTCAGTGCATCATGGGAACCCCCCAGCAGTCTAAGTCTATAGCAGCATAACTAAGGGATGGTTCAGGGTCACCTGATCCAGCCCTAACTATAAGCTTTAGCAAAAAGGAAAGTTTTAAGCCTAATCTTAAAAGTAGAGAGGGTGTCTGTCTCCCTGATCTGAACTGGGAGCTGGTTCCACAGGAGAGGAGCCTGAAAGCTGAAGGCTCTGCCTCCCATTCTACTCTTACAAACCCTAGGAACTAAAAGCAAGCCTGCAGTCTGACAGCGAAGCGCTCTATTGGGGTGATATGGTACTATGAGGTCCCTAAGATAAGATGGGACCTGATTATTCAAAACCTTATAAGTAAGAAGAAGAATTTTAAATTCTATTCTAGAATTAACAGGAAGCCAATGAAGAGAGGCCAATATGGGTGAGATATGCTCTCTCCTTCTAGTCCCCGTTAGTACTCTAGCTGCAGCATTTTGAATTAACTGAAGGCTTTTCAGGGAACTTTTAGGACAACCTGATAATAATGAATTACAATAGTCCAGCCTAGAGGAAATAAATGCATGAATTAGTTTTTCAGCATCACTCTGAGACAAGACCTTTCTAATTTTAGAGATATTGCGTAAATGCAAAAAGCAGTCCTACATATTTGTTTAATATGCGCATTGAATGACATATCCTGATCAAAAATGACTCCAAGATTTCTCACAGTATTACTAGAGGTCAGGGTAATGCCATCCAGAGTAAGGATCTGGTTAGACACCATGTTTCTAAGATATTATCTGGTTTCAAAACGTTTTTACATTTAGAAATGTTTATTTCTCACTAACTTTTACAAAATATGAGAAACATGTTAGATTTACACAGAAATAAGTTGTTTCTCAGAGTTTTCAGCCATCTTGGTTTATTTTGTTTGCACGAGCAACTAGCTGAGGTCATGCTGCCTTTCTTGATTTCAACTGTCAGTCGCTGTGTGCTTCCCAGCATCCCTTGCGCAAGTCAGGGAAGCCCTCACTATCTAACATCACTACTGAACGTATGTCAGGGCATCTGATCGCTTGAATTTCAATCCCATCAGGGGTCAAAATTCTAAATTATTTCCAGACAGTACAAATTTTGATCATATTGGCCATATCATATTACAAATGCCTTATTTAAATGCTACTTACAGTGGTGCCATAGAAAATTCGTTGTATGACTTAAATCTTTAAAAACCCAGAGGCCGTACTGCTTTAATTTTGATGCTGTTCCATTTGTTTTGCTGGACATGAACACAGCAAAACAACAGATTACAGTTCTCCCAAGAATAAAATTCATGTGGAATGTTTCAGTCAAAAACACTGACTACTACTCGACTCCAGCACTGGGTCAGAGGGGAAATCGTAGCCTGCAGTCAGAGGAAATGTGAAGTTTTTGAGGTCTATATGCTGTTTCAGTTGTCGCATGGTTTCTCTCATATACAGGAAGTATCGACTGCATTAAAAGCACTGCATTTTTTAAAACAGCTGCAGCATATGATATTTTCTTGCTGACAGTAAAGCATTTTATAAAAAGTGCAGCTCTCCTCCCACTTCCAGGAGAAATGCAGCTGACATGGATCATCAAAACTATTGTTTATGTGCACACAAAGTGTAATACAGACCAGACACACACACGTATCACCAGCCAGTCTTCAACCCCAACCTGCTGCTGAAATGAAATCACCTGTTTGCAAACCCTAATTATGTTGCAGAACGAAAATGCTCCCGAAGCTCAGAGCGGCTATGCAGCCTGTTTGTGGCGGCACCAATATGAGAGACACGAATGACCACACAAATTTAACGGAACCCATTCAATGTACATCCGCAGAGAGCAGCTGTGCAGCTGTCTCATTGTTTAAACGGGTGCAGACAGACGGCAGCTCCCGTCTGACGCGGAGCCGAGGTGTAGCTCGTTTGGCTACCTGGCCAATTTTCATGCCTCGTCAAATGCAGCATCGCTTCATGGTTATAGAAAGTATGTACTTTACAGTTTATACGTGTTTGACAGAAGGCAAACCAGTAACGCTCAAGGGAAACTCAAAAAATATTTATCTTACTGTGCCGTCTTGCCCTCTTCACAGTGACGTCTTCTTGTTTTCTGCATGGTTTTAAAAGTACACACAAACTACATGTGTGGTTGAAGCCAACCAACCTGTTGTGAACTGTCCCTTCATCTTCTGGAAAACAGGGTCCTGTGCAGTGGCCTGGGCGCGGCGGGCGAGGGACTCTGAGGCAGCACTGGAGAACATGGTGGAAACGTTGGAGACGTTTTCCAAACCGACGCCAAAGGTACTGACCAGCTTCTTGACAAAGTTGAGCGTGTGCGGCGTGATTTTGGCATCAGACACGGTGCCGCTTTTCTCAAAGGCCACCGAGTAGCATTTAGCTAAGCCCTGCTGGAGCTGCCTTAAGACCTGCAGAGACGAGACAACGAGAGTTACCAACAATGAAGTGCAATAAGAAGAAACTATGGAGGCATAAACTTTTTTAAACAAGAAATACTGTCTTACCCATCTTCCAGGACAAAGAAAATACTCAAAGTGTGAAATCAACTGCATGCAAAATTTCATTCGGGACTTGTTTTGAAGAACAAACATCTTCAATAGCTTGAATTTTGCTCCACTGGCAGAAAATCCAAGATAATAATGATAATAATGACTTGGATTTATAGAGCGCCTTTTTATTGCCAAGATTCTCAAAGAGCTTATGATACGATACGATACGCTTTATTTTCCCTTTCCGGGAAATTTGTCTTGGACTCCAAGAGCTGCACAAATAAACTGCCATGGCATAATTACATAACTCATGCATATTGCACATAACTTAATACACACACCAATACTGCACATACCCCTTTTGCACAACAGTCTTGCACGGATGATTCATGCATACTGCACATATCCCTAATATACATACCCATATTGCACATACCCCTACTGCACAGCTGTCTCCCACATATGGTTAAAAGTAAAATGCTGACAACATAGTGAATGACAATGACTAAATAACACTGAATAGCAATGCCACCATGACATTAATGCACAATCCTACTACCTATCCCAGGAAGCATTATTTAATACTCTAATTTACGAGGGTACAAATGAGTTTTTAAAGCGATTCAGTCTACCAGACAGTAGGAGTTCATACTTACAAGTTGCGTTATTATTCATTCACACATTGGTGGTGGTAAGCTACTAGCATAGCCACATGGCCATGGGGCAGACTGATGGAAGCATGACTGCCATTCTGTGCCTACGGCCCCTCCAACCACTATTTCATTCCTACACATTCATAAATAAGCATGGTTTTGATTGTGGGAGGAAACCGGAGTGCCCGGAGGAACAGGGGTTGGAGCCTATCCTGCTGGTCAATGGGCAAGAGTTGGGTACACCCTGGACAGGCTGCCAGTGTATTGTAGGAACACAAATCTTTATCTTACTGAAATTTTGCAGGTGACTGTGTCTTATATAAAATGCAATTAGATATTCTGAAGAGAAACTACTGGGTCCCTGGGTTTCACATTGACAGAAGACTGAGAAGAGCTCATGGAGTCATGAAGCCGTGTTTGGTGATACCGATATATTTGCACGAAAATGACAATGTCCAAGTCTTTCGGGTTCTAGTGCTTCCTGGCTTGCAGTATAGTTGTGAGACATGGATTCTAACCAGTGACGTAAGGGGACCTTATCTTTGATGACTTTGTGTCAAAGAAACTGTTCATTCAGGAGAATAAGATGTGCCATATCACTTGCATTGTCCAAAATGGACAAACAGCAAAGTTGAAGCCTCAAACACACATTTATATATTTAATTTGTACGAGTTTTTTTTCCCCCTTTGAAGATTAGTTGGAGCAGTATGACATCATCCAATAAGTAGCAAGAGTGAAGTTTGTGATGGTGTAGCAAACCTTTGTCCCTGCCTGCCCAGTGGAACAAAGCATGGAGCTTGCAGCTGCTGCCGAGCGCCCCAAACCATCACAGATAATCACTCTCTCTCCCACACACACCAAAGTACTTCCAGCCCTAAATCCTTAACCCCATCCTGTACACTCACCGCACCCATCCATCACCTTTCTCACTTTTATCTCCTCTTTCTGCCTCCATTTCTCTCATCCCTCCGCTCCACCCACAGACCAGTTACCTTGAACAGATGCTGCCTAGCACAGCTAAAACAATTTGCAAGAACTCAAAGTTCACTTTGCAGCACTTCTTACCCACAGACATCTGTACAGCACAGACTCTAATGGGGAATAGAAATAGGTAGCTAATTGGACAATTTTGGCTGACGTGCTTTAACAAAAGCCACTTGAGAAAGTGTTAACCAGGAGACGGGAGAATCAAGGAAGACATTTACTGTTAGAATGTGCCGGGTTTGTTTGAATCATAATCAAGTCAACCACTTATTGATGCATCTCAAAGCTTTAAATGGAAAAACTGATGCAAATAACAGAATGAGGATGTATTCAAACTTACAGTCATGTTCAGTAAAGTTTGAGGCGTTTTTACACCTGAAAGTCTGACGTAAGATCCAAGCCAAGGTTCACATTTTTCTACTTTTGGACCAGTTGGTTTGGATGCAGATTGCAATTTTGCACTCGCACTAAAGAACTTTCCACGATGTACTTGCACCCTGTCATCGTCTAAGTAGAATGTACTGTTTGTACTGGAATGCACTGTTTTTTTTGTTTTTTGCTTTTTTGAGTGATGGGGGTGACAGCCAATCAGTGTAGAGCGGCACCATGACGTCAGTGGCTGATCTAGCTAGCTGCAAACTCTGTTGGTGTGTAGCTGTAACCTCTCTGTCATATATTATGTAAAAGACAGCAAGAAATAAACACAGCTAAAACTGAAAACACTGTTTTTGGAACCTGATAACACGTCTGGAGTGATTTACAAGACATTTTGCGGATGTCAGCCTGCACGCTAACTTCAAAACTCAAAGCTAATTTCCGCTCTTGTCAAAACCTCATGTACACACACGCGCGCGCACACACACACACACACGCCCTCCTGCAGACACCGTTAAATGTACAAATTGTACGTAAGACAATAATAATAATTAATTAAACTGCAAATTCTAAAGAAGACAATGCTCATACAGCCGAGGGTATTTTAGCGTTGCGTTACATTTACTACTTTCATTTCTTCACTTCTACTCTTTAACGGGTGACGATAACCTGCCTCAACTTTTTGTAACTGCTCCAAACAATATGGTGACCTGGTGATCTACACTGAAGTACATGCAACACTGTGAGGCTGGTGATCGATACATCTCCAGGCATGTCAGAGTAACACTTCAGACTAAATAGATGTGTCGACTCGCTTCAGAGACAGGACGTGCCAGACTGAGGTCATCTGGATGACCAGGCGGTGTGGTAAACACACATACGTGCACTGCACACGACAACTTTCTTTCTCACATACGAGGAAAAAGCACAAAAACACTCGCAACCACCTGTGTTATTTTCTCACCGTGCGAACAACTGAGAACACAAGAATCAACACCTCTGCTCTTCTCACCTCTTCGTGCCAGTTCTCCCTGAACCAGACCATCTGGTCCACAATGCCCTCCAGCGAGGACAGCAGGGTGGGGTGGATCTCCCGCTGCATGTGCATGATGCGGCTGCAGCGCCACATTGGGGCTGTGGCCCGGATGGGCCCAGGGTCAGAGGCGCCTGAATGAGGTTGGGCCCCCACCGAAGTGGGTTGCTGCTGTCCAGATGAATCTTAGAAGAGATAAGATGAGGCGAGGATGATTAGATGCGACAGATCGAGGGCTCCGGAAGGAGGCAGGAGACGAGACAAAACGTGGTCCACAATAAAAACAATAATAATAATAATAATAAAAAAAGCCTTAGATCATTTGTGCCTCGCTAAAATATATGACATATTACAGCCATTATTCCTGTTATTTCTGAGGGGCATAAATTTCCAAGAAAAAAAGGGGAGCAGGGCTCAGAAATTCACAAGAAAAAGGCTGGTATTCCTGGAGATTACAAAGTCATAAATTTGTCGGAAAAAAAACCCAGACTCTGAGATTAAAATCAATAATTTATGAGAATGAGATTTGCAAAATAGTGGGAGTTTCCTTTTTTTATGTCACAAAACCACAACACTTCATTTTACATGTAGATCCCGCAGAGCATTCCAAACAAACACAATGCAACAACTGGTGATGGTCTAGTGGTTGGGCTTGACCGGAAAATTACTAAGGGCCCTTGGGCAAGTTCCTTAATCCCCTAGTTGCTCCCGGTGTGTAGCGAGTACCTTGTATGGCAGCAGCCTCACATCGGGAGGAATGTGAGGCATTATTGTAAAGGGCTTTGAGCGCCGGATGCAGATGGAAAAGCGCTATATAAATGCAGTCCATTTATTTAACAACATGAACATGGATGCATATTAATACTGTCATATGAATAATTAATTATTAATTATCATATGTTATCTGGAAGGAGAAGGGGTTTGTGTGTGTGTGTGTGTATTTCAGAGAGCATGAGGGAGTGAGACAGGAATGAGCTGACTTTATCTCAGAGACCATCAGTTTTTTCCTCATAAATTTATGAAGGTTTTTCCAGTAAATTTGCAACATTTTTCTTGCAAATTTATCACTTTATAAACTCTTAAAATATCTGAGCTTTTTTGTATATCTCAGATTTTTTTCTTGCAAATTTATCACTTTATAAACTCTTAAAATATCTGAGCTTTTTTGTATATCTCAGATTTTTTTCTTGCAAATTTATCACTTTATAAACTCTTAAAATATCTGAGCTTTTTTGTATATCTCAGATTTTTTTCTTGCAAATTTATCACTTTATAAACTCTTAAAATATCTGAGCTTTTTTGTATATCTCAGAGTTTTTATTGCAAATTTACAACTTTATAATCTCAGAGAATATTCAGGTTTTTCTCGTAAATAAAAAATTTAAAATTAAAACTCAAATGTGGGGTTTTTTTTTACTTCAAAATATTACCACCCCCTGCTTTTTTAAACCTACAATGGCCCTAATAGATAAGTGTTGAAAATCCAAGGAATATTACGCACACACACCATGACTACAACCGACCCCTCAACACACATGTCATTTCAGCTTTAATAACTCAGCACAGCAGCAGTAGAAAGGTTCTTATTATGTTCAGAGTGCAGATGAGAGGCAATCGTGTTTACTCACCACTTTTGTAGCGCTCCCTCTGCTCGATCTTGAGGGTCAGGTAAAGGGTGCGGATAGGGAAGTAGACCGCCTGAGGGTAGACTCGTCCCACCTAGCAGATAAAAGAGGGCCATAGATTACATTTCAAAGACTCCCCCTCCCGACCACGAAGGAAAGGGTGCAGGGCCGAGGAAAGGAGAGAAGACGGAGAGGGATGGAGAGATAGCGAGTGTGTCAGAAAGAGAGAGCGATCACGCCGATATGGTCGAAGTGTGTTTGAAGCTTAGAACCAGAGGAGTTATAGAAGTTAAAAACGAACCATGGCTGAATTACAAAATTGTGTCTGATGATGAAACTGCCCTCAAGACCTTCAAGAAAAGTCATGGACAGTACTGGAATGCTTGATGGTTGAAGAGTAAAGATCTGAAGTTATAAACAGCAAATTTGTTTCAAATTTAGAGGGATTTGCTGAAAAATAATGCAGCAGGGGAAATTCTACAATCCATTTAAAATCAAAATTCCAGGATTTTACAACTCATGCTTTGGAGTTAACTTTTTCCTCTCCGGACAAAAACAGAATTCATCGGTGCAATATTGATTTAGAAAGCAAACACCATCACTTTTTCTACAGACTGTAAACTCTCTCTTTGTGTCTGATATGGTGTGTTGTTGTAATGTACACGTGTGAATGAAGCAGCACGCTTGAAGCTAAACGGCTGTTGAGGCACAACGCGACTCTCAAACTGAACAACAACACCCAATATAACTGCAGCTCTTATAAAACGAGCCAAAAGCATACAAACTGCAAAGCAAGGTCATGTCATAACTTTTATGAACACTTCAAATAATAAAAAAATAATAATCTGAGTCTTGTTTTTGGAGTTATAAACACCATTCTTATAACTTTGGAGTATGTTTCTCGCTCATGTCCACCCAAACTAATAAAACATACATATTATTATGGAAGAAAAAAGTAAGCCACAGACAAACTGATTATTCAATGCATCCACTTTTTTTATACCTCTAATTCTAGAAAATATAGTTCAACCAAGATTTTCTTTATAACTGGCAAAAAATAAGACAAGCTTCACACTAAAACTCATGCATGTATAAAGAAAGGAAGACAGAACAAAAGAAAGAAAGAATGAATTTCAGATTGGTTGTTGAAGTGACATTCAAACTCTGCTTTAAGCCCAGTGATGGTGACAGTTCAAACCACAAGGTTTTCTCAGGTCTCTGAGTAAAATTACAAAGGCTGCAATTACAAAGTTACTCGATCTGTTCCAGACCCTATATGTGCCTGAGGGGTAGAAAGGGACACCTCCAGATCTCTGCAAGTTAACACAATGCTAATGGGAGCTTATTGGTGACAGATTTGGGAAGGTAGCCTAGTTATTCAAAAGACAGTAACATAAAACTAGAGTCCCAAGGGCCCTGAGGGTTACCAGCTCAATTAAAGTCAAAGGCAAAATGGGCATTTTTGGGATAAAAATGGCTGCCATTTCCAAATGAATGAATCTACACAAATAATTTTGGGATGGGAACAATGTCGATGACCAATATTGTCACCTTGTTAAATTAAAAGAAAAGTTATCGGACAATTGTTGAGAAAAATTGGTCCAAATACCTAAATTGGCTGTTTTCGGCATAAAAATGGCCGCCATTTCCAAATGAACTAATCTGACTATAACTTTTTGATGTGAAATATGTCACTGACCTATAATACACCCTTGATAAATTAGGGAAAAAAATTACGATTTTTGAGAAAATTGCCTTTAAGTGCTCAAAATGGCTATTTTCAGCATGAAACTGGCCCCCATTTCCAAACAAACAAATCTATGAATATGATTTTTTTTTTGACGTGAAATATTTCAACAACCCATATTACGCCCTTGACAAATTTTGTAAAAAGTTATCAGTTTTTGAAAAAAATTGGCTTTAACTGCTCAAAATGGCTATTTTCAGCATAAAAATGGCCATCATTTCCAAACTAACAAATCTACGAATATGATTTTTAGACAGAAACAATGTCAGTTACCCATATTACACCCATGCCAAATTAGAGAAAAAAGACAGTTTTTGAGATATCGCAATAAATGGCCGCCACCATGACATAGGGTTAGTGGCCTATCGGCCGGTAACTAAAAAGAAAAAAATTGCCTTTAACTGCTCAAAATGGCTATTTTCAGCATAAAAATGGCTGCCACTTCCAAATGAACAAATCTATGAATATGATTTGTAGACGTAACGACCCATATTATGCCCTTGTCAAATTAGAAAAATAGACAGTTTTTGAGATATCGCAATAAACGGATGACAACGACACAGACAACTACGACAGACGCCATCCCACACACTAAAATCAATTACAAATAAACAAAAAATAAAGAAGGTCCCTGAGGATAAAATGGATTTGGGAGCATCTATGCTTTCTCTGAATAGATCCACAATCCCTCTACCATCTAACAGAAGGATTCTCATATTGCAAATGGAAATTACAAAAGAAGTTAATTTGTTTTGAAGATAAATAACAGAGAGAATGAAACTCAAAGTAAGCTGGAACAATGTCAAATTCAGGAATTTCAGATTCAATGGCTATTGTTAGGGTGCGGGGTCTGTACACATTGCTTGTCGCCACATAAACAGATAAAGTACTTTCATATGTTATCCGTATACCAAATCCATATGCTGACAGATATTTCATGTTTTACATCTCAAACAGCATGTTTAGGAGGTCTGCTGCGCGAGAGTGTTGGTACGACATTCTGACTATGTGGCCGTTCGAGCACACATGTGCATCAGTGTTGAGGACCGCAGCTGCTGGAGAAGACCAAGAACACGCTCAGGTTTCACCTGGCTGCAGCACATACATGGTTACTTTCAAGAAGTGGGGACAGACCAGCTGTCTGCCTGGGTGGTTGCCATCCAGAACTCAAGTGGATGTGCTGCGGCGTGGTGCATGTGGTGAAGTACGTTGAACGATTCTCCTTGAAATACTGCAGAATACTGAGCTGAGTACAGAAATCATGGCGTCAGGAGTAAGAGTCGGGGTAAGGGGGGGGGGGGGGGGGGGGGGGGGGAGAGTTGTATGGCAGCATTAAAGATGGAAGAGGAAGTCAGAGAGGAAGACGACCAGCCACAGATCAGTGAACTAATAGCAATATAAGAACTGTCACGTTCTGCGGAAGCTGAGGTGGGCCAGGAGAGCTAGACAAAAAAAAAACAGGCTGAATACAAGGGTGGGAGTGTGCGGGTGAGAGAATCTGTAACGTCTGATTCTGATATGCCCCCAGGCATTTCTCTTCTGCTCACCTTCATCAATATTTCACTGTACGTTTTCATTTTTTTTTTTTTACACCCACTCTCCCACACCACTAAGAAATTCTAAATAATTCAGGTGAGCGGAAGAGATAAAGGCTGACATGCATTAAAATGCAGTTTTCTTTTACATAACAATGGATGGGAAAAAAGAGTGCCAAACCTTTACCCTTCTGTCATTACAAGCTGATGAGGTGAGAAAAGGAGGTTTACGGGACCATAAATTGAACATTCCTACATTAACCTATATATATATTATATATATTTATACATATATATATATATATATATATATATATATATATATATATATATATATGAAGAAGAGAATAAACTGTAACTTAAAGTAGACCTGCATTGAAATAAATGCAGTCAGATCTTTGGACCAAAAAATGACATATTTACACATAAGATCCTTCTGAATGTAGTAAAGTAAATCTACAAGTCCAGATCTGTCATTCAACGGAGAAATCTTAGTTTAAAAATGACAAATTTACAGCTAAAATTTAGCCCTCCGCAAAACTGTCATCACATCCTGGACGCTGCCGAGACATCAGAGAGAAGACCCTATCCCAGCATGCATTGCGCGCGCCAACTGTAATTTGTGGATTTACGTCAGTTTGCATCTCTTACAAAAGCACCTTTTTATTGTCTTATACAGAAGGATCGACTTTTTTTAAAACTTCATTTTGTCTTGCGGTACGTTTGGTGAGTATACATTTCTTTTATTGTTGCTTGAAAATGATTTTTGGGGACTTTTTCATACACCCATTTGATTGAGTGGTGTCGCATTGAAAATCTACTGTCTTTAGCCTCCGGTGTTACCGTCGTGGGGTACGGAGGCGGGACCCGGCCGCTCCGCATCAAAACAGCGAGCGTAGTCTTTGGACTTGCTGCCAAGTTGGCCGCACCTCCATTCAGTAGACAGGGAGGTGGTGCCGGCTGCACAGCAGACACAAGAGCGGTGTGAGTGGCCCGCTGCAGCGTTTACCGAGCCCTCAGACTCTGTAAGCACATCGGAGGCAGTGAGAGCAAGGCGTCAGAAGAACGTTGCCCGCTGTCGATGTCGCCACTGATCTGAGCATGCAGAGCTGTATCTCGCATACTTTTGGATGTTGAAACCAGAATGTGTATAACAGTAACATTACTAACAGATAAAATCAATTTCAATGCGGGATCGGACTGAAGGCGCAAGCGCTCCGCCTTCTCCCCGATGTCATGGAAATGACCCGGATGTACAAACTGTTTTCGCAGAGGGCTAAATTTTAGCTGCAAATTTGTCATTTTTAAACAAAGATTTCTCCGCTGAATTACAAATTTGGGCTTACAGATTTACTTTACTGCATTCATAAGGGTCTTATAAATACATATCAGCTTTTTCTTAGATCTGACCACATTTATTTCAATGCAGGTCTACTTTAAACAAATAAAATCACAACTACCCTATTTTTCAAACTATAAGCTACACTGGAGTATAAAGTGCACCTATTTAAATAATAAAATAATAATAGAACAAAAAAATTGATGAAGAGGAAAAAAAACATGCATGTTGCACAGGACTACAAGTCACTTTTATTTTTTGTAACATATTTTACAAGAATTCCAAAAACAAACATTTTGTAACAATCTGTAAAGACTATTCAGTCACACACTAGCCTAACATAAGTGAAATAGCTTCATTGTTGTGCTTCTTGTTTCCGCTGTACTGAAAACGTACTGAACCATGTTTTCGTTTTTGTTTTGTATGTCGCTCTGGAAAACAAGCGGCATGACCTCCCAAACTACAACCCCTGGCAAAAATGATGGAATCACCGGCCTCGGAGGATGTTCATTCAGTTGTTTAATTTTGTAGAAAAAAAGCAGATCACAGACATGACATAAAACTAAAGTCATTTCAAATGGCAACTTTCTGGCTTTAAGAAACACTATAAGAAATCAAGAAAAAAAGATTGTGGCAGTCAGTAACGGTTACTTTTTTAGACCAAGCAGAGGAAAAAAATATGGAATCACTCAATTCTGAGGAAAAAATTATGGAATCACCCTGTAAATTTTCATCCCCCAAATTAACACCTGCATCAAATCAGATCTGCTCATTGACATTGACCCTATGCTATGACATTGACCCTATGTGTCTTTTTGCAAGGAATGTTTTTGCAGTTTTTGCTCTATGGCAAGATGTATTATCATCTTGAAAAAATGATTTCATCATCCCCAAACACCCTTTCAATTGTCCAAAATATCAACATAAACTTGTGCATTTCTTGATGATGTAATGACAGCCATCTCCCCAGTGCCTTTACCTGACATGCAGCCCCATATCATCAATGACTGTGGAAATTTACATGTTCTCTTCAGGCAGTCATCTTTATAAATCTCATTGGAAAGGCACCAAACAAAAGTTCCAGCATCATCACCTTGCCCAATGCAGATTCGAGATTCATCACTGAATATGACTTTCATCCAGTCATCCACAGTCCACAATTGCTTTTCCTTAGCCCATTGTAACCTTGTTTTTGTCTGTTTAGGTGTTAATGATGCCTTTCGTTTAGCTTTTCTGTATGTAAATCCCATTTCCTTTAGGCGGTTTCTTACAGTTCGGTCACAGACGTTGACTCCAGTTTCCTCCCATTTGTTCATTTGTTTTGTTGTACATTTTTTGATTTTTGAGACATATTGCTTTAAGTTTTCTGTCTTGACGCTTTGTCTTCCTTGGTCTACCAGTATGTTTGCCTTTAACAACCTTCCCATGTTGTTTGTATTTGGTCCAGAGTTTAGACACAGCTGACTGTGAACAACCAACATCTTTTGCAACATTGCGTGATGATTTATTCTCTTTTAAGAGTTTGATAATCCTCTCCTTTGTTTCAATTGACATCTCTCGTGTTGGAGCCATGATTCATGTCAGTCCACTTGGTGCAACAGCTCTCCAAGGTGTGTTCACTCCTTTTTAGATGCAGACTAACGAGCAGATCTGATATGATGCAGGTGTTAGTTTTGGGGATGAAAATTTACAGGGTGATTCCATAATGTTTTCCTCAGAATTGAGTGATTCCATATTTTTTTCCTCTGTTTGGTCTAAAAAAGTAACCGTTACTGACTGCCACAATCTTTTTTTCTTGATTTCTTATAGTGTTTCTTAAAGCCAGAAAGTTGCCATTTGAAATGACTTTAGTTTTGTGTCATGTCTGTGATCTGCTTTTTTCCTACAAAATTAAACAACTGAATGAACATCCTCCGAGGCCGGTGATTCCATAATTTTTGCCAGGGGTTGTAGTAAAAAAAAAAAAAAAAAAAAAAAGCAAAAACAAAAACAAATGAGTTATAGTCCAGAAAATATGGTACATATCCTGTTCAAGAAGCTCTAAAAGTATACAAAACAAAAATATAAATTAAAATGATGATACTCATACTAATATACTCATTTAGTTATTTGGGCTAGCTAAGTGATAAGCTAGCTCCAATAATCGCTAACTGAAAAGTTAGCTATGGCGTGAAATCAATCAATCAATCAATCAATTTTATTTATATAGCGCCAAATCACAACAAACAGTTGCCCCAAGGCGCTTTATATTGTAAGGCAAGGCCATACAATAATGACTGCAGTAAGAGCAGAGAACAATTTTATATCCATAAAAAATAACTGGTGCGGAAACATAAACGTCAGTGATAGTCATTTCTGAAAATTGTAATATTTAATCAATAAAATGTCACCCGTGACATTAGCGCAAACAATCTATAAGCGAAAACATTTTTATTGTTGAACTTTTTTTAAATTAGAGAACTTAAAGTTAGTGTAACAAATATAGCAGATGTTAAAAAGCTAATCTGCAAACAAAAAAGTTAGCGTGCCTCATTAGTGGTTCGCAGCGCTGTGCCCGCCACTGAGAGCAGCTTGACAACACACGTAGAAAACTACGAAACAGTGAGATATTTCCTCTTCGTGCTAAAAAGCAGAGAGTGTCTGCAATACTTCATTGTGTTAATAATGGCCACTTTTATAATAAAACGTTCTCTTCCAAGACATTTCTTCGACGTCCTCGTCTTCGACACAGGATCTGTGCTCGGCTCAGAGGATGGCTGTTTGTTATAGCAGATGACTCTTTGAAGATCACCCTCATCAAATTGTGCAGAAATAATACTCTATTAAGCAAAGCAAATTAGTCCTAGATTTAATTACTAGCTCTGTTCCCTCTGTGCAAATGTATGCAATATTAACTTTATCATCATTTCTTGAGCAAATAATCTCAAAACTGATTTACTGGGTAATGGTGAAAGCCAGTGCTGCAAACGGGAAAGTGAAATCCTTCATTTTACAAATGGAACGGAGGACAGAGGCCATGCTGCTGTCAGTGCAGTTAATTTATTGTGATTATAAAGACTGAATGAGCATAAATACCAACAGAGCAGCCAGATGTAATTTAGAGTCAAAGGAGGAGGCAAGGGGACAAAAACAAGTGTATTCAGACAGGAAAAGGAGGCAATCAAAAGGAGAAGACACTGAGGGCCCTATCTTGCATCCATCGCCTAGTACAGGGGTGCCCAAGTTCGGTCCTCGAGATCTACCTTCCTGACACTCTTAGTTGTCTCCCTGTTCCAACACAACTGAATCCAATGAAAGACTTGTTAACAGGCTTTTAATGAGGCTTTCATTGGATTCAGGTGTGTTGGAGCAGGAAGACAACTAAGAGTGTCAGGAAGGTAGATCTCGAGGACCGAACTTGGGCACCCCTGGCCTAGTAGGTCAATGCGCAATGCAAATATCATGCACGCTCAAGCACCCATATTGTATATATATAAAAAACAAAACAAAACAAACAGGTGCAGAATCAGTCCGGGAGGCTGCTCTTTTTGTCTCTGTCTGAGGTACGGATAGCGAGACAGCTACTGAACACAGGATGTCAGACTGAAATGGACGTTGCTGTGGGAACAGGCCCACTGACGGCACGAGGACTGCTGGATGACCCCACCTGCATGGACTTCTCATCAAATACATATTCTTTTGTTATTATGCCATGTTGTTTTGAATTACTGTTTTCTGTTTCTTCACCTTTGTAAAGCTTTATAAAAACCTTTTAACTGTTAGAATGACCTAAGCAGTGGGTCACCCCTCTGAGTCTGGTCTGCTTGAGGTTTCTTCCTCAATACCATCAGAGGGAGTTTTTCCTTACCCCTGTCACCTGTGTGCTTGCCCTAGGGGTTGGTAAGGTTAGACCTTGCTTGTGTGAAGCACCTTGAGCAGCTTTATTGTGATTTGGCACTATATAAATTAAATAAATTTAATTTTGCTCATTTGTGGCGATTCCACCACAGATATATATATATATATATATATATATATATATATATATAAAAATCTGTTTAAAGTCTAGCTAGTTGTTCTTGTATTTATGGGATAAAACATATAGATGCTACACGCGGCATGCGCACTCTGTTTGTAGTCATGAGGAACCTGATTGAAAAAACAGGCAGCTATTGGCCTTGGTGGCCCCCAGACCTAGGCTTTGGAAATTAAACAAACTGACAAACCACCTCACTTCAAGCTACAACTTATAAAGCCATGCCTGCTCTTAATTTCCATCATGCACGTGATGGTAAGATTATACCCTGCAACAAGCTCAGATGTGTCCAAGCAGCAGGTTTATAACAAAGTTCAATTTTAACATTTATGCCCATTATTTGCCCTTAACTTGGAGACTTACATGATGATGTCATTTATTGCTTTCGAGTTGTGTTAAACTGGAGGAGATGGACTCCATTTATGTATTGATCGACACATTTAGTCAGCATTCAGACCAACATGATTTTGGTTTAACGCTCTTTAACTGACTCACCTGGCTGATTAGGTTAAGCAGAGGTTTGCCTTCCGATCCAACCAAACAGGTCAGAAGCTGCGGTATCCATGCCAACCACTGGATAGGCGGGACGCCGATGCAGTACTTGTCCACAGCATCCGCCAGCGTGTTCTTGTCATCAAAACTGAGCAGCCACAAAACCTGTAGACCAACATTCAAACAGAAAAATAAAAACTGTATGTGATGACAGAAGGTGAGAAAAACAGCACTGTGATGGTTATTCTGTCAAACTAATCAAGTTAGAATAATATATTACAGAAGATTTTGCAAAAATCAGACAAAATGCACCAAGAGCCAAATCCTGGCCAGTTCCCCAGCTCAATGCAGCTTAGCACCCGTTACGGTTTACCAGCGAAGAGGTGATCTCGTCTTTCCCGATGTGCTGGTGTGTGCATCTTTGTGGTGATGAAGACATTAACCCCTTTCAACCCTTCAGACTGTCGTTTTGAGCCAACCAGAACACACAGATTGTGTGTAATTACTGGTAATGGTTGGTGCTTTTGTTCCATCCATCAGGATTAAGCACCGCCAATCCGGCTTGGCAGCACAACACCAAAAGGTAAAAAAAAAAAAAAAAAAACCCTCAGGAAAATATATATATATAAAAAAAAAAAAAATCAAATGGACTTTGAAGGTGCAACAACAGAAAAGTATTACTTGGATAGGCTATTTTTTTAATTTTCACAACAGACAGAGATGCCGGTTCTTTGCTTTCTCGTGACTGAAAGCACATGAGAGGGAGGTTTGATCTCCAACGTGTACTTGTCAATGTGCCTAAAAACAGCAGGTCCAGTTGGTCCTAAATGCTTCTATCAACCAAAGTATCCAAGAGAGTAAAGTTGAAGTAACAATAAGGGCTGTATAGTGATAACAACAGGGTTCCCTCCATGTATAAGCAGGCGGAACACATCGTCAGTGGTTTCAACTTAAAATCTAGTTAAATTAAATCAGTTACTTTACTGATATTATTTTGGCAAAGATGTGCTTTTTGTTCCTGCACTTGCAAGGAAAGCCCCCCCCAACCAACCAAAAGGACCCCATTCGCCTGAGATGGTCGAAATATACGAGGTCTGTCAAAGTAATGATCCTTTTTATTTTTTTCAAAAACTATATGGATTTCATTCATATGTTTTTACGTCAGACATGCTTGAACCCTCGTGCGCATGCGTGAGTTTTTCCACGCCTGTCGGTGACGTCATTCACCTGTGAGCACGCCTTGGGAAGGAGTGGTCCCGCCCCCTCGTCGGATTTTCATTGTCTGGAAATGGCGGAATGAAAAGGACTTTTTTTCCATCAGAATTTTTTCAGAAGCTGTTAGAGACTGGCACCTGGAAACCATTCGAAAAATTTATCTGGCTTTCGGTGAAAATTTTACGGGCTTCACAGAGAATAAGGTCTGTTAGTACAGCTTTAAGGACCTTTTTAAGGACGCTCGGCGCACCGCGCTCTGAGCTGCGACGATGCAGCACAAGCCACCAGACCATTTCTAAACGGATGGCTCTGTGGATACGAGACCGTCGTGTGCTCTTTCTCTGGTTATCACAAGAGCTGGACATCAGCCATTTTCCGGCAGATTTCACTTTTAACAAGAGATTTTGTCATGGAAAGCCGGCCAGAGGCTTCACGCGTAAAGACAGATTCGCTTTGGAAGCGAGACAAAGGAACACCTCCGTTTCGGCGTGTCAGAGGACAAGTTTGGACATGTCCAGCTCTCCACAATTTCACTGATACTTACTAGACCTTACCTGTGTGAAGCGCCTTGAGGCAACTCTGTTGTGATTTGGCGCTATATAAAGGAAATAAATTGAAAAAAAAAAAAACTGAAATTGAAAGTTATGGTATATCACCATGGTTGCGTCAATCCGGCACACTTTCTACATTACTTCGGTCAAATGTCCTGTACATCAGAAGTAGATGTAAAGCACTTTATAAGGACGTGTCTCTCTCTCTCACTCACACAGAGGGTGACAGCTTATGGTTTCCCCCTCACCATCTTGTCTGAGTTCTTCTCCTGCTAACAGGCGCTGCACAGGACTGTAGCTAGAAGGGTGAGGGGTTGGAAGGATCTCTCAACCCCCAAAACCCACCCACCCTCTTTTGGTCAAATGTCCACATTTGAGGACATACTTAGAAATATTTTTTGCAAATAATAAAACTTAGGAGTGGAACATTATACTAGCGATACATACACGATACGATACATATCATGATTACGCATCACAATTCCATGATACATATCTACATCACTGTTCTCACTAATTATGTAGAAATCTTTGGTGAATGTTTAACTTTAAGGAACAAGTTACACTGAAGTATAAATTGTAGCCTTTGATGTTATCTGTTTCCGAGTGGTATATTTTATAAATCCATTAGGATTCTTCTGTAAGAACTCATTACTTCTTCCGTGCAGTTGCTGACGTTCGATATATAAATAATAATACAAGTCATTGTAGCAGTGTTGGTTGCAGAGGTAGTAGTAGCAGAGTATTCTAGTTTTACTATCACAATACAATTGGAACTGAAGAGCTATATATAAAAACTGCTATTTTATTTATTTTAAAAACACTAAGGAGCAGCTTGGACTGAGGCTAGTATCTCCTTTCTCTCCTTCTTAATGCACTGCAGAGCCATTCAACAGTAAAACACGTGCACTGGATTGACTTTAATGTGTTTTGCAGTGTGCTCTCTGCATGTGTGCAACCAAAGAAAATACAAGTATTGGATAGGGCCACGGCATACATGTATGCACAATATTAAATGACTAACATCAGGGGCAAAAAAAAAAAAAAAAAAAAAAAAAAAAAAAAAAAAAAAAAAAAAACTTGATTGAAGTGCAACTACTTCAAATCAATCTGGTTACACCTTCAAACACCAATCACCCTCCGATTTAATCTTTTTTTCTGACATGAAGCACCTCTGGACACCTCCTGTGTCAGAGGCTATGAAGGTGGATCACAGACAGTATCACCGGTTTTTTTTTTGTTTTTTTTTTTTTAGAGGTCAGAGAAGAGTTGTGTTAATACTTCTGCTAAAAGCACTGGAAGCAAACTGAGGAAGCGGAATTCATTGAAGGAGCAAAACGTTGGATGCTTGTTAGTACAAAGTCTGTCTTTCCTCCCACACAACTGGTTCCACCGAGCAGCCTCAAATTGTTATAGGAATGTCGGTCCATGTGGAGGAGACTAAGACTGTCAGGGGAGGCTATTAGCCTCTTAACCTTAATGTTGGACGGCCTTCACACCGCCATCGATCCGCCATGGGAACATGTTCTCACCAGCTACACCAGATAGGACGCAATCAAAGCACAAGTCTGTGCTTGTTACTGTGGCAGAGACAAGGGATTCTTACAAAAATAAAGAAAAACTGTATTTCCAGGTGGGCTAAAAAAAAATTTAAGTAATAAAAAAGGGACTTAAGCCACCTTGACACTTGCATGAATATGATCCCCACACTGCTGCGTAATTCCTCGTGCCAATGCAACCCGCTTTGTCCCGTTTGATGCCACCCGTTTGATTATATAAAATAATCATTTCATAGCCAATGGCGCATTTGCTCTCAGAACTTGGCCAATGAAACCATCTCTGATCACTCCCAGAATCACAGACAAAATATCTGCAGCTGCAGCTTCTCTTATGTGCGTCGTGCAGTGGAGAACGCATTTGGAATCTTCTCAAAGGTAATTATTTATAATATTTATATTGTAATGACTTGGTAAAATAGTTGCGTTTTCATTTCTTCTTATGGTTTTGATAATGTATCTGTAAAAATTATGTTTATTATAGAAGCAACATCTCGTCATAATTGTTCAGATGCGCTGCGGCAATGAGACGCATTGACACTCAGTGACACACAGTGTTTGTTGAATAGGTTGGGCAATGTTCATGACTAGTTCACAAAATGAATGCATTCCAGAGGTTTTGAACATTTTAAAATTTTCTTTGCACACTGAGTTTCAGCCACACACAGTTAATGTGAAGTTTACGAGTTTACTCACTGGCACGCCAGATTACGTGCTAAGTGCGGGAATCAAATTTGTGCAAGTGTAAAGGCATCTTTAATAGTCACAGTACTCAAAAAAGACCAATACAAACTTCCAACCCGACCCAACCTCAAATCTGTTGCAAGGGCAGCGCAATGTGTAATATAGAGCAGGACGTTTCACCACCATCTGTGAAGTCTTTGTAGTGTTCTGATTGTTATGTGAGTGAATGCATTACAGGAGCAGGTGACAACCTTCCAAAAATGGCTCATTCTGAAATGTGGTCATATTTTAAGTTTTACAGGAATACTGAGTAAAAGTTGGTTGATGATGACAACCCTGAAGAGAAAAACAAAATGCTGAAAAAGCTGCATCTCAGCATATTCTAATAATAACGTAAAACACAAACATGGTATCTCTACAGAGTGCACTCATTTTTTTTGTATCGTGCTCATGCAGTCTAAATTATTTAAAGTAAAATCAATGCATTAAATATCTCAACTGCAGCATTTAAATTCAACACGCAAACAGAGAACGTAAACAAATATATATACATATATAAACCGCAGCACAAGCAACGTTTAATTTGATAATGTGTCACACACGTGCACGCACACACGCCCTCCTTCGCACTTCCGTTTTTGCTAATCACCTTTGCGAGGTACTTGCGAGACTTGCTCTCATTTTGATGGCGGCAGGCGTGGAGGTAACACGTAATGGCGGAGACGCCCAAGTGGAGCTGGCGGTCTTTCACAAAGATGTTCTCCAGATAGTCGCCCCACATGGCCCAGGCCTTCACCAAGACATCGTGCATCTGGACCGCCGCTGAAAAGGCTTTGTTTGCCTCCTCTGACCTGGAACGTGGAGCGTGGACGGAGAGCGTTAGACGGTGAAGGAGAGACGGGATAAAAAAAAAAGTACAGGGCAAGTGACTAAAGGGAGGTAGCAGAAAGAGAGAGAAAGGGACTATGAGTGAAAAAAAAAGAATTGCATTAGCAGGAAAATTGAGGTGAGGAGGAGGGCAAGAACATAAAGAAAAGATGGAAGAAATAATTGTAGGGGGAGAAATAGCAAAAGAAAGCAGGAAGATGGAGTGTGCAAGAAACAGATTAAGATGATCAGTGTCTGAATTATGTACGACACATCAACAACCACTATAATTCATTCACTGTAATCGTCAAGGTCTTTGCTCTTGGCGTGACAGCGTAAGCATTTAACTCGCCATGAATTAAAGTCAGACGGGTTCAGGCATTATTCTATAATGTAATAGAACTTAAATCCACACATATCATACTGTGCAGATTAATGCATTTAACACTGGGTGACATCTCATCACAGTGTTTTTTTTTCCCCCTGGAATTTTTTTCTTTTTTCCCCAGTAGTAATCGGCCAAAAACAAGTCAAACAGCAAAGTGCATCGCGCAGAAAAAAAAAAGCACGGCACTCAGAAATGTAAACGGTAAAGTAAAGTCATGATTTACTCAATCCTACAATACTCCTTCAAGGCTTAAAAAATACATTTCACAGAAATGTACACGAGCATGTTAAAGAATACCCAAAGACCAACCTCCAGGTCACGACTTGGGTTCAAACAGTACATTTGGTTAAAAGCAAAACTGAATGTGCTTATTTGTTGGCAGAATCCTCCCAGTCATCACTGGCAGATTTCAGACTGCAGGTACACCCACTTTTTCTTTAAAAGTTCAACTCCAGGCACCCTGACGAAGCAGGTCAAAATGTGGCACAAGGCAGGACCGATTCAAGCGCCGCACAAAAGTTATCCAATAACACCATCACAGGGATCACAAGAAAGAGTCCCAAAAGTTTGATACAATTTTTTCAGAACACTTTGCCTTCAGCAACACAACTGTCTGGTGTGAAACATTACTGCGAAAGAGTGTTAAAGACACTTTATATTGTGCAAATGTAATTCCATTGTAGTGACACAGTGCTTCATGAACAATAAGATGTCTGCAGTGAAAACAAATGTTTCAGAAGAGAGGACGCAGGCTCAACATCAAGCCCATGTTAGATTCTGACATCTCCTATTAAAAGCTCTGACTGCTAATAGCCTGGACAGCAGACTATTAGCGCTGCTCTGCTGATGTGAGTGCTACAGATGTGTGTAAATGATTGCATTTCTAATTAATACGATTATTTTTTACCATTCAATCAATGTTATTTTACACTGGTGTCACTGAAAAAAAATCTGGCTTGGCGGAGGTTTCATGGTAGATATACTATTACACGGGAAACACTAGCATCATCCTGCTTCAAGAGAACTAATACCAGTGTAAAGTCAAAACCTCAGCTATATATATATAGGGTGTCTAAAAAAAATGTACCCAAAGTACTCTGAAATATGAATACCAGGAAATGGTTTTACTGGGTAATAATGGTGTTTTTCCTCATTTCAGAAACCCTAAAGTTTGTTCTGCAAGACATTAAACCCACAGTTGACCCTAATTCAGAGAACAAAAATCCTTGAGTCCTGTGAAAACACATCCTAAAGGCTGACTTGCATCTCTTTCCAGACAAAATTCAGTCTCAGAGTGAACTAACTCTCCAGCAAATGGCAAGGAGACTTGAATTTGCTAGGTGGTTTTCTGGAAAATTGGAGACGGATGATTTGTTTCATAGAAAACTTCAGATGAGGAGGTTACATTGATCATGTGATGTAAAAGATAAAGAGTTAAAACATCAAGACTGAACTAAAAACTGTGCATTGGGGAGAAAAATGACATGCTGCGGTCACATGGTCATGCAGGAAAATGTCTACTACTATACTATTGATTGGTTTACACACACACACACCTTTCAGAGTGGCCTTTTATTGTGGACAGTCTAAGGCACACCTATCACTATCACAGATTTAGACTAGTTTGTGAACAATATTTGAGGGAAATGGTGATATTGTGTATGGTGATATTGTGTATGTGGAAAAAGTTTTAGATCTTTGAGTTCATCTCATACAAAATGGGAGCAAAACCAAAAGTGTTGCGTTTATATTTTTGTTGAGTATATATATATATATATATATATATATACACACACACACACACACACACACATACATACAGGGTGGGCCAATAAAATGTTACCATTTTTTGATCGTACACAAGTTTTTGAAATGAGAATTGATTCGAAATTTTATTTACAGACTTATAACAGAAGCATCAAATTAAGGTTCAAGGTTCAAGGAACTTTATTGTCATACCAACTCACATTTCCACGTTAGCGATACGAAATTTGTACTCAGGTCCCAGTTATTTAAAAACATAAATAACAATTACATATAACCTATTAAAATGAATCAAAATAGTAACCAATATTATGATATTTAATACCAAATATAGATGCATAACTATGATACTGCACTGGGAATTAATAATTAACATTTGATACCAAAGGTTTCCCACTTTGTCTCTTGTTTTCCGCACAGTTCAATAATTGATGACATGTTCAATCCACGCTCCTCTTCTTTGGATTACAGCTGCAACACGCACATTGAAGTTTGTGATGACATTGCCACACATCTCAAGAGGGATTCCCCGAATTTCCTGACAGATGTTGGTCTTCAGGGCCTCAATGGTCTGTGGGTTGTTGTCGTACACTCTCTAACTGTACAAATTAAAAAAGTGGTAACATTTTATTGGCCCACCCTGTATACACACACTTCAAAAAAAAAAAAAAAAAAAAAAAAAACTGTGAAGAAGAGAATTGTGAGAGCTTATACTATAGGTGAATTTGACAATCCTTGGGATTTAACCCGGGTGCGCCAATCTATCAGTCGCAGTTCTTTGTAGATCTGATTTGGAACCTGTTCAACAGGAGGCAGGAAAACAGACAGGTGAAATCTGGCAGGAGACCCAAGGATTTGACTGCATCTTTTGTGCTGACGGCGAGCTACATTCTGAATCATCAGCTGTTTTCACTGCCGCTACAAACCACTTATTGGCACACAGTGTGAATAATTTTTACACACCTTTCAGCCTCTGATTAATAAATAAGACGTGAGAAGCGCTCCAAGACTCGCCGCCCTGCAGTCAAAATAAAACCAGGCTTGTCAATGAAAAAGCCTTGCCGAGTTACAGGTCGAAAATGGGCCTCTGTGGTAAAAAAAAACACTTCCAAAAACTACTTTCCCCACTTACTCACACTGAAATGTCTCCCAAGCCAATCAATTAGAACGTGTTATTATAAAAGGCATTTTGGCATATGATTAAGAAATAGGAGCTTGATTGCTATGGGATTCAGAGCTGAAGACCCTCCAGTAATACTTAATGGGGCTGCCTCAGTCGCTTTGCCGGTGTTAAAGTACATTAAGCGTTTCTACTACGCAGCTCAACAGGAGCACAAGGCGTCCAACAGATTGCCGAATCTCTGACACCCGTTTAATTGAATGATCCCCAAATCCTTAACACATATGGCTGCGCGAGCACACACACATGCACACATTGTGTTTCAACACCTAACCCCCACTTCCAATGTTAATTCTTGCTCGGTGTGGGGAAACTTAATGACTGCAATAAACCCTGCTGAGGTGGAGGCAAGTTTTGCTGATCCCAGAGATTCCTGCAAATTGCCTTGAGTTAATTATTGAGCTGCATATACATTTAATAAGCCTTTCCTAATTTGTCTTTCACCCTCAGGACGCCACGTCATGTCAGAGATGATGAGGAAAGAAACGTGGGGGCGCCAAAGGAAAAGCTGGGAATAAGGCGCATCGGGCGAAGCATGTAGCGGTGTTGCGTGTTCTGCAGGTGACCCCTGTAGCTAAAACCACATTAGTGACGCTGCCACGAGCTGATGTACGTTGACAGTGACGCTACACTGACACAAACACGGAGGCACATCAGATTCGAGTGAGAAACAAAAATTAACTACAGACAGAATCACATCCCCACACTCTGCCATCGTTGTTGCCATGGTTGCTTGCGTGTATCATTTATATCACTGGTAGTAAATCTTATGTGATGAAATGTCTGAATTAACAAACGGCTCAATCTCCATACTGAAGAGTCAAACTGATGTGTTTGCACATATAACTGATGTTACGCACATCTTCAGATGAAAACCACCAACTTGTTCTACAGGAGTTGCACTTAAAAGACTCATGAACAGGCAAAGAAGGATAAGTAAGTCCTATATAGGCCCATTAGCTCCAGATTCCATAGCACGAAGCAGACGAGAGTCTATGCCTCCCCCTGGACAGGATGCCAGCCCATTGCAGGTTACTTCCCTCCAGTGAAGGATGGTACCAGTTTACAGCTGGGTGGATGGAACAATGCAGATGACGTGACGTCCAAGGACACAGAACAGGATTCAAACCCGGGTCATACTGGTAGCACAACTCATTATCCCACTGAACTATCTTGAAAATACATTTCCCCATGTTTGAGGACTTCGATTTTGTCTCGTCTTGTCCATGAATACAGTAGTACTGTGTACAATTAGCAATAAATATCATCATAACATACAACATTCATGGTTACTAGCTTGCAATGGTCTAGACCAGCATTTGTCATTCCTGGTTCTTAGGATCCAAAGTACGTCATATTTTCCACTTGTCCCTGAACTTATCAGAGTAGATCTTTGTGTCCCGAGGACCAGAACAGGAAACACTGGCCAAGGTAAAACTCTAGGCTAGCATGAGAGCGTTTTTTACTTATCCTTCCAAGACAAATAGAAAGACGGGGTGATTCCTATACCAATCTACAGCAACACCCAAAACGTTTGTTTTTGCGGGTGAAAATATGTCCCCCAGGTCCAACAGAAACAACCAGCCAACCACAGATACCAATCAAACATTCCGTGGAGGCGCTGGAGCAAACACAAGGAAGAAAGCAACACACGAATGGATAAATTTGAACATCTGAAAAGAAGCGAGAAGAGTTAAATCTCTTTGTAAAACTTAGATGGACCCACACATATCACACTGTGCAGATCAAGCCTTTTTGTTTCAAAAAGGCTTGTCTGAATTTTCTCATGTTGGTCACTGTCATTCTCTTTGTTTGCTTTATTATATTTTCTTCTACAAGTATCTTGAGCCATTCTCCCAGTATTTCGATTATTCTCTCTTCTATTGTGTGTTTTTGCCACAAATTTCAATATTCTTTATATTTTGATAGTTTTTCCAATGTGTCTTGTCAAGTAATTTATAAAGGCACCTTGACACTTGCACAAATTTGTTCCCCGCACTGCTGTGCAATTCGCCGTACCAATGGTAATTATTTATAATATAGTACTGTAATGGATTGGTAAAACAGTTGCATTTTCATTCCTTCTTATGAGTTACATAATGTACATCTGTAAAATTATGTATAAAATTATGTATTATAGACGTAACATCTCGTCATAATTGCTCTGGTGCCCCACATGCACTGACACGCAGTGTTTTCGAAAAGGTTGCGCAATATTCATGACTAGTTCACAAAATTAAGCCACGCACAGTATACAACAATTTACGGAATGTTTACTCACTGGTACACCAGACTGTGTGCGAATTGTGTGCACCAAATGTGTGCAAGTGTCAAGGGGCCTGTTGAAAACTACTGCACTCATTATGAAGGCATAATGTTGCTCACCTTTATTGTAAGATAATACTGGTCACATTGTCTCTGAAGAACATATTGAACTTTATAGTCCCTCCCACTATTACTCACAAATTGTGGGTGTGTCTTACAGAATAAACAGTCCAAATATGTAGCCTAAGTTTTGATTACCAGCAGCAGCAACGGCCTTGGTGGCTACCAGAGCTAAATTCATACAAAATCCTTTTTGTGTTCAGATGTAACCATGTTATTTGAGTTTTACAACATAATTAGAATGTAAAATTGTTTACTTTGCTGGTGAAGTGCATTTCTGTATGGAAACAGACTTCTACTCCTCCTAATCAGTCATCAATCCACCGTCCACTAACCATCCAACAGGTGGCAGACACGTCTATGGAACATTACACAGGCAAAAAGAAACTGATTTTTGTTCACCAGCTTTCGAAGAGTGTGTCTTTACGATATGCACTTTTCACTTGTGGAGTTACAGGATCAGAGTATTTATTCTATTTGAGTTACATTAAACCAGATGGGATGGACTTGTTTATCCGTCTATCTATCTAGTCCCTCGTGACATTTCACAGGATACATGGGCTACTGATTCCACCCTGGAATAAGGAATTCCCAAATGTGTGAACAGCAGGAGTTTGGAACTTTGTGGTGGTTTAACACACACACACAAGAACTGCTCCAAGCAGTAACCCAAAGGTGGTAAAACCAGATTATGACCTGTTTAAGGATCTGCTCAAAATAAATGTTTGCTACAGTTATGTTGTCTGATAGCCTGTGCACTGTGTGTACTCACCAGTACACCGTGTGTGTGTATCTGAAGAGTATCTACTGTGCGGCAGGCTGGAATCAAATCATCCCTTGCTGGCTGACACTGCAGAAAGGCGTTAGCGATCACACAGCAACTATTCTGACAAGCAGATTTGACACTGTGGCGTATTGAGGTGACACCACATTAATGTGGATAATTGCAGAGAAGTCAGAAATATTCTTCAAAGGTTTCAGCTGTAGTTGTTCTGCTGAGATAACAGTCGAGAGGAGGAACAGGAAAGAGAAGCAAGCAAAGAAGAAGAAGAACCTGGAGGAGAAGGTGCAGGAGGAGAAAAAGGAGAAGGTGAAGAAAAAGGAGGAGGAAGAAGAGAAGAAACAGAATAACAACCACCACCTTTATTGTCACTGTATAATGAAATTTGTCCTCTGCATTGAAACCATCGTAATTACAATCAGACACAATTCAGCCACTAGGAGCAGCAGTTAGCAGCAGCCTGGTGCCCAACGACCAACGCCACACCAAGACACCTTCCTCAAGGGCAGAGAGGGGAGCATGATCCCAATCCAGAGGAAACCCACACAGATTCCACACAGAAAGGAACAGACCATGGGTGGAACTGACCCCAGCCCTGCTCACTGTAATGCAAAGTGCTAACCAATGAGCCTGCGTGCTGTACATCATACCTGCACGCTACTCACATGTTGGGACACAGGTGGGAATTGCACCTGGTGGACCTACCCCCCCCCCCAAAAATGGTAAATGGACTGCATTTATATAACGCTTTTCCATTTGCATCAGATGCTCAAAGCGCTTTACAATAATGCCTCACATTCACCCCGATGTCAGGGTACAGCCAAACAAGGCGCTCACTACACACCGGGAGCAACTAGGGGATTAAGGACCTTCCCCAAGGGCCCTTAGTGATTTTCCGGTCAGGCTGGGATTTGAACCGAGCATCCTCTGGTCTCAAGCCCAACACTTAACCACTAGACCATCACCTCCCTACCTAAAAAAATTTATATATATCAGTATATGAGCAATTATAAATGGAGTCTATCCTATGGAGACACTTCAAGAACAACCAATCAGGACAGTGGCGTACGTACTTGTTAATCTGAGCCAGGAACATGCCCTTGAGAGCGTAGAACTCAGCCGTCATCTCTTTGGTGAAGTACTTCAGGTTGGTTGACTCGATCACCTCCAAACCCTGTCACACAGAGACGAAAATCAACTTTAAATCACTGCAGTCAAAACAAACAACAAAAAATAAACAAACCTTCAGGCCGTGTCACGGGGGTGGGGGGGCGCAATAGGAACACAACGCAGTATTCTGCTTTGGACCAGGCTATGATCACAGATGAAAAACAAACAAACCGCATGGTGTCCATTAAGAAGTAAGGAAAGAGGTGTTCGTGAAACTCCACTTCCATTATGGCGAGTCTGTGATTAGGTGTCCCCTACGTACTGCCGTGACAAACGATGTCTAGCGAGAGAGAGAGAGAGCGAGTGAACAAGCGAGGGAGAGAAGCCGCTGAGATGAAACATAGCGAGAGGAGTGACTACTGGCACTTTTAATGACTTATGGTGTGCTGAACTGCTTCTATTAATCACAGCACTTCATGGGCTTAAGAGCAAGCTCCTGACTTACACTCAGAAGACTCACAGCTAGAAGTTGTCACCTCGAGCCAACCCACTCACTCCACGCTCTTACGACTCTTCCCACTCACAGTACCACTAACTACGCCGCCGGCTTCTGTTGACACAAATCTGACCTTAAATCACACTAAGTGCATCAAATCTGTTCTTTTTTTTTTTAAACCAGAGAAACTAATTTCAAAACTAGAGCACCACGCTCGTATAGCACAAACATCTGCCAACACTAGTTACCAATTCCACAAATTTTTACCTTGGAAAAAAATTTTCAAGGTCAAAGTCCTGTTAGAAGTGGTTTGTCATAAGCTAAAATATAGATCAAGGGCTTTGCAATGTTAAAATCAAATATCCACTAAATCTGCAATACGGATCAGATGCGGATAAAACTTTGTCTGTTTATTGAGAGTGCCAGTTTGCACCTCATTGTCACAAATGAGAGTGATTGATGCACGTTTGATTAAGATATAATGCAAAATATACATTAAATGGGTTTTTCAATATGAAATTTAAAAAGGGCCACAAAATCCACAATCCGGATCAGATCCGGATCAAACTTTGTCAGGTGATAGTGAGTGCCAGTCTGCACCCCTCTTTCAAATATGAGAGTGACTGGGGCACATCTGATTAAGATATAATGTAAAATACGTATACATTAAATTAATCTTAAATTTAAATGGCTACGAAATCTGTAATCTGGATTAGATCCGGATCAAACTGTGTCAGTTGATAAAGGATACTGTCCTACATAACGATCTGAAATACGAAAGAAATTTTATCTTTTTTGACAGAGATATGAATTTTTGAAAATTTGTTCAATGTTAAATATAGGGATTTTTCTAATTTTCCAAGATTTTTCCTGACTTTGCCCTTTGACCTTGAAAAGTGGATCAGTTCTTGTCTATCAGAACATGAATCTTCAGTAAAAAAAAAAAATCATAACAATATGAAAAATTGTGGGCTCCAGGCTGTTCCCAAACAAACAAACAGGGGCAACAAACATCCAAAGTTGACGGAGGTAATGAGCTGCCACAGTCCAAATTCTCTGCAGCTGTGGTCCCATCACACATAACTAGACTGTAAAAACTGAATTGTTTGCAACATTACTTAAGTCAGTGGTTCCCAGCCCAACCATTTTTCCCTTGTATCTAAGGAAGGCCTCAATTACCACCGTGTCCATGTAACGAGGAATAAACTTGTGCACTTTATAGAGTGCTAAACAGTAAACGACTGTCCCAACACACAGTTGTCTTTAGTTTAAGGTGCAAAACATGATCATTCACAAAAATTCCTGCCTGTCAGCTTAGAAGGTCAATCAAGGTCATGACATTCACAGCCAGACAAACATAATGCACCGTGTACCTAAAGCTACAGTATGTAGGATTTCGTGTCATCTAGTGGTGAGGTTGCAGACTGCATTAAGAAGTCGCAAGCCACAATTTTTGTATCCCTTCACACTTTTCCTTCTTTGGCAACAGGGATTCATACTCCCTTGTATTCTCTTGTGATAGGCAAAATATATGAGCCTTCCTTTCACAAAAATGGAGGTTCTCAACTTGTTAGCCTGCACTAGCAACCAGTAAACCCCAAGAACACAATGGTACCTGATTTTTTTAAATTGGGCAAATGGTTCACATGTAAAACAAAACAAAAAACAAACAAAAAAAAAATTAATTTACCCCAGTGGTGGTGCTAAAGCACTGGAGGTGCAGACATGAAACTGGGTGCTGGCCATACAGTTATAGCATTGAGATGAAACATGACAGCTGGACAAACGTACGGACGGAGCGCGATCTTATGTCCCCCATCCTGGGTAAATACTAAATTCATCAACACAACATGACTGACAAGGGGAGGCATCTTACTGCAATATGACAAAAACAGAAAATATTTGAAATAAAGGCCCCTAAAACCTGGAACAAACGGTCTCACCTGCATGCATTCATTCTTTCCCATTACACCGGCCAGCTGCAGGTAACATTTGACCTGCTGTCTGATCTTCTGGAAGCAGTCAACAATGGGCACTGTGGGGATGGTGTGGATCCGACTCAAGATATCCAAAGCCACATTCACCAAACCCTGTCAAAAACAATGGGAGGCGGTTTCACAGTAAAAGATTAGGTTCCAAATTATCAGTGGTGGGCACAGTTCAGATAATCAGCTAACTAGTGAAGCTAACTTTTCTTTAGCTTTTGCTTTTTGGCAAATTCTGAAAACAGACCAATTACCTTCCAGTAAATTTAGTTTGGCTAACTTTATCTCAGCTAAAATTTTCATTCATTCATTTTCTGTCGCTTATTCGGGTTTGAGTCGTGGTAGCAGCAGACTAAGCAGCTCATCCTACACTTCCCCATCCTCGACCAAGCCCTAGTACACTACCCAGGGGATTCCAAGGCATTCTCATGCCAGTTAGAAAAATAAGTTTGCTTTTTTAATAATGTTTAACATCAAAAATGTGTAGACCCTAAAATCATACCTCTTTGTTCCTGTTGGAGCTCATACACTAATTCAATAATGTATCTGACAGGTCCTAATTCACACAAAGGCAACAAGCATCACCTTCAAATGTATTAACTAGATTACTAAAATTATTTGTATTTCTTATTCATTTAATATTTTCTATATTGTGAATAAACTGTATGTTGAATGAAAACTACAGTTTAATTTCATTTTAAATACATTATCAGTTAACCTTTCAGTTAGCAGATTAGCAGTTAACGCTAACACCTAGTTTACCCGTACCCACCACTGCGTAATATCTAGCATATGCTCAGTAAATTAAAGCTGATTTTAGAGTTCCAATCATAACCAAGCTCAGAGCCCTGAACTAGTACCTGTTTCCGTGCTATCTTGCCATACTGAATGATGGCGGATGCCGAGGCATGAACTCCCAGCATGGCGTTGTTGTTGTTGGGATCATGTTGTGTGTTGGTCTCATATGCCGTCACTATAGCTAAGGACAAAAAAGAAGTAGGAATGAACAACTGGGTAAAAAACACAATATATCACAATGCTAAAATACTCTCAGCCATATGAGCATTGTGTTCTTTATAATTTGCAGTTCTTTAATTAATTATTAAGATCCTATTGTCTACGTACAATTTGTACATGTTCAATAAAGCCATTCTATCAATCCAAAACAATATTTATGTTTTAAGAGTGGAAGTTGTGCAAATCAAGGAATATTTATAGATCACCCTCTGTGCATCTGCAGGTATTAATGAGACAAATTTAATCCCATAGTAAGTTAGCTTTGAGTTAGTGGAGGCTAGCATGCATGCTAACATCTGTAAAATGTCTTATAAATGACTCCAGGTGTTAGGTTACAAAAACAGCATTTTCAGTTTTAGAAGTGTATGTTTCTCACTAGCTTTTACATAATATATGACAAACAGCTTATATTTACACACAAACAAAACAGAGTTTTGCAGCTAGCTACCAGCCTGTGATGTCACCATGCTAACATCCACAAAATGAGGTGTTTTTAGGTTCAAAAAGCAGTTTTTTTCAGTTTTAGAAGTGTTTATTTCTCTCTAGCTTTTACGTAATATATGAGAAACATGTCTATAAACACACAAAACAAAGTGATTTTGGAGAGAGCAGCCACTGATGTCACAGTGCAGCTCGACTCCGACTGGCTGATTGAAACAGAATGTGACATTTTAACCTCTTAAAATAGGCCAAGGTTAGCCATCTTTGAACATGTCCAAGGTCTGTGTCTCAAGAATGCCTCCTGTAAATTTGAAGACTCTGGGAGTAATAGGACTGGACTTATGCTGGGCACAGACAGACGGACGCAAAGCCTTCACAATACCTGATGGCCATGTTTGATGGCCTCGGGTAAAAAGCAAGAGGGAGACAGACTGCAGCAACACTCTGATGACCCTTCTGTCATAAAGCAGAGAAGGGCACCGGGAACACTAAACATATTGAACAGCAAATGAGCCGTGGCATGGAATTTTATCAAGAGCGTTCCATTTCACTTTAATAAAAGTTTGAAGCCTGTCAATGTATAAATAAAGTGCATTTTATTGGCGCGGTGCTGCAGAATCAGCGGTATCATTACTTCAGCACCTCACAGTGAGTTGCCGCTCAAGTTGCTTGAGACATCACATTTTGCAGTGGCTGCCTCTCTGAATGGTTTCAAAGTCACCGTGGGAGAGAGCTGAGAACTGAGGAAAGTAAATATGCACGCGCGTGTGTGTGTATGTCCTATATCCTGCAGTGAGAGAGAGAGAGAAAAAGAGCTTCAGTATGTTGACATTTGGAGATACAGAGACTTTGAGGGGGTTCTGCACAGCCTGGCCTTTCAAAACCGACCCTAGCCTGGAAAGAGGGGAACCCGAAGTAGCCACCTGCATGTGCACTCAGCAGCATGAGTACGCTAAAACCACATTCACGTTTTTGATATTTCTATGTGCCATAAAGGCCTCGTTTAAAAGCAATTAAAACTGAAGATAGATATCAGAAAAGCGCAACGGAATGGCTATTCAATTCTGAATTCCAAGTTGGAAACTCAGGCAGGATCTGGTCATAGATCTGACATTATACTAGGGGAGCTACGACCACTACCTTTGCACCCGCCCGGCCCCCAGGACTAAACCAAACCAACTTTATTAGGTTCCTTAGATGACCCCTAAACACAATCAGGATGTTTCCAAAAATAAAAACTGGCCTCAAGCCAGTTATCCAAGATGGCGTCCAAGATGACCGCCAAAACAGGGTTTTTCACTAAAACACCTTTAAACAACATATAAACAACTTACATATCACAGAGATTCAATGATAAGGGTCTATTGGTGGCCATTTTGGATGCCATTTAGAATTTTAAACCCATGAATTAATTGAGTTTAGGCACAAATGAGTTTGTGATGTGAATCTCTGTGATATTTAAGTTGTTTATATGTTGTTTAAAGGTGTTTTATTGAAAAACCCTATTTTGGCGGGCATCTTGGATAACTGGCTTGAGGCCAGTTTTTATTTTTGGGAACATGCCGACTGTGTTTTGGGGTCATCTAAAAAACCTAAAAAAGCTGGTCTGGTTTAGTCCTGGGGGGGTGCAAAGGTAGTGGTCGTAGATCCCCTAGTATTACAGCAATATGGCGGTGCACACAATGAGCAGTAAACAGAATAACCTTTTTGTTCATTTTTACTTGTATGTAGCTTTTGGCAACTTCATGCAATAAACGTATCTGACAGGTCCTGATGTCAGTTGTGGATCTTGGTGTTATTCTCAGTACAGCAGTGGGTCGCAAATCTGTGACAATCTCCCTTAATGGAGAACGAAAATATTGCAGAAAGGAACCTGATGTCCTGATGGCCTGAGAAGGTGCAGTGGAATGCATTTAGTTTGGACGTAAGAAATACTGATGTGCCACTGAACGGAGGACTGTTCATGGTCTTAGAAAGTTACCAAATTTCATCATGATCCATGATCTAGGTTTATGGGACTTGGTCCTCTGATGGCCACAATTAGAACCGAAACACACCCAATGTGGGATGTGACTGACGTATTAGCAAGGTGACCTTGTGTACAAAGTTTCACTTTGACACACAAAGACACTGCCAAGATATTGCAACCATAAGGTTTCAGAGACCGCCTTCGTGAGCCATTTACAACTGAAAGGAACCCAACACTGAACCTGCCTGTAGTCTTAGTGAGATGACCTTGTGTATTAAGTTTCACTTCAACACACGAAGACTTTCTCAAGACATCACACAGACCAGGTTTCTGAGACTCTGCCCCTTGGTGAGCCCAAGAAGTGTTGAAATATGCCAAACTGGAATTGAAATGAGCCCAATGTCAAACTTGTCTGACAATACAGTGAGGTGATCTTGTGTGCCAAGTGTCACAGTGATAGAGGAAACTCTGTCCAGATACCTCATATACAAGGTTTTAAAGATATTTTGGACACACTGACCACATGGACACACAGACAGAGACAATGCAGCAATTTCTGTATCATCACAAATCAAATGCTGAGGGTGCCGTGGCTGTCCCCATCGTCACACCTTGGTAGTGGTGCTGACGCCACATGAAGATGCTGCTCCAGTGGGAGAGGTCATCGGACACAATGGGCAGTCGGTTCCTCCATGTTTTCACCACAGTCTTCATGTCATGGAGGCTGGTGTTGCGGCCCAGGTTGGCCGGCTGGAGTCCTGAGTTAATTTGGGCTGCTTCCTGCAGCTCAATGATCTGCTGTGCCGCCTGGAGAGAAATCAAAAAGTAAAAATATCTCCTACAGAGAGACACAAAGCGCCCGTGACCACACTGCCGTGTTGTTTCGACTGTTAGCAGAAGTTTCCAAACAGCCATCTGTAAATGGAAAAATACACATCACACTAGTGTTACAGGTTAAGATTTTTTTTAAATCTCGGATATGTTCCACAGATTTATTTCAAACAGATCACCACTTTGCCTACACAACTTACTGTAAACAAGTGCAAACAAGGCGATAAGAGATGGATGAACAGTTCCCTGCTTTTAATGGCTGAAGCATTAACGTGGAGCGTCACAACAGCCTGATTAATATGGAGGTTATGATCCAGCTCATTCATTCAATACGCTTCATTTCATGCACTTTGGAGGACTTTAGTAAAGGGAACTCAATCATACAAAAAAAGAGAGGGGAAAGAACTAATCTCCATCACCAAGCTGCACCCTGTAGCTTCTAACGTGAGGTGTTGGAGGAGTCCTCACAGACTGGCAGCGAGCCGAGCGAGCACAATCATAAACGGAGGGAAGCAGTATGGACAAGGCATCCAGGCGACTGCAGTGCCTCACCACCACCAACTACTTTTTCAATTTTGCTTGCTGCCAACATGTAACACCAATGGCATCAGAAGTATGATGCATTTGTTAGTACCAGGACAGTAGAATTCTGTGCCGAAAACCATATTTACATTTGCCATCTAGTTCTGCAGATATACTCATTAATGCATTTTAGGCCATGACTGATCTGACTTTGATCTTAAACCTATAACCTTTACACAATCTGTGGTGCAAGAGGATGGTCCACTCCATTTATCCGCCAAGTTGGACTAAAACGGCTCTTTACACTTGAAAGACGGCTGCCACAGATTGAGGACGATGACCTCTTATTTTCATTTAATTTATGTTTATTTATATATCACTAAATCACAACAAGGGCAGCCGATCTGCTCTGTGTAAGCCTGATCCCGTCAGATCTCAGAAGCTAAGCAGTGCGGGACCTGGTTAGTACTTGGATGGGAGACCTCTTTGGAACACCAGCGGCTTTGTGTGTTTCTCCAGGTAACACTGGAGTTGCGTCAGGGAGGGCATCCGGCGTAAAACTTGTGCCAAATGTCAATGCGGATCTGGTTGTATCCGCTGTGGCGACCCTGAACACAAAACGGGAGCAGCCGAATGGACAACACAACAGTAAATCACAACAAGGTTGCCTCAAGGCGCTTTACACAAGTAAGGTCTAACCTTACCAACCCCCAGAGCAACAGTGGTAAGGAAAAACTCCCTCTGAGGAAGAAACCTCAAGCAGACCAGATTCAAAGGGGTGACTCTCTGCTTGGACCATGTTACAGACACAAATTACAGAACAATTCCCAAAACGAACATTTTTGTTCATTCTGCCATTTTTCCTATGACCTTGATGGTATTGCTAGAGGATAGCCCACTCAGTTTATCCACCAAGTTTGACTGAAACTGCTCCTTGTGCTTTGAAGATATTGCCACAATCAGTAGATGATAACCTCAGATTTGACCTTTGTCGTATGACCTTGACATAGCCATTGTTGCGAGAAGATGACCCAAAGAGTTTATTCACCAAGGTGGATTGAAATTGCTCTTTACGTATCAAAGATACCGCCTTGGACAATAGACAACGACCTCAGATTTGAGTTGTGTTGTGAGAGGATGGTCCACTGAGACTGACTGAAATT
The DNA here is from genome assembly GCF_902500255.1 of Thalassophryne amazonica. Taxonomy (NCBI): domain Eukaryota; kingdom Metazoa; phylum Chordata; class Actinopteri; order Batrachoidiformes; family Batrachoididae; genus Thalassophryne; species Thalassophryne amazonica. Next base: position 59,432,730 of record NC_047120.1, on the reverse strand, counting down.
TAATTGAAAGAGATCGATGGATGTGACGGAGCATAAATGTTGATCAAGTGATGAAAAGAAGCTGTGTTAATGTAAAAGACTAAAAAGAGACACTATTATAAAAAAACAACAAAAAAAAACGAATTGATAGAAAAACATTACAAAAAAAAGACTGAAACAACAGTAGTGAGGAATTAGCAGTTATGAAGACAGCAGACAAGACTGACACTGACCTCCTCTGGGGGGGTATTAATGTCAGTCAGCACAATTTTCCTTCCATTAGTCTCGTGGCTTAAGATTCGTACTTAAAATGCTTAAACAGCCTGAAGCTGAAAGGCCTTTACAAACGACACGGATCAAAGAGAGCGACGGCGGAACAGCTGGAACCGACGTTCTCAAACACACACATCTGATTTCTATTTAAGATTTTTTAAGGCCTACTTGCATAAATGTTCCCTACTGAGAAAAATACAATGAAATAATGAATGAATCTAAATTTCAGGAATAATTATTGTGATCCCCCCCCCAAAAAACCTTATATTTTCATCACTTCTGGAGTTAATCTGCTGCTTCACAGCACAGAAAACAGGACGGGAGGATGGAAAAATGTGAAAATGATCTGTCTTCCATCGCATTCTGTGAGAAGGAGTTCCATTGATTGGCCTGAAGCCACCTGGAGAAAACGTAATCAATCATTCTATTATAACTACTCATCAATCCATATTAATGCCAAGCTTCATAATCAATATTGTGGATGATAATCCATTGATCGTCAGTCACTGCCGAGAGCTGGGATTCGACGATAACTTGATTGAAGTGGGTTTTTGCGGCCTTACTGTATTTTGCAGAGCCTGGGATTCTCATTCGCCAGGGGGGCTCACGGATTCACGAACGTGAGGGGGATAGAGTTCGGAATCGAGATTTACGAGCAGCCACCTGAATAAAAAGTCTGCTTTGCCTCGGCTAGAGTAAATAATGGAAAACAAGAAAACAGACTCCATTAAATAAATATATATATATATAAAACCCAGTCACCTAATTCGAGGACCCATTTTAAAGAGATAAATGTCGTGAATCGGAGCATGCTGAAGACTTAACCAATACCGCCCATCTGGAAAATCTCCCAAAACAAAATAAATTAGGCAATGCAATATTACTCACAATTATCTGTTAATATCAGCTGATGGCCTGTTTCTAACCTTCATTCACGCCGTCCCATTCATCATGTAAATGTGGTTCTGCTGCAGGTATTTAATCAAATGCTATCTGATGGCAGGGAAGTAATTACAGCCATTCTCAACTAACTCTTTCTTCCTTCCTCTTCTCTCCCAGTGCCACCCCCACCACCTCCCCACCCCAAATCCACTCACTCTCCCTCTTTTTCAATTTCCACCTCCGCGGTCTTCTTTTCTAGTTCTCCTTTCTCATCTTTGCCCAAGTCTATTGTAATCTCTCTCAGTGGAATCAAAGAAGCTTAAAGGGGTTTTGATTTTTTCTTTTTAATAATCTATCTCAACTTCCAGAATAGAGAGAGAGAGAGAAAAAGAGAGAGAGAGAGAGAGATGCTGTTATCTGTGGTTCTCTGCGCTACGTTTCAGGGCTGCTGATGACCTATCAACAAGCATCTGCTCATGCGGATTTAACAATAAACGTCTCCTCCTCATTCACTCACAGAGGAAAAGCATTTATTCGGAAGACTGACCTGCAGCAGCGGCGTGTGCACGTGGGAGACGATGTGAGGTAACCTCCGCCACTCACGGATGGCCAGGCTGGAGGTCATCTCCACCAGCCTCTCTATGAAGTTGAGCTGCTGCTCCTCTGGGTGGCAGATGGCCAGATAGCCTCGGTGCATGTTCGCCTTCCACGCCATCTCCTTGGGACAGCTCCGCTCCACCTGGAAACACGTTCAGACTGTCATTATTCTCTCCAAAGCAAACGGGCTAAAATAAAAGTGAGAGTTCAAGGCTAAATGAGACCACGGTGGTCTGTAGAATCTTTTTTCTTCTGGGGCTGTAAGATTTGGATCAGCTAATAACTGAGATCATTGTGGTTCAACAAATTTCCGATGTGCTACGCTTCCGTGGAAAGTAGTAGACACCCCAACACACACAAACACACACAATAATGTTGGTGACACCTGAAAACTGTGCTTCACTGTGACAACATGGAATCACCTCATCTCATCCTGACTGCATCAAAGAAACACAAAGAATACACCATATTTTCCGAAGTACATGTGCCTTTTTAACGTTTGTGGAACTCACTTTTAACACGTCTCCCTGGAGGCGAGTATAACAACAGACAGGAACTCTGTGTAGCACATGTGCACACCACAGTGTGTGCTGTTACTTAACATAGGCACTTTTAAAAACAACCTGGTGATAGACAACAAATTGAACATTATTTGATGCAGTTTGGACAAAAGAACTCTTCAACTGAACATAGATCGATCACCCACAGAATTGGAAACACTACAATAAAGACGTAAATCCATTTGATTTTTTCCCCCTTCTTTTGAAATAGCTCTTTAACTTGGAATTTTTGTAGATTGTTGTAGTGTACTTTTATGATTGGAATTTTTTTTTTTTTCAAATAGTTTTTTTTATTGATTTTAAACAAGTTTTAATTTGTACAAACATGAACATTTGAACAAAACACAAATTGCAATCATTCACACACACGCACACATCCCTGGCAAATTTACACAAAGAGGACCCCAGAAACAAAATACAGTTGGTAAAAGGCTTACAGATGTACTTAAAGCGTATCAACCTATAGTGTTCAATTAAATAACAAAATAAACATAAATAATAATAAAATAACTAAACAGTAAACATCAAATATAGTAAATAGGTTTCACAACTCTATCTGATTCTATAATATTTATACAAGGTTTCCAAAAAGAATAAAAGTCCTGCTGATGTCCTTTGACAATATATGTTAATTTCTCCAATCCAACACACTCAGAAAGTTCCTTTGTCCATAATTTTAAAGAGGGAGCATCCACGTTCTTCCAACATAAAGCAATAGCTCTTCTAGCGTGTAAAAGTCCAAAGTCCAGTAGTTCAATCTGTTTGTTTGTTTGAAACCCTCCGGATATATTCCCAATATACAAAGTTTAGCACAAAGAGGGATTTTCACATTAAATGCTTGTGACAAACAGTTGACAACTTCAATCCAGAATTTCTGGATTTTTGAACATTCCCATAAACAATGAATAAGCATACCCTTATCATTCAAACACTTAGTGCATGTATCAGGGATATTACTAGACATATGATGAAGTTTGGCGGGGGTTATGTAGACTCTTGTAAGCCATTTATATTGCACTAAATTTAGTCGTGTGTTTATTGTCTGTTTTTGAGCTTTTAAACATGCCTCACTCCATTCCAACTCCTTTATTTCATCGTGTATGTCATATTTCCAGGTATTCAATTTCTCTATTGAAGATTCCCTAGAGTTAGACATTAATAATTTGTAATATCTGGACAATAGTCCTTTCTGTGGTTTAAATGCAATTTCTTCTATCAGTGAAAGAGGAGGAAGTTTCATAATAATTTTAACTCTAGATGATACGTAGCTTTTAACCTGTAAATATTTAAAGAAATGTTTCGAGGGAACCTGGTATTTTTCACATAATTCGGTAAATGTGAGCAATTCACCCCCAGTATATAGGTCTTTCATTGTCCTGATACCCTTAGTGTTCCATAGTCTGAACCCTCCATCTTTTGCTCCAGGGGTAAACTGGCCATTTCCCCAAATTGGTGTAAACTGGGAGATTGGCGGGGAGTCTATTACATGTTTATGAACTGTGTGCCACACTGATACTGTATTTTTAAGGAAGGGATTTTTTTGTATGTTTTCGAAGAGTTTTAACATCTGAAGAATATAGATAACTAGACAATGGTAGATTGGGAACAGACTCTTGCTCAATTGTCACCCAGGCTGGAGGTGGAGTTACGCAGAAATATTGTGCAGCCGAAGCTAGCTGGGCAGCCATGTAATACCATCTAAGATTGGGGATTTGGAGGCCTCCTCTTTCATAGGGCAGGTAGAGAAGTTTAAAACGAAGTCTTGCTTTCCTATTGTTCCAAACAAATCGACTAAATTCTTTATTCAAGTTGTCAAAAAAAGAATGTGGTAATGGCAGAGGAATTGTCTGAAAGTAGTACAGGAATTTAGGTAAGATTGTCATTTTTAAAATATTAATTCGTCCTATCATAGATATTGGTAAATTTGACCATCTTTTCAATGCACCCGATACGTCATCCACCAGGACGTTATAATTTGCGAGGACTAATTTTTTTTAAATATGGTGTAATTTTAATACCTAGGTACGTGAATCCTTCCTGTACTATTGTGAACTGAGTATTCACAATAGGTTTTCTCCTCTCCTCCTCATTAAGAAACATAATTACTGACTTTGTATTATTTATTTTATATCCAGAAAAAAGCCCAAAGTCTTCAATTACACTCATCAGATTAGGGATACAGTTTTTGAGATTTGTCAGAAAAAATATTATGTCTTCTGCAAATAATGAAATAAGATGATTGCTCTCGCCAATGCTAACACCTGCTATTCCTGTATTTTGTCGTGCAGCCATCACCAGAGGTTCTATAGCTAGTATGAACAGCAACGGCGAGAGCGGACAGCCCTGTCGGGTTGAAGGATTTCGAAACGTTATTGTTAGTTAAGATTTGTGCAGTTGGATTCGTATACAGTAATCTTATCCATTGAATAAATGTTGGGCCTAGGCCATATCTTGAAAGCAGGCTTAAGAGATACTTCCATTCTATTCTATCGAATGCTTGACAAGCATCCACTGCTAACATTGCTGTATCCTTAGTATTGTGTTTCGCATGTATTATATTTAAAACTTTGTCTAATATTGTGATAGCCCTGTCTATTTTTAATAAAACCTTGCTGATCATCTATAACCAATTTTGGTACGTATTTGTCGATTGGAATTGATTTAGTTTAATGTGTTGGTTCCTGTTAAACCACGACACAAAAAGTTACTGTTATCATCATTACAATTAATAACAAATGCATGAATTTTCAGTAAATGAATTACACCGGAGTATAAATCACAGGACCTCCCAAACTAGTAAAAAAATAAAACAAAACTTGACTTACTCGTATACTCCAGAAAATATGGTAACCATGAAGGTAGAAATCTGGTTTTAGCCTGAAAGCTGAAAACCAGATTGCGCCATTACACAAGTATAAACCAAAGCATCCAAACGCTTTAAGTAGCTCAGTTTTATACCATAACACACCATGTTACAATTCACGACACCTCAGCTGATTTCCCCAAGCACCTGACATTTGGCAGTGATTGGCTCAGAGTCCTCCTGAACAGGAACATCACTTGACAAAAGTTGGGAAAAGTCTTTTTTTTTTTTTTTTGGAGGGCTCAGTGGACTGCTAACCACCGCCGTCCCACCCATGTTCGGCTTAGGACTGCTCTGGGCACGCTCAGCAGCGGCGCAACTCCACGTCAACATTCAGTCCTCTGCTCTTGATATCATTTTTTCTGTGCTCAGTGTGAACAATGGATCATTTCATTATGCTTGCACAAATCACAATTCACAAAAACCAGGTGCAGAACTCAGCCAAGTGTAAGAGCTGCTTTTCAGCATGTATCCAAAATGGATTTTGCTATGCGACAAAGCAAGATGTAGGTGAGCCACTGAGAAAACGCAGTGGTCTGATGACCTGCTACTTTTTGGATATGACACTAAATTAAAAAAATACAGGGAAATATATTTTAGCTGGTGGTCAAACAAAACAGGCAACAAAATTACACAGTGTTCCGCTAAGTTTTGTCGTTGGATTGACAGCAGAAAGAATTTGTGCCTTAATTCAGAACAAATTTAAGGCGGGAACTGTGAATATGTTCTGGATGGCAGCATGGAAGCTTAACATCCATCTACAGACAATCACAGCCAAAAATTCAAGTGATGGAAGCAACTGAATGACTCATCAACTGACAGGAGCTGTTGTAGCTTAAGCAAGAGGTGCTTTATTTGCCTAATGTTCTGCTGCACAAACATGCAATCTGAATACAAAGTGCCTGATCAAGCATTCCTGAGTTATTACCGCCGGAATGATTTATCAACGTTAGCGCCCTAAGTAGCATATTATGTCTAACCCATCCTACTTATGTCACCATAATGGTTGCCTGTGAATGTAAAGTGTCCATCATAAAACAAACATTCTCAAGCAATGGCTTTTGGAAAAATAAGAAAAATAAAAGTAATAATATGCAAGTATAGGCACCAAAAATACACACACACACACACATATAGTATATAGTTTCAATAATGGTGACTATCTGTGTTGATAAAATTACAAAGCTATCAATACCTGCTAATTAATGCTAACAGTGCAAACATGCAAATTAATACACATACATACATGCATCTTCAACTGCTTATCCGGGATCAGGTCATGGCGTGCAAATGAATGAATACTAAAATGTTGCTCAGTGGGAAAACCAGAGCATTGAGATCTTAGATGAACTGTTAGTACAAATAACCTCTTAGCAAGCCATATTAGCCAAGATATTGGTAATAAAATGTCAATAAAGGACATATAAAGGAAAGCCAAAGCTAGCTGAGGCTGCTAGCAGGTGGCTACATGGACCTGAAACACACTAGCTGCAACTGAAATCTGCCATGTTCCTAATATTTCATAACTTTACTGCTGAAAATAGCTTAAACTCAGGAGTTATATATACCCCATCCCCGTAGAGACGGTGCCTGCTCCCAGACTACCAATAACCAGCAAAAATCTATTTAAGCATAAAAATTCAAAAAGAAAAAATAATATAGCACCTTCAACTGCACCACAGACTAAAACAGTTAAATGTGGTCTATTAAACATTAGGTCTCTCTCTTCTAAGTCCCTGTTGGTAAATGATATAATAATTGATCAACATATTGATTTATTCTGCCTAACAGAAACCTGGTTACAGCAGGATGAATATGTTAGTTTAAATGAGTCAACACCCCCGAGTCACACTAACTGTCAGAATGCTCGTAGCACGGGCCGGGGCGGAGGATTAGCAGCAATCTTCCATTCCAGCTTATTAATTAATCAAAAACCCAGACAGAGCTTTAATTCATTTGAAAGCTTGTCTCTTAGTCTTGTCCATCCAAATCGGAAGTCCCAAAAACCAGTTTTATTTGTTATTATCTATCGTCCACCTGGTCGCTACTGTGAGTTTCTCTGTGAATTTTCAGACCTTTTGTCTGACTTAGTGCTTAGCTCAGATAAGATAATTATAGTGGGCGATTTTAACATCCACACAGATGCTGAGAATGACAGCCTCAACACTGCATTTAATCTATTATTAGACTCTATTGGCTTTGCTCAAAAAGTAAATGAGTCCACCCACCACTTTAATCATATCTTAGATCTTGTTCTGACTTATGGTATGGAAATAGAAGACTTAACAGTATTCCCTGAAAACTCCCTTCTGTCTGATCATTTCTTAATAACATTTACATTTACTCTGATGGACTACCCAGCAGTAGGGAATAAGTTTCATTACACTAGAAGTCTTTCAGAAAGCGCTGTAACTAGGTTTAAGGATATGATTCCTTCTTTATGTTCTCTAATGCCATATAACAACACAGTGCAGAGTAGCTACCTAAACTCTGTAAGGGAGATAGAGTATCTCGTCAATAGTTTTACATCCTCATTGAAGACAACTTTGGATGCTGTAGCTCCTCTGAAAAAGAGAGCTTTAAATCAGAAGTGTCTGACTCCGTGGTATAACTCACAAACTCGTAGCTTAAAGCAGATAACCCGTAAGTTGGAGAGGAAAATGGCGTCTCACTAATTTAAAAGATCTTCACTTAGCCTGGAAAAAGAGTCTGTTGCTCTATAAAAAAGCCCTCCGTAAAGCTAGGACATCTTTCTACTCATCACTAATTGAAGAAAATAAGAACAACCCCAGGTTTCTTTTCAGCACTGTAGCCAGGCTGACAAAGAGTCAGAGCTCTATTGAGCTGAGTATTCCATTAACTTTAACTAGTAATGACTTCATGACTTTCTTTGCTAACAAAATTTTAACTATTAGAGAAAAAATTACTCATAACCATCCCAAAGACGTATCGTTATCTTTGGCTGCTTTCAGTGATGCCGGTATTTGGTTAGACTCTTTCTCTCCGATTGTTCTGTCTGAGTTATTTTCATTAGTTACTTCATCCAAACCATCAACATGTTTATTAGACCCCATTCCTACCAGGCTGCTCAAGGAAGCCCTACCATTATTTAATGCTTCGATCTTAAATATGATCAATCTATCTTTGTTAGTTGGCTATGTACCACAGGCTTTTAAGGTGGCAGTAATTAAACCATTACTTAAAAAGCCATCACTTGACCCAGCTATCTTAGCTAATTATAGGCCAATCTCCAACCTTCCTTTTCTCTCAAAGATTCTTGAAAGGGTAGTTGTAAAACAGCTAACTGATCATCTGCAGAGGAATGGTCTATTTGAAGAGTTTCAGTCAGGTTTTAGAATTCATCATAGTACAGAAACAGCATTAGTGAAGGTTACAAATGATCTTCTTATGGCCTCGGACAGTGGACTCATCTCTGTGCTTGTTCTGTTAGACCTCAGTGCTGCTTTTGATACTGTTGACCATAAAATTTTATTACAGAGATTAGAGCATGCCATAGGTATTAAAGGCACTGCGCTGCGGTGGTTTGAATCATATTTGTCTAATAGATTACAATTTGTTCATGTAAATGGGGAATCTTCTTCACAGACTAAAGTTAATTATGGAGTTCCACAAGGTTCTGTGCTAGGACCAATTTTATTCACTTTATATATGCTTCCCTTAGGCAGTATTATTAGACGGTATTGCTTAAATTTTCATTGTTACGCAGATGATACCCAGCTTTATCTATCCATGAAGCCAGAGGACACACACCAATTAGCTAAACTGCAGGATTGTCTTACAGACATAAAGACATGGATGACCTCTAATTTCCTGCTTTTAAACTCAGATAAAACTGAAGTTATTGTACTTGGCCCCACAAATCTTAGAAACATGGTGTCTAACCAGATCCTTACTCTGGATGGCATTACCCTGACCTCTAGTAATACTGTGAGAAATCTTGGAGTCATTTTTGATCAGGATATGTCATTCAAAGCGCATATTAAACAAATATGTAGGACTGCTTTTTTGCATTTACGCAATATCTCTAAAATCAGAAAGGTCTTGTCTCAGAGTGATGCTGAAAAACTAATTCATGCATTTATTTCCTCTAGGCTGGACTATTGTAATTCATTATTATCAGGTTGTCCTAAAAGTTCCCTAAAAAGCCTTCAGTTAATTCAAAATGCTGCAGCTAGAGTACTGACGGGGACTAGAAGGAGAGAGCATATCTCACCCATATTGGCCTCTCTTCATTGGCTTCCTGTTAATTCTAGAATAGAATTTAAAATTCTTCTTCTTACTTATAAGGTTTTGAATAATCAGGTCCCATCTTATCTTAGGGACCTCGTAGTACCATATCACCCCAATAGAGCGCTTCGCTCTCAGACTGCAGGCTTACTTGTAGTTCCTAGGGTTTGTAAGAGTAGAATGGGAGGCAGAGCCTTCAGCTTTCAGGCTCCTCTCCTGTGGAACCAGCTCCCAATTCAGATCAGGGAGACAGACACCCTCTCTACTTTTAAGATTAGGCTTAAAACTTTCCTTTTTGCTAAAGCTTATAGTTAGGGCTGGATCAGGTGACCCTGAACCATCCCTTAGTTATGCTGCTATAGACGTAGACTGCTGGGGGGTTCCCATGATGCACTGTTTCTTTTCTCTTTTTGCTCTGTATGCACCACTCTGCATTTAATCATTAGTGATCGATCTCTGCTCCCCTCCACAGCATGTCTTTTTCCTGGTTCTCTCCCTCAGCCCCAACCAGTCCCAGCAGAAGACTGCCCCTCCCTGAGCCTGGTTCTGCTGGAGGTTTCTTCCTGTTAAAAGGGAGTTTTTCCTTCCCACTGTAACCAAGTGCTTGCTCACAGGGGGTCGTTTTGACCGTTGGGGTTTTACATAATTATTGTATGGCCTTGCCTTACAATATAAAGCGCCTTGGGGCAACTGTTTGTTGTGATTTGGCGCTATATAAAAAAATTGATTGATTGATTGATTTTCCAGCACTGGAGGTTGCCCCTTGTTTGGTATGTGCAGCATTCCATTTGTTGCTGTGTTTGCATTGTGCAGCAAAACAGCACACACTCTTCAGACCGCCGTGTGTGGCCGTTTTAATTAAATGGAAACATCCAAGGGAAAAGGGCCTATGACACTTTCCTTGCATAATTTAATACCTGAACTAATATACGACAATGGAAATTCCAATTCATTTTCTGAATGGCTTCAGCAGGACTTGTGTGCTAATTACTAATCAACCTGACACGACTGACACGGAGGCGGAAGAAAAGAAAAGAAAAAACAGTACTGTTGATTAAAACACAGAGTGCATTAACACAACAAAAACAAGCCTGCTGCGTGCAAACCTGGTGCCTGCTCTTGCGGTCGTGTCGGTTTGGGAGTGAAAGAAAAGGCTGGCAGACAGATGACATAAAACAAAGTAGCGTAAAAAGAGTCGAACTGGGAAGGCATGAATGTGCATTAGTGTAAGCTCTCCCGATGTGGGCTAAATTACAGGGATCGGTCACAGCACACTTATCGAGGTTGACACTTGATGAATATCCTGGAGACAGCGCCGCCCTTATCAAGAGCCAACTTTAATTGAAAGCGGGGGCCATTTGGACTTTACCTCTGAGCGGGTGAATGGGAGGCAGGCATGCCGTCTGAAATGCCTCGCTCCCATCCTCTGCCATAAAACAAATCACCCGGCAGCAGATGCCGAGGTAATTATTCACATGCGCAGCTGTCGTAAATATTAGCTGCTAAAACCAGCTGCAGTGCCAGCGAGGGAAGCAGCAGCCGAAGGAGAAGGACGATAACAACAACAACAACAAAAGAAGAAGTCGACCACGCAAAAGAACGGGAGTTGGCAAAGTGCAGGAAACAAAAGAGAAATGGCTCCAGCATCAGCGAGGGAAGGAAGAGAACAAGGAGGGAGGGACGTGACGGAGCCGGTGCTGCCATCCAGACAATTTAATTAGGTGTCACCTTAGGACAGAGCGGCTCAATGGATTGGCTCCAAGTCTCCTTGAAAGAGGAGTATTTGTTATATGTCAGTGACTATCATGCACTCGCGCACTCAGCTACACCTTACCAAACACGAGTCCAGTAAATTAGTGGCCGAAAGTGCTTCCCATTCACTCTGTGAGTGTGGAAGAGAGCAGCGGTGCCAGGAATCACGTTACTACACTTCACGCTCACGGGAGGTCGGTGTTAAATATACATCACACTGGAAAGTGGGAATAAAATAAAATAAAACAAAAAAAAAGGAGAAACACAATCTGTGGTTCGCTGAGTTCAGGCCTAGGCTCCACACAGTCTGTGATTCTGTTTGGGAAAACGTGCGGTTACGGTGTCGTTTCCTGTCAAGATTGTTAGAGGTTACTGCATACAGACATCCATGCAAGTTTACGCTGCGTGTGCACATGCCTCACCTGGACCACAGCCTCCTTCATGGCAGCCCAGTTGGAAACTCTCCAGGCACACTCCAGCACCAGGTAAGGGTTGGAGTGACCTTTGGACTGGCCATATTCTGTCAACGGTTCCCACTGGTTCAACTCCTTAGAACAACTGCACATGTGGGAAAACGAGGCAAATTAAACATTTTGGTAAGTACAGTCAGGACCATAAGTATTTGGACAAATCAGCCAAAGATTACTGTTTCAGTGATGAAAAGGAGGCAATTTTTGGGGGGTGCAAAAGTGATGATTTGTATTGTCATTAATGCAGGTACTAACGTGTAAGTGATAGTGATGTTGTCAGTACAATTAGCAACATGGGCCTTTTAGGCTCCCACTCTGACTGGTTCAAACACGAGATATCTTTTGTACAAATTTCAGTGTGATATTAGTTATGTTTGTGCCTCTTGGCGGCATCATTTTGATGAAGAGGTATTCAGACTTACACAACAAATTACAGAACTGTGTGCCATGAGAGATAATTCTGATGTAAATTTGCTCAGCAAGCAAGAAAGTTCCATTATAATTGCACACCTGTGCACCGGGTAAAAAAGGCCTGGTGCTGTTTTTGTATCTTTTTATTTGGAAATACATGTTATTATACATCCAAATACAACCACACTTTTTAACTATTATGTTATACAGATCCAAGTTTCTTGTCATAGCAATGGAATTTCTTGTTCCAAAGGTTTGCAGCAGCCATATGGCTGGTCCATTTCTTTTTATTTTAACACCATAAAAGAGGGTGAGAGAGCGAAAGAAAGAAAGAAAGGGGGGGGGGGGGCAGGACATGTACAGTTGAACTTTTTACATCCAGAGAAGTTATGAAACAACAGTCAAGAATACATAGAAATACTTTTTAAAGAGTATCCGCAGCATTATAGTTTCATTCAGTTGTGGTAATCATTGAGATACATTTGAAGACTTAAAAACAAAAACCCTGTGTAGGAGATGAGAGGTTGCTGTTCCCTTAATTCGCTATCTTGAGAAAATCTGGTCTTCGAGGTCTAATAAATTGCACCCATCTTTTCCAGTGTTTCATAAATATGTCCATCTTCAGATTCAAAGAAAAGGTAACCTTTTCCAAAATGTATATTTCCATTGTCACATCTATCCAATTATTAATTGTAGGTCCAGTCTGCAACATCCATCTCTTAGATAGAGCTTTTTTCCCTGCTGCCATCAACACCCGTATCAGATACTTATCTTTAGCCATCACTTTTGGTGGGATGAGTCCGAAGTACATGGTTTTGAAGTCAAATGATATGTATTAAGAACTTCCTGTATTGCATTATGTATGTCTTTCCAATAATTTTGTATTTTTGGACAATCCCAAAAGACATGATAATGATCTGCAGTCTGACACCCACAGCCTTGCCAGCAGTGAGCGTTACCATTGTTTTGGTGCACCTTCATGAGTGGAGTGATGAAGTATCGGGCTACATTTTTCCAGCAAAATTCCTTCCATGCATGAGATTTTGTAGTTTTCCATTGAAATATGCAGATATCTTCCCAATCGTTATCTTTGTCACGTTTCCTTCCCTTTCCCATTTCACTTGTATATATTTTGTTGAATTAGATTCTAAATCTGGTGCTGTTTTTAATGTTATTTATTTCTTTGTGTTTTATTCTATTTTAATGTACAACTTTGTTTTTAATAGCGCTCTAGTTCAGTATACAGTAGTAGCTTTTCACGTGTGAATGGTGCCACTTTGTGGCCATACATGATAATGCAGAATTAATTCATATACAAGTCACGTCTGAATATACCCCATTCTCCCAGCAGAGGGCCCACAGCTTTCCACGCATGGAGCTGTATAAGAACTAGAGAGCGCAGTAGCACTGAGCCGTGTGCCGACAAGGAGGCGTGATTGCCATTTTAATTCCGGGCAAGTTAGTGATTTGCGTGCATAGAAGTTCACTTAGTCTCGTCAAGAAACAGGTGGAATATGCTGGAAAGCTGCGCATGTTGGCAAAGCCACAAACGGAGGAACAAGGGAGACAATATTTCCTTCCATAAGTAAGTGGTTTTGGTTATTCATGTCACTTTGTCCGTGATATTTGGATGATAAACAGCTGTATGTCTCCTGCCGTGTCGCCCGATGACACGGACCATTAACTCTTCACTTATGTCTAGTTGATATTTTCCACAGCTAGACCAATGTCTAGTTAAAATACTTGTCGTTAGTGATTAAAATTGTTCGACAAGTCTTGGGATTTTTTTTAAATTTGCACCTTAAAATAATGAGATTATAATGACCCGCGCTGTGCCGCTCACAGTCACACCCACACTTAGAGATGTGTACCCACACCACTGACTTCATGAATGAAACTCGGTCAATAAAGGATAATTGCGTAAAAATATAATATGTATATAAATGTATTGTAATGGTTTTAGGAGCTGCGTTGAACACAGCAGCAGCTCAGCCTAGCAGCGTAGCTTATCAGCGCAGATCCGTGTAACTTTCAACACTAATATTTGGGAATGTGTGAGTGTCGGAGTAAGTTTAATACATTCCTGACATAATTTAATGTAATTTAATTTTACTGGCTCGATATCCAGGTAAAAATGGCATTTTAACATGTATTTTGTGAGCATTTTTCTGAGTGTGTTCAGTCGCAAATCTCCATTGAAAATGCATTAACATCTGGGTACTTCATCAATATTTTGCCCGGTTAGGAGACGTCATGTCGCTGTCCATGAAGGGACATTTTCATTTAGTGTGCAGCATTGGGACTGCTCTCTCTAGTTCTTACATACAGCTCCATGTCTCCACGTGAAATTCTGCCTGACGAGGGGGTGGGCCTATGCACGAGCGCGGTACATCGAAATTCATCACAAATAAAAAATATGTATGACAAATAACTCACCTGTGTCCATTTTTTTGTCCTTTTCTTATTGATTAAATGTATTCCATGTAAGTTAATTTAATTTCAACTGGGATTTTAATCAACTTTGTTAAAAAAAAATTGGGTGAGCTGATGGTTGGCCCCAAGCCCTACGACAGGCAAACGTGGTAACTTGCAGTACCTCCCAAACAAGTTAACAACAACAAAACAACCTGACTTATTTGCAAAATACTGAAAATAGAATAAATCCTGAATGTCTATATTATAAGAACATCTTGACTGTTTAATTTTAACTCTATTGTGTATATGACTTGACTGTGATAAACCAGACTAAAGTGATAACATGCCATGACAAACACTTCGCATTTTTAGGTTCTTGTGGGCTCCTTTTACATTGTTGATCTCAGAGATACAGACTGTACATCTTTTTAAATGTTATAATTAAATTTTAATGCAGAAAACCTTTCCTTTCCTCAATTCATGTCATTTGATTGTTTTGTGTTGACATTTTGAATAAGCCCTTGGGTTTCTACCTTTCCATTAAAGGTTGTCTTTTTTAATGTACTACATGTGCATATTGCACCTTTTGAATTAAATTGCATTCATTATATTACATTATTTAAAATCTAAAATAAATGGTTATTTCTAAGAAAAATGGACTGAACAGAAGGTGGCTATTAATCAGTACTTTCTCTCTACAAACTGTGCAACACATCATTTTATGCAAAAGAAAAAGTTAAAAGCCATACTCCCTCATGGAAGACAAACACGGTTTTCTTACGTAAATCTTACCGTATCCAGTGGTCCTCCCAGAGCTGATACTCTGGGAATATGGCTGGGGATACGTTGGTCCTCTCGTGCTCTTTTCTAGCTTTCTCCATCGCTTTCTCGTAGCTTTCCTGAGCCTGAACAGACACATTGCACTGATTTTTATCTTTGAGTGTTTGCGGATATCTGCACGTGTATACAACTGCAACACTGTACTTTGACATAAAAAGCATAAATAATTGGCCACCAAACCTACGCTTTGTAAAAGAAGTATATATCATTTCAAAACTAAACATATGCTAAGATGAGAGAGAATGAAGAAGCGCCTTATTTGGCTACATTCATGCCAAATCCTTTGTGCAGGGCTGTGTGGGCTTGTGACAACTTTTTTTTTTTTTTTTTTGCATTTAAGAATGTAATTGCTGTTAAACAAACAAAATAACGGCTTATTTCTGTGCCTGCATGCATTTCTGTCTCGAAACTGTTTTCTCTCCCACTGACCCCATTCACTTTTTTTCTTTCTGCAGAGTTGTGTGGAGGTATGATCATGTTACCCGTTATGTATATATATATATATATATATATATATATCCTTTTAAATTGCAGAAGTATGCAAGGTGATAGGATTTATTGTTTTTTGAGTTCAGGTTGGGGCTCGCGTGCGAGCGCCTGGTGGTCGGGCCTTAGCCCATGGGGCCCGGCCGGGCTCAGCCCGAAAGAGCGACGTGGGCCAGCCCTCCTGTGGGTTCATCACCTGCAGAGGGGGCCATGGGGGTCGGGTGCAGAGAGGATTGGGTGGTGGTCGAGGGCGGGTGGCCCGGCGGCCCGGTGTATGCTCACAGCCCCTGGCTGTTGGGACGTGGAATGTCACCTCGCTAGGGGGGAAGGAGCCTGAGCTTGTGCGGGAGGTTGAGAGATACCGACTAGAGATAGTCGGGCTCACCTCCACGCACAGCTTGGGCTCTGGTGCCCAACTCCTGGAGAGGGGCTGGACGCTTCATTTTTCTGGCGTTGCCCACGGGGAGAGGCGGAGAGCTGTGGTCGCATTGCTTATTGCTCCCCAGCTCAGTCGCCATGTGTTGGAGTTCACTCCGGTGAACGAGAGGGTCGCGTCCCTACACCTTCGGGTCGGGGACAGGTCTCTCACCATCTCAGAGTACCCGACCTTCCTGGAGTCCCTGGGAGGGGTACTAGAAAGCGCGCCGACTGGGGACTCCATTGTTCTCCTGGGGGATTTCAACGCCCACGTGGGCGGCGACAGTGAGACCTGGAGGGGGGTGATTGGGAAGCACAGCCTCCCCGATCTGAACCCGAGTGGTGTCCAGTTGTTGGACTTCTGTGCTAGTCACAGTTTGTCCATCACGAAAACCATATTCGAGCACAAGGGTGTCCATAAGTGCACGTGGCACCAGGACACCCTGAGCCGGAGGTCGATGATCGACTTTGTAGTCATATCATCTGACCTTTGGCCACGTGTCTCGGACACTCGAGTGAAGAGAGGAGCAGAGCTGTCCACCGATCACCACCTGGTGGTGAGTTGGATCTGCTGGGAGGGGAGGAAGCCGGTCAGACCTGGCAGGCCCAAACGTATCGTGAGGGTCTGCTGGGAACGACTGGTGGAACCCTCTGTCAGCGAGGTCTTCAACTCCCACCTCCGGGAGAGCTTCTCCCAGATCCCGGGGGAGGATGGAGACATGGAGTCCGAGTGGACCATGTTCTCCACCTCCATTGTCGATGCGGCCGCTCGTAGCTGTGGTCGCAAGGTCTCTGGTGCCTGTCGCGGCGGCAATCCCCGAACCCGAATGGTGGACATCGGAAGTAAGGGATGCCGTCAAGCTGAAGAAGGAGTCCTACTTATCTTTGTTGGTAGGTGGGACTCCAGAGGCAGCTGACAGGTACCAGCAGGCCAAGCATGCCGCAGCCCGTGTGGTCGCAGAGGCAAAAACTCGGGTCTGGGAGGCGTTCAGGAAGGCTATGGAGGAGGACTATGGGTCGGCCTCAAAGAGATTCTGGCAAACCGTCTGACGCCTCAGGAGGCGGAAGCAGCTCTCCACTAGCACTGTTTACGGTGCGGGTGGGGAGCTGTTGACCCTGACTGGGGATGTTGTCGGGCGGTGGAAGGAGTACTTCGAGGATCTCCTCAATCCCATTGTCACGTCTCCCGAAGAGGAAGCAGAGACTGGGGACTCAGAGGCAGACTCATCCATTACCCAGGCCGAAGTCACCGAGGTGGTTAGAAAGCTCCTCGGTGGCAAGGCTCCTGGGGTGGATGAAATCCATCCTGAGTACCTTAAGTCTCTGGATGTTGTGGGACTGTCTTGGCTGACACGCCTCTGCAACATCGCGTGGCGATCGGGGACAGTGCCTCTGGATTGGCAGACCGGGGTGGTGGTCACTCTGTTTAAGAAGGGGGACCGGAGGGTGTGTTCCAAATATAGGGGGATCACACTCCTCAGCCTCCCCGGTAAGGTCTATTCCAGAGTACTGGAGAGGAGAATTCGACCGATGGTCAAACCTCGGATTCAGGAGGAGCAG
Organism: Thalassophryne amazonica; assembly: GCF_902500255.1. Lineage (NCBI taxonomy): Eukaryota > Metazoa > Chordata > Actinopteri > Batrachoidiformes > Batrachoididae > Thalassophryne > Thalassophryne amazonica. Next base: position 59,414,977 of record NC_047120.1, on the reverse strand, counting down.
TGTGGTTTTTGTCCTGGTCGCGGCACACCGGACCAGCTCTACACGCTCCATCGGCTGCTCGAGGGTTCATGGGAGTTTGCCCAACCAGTTCACATGTGTTTTGTGGATCTGGAGAAGGCGTTCAACCGTGTCCTTCGGGGCACCCTGTGGGAGTGCTCCGGGAGTACGGGGTCCGGGGTCCTTTGCTAAGGGCTATCCGGTCCCTGTACGACCACAGCAGGAGCTTGGTTCGCATTGCCGGTAAAAAGTCAAACCTGTTTCCAGTGCATGTTGGCCTCCGCCAGGGCTGCCCTTTGTCACCGGTTCTGTTCATTATTTTTTTGGACAGAATTTCTAGGCGCAGCCAGGGTCTAGAGGGGGTCTGGTTTGGGAACCACAGAATCTCGTCTCAGCTGTTTGCGGACGATGTGGTTCTGTTGGCTTCGTCAAATCAGGACCTTCAGCGTGCACTGGGGCGGTTTGCAGCCGAGTGTGAAGCGTCCGGGATGAAAATCAGCACCTCCAAATCCGAGGCCATGGTTCTTGACCGGAAAAAGGTGCTTTGCCCTCTTCAGGTCGGTGGAGTGTCCTTGCCTCAAGTAGAGGAGTTTAAGTATCTCGGGGTCTTGTTCACGAGTGATGGATGGACGGAGCATGAGATCGATCGTTGCAGCATCTGCAGTGATGCGGTCGCTGTATCGGACCGTCGTGGTGAAGAGAGCTGAGTAGGGGGGCAAAGCTCTCGATTTACCGATCGATCTACGTTCCGATCCTCACCTATGGTCATAAGAGTTGGCTCACGACCGAAAGAACGAGATCGCGAGTACAAGCGGCCGAGATGAGTTTCCTCCGCAGGGTGGCTGGGCGCTCCCTTAGAGATAGGGTGAGGAGCTCGGTCACTCGGGAGGAGCTCGGAGTCGAGCCGCTGCTCCTCCACGTCGAAAGGAGTCAGTTGAGGTGGCTCGGGCATCTTTTCCGGATGCCCCCTGGACGCCTCGCTGGAGAGGTGTTCCGGGCACGTACCATTGGGAGGAGGCCCCGGGGAAGACCCGGGACACACTGGAGGGACTACATCTCTCGGCTGGCTTGGCAACGCCTTGGGGTTCCCCCGGAGGAGCTGGGGGAGGTGTGTGTGGATCGGGAGGTCTGGGCGGCTTTGCTTGAGCTGCTGCCCCCGCGACCCGACTCTGGATAAAGTGGAAGAAAACGGATGGATGGAGTTCGGAGATGATGGACTCATTCATTTATCTATCTGTTCACGTTCAGAGTACATGTCTATGCTTTTCCAAAGCTACATTTGGCAGCTCAACTCCTTATCTCACTGATTTGTGTTACCTACCACTTAAAAATACATGGCAATGCTAAAAGAAGAAGAAAAAACAAATCAAATAATCAGGGTTTGCCCAAACCTTGGGAGCCCATGATCCAATTTTACTTCATTGCATTCTGATCAAAATTCAATCTGTCATGTCCATCAGCACGCTATATGTTTTACATGACACACTTAAGATAAACATATTCATGGCATAAAAATGACTTACTTGTTCAAAAAAGCCGTGCTGCTCATAGGCGATAGCTGTGGCTGTCTCTGGAAACTTGCATCTCTTCTGCCACAGGCCGGCCCACATGTCCTCCTCTTGGAGCAGAGAGTAGAGCTCAGCCAGGGAGTCCAGAATCTCCTAAGAGAAGTAAAATACAACTAGACAAACTCAAGAGACAGATCTGACCCAAAATCTAATCTTTAAATCTTCCATGAACTAAGACCAATCATTCAGCCTGGTCCAAACCTCAGATGTCTTTTTGGTAAAGAGAAATCACAACAACGTGAGCGCAGACGATTTGTGTGACTGTCACAGAAACATTAAGGTATTCTTACATCTGACAGTTTGGCAATGCCTTGTGCTGCAACGGGCTACAACTCAGCACATGTCCATCTGCCCCAAAGCAGATCTCACCTTTTGGGCCATACTTTTTGGGTCGAGTCCACTTGAACAGGCACACAATTTTGTAAAATGATATTTTCCAAACTACTTTGTTTTGTTGTTTGTTTGTTTTAAATACTGGTTTGGAAGGTCCTCTGACTTGTATTCCAAAGGGACATATGTAAAAACAAAAATAGAGGTTTAACAGCAGACACACATATCATATAGTCTGGAATCTTTTTCAGAAGAGAGGAAACAAGAAACAACATTAACCCTCTGGGGTCCGAGGGCATTTTGTGGATAGTTCACTCGCCTGGCATAAATGTTTTATTATTGCTGTTAACAGCTCTCCCTGCATCCCACAATCAGGTTTTATGTTTCTTTTTTTTTCAGGACAACCTGTGCTTTCAGAATATATATGTTTTTGTTGTGTTTTATAAGTGTAATAAAGGTTTACAATCAAAAATAGGCAAGGACAAAATAAAGCAAAAAATAATTTTCCACACACATTTATTCAAAACACACAGCAAACTATAATAAACAACTGTTTTGACACTTTATAAAGGTAATATGAGGTCTTGTGTGAAAGACTGTACAACAAAAAGGTTCAAACAATAAACACAAATGCACATTTTGAACAATATATACAAAATGGTCTATGCGTTTTGTTATTTGATATGGTAAACAGTGCTTTACGCAGAGAAATTTAGTTATCCAGTTACATTCACATGCAAACTAGTGGAGCAATCCTGACAGTTACACACTCTTTGCTTGAGCACGTGAGATTGTCAGAGGCTCTCCGTCTGCAAAGTCTGCTTTCACTTTCACTGTGTGTAATGGCGCAGGGCACACGGAGACCAATAGTATGTACTCATTGGAGCACCCAGGGGGCTATTAAAATGGGCCAACTAGTAACATATCACTCCTGAAAACAATTTCTGGCTTTTCACGTGAGGTAAATCTGCCCTACGATTGGATTTTGGAAAACCATGTGACGGTGAACCAATTCCGATTGGACAGTCCCATTACGCATGTCATCACACAGCTTCTATGAGGAATACAAAGATGGCCGATGGCTGGCTCGAATGTCCGCGGAGTTAACTTTTCAGCAAAAAAGAAAAAAGTAAGTTTCTATCTTATATCATTAAATAGTTATTTATAATTTAGTAAAGCTTGGTCTTAGCCATCGTATACGACGGTGTCAGCCTCAGAGGGCTAAAGAAATGTTCTCTCGGCTACAAAACTTTTGTTACAAAAAAAAGTAAAAAAATTTTCCCCCTTGAATTCCTGTGAAATTTCAAAAATAAATGCACTTGCACTCAGGTACAACTTATATGTTTTTCCTCTTCAAGATGCGTTTTTGACAAATGCAGGTTTTACTGTGGTGGAATTTATAGGTTTTGTTTTATTGACACCCAGCTCATGTCTCTGAAAAGACATAATGCTGAAATTTCACTTCTAACAATCAGAATAACTTACCTGCTGTGGTGGTGTGATGCTCTCCTGTTCATAGAAGTCTGTGCTCTGCTTGGGTTTGCTATGCAAGCTGAGGCCCTTTTCAAAGGCCTGCTGTTCCAGCATTAGAGTCGAGCGCAGCCACAGGTTGTGCGTCTTGCCCAAATACTTCAGCACGCAGGGCCGAATAGGAATTGGAGGGACACACTGAGACATGGCCTCAACAAAACAGTTGAGGGCGCTCGGCTGGCAGTCCCTCTGGGCCTGGTGGCTGCCGCTGCACAGGAAAGGACTCATTTCTCCTGACAGAGCCTGGAGAGGAGGGAGAACAAACACCACCATGTTACACCTCACACACACACACACACACACACACACATAGTATACATCGATAAAGGAATTCTGTTGCATGCATTAGGATGCAAAATGATCCTCAAAAACAGGCAAGACAATACGTAAGAAGAGCAGTGAGGGACAGATGGCAGAGTTGTCGTCCAGTGTGTTCAGGAGATCGGCAACAATCACCAAGGTCATTGGTTGCTGGGAGCAGTGGTCAACTCGTAATAAGGAGGGCTACTTCTACCTATTTTTTATATATATATATATATATATATATATATATATATATATATATATATATATATATATATATATGCATGTATATAAAAACCCACACGCACACACACCTTTTTCTGTGGCTAATGAGCTGCTTTCCAGATCTTGTTGTGACATGTAGTGAAGAAGTGTCTCTTCGTCTTCGCCCCACAATAGAGACACACTTTTTTCTATCACTGCTGTGAAGAAAATCCCTTCCTCCCACTCTTTGTGCAAGTAACATGTTTTCCCCCCTGCTTTTCTGTCACAGTTCTACAGCAAACTGCTAATGGTCTTGTTTGCTATTCTACATGGTTGAGTTTGCTGATGTATCGTGTGCCATTACTTCAAGTTAAAATTGGACTCAGATGAGATCAAAGTTATGCACAACTACGTTAATCTTGTAATTTTCTACATTCATGCAAGTGTTATTCTTTTTTTTTTTTAAACCACACGCATCTCTCCTTTTTAAAATGATGCATGGGCTATGATACAGTTTTGTTATGGAATAATTCAATTCAATGCAATATGAAATAATTCTTTGTTTGGATTTTTGCTACTGTGCTGCTGCATGCTGGCACTGTCTCTGCATGGCTTTTCTTCACCACTGGGAGCTGAACTCCATAGTAACAAAGTGCAGGTTAAAAGAAGCCAGCTGTTGTTAGCGTAACATCCAAGTTGTGAATCTGTAAGACAGTATGAAATTTTGAACACAACATTTATCCATTATACCGCCTACTACTATCGGATTTTGTTTTTTTGCAAAGTTAAAACATTCCTGTGACCAGTTTCATTAGAGCATCATACCAAACTATGAACATTTTTAGGCGATTGTGAAGATGTGGATCTAGCAGTGAAGTTTAAATTTAACTCAACTGATTCATAATGTTAAATCTGAGCCATCAACTGGTTCATAGCAAATTTAAATTGATTTTCGATGTTTATCACTGAATTTTTGCTTTCTCCATGTAGCTTGGAGTTGTGTCAGGATGGGCATCCAATGCAAATCCATATTGGATCTGCTGTGGTGACACCGAGTGAAAACAAGGCAGCATCTGAAGGAACTTACTCACAGTGAAGTGTTACACCCCTGCTGTTTTTAGATGACACCGCATTGGCAAACTCTGGTTACATTCGCCAAGGACATAATAAAATCATCAGCAATTATTTAATTGTCTGTCTGTCTGTTAGCAGGATTACAAAAAACTACTGCATGGATTCTCACCCAATTTGCACCACGGAAAGCTATTGGGGCATGGAAAACTACACATAATTTTGGAAGTGATCTAGATCCGGAAACAGATTCTGGATCAAGATTCCACTTTATATAGGCTTTGAAGGATTACATCAAAACTACTTCACGGATTCTCACCAAATTTGCACCACAGATAGATATTAGAGTGTGGAAGACTCCATTGAATTTTGGGGATTCTCCAGATCCGGACTGGCAGAAATCAGAAATTCCTTTTGTTTAGAGAAATGAACAACCAAATAACTAGGAACAACCAAATAATACAGTGTGCAACAGTTGTCCGTGGGGAGCTCGGAGTAGAGCCGCTGCTCCTTCACGTTGAAAGGAGCCAGCTGCGGTGGTTCGGGCATCTGGTAAGGATGCTCCCTGGGCACCTCCCTAGGGAGGTGTTCCAGTCACGTTCATCTGGAAGGAGACCCCGGGGAAGACCCAGGACTAGGTGGAGAGATTATATATCCACACTGGCCTAGGAATGCCTCAGGATCCCCCAGTCAGAGGTGGTCAATGTGGCCTGGTGTTGCTGACCAAACGGTCCCCCCTAAAATTCGGTCCGCCCTACCTTCACTGTGCATGCGTCATTTCTGAGTGTCACCAACGTTTCGCTGATTATCAGCTTTGTTTCTGCTTCAAACTGCAATCTAGTCATCATCTATCTCAGTGACAGATATCTGAAGCTTTTGTACAACAATCATTTCCACATAAATTCAGCATTAATTCGTAATAGAAGACAGAGGAAGCAATCAGAGCTCTGCTGTGTTCACTGCACCTCTGTCATTTCAAAGCGTCAGAGTATCACCTCGTCTCTACTTAAAACGGCCTTGTTTCTGCTTAAAACTGACTTTAGAATGATTTAAGAGGTTTTACTTTGTCATCTGATGTTAATAATCACATTATTCCCTTTGATCACTCTGTATGAAGAGAATCCGTTTCAGACAAGCTGTTGTGGTCCTAAAAATGATGCATGCGCAGTGGAGGCAGTGGGGGACCGTTCGGTCTGCGACACTGGGAAAGGGAAGTTTGTGGTCCCCTGTTGAAGCCGTTTACCCCACAACCCGATCCCAGATAAGCGGTTGAAGATGAGTGAGAGAGTGAGTGTGAAACCTAGTGACTAAATAAGTTGGCAACAATTCACTGTAATCTGCCATCAACAGCCAATAAGATTTCAAAATCCTGGTTTCTACACGATGGATTAAACTTCTACAATGAATTTCACACCAATGCAAAGAGCATCTGTACAATTTTAAAAGCAATTTGGTGTTCAGTGTGTTGCACACTTCAACATATGCACAGGAATAAACATGAACTGAACCAACAACCCTTTGGTTAATGGACAGCGTGTTGCACAAAGTGAACTACATTTGCCTACTGAATAACTAGTATGCTGTTAAATGCAAAAATAAAATGAAAATAAAAGTTGCAGACTAGTAAAACACACAGACAGCTGCCAGTGATTACACAAAAATGTAACTGATTCACTGTATAAAACCTGATTAAACGCAACCAAGTTTTCTTAACCTTTAAGTTTTCTTATAACTTGCAGCAGAACACCGAAAACAAATTATGTAGTGTGAAGCTCAATTTGGCTGTTGCACAATGCAACTGTATGCAATCAACAACTGGACAGAACAGAACAGCAAGTCCCATTTTTCAGTGTGAACATACCATTAGTGCTCCAATAATCCTGAATAAAGCACACAAAAATAAATGATGTGTTGATAATGAATATAATTTTCGCTGCCTGTTGACAGCATGGAATATTAATGCTTTGATGGTGACATTAATTAAGCCAGTGGAGAAGAAGGCAAGTGTGTCATCCAACTTGTACTCATAAGAAAGTGCTTTTGCAAGAGTCCTTTGTAATAATCAACCTCTAGACTTAAAGCCTGAGCTTCAGTAAGCAGTAATTACTCTATAACACAATATAAATCAAGATCCTGCAACGGGAGAAGCAAGCAGAGAACACAGAGATATCAGAATAATACAAGTTTGTGTGTGTCTATGTCTATATATATATATATATATATATATATATATATATATATATATATATCAGAATAATACAAGTTTGTGTGTGTCTATGTCTATATATATATATATATATATATATATATATATATATATAAACTCAAATATAATGGGTTCAGTTGGGCCAGCGGTTTTTGTTTTTTTGCGTTATATGTATGTAATGGATGAGTTACAGTCAGGAGGCACCGATTTATCTACAGGGAATTCCCAGCATCAATAAGGCTTACGAATTTAATTGATTAAACACCTGACCTTGAATAGGGGCCTGCCTCATTTAATGACCAGGTCAAAACGTCGTCTGAAAAAATAAACGCCTGCCTTTAATAAGCACTGGACATTATGTGCATTTAAAGCTTTCTATTTGGTCGAGTCACTGTTTTTTCTAAGTTTTCTGCTGAGTGGTACCTTAAAATCCTAAAGCCAGATTTATGCTTCTCCAGCTCCGTAAGTCTGTGGCCACGCAATGAAGTTGACGTACGTGTGACCCTTTTAAAGTGCTCTGTCGGGTTGGTGGACACCTTAATGCAAGTTACCGCAGGTGCAGCGTTTTTTTCTGGATTAATTTGTCCCTCAACGAGCTCCACTTCTTTATATAATCATCAACCACCAAACCAAGGGTACGGTATGTGTAATTTCCCTCCGTGAATTGAAGGTCATTTGAGCATCTTTTTCCAGCTCCATGTTGTAAAGTTGGTCATATTTGTGGACTTTTCTGACAAATGTATGCACACTGCAAAAACTATTAAAATATGACAGGAGAAGGAGGAGTGAAAACGTAAAAGTGACCAACCACAGCCCTTGTGATCTCCATCATTTAGAAGGTACACGTCAGGTCACGCACAGGGCTGTAATATAAAGCGGATGTCTTTGGTTCGCCACACCCAGGGATATGTGCGAAACTTAACACTATATTACAGTACAGGCAGCAAGCAGCATTTAGTTAATAATCGCCGGCCTTGAAAGAAAGCCTGTCTTGTTTCGGTGCTGGGTTTGAAAAAATTAACGCCCGGGCTTTTAGTCAAGAAAATACGGTGCACTTTCCTCAAATTGGCTACCGTCAGTGCTTAAATTCAATTTGCACCACTGTTGCGACTGGGCATATCCAGACTGCTCTGTACGATACATGTGAGGGGTTCTTAATGGGATCACAGTGCAATGGGGCGGGACTTTTTGTCCAATGTGAAAGACAAACTGTTATTCCAAATCTGGTATATATGGTGTTTGTTACATGGAAAACCATACAAAAACATTGGGACTTTTGCTTTTGTCCAGGGAGTGCAAGTATCCAGTTCATACGATGACAGTTTAGGTGAGTTTTACATATATACAAACACATACACACACAAACATATATATATATATATATATATATATATATATAAATCACCCCCATACAGTTGTCATCAATGGGGAAATTAGCTATAAAGACTGAAACCATTCTGTGTACCAGCCTGTAAAAATGACATTTCTGCTGTAAAGACACAAAAAAATAGACATTTTAATATCGGGTGCCATGGGGATTAACTCACTGTTGGATCCATCACCAAGTGGCTATTTGAGACAGAGGTGGGACAAAGTCACTGTCAAGTCATTCTCAAGTCATCAATCTGCAAGTTCCAAATTGTTGGAAGTTGGAACACCGCCAGCTTGGGACAACCCCGAAACTGGCGGTGGCATGACTACATGTTGCTGCGGCTCCCCCACACTCGCATCACCTCAATTCGTAAACGGACTGTTTCAAGTTTAGTGCACATAAACAATGTCAAATGTACATGTGTTGTCTTAATTCTGATGTGTGCCATTATTACGGTAAACAAGTAATAATTGTGGATTAATTGTTGTCTGTGGTAATTTGAGTGTGGACATAATCTTGTTGTTGTTGCACTCATGTAATGACAATGACAATAAATCGCATCCATCCATCCATTCAAGTCTCAAGTTAGCTTGCAAACAATTGGTGGTCATTATGACTTGAGACTTGCTGATTCTTGACTTGAGAGTGACTTGATGGTGACTTTGTCCCACGTCTGATTTGAGGAACTGCAAGTTTTCAGAATTGAAGGTATTAAGATGTACTTACGTGCTGCTGCCTGTCAGAGAGGATCTTCCACAGGCGAGGGAAGAGTTGCACCCAGGTTCTTTCAGCCAGAGGTGTCGAGATGTGACAGAGCTGCACCAGTGCATTAAGGAGCGCCCCCGTCTGACACACAGCAAAGAAAAGTGACTGTTTTCTACTTGGCAACATCATGAGTAATTCTATAAAGTGAATGTACCAGAACAACATCAACCCCAACCAGAATAAATCTGTTCTAGAACTCAAAAAAAAAAGAAAAGAAAGAAGAAAAAACAACCTTTGTTAGGAAAGGATTCATTTCATCAACAGGCACTGTGACAGCAAATCAAAGTCCAATAAGGCCACAAATGCCTGCTAAATATTTCAAAACCAGTTACGACCATTTTAAAATAAAACCAACAAAAAGGGCAATTGTAATCGTGCCTGATATAAATGCACACCACCAGCCATTACGGTACTAAAGTTTATGCATGAAGTCAAACTGCAGAGAGTAACGATGGGTTATAAAGGAGTGTTTGGACAAAACGTTAAAGGGGAACGCCAGGATTTGGCCTGTTGTTTACCAATGAAGCAGAAGAACAAGATGATGCCAGATGCAGATCCTGCAACAATATAAATGCTACTCCACTAATCTGTAACAGATCAATTACCCTGATGCATATTCCGATTAATTTCCAAAACTAGGTCATAGCACTCGTGGGCACAAAGATGCTAAGGAGTATGTCAAACAGCAAAGGTAAGTACTGTATGAAGCATTAATACGGATGTGGTCACATTTTTTTTAGGATTGAAGTTTCTGGTAAAAAAAAAAATATATATATATATATAGTTCATTGCCTGGTGGAAATGTGACCTTTGACCTCAATGACCTCAACAACAGTGGAGACCTTTGGTCTGACCTTTGATAAATTTGACGTTGTCTGGACAACTGCAGAATTCACCTACATGCGTGCACCAAGTATGGTGCAAACCTGTTTTTTTTTTATTTGTTTTGTTTTTTAACATTTGAAACCAATGACCTTGAACCCAACCCTGACCTCACCTTGGCAAATTCTAGATGCCACCTACATGTGAGTGCCATGTTTGTTGGAATTAGGAGTTGTAAAACTTGAATTTTGACCTTTTTCCCCAGTGACCTTGACCCCAATGATTGACCTTTGGCAAATTTGACCTCGTCTGAGCAATTCCAGATCCCTCCTTCATACTTTATGTGTGGCAAGTTTGGTGGACACAAGGTGGGGAAAAAAAAATATTATTTTTCTCCGGCCAATGTCACGCTCCATTGTCCCCTCGCTTGTGAACAAGACCCTGTTGTACTTGAACTCCTTCACTTGGGGGAAGACCTCATTCCCTACCCGGAGTAAGCAGGCTATCGGTTTCCTGCTGAGAACCATGGCCTCAGATTTAGAGGTGCTGATCCTCATCCCAGCCGCTCCACACTCGGCTGCGAACCAACCCACTGAGTAGTGTTGGACGTCACAGGTCGATCATGCCAACAGGACGTCATCATCTGCAAAAAGCAGTAATGAGACCCTCAGCCCCACAAACTAAAAGACCCTCCTCCCCCAGACTACCCCTCGACATCCTGCCCATGAATATCACAAACAGGACTGGTGACAAGGCCCAGCCCTGGCGGAGGCCAACCTCCATCAGAAACAAGTCCAATTTACCGCAGAGCACTCGAACACAGCTCTCGCTTTGCGAGTGTAGAAATGGCCCTGGTAAGGAACCCCCCCCCGCTCCATACTCCCACAGCATCTCCCAGGGTACCCGATCATACACGTTCTCCAAGTCCACAAAACACAACTCCCAGGCACCCTCCAGGATCCTTGAACTCCAAGAAGGTCGAATCCTCTGAATTGCTGTTTGGTGCATATGCACAAACAACAGTCAGAGTACACCCCACCCCCCACAAACCAAAGGTGCAGAGAGGCGACCCTCTCGTCTACTGGGGTAAACTCCAACGCAGTGACGCTCAGCCAGGGTCTCAAGAGTATCCCCACACAGCCAGTGCACACCTTGGGCTTACTCCAGAGAAGAATAAGGTCCAACCCCTATCCAGGAGAGTGGTTCCAGAGGCGAGGCTGTGCGTGGAGGTGAGGCCCACCAGATCTAACTGGCAGCATTCCACCTCATACACAAGCTCTGGCTCCTTCCACCATAGCGAGGTGGCGTTCCACGCCCCCCAGAGCTAGCTTCTGCCACCCAGTTGTGGTCCGTCGAGGCCCTCGACTTTCACTGGCACCAATGGGACAGCGCACCCGACCCCAGGCGTTCCCCCATGGGTGGTGAGCCCACAGGGTACAAACAAACAAACATTTCTCAAATGATAGCATGATGCCTCAATATTCACACTGGCCTTGACAAGCTTGAGCTCCAATTCAATCTTAAAACAGGTTCTATTTCGATTCCATAAACCTTTACCTTGACCTCCCGCAGCGAGTCGAGGAACTTGTCGTGGCGGTTGGTGAGCATGTGTAGCTGATTGCCTGTGTCTCTCTCTGCCTGCTCTTTCGTTTTGGGGATGGCCGTCTGATCACCAGGTGCTAGCTCGATGTCTATTTCCACATCCTGTCCAGGATGGTGAGAAAAAATAACAAGCTTCAGCGTGCAGTGTTCACACAGGTTATACTGTTTTGAAAGAACATTTCATGTGACTGACGTTAACTGTCAACATTTTCTCCAAGAGCAAATTGAGGGACATCAGGTGAAAATTTTAATGTTTCTCTGAATGGATGGCACTCGTGATATCTTCACTTATTTCAAGGAGCTCGCTGCATCTGTGTGCGCATCTATTCCCCACCTCCTCCTTGGTCTCGCTGTTCTCCCTCTCCCGTGGCTCCTGCTTGATGTGCGTTGCCATGGCAAAAGCGGCACGGTCATGGCTGTCGGCCAGGTTGATGACATTAGTGATAGACGGCAGCATGGAGCCCTGGCAGCTGGTGCCGATGATGGTGTTTCGTTCGCACACTGCCAGCAGCAGCTGATGAGCACAGACGCACATAGAACGGCAGAAACAGGTCAGTGACATGACAATGATGACTCCTCAATCGCCACCGTTCTTGACGCCTGACAGAGAATGCGATGAGTCTGACTCAGAGCGGTGACTGCGTACCTCTATGCACTGTTTGATCCAGAATTGGCTGCCCATGGCCTCCCAATTCTGAGAGCAGCAGATATACAGAAGCCTCTCGTAGACACGACGCTTCATAGAGGCATCAAACACCTCAAAGAACTTGGCTCGGATCAGCGGCTGAGTGCATCGCAGCCCCGAGAGGAAGGCCGGCTCCAACTTGGATGTAATATCACTTCCTGAGAGACTCTCGTCCCTGGATAACATGATAAGGAAACAGAAAGTAGTAATTACTGCCTGTTTGATGCACAAACCTTTTACTATAACTGTAGTTTGTTGTAAACAAGAGTAGATACAACGAAGCAGGAAACTAAAATTGTGGGCTGCAGCTAACGAGGACTTTGATTCTTGATCCATCTCCCCCTGGCAGTTACTGTATTTTCTGAAGTATTTATTTAGGAGTAGTTTGGGCGGTCCTTATATTGTTGAGCGACTTATATGCAGAAAAACATTATGCTCATCATATATAATTAATACTAAAAAATAATAATAATAATATTGACAACAAAACTATTTATACAGGGCTTTACCAGGAATCAAGTCACTAAACAAAATAAGCACCAATAATAAAAGCACACTGCAACAATGCACAAAAATCACAAATTAACAGGCTGATAAAAAAATAAAAAATAAAAAATGGACTTGTATTGTTATTGTAGTGTTCCCAATGTTGTGAACAAGCTATCTGTGTGCATGTGACACTTTCTTTATCCAAAATGCATCAAATAACAATGGATACTTTTATTTGCTTATTTTTGTCATTTAAAAGTGCTTATGTTAAGTAACAGCACATGCTGTAGTGTGCACATGTGCAAGAGTGAGTTCCTGTCAGTTATTAAACTTACCCCACAGGGAAACATTGTGGTAAGAAGTGAGTTCCACAAACATGAGAAAAAAACCTGCGAGTTGCGTATACGAGTTTCGTATACTCTGGTATAATAGCATATATGTTTTTCCCCTCTTCAAGAGGCATTTTATTTATTTATTTATTTTTGACAGGTGGGACATAACTTCACTGTGAAAGTATGGTAATCAGCTATTGTTTAGTTTATAACATGTAAGAAAAAGGTAAAAAAAAATAAATAAAAAGCCCACCACAATTTATCATGACCCAAGGACAAATCTTAAAATGACTTCTCCTCCTCCAAACTAGCGATATTTGAAGTGCATTGTTGTGAAAACATTCAGCTTTACTTAAATGGGGTTTGACAAAAACATGACATTAGCCATATAGCAGGGGTGCCCAAGTCCTGTCCTCGAGATCTACCTTCCTGACACTCTTAGTTGTCTCCCTGTTCCAACACATCTGAATCCAATGAAAGGCTCATTAAAAGCCTGCTAACAAGTCTTTCATTGGATTCAGGTGTGTTGGAACTGGGAGACAACCAAGAGTGTCAGGAAGGTAGATCTCGAGGACGGAACCTGAGCACCCCTGCTATATAGGAATTACAGAAACTTTTTGTGCACAGTCCCTTCATTTTCAGAGACCACAAGTAATTGGACAAAAATAATTATAAGGACTATTTTTTGTATGAATCATCCCTTTTACAGACAGGTTTCTTTATAAAAGTCAGTGGAGGAGAGACAAAAGGTATGAGAGAGCACCACAACAAAGGACACGTCCACATTACCTTGAATATGTGCACAGTGTTAATCACACATCATTCTTGCACAGTTGCTTTATTATTCCATTATCAGTACTTACGGTACTGTCCATCAGAGACTAACTGCTGGTGTTAAATCTACTGGCATAAAAAGCAGATGGGCCACACACACACACACTTGGCTGATTAAAACACATTTTGTGTGCGTAAGTTAGTGAAAGACAAGGAGAGAACCTTGGCATGAAGAATAGCACAACATCGGACAGTCGCTCCCCTCTGGCCCCCGCCGGCTGAGCGCAGTGTTGTGAGCTGGATGGATCCTGACACCTCACTGCAGGCCCGTGAAACACCGACACATAATCTCTCTCGTTCGTCGTCTTTCTGACTCATTCCTCACAACACCACCCACCTCTTCTCCACTCTGTTACGATCCGACAGATAAAATTTCAAATAATTTAATTTCTTTGTTTCCACGAATCGCCATCTGATCCTGAAGCCTCTGCATTCATCTCATGTGACGCCTCTTCTACCTACACATCCAACTCTTTATAAACAACAGGAGATGGACACTGTTTTCTTCAACCTCTCACCGCTCTTGTTAAGATAGATGCGAGAGGACGGCGTGGCACCAGTGGCACGGCCGTTTGGCCAGGTGATGAATGGTCGTAATTACCTGTAGACGTAATTAACGAGATCCAGAAACTGGGCATTTAACTCAAGTTCATCTGGGAAACGCTTCTCTATGTAGGTCATCATCTTCACGAGCAAGATGGACTTCTCACGTAGGTTGGGCATCTGGAAGGGGAAGAGGGGGGGAGAGCAAAGAAACAGATAAAAATTCAGCTTTGTTCTTCCGTTCATGCAAATCTGTTTCCACCTCATTTATTTACTGCATGTTCTCGTTCACAACTTAAAGAAAACAAAGACCCAAGACACCGCTGTGGATATTATGCTAATAGTATCCTCAGCGGGCTCTGGAAATGTGCTTTGCTCGTTGTTTGTCCAAAGGATTCACACCTTTTAATATGGCCTCTGCTGATTCAGTACTTGAGTTCACAGCTGCTAGTATCAAAGAAATAACACAGACCTTTGCTGAGTCCCACATTTTCCTGTCAGCACGCATTATTTATATCACTTATTTTTCGCATTCATTTTCATGTGAGATGTTTATTTGTATAAAGCCAAGAAAAACAAACAAACAAACACTTTGGCACCTGATTTGCCGCCATGGGGGAGTTGTTCTTCACCCATTCCTCAACAATCTTAACCACAGCACGCAAGATTTTGGGGTCGGGTGACTTCTCAATCAGCGACGTAAGGATGACCTGGATGAAGTTTTTTCTCATCTCCAGGCTCATGACGGACAGCCGGGTCTTCACCAGGTCAAGACTCAGCATTACCAGCTCACTGGTCACTATGAGAAGAGAGAGATTACTGAAATGCAACAACATTCTAACCACAATGAAAACAAAAATCAAGAGACCCTGAAGTCCCTTTGGAGAAGGAAGGAGTCATTTTGACAAAATATGGAGCAAGTAGGAGTAAGGAAGCCATTTGTCTGGTAAATTGAAGAGGAAACCATTTCTTGAACATCTAAATTAATCAGCACTTTGTGTTGCAGCATCAAAGTAAAAAGTGTAGATAAATGGTTGCTGCAACCATTAAATATAATTTGTGGTATTTATTGTAAAAAAAATAAAAATGTAACACTCAATAGGACACATAATGGCATAAGACCATTTTCAGTTACGTCCCCCTGGGCTATCTTACTTGACGACTCCACCACAAGGATGACGTCTTTCACAAGACAACTTTTTATAACATACATGGGACTGGAAATTTCATCCATTGTTAAACGAGCATTTGTATTTTGAACTGAAAAATGTCACCATCTGTACGGGCCACTGTGTGTTTGTTTGTTGGTTGGTTTGTTCATTACTTTACTTATTCTATTATTTCTGTTTATTGTCTCTTTGTATGACAGTGTGTACAAAATGAAAAAGCAATAAGTACATTTTGGAAAAAAAAAAGTAACACCATTTGTAGCTTAGTGATATCGTGACAATTCAATTACTAATATTACTTGAAAACATTCCATCTTAAAAAATACTGTATAAGTACTGCATTTACTGTAAACCAGCTACCAGATTTGATAAACTAAATATGACTCCAATATCACATATAAAAGCAGCCAACCACGCACATATGTAACCTTATTTTCTTTAAAAAAAAAAATCAATGGACTGCTACAAACAAAAAGGTTTACTGTTGTTTTCTTAACAGATGGTGGTCTTTAACACATTTAACATCTCTAAACTCAACACTCGCAGAGGCAAAAATGGCCAATGATGAATGAGGCACGAGGCACTAAACACTTTCTCAATGATAAGCAGCGATGGACAATACAACAGTATCAATATAGTTACAACTACTTCAGTGAGATCAAAGATCGATAATCTTTGAAGGCAAAGACCTTGTTAGTTAGACAGCCATTGGTCTTAGTGACTATAAGTGCTTCTACTGTTGTAAATGTGTGTGTGTTTGCCGATATTGTCATTAGGGGCCAATTTAAAGCTCTGATAGCATCTTACAGCTTTTAACCCTCTGAGAGGAACCAAGAGGAATTGTGTACTGCCTGACAGAAGTCCAGCAAACCTGATTACTGCAAATCCACCATAACACCACAATTAACAAAGCCAACATACTCACAATGCCACCTTAATTAACAAAAGCAGCACAAAGCGTGACATACATCCCCACTCATATGTCAAGTTGGTATATAGCTTTATAGAAGAGGTGGCAACAAAGTCGAGATGTTGTTTCTACATTTAAATATGGAATATGGTGTATTTCAATAGCCAAAGACTGCTGCTTCACAACTGGTTTGTGGTGCATCGACCTCGATTTTCAAAAGGATACTTCCTCGAACCACCCCAATAAACCATCAAGAAATGGTTTCAATCAGAGGTGTTTGTTACTTATTCTGCAGGTAGCCAACGAAAGCTGAAGCTTATTTCCAGAAGGGCCCACGGCACGTGTCTCTCACTCCTCCCCAGCACTCCTGTTGAACGTGCCAGTTGGGAGCTTGGATGCAATCTGGAAGTGAACCCGGATCGCTGGCATCCCAGACCAACGTGCAAACCATTACGCCACCACCTCTCATGTCTGACAACTCCTACTTTTGAAAGGAACCTTCCTCTAGTCTATCCCCAATTCACCTCCAAGAACTGACCTCAATCAGACAAGATGTTATTTAGGTGTTGCACAGAAACAAAAATCATGTTTGGATCCGCAATGGCCATATTGGGTGACAGAAAACAGCCATTTCTGAAAGAAACCTTCCTCAACCTTGTCCAATACTTCCCCAAGAAATGGTTTCAATCAGACAAGGCATTATTTAGTTATTCTGCAGAAAAGAATAGTTTACAGAAGGAGTCCCAGGCAGACAGGGTAAAAACATAATGCCCGCCAACTTTGTTGACTGGGGGAATAAAAATTAAAATGGTACCTGAACCTGTAGGTCGTTTTACGGTTGGTGACAGTGCAACATGCAGCACCTAATCTTTCTACTTGTTGTACCCAGAGAGAAGGGCACGATACAAACTGCAGAGGAAGATTCCCTGTGATACTGGATTATCTGCAGAACAAATCTCCCCTGAGCAAGACAGCTATTGTGGAGCACTGCTGGGGCTGTTGATACAGTCTGTGTATTGGGCAAAGATATGCTGAGATACACAGGATACCTAAGCTCTAAATAAGTGTAACAAATGTCACCATTTCAGTGCAGCTGTGCTAAATCCTTCCTGTCAGGCAGCACTGCAACTACAAAGTTTCTACTGTAGCAGTTAATAATATGTGCTACAGGCTGGAGGACCCGTGAGCCCGGATGGTGAGCCAGCTGCCGTAAAGCCAAATAAACAAACACTTGAGCCATTCTTGAGCAATACAACCTTGGACTTTTTGTGACTGCGGGCAAGAACAGTGCCATTTGATTCCGATTCATCCAATAAGGTGTTTTGGATTTTAAGACTTGCTTCAAACCATAAAAACAACGTACGTCTTCTGGATAGACGTTGTTCAATCCAGTTACTCAGGTTCACTATGTTCAGGTTCTAGCTTTTGTTGCAATTTCGTGGAGATTTCCAAATCTATACATTTTTGAAGAGTGGCTGCAATAGAAGACACAATGGCAGCCACCTAGCATTTGTGAAAATAGCGACTTAAAATTGGAGTTTTCCAATATACTGACATCTACATGACTAGGATCTTGATTCCAGTGGCTAAATACACATTTTCATGTTACTCGAGTTGATCGTTGTAGCGCTTTTGTTCATTAAGCTTTGAAAGGTACAGAAGTACAGTTGGGCCCATAAGTGTTAGGACAGTATCACCATTTTTGTAATCTTGCCTTTGGCATGTTCACAGTCGAATAGGTTTAATATGTAAATTTCTAACATATTTAACAATATTGAGTATGTCTTGTAATGCAGCTCATAAACCTACATTTGACTAGATCACTGGTCTTCAAACCGTGAGGTGTGACCCCCCCCCGGGGGGGCGCTCAAAAAAAATAATGTAAACACTGTTAACCAACAAAAGAAGAAGGCGAAAAAGAAAACCAAAAACATTATTAGCTAACATGCCAGGAGCAAAATGGCTAAATTTTTAGTGCGTAAATCTACCAGTGAGAAGACAGAGTTTGGGGCAACCAAAAAAAGAAGAAGAAAGTAGAGGACGATCTTCGTTTGCTCCTCTCCACAGTGCATCCTCACATCAGCCACCTGTGTGCATCAAAGACCCAGACTCGTTGCTCGCACTAAACAAGAGCTGAGACTAGATGAGAGACTAGTAAGTCCCTTCGGCTGCTCCCTTGTTTGCACTCGGGTACACCGGATGCCCTTCCTGATGCAACTCCACATTACATGGAGAAATGTGGCGGAGGTGGGATTTGAACCCGGAACCTTCTGCTCTGAAACCAAGCACATTAACTACTTGGCCACCACCCTTAGACTAGATGAGAGACTAAATATGTATAAAAGTTTAATTGATATTATTTATGTTAAAATGCGTTAGTTATGTGAAAGATGTTTAAAAGCAGAGATGTTTAAATGTTAAAAAAAATATGTTTAAAATATAACAAAAGGTAAAAACAGAATATAAAGTTTTTTAAAAACACGTTTAAAATGTTTGAAAAGGGTGTAAAATGTGCAAATTCATAGACAGTTCCTTAAAAACACACAAATATATTTAAAATGTGTTTAACGTGTCAAAGAATAAAAAAACACACGAAGATGTTGAAATTGTGTTTGTGTGTGTCGTGGGGGGGGGGGCAGCAATTCATTTGTTCTCGGGGGGGACTCACTCTCCCACACTGTGAAAACCCCTGGACTAGATTATTTGGAACCCACTCATCATGCTTTGCGTTTTCACAAGTAAATTCTCAACCTGTGGGAAACACTGTACGTGGGCAAAGTCACCTTCATGGGCGACCAGCTTGGATTTGTGTGACTTTGTTCATTGGAAACTGCAAATCATTATCCACTGAATATTGAGTATTAGAATACTGATGAGTCATAAAGCATTTTTAAGAAATCAATCGAAATAATAAAACGACCAGTTGATTATGTAACAATGTAAGTAATCTGTCTGAGTGTCTTTCCACAGCTTTCTCGTTATTCTTGTACCTGTGTTGGTCTCGGTGACCCCCGGGTTGGCTTGCTGAGGGCTCAGGTGTTCCCGCACCATCTTCTGTAGTGAGCGCGTGAACACTGAAATGAGGCGGTCGATGTAACTCGCATTGTAACTGCAGGCTGACTTCAGGATCATCAGTGTTCCTGGAAGACAAATGAAAGGGAGGGGAAGAAGATGAAATGAGGACAGGAATCTGACAGAAGCTAAATGTCTGAGAGGCGGCGTAACAGACAAACACATCAGTATTCCGGCTGTGTGTACTCCTGCAGCATGACTAGGGATGGGTATTGATAAGATTTATCGATATCGATGCCATTATCGATTCTGCTTATTGATCCGATTCCCTTATCGATACCTCTTGAGAATTTTCTGTGTACTAAAAGTAGGCTTAACAGGTTTTCTATGTACTTTATTGAGTCTTAAAGTAAATAAATATGAAATTGGTCACTGTATCCTTGATCTTTGGACATAAATAAAAATAAACAAATATGTAGTTTTTGTCAAAAGCATTTCCTTTCAGACATTTTGGCATGAATGTCTCTCTGTACTTCTGAGCTGACCTCAGCTGGCTGCTGTCAGCTCGATTGCAGGATTGATTGCTGTGTTTTTATTACAACATTTCGAAAGAGTTGTCAATTGATTTAAACAGCGTTTCACTTTGAACTTAATAATTCCGACTGGACTCTATCGTTCTAACTTGACTTGGCAGAGAGCCGCGCAGCGTTTGGAGCTGTGTGAACAAGAGAGAAGTCCTAGTTAGTGACTTTAAGCCGCACAAAAGTAACTCACGCTTGACATATTCAAGGATGAAAGTGATGAAAAACAAAAAAGCTGTAACACAAAATTATCCCCCCCCCCCCAACACCACCTGCATGAAAATGTTTGAATTCTACAAGCTCTGAAATGCAATCTGGGACTATTCCAGACGATAAACTGCAGTGAGTGCAGCATCCATTTGGAGAGAAATAAACCAACTTTCTTTATTCAAATTCATTCCAGTAGTATTCGGCTCTTACTAAGATGCAGCAGTTTTCTAGCTTGGCAGAAAGTTCTGGAGGAAATCACTGAAGAAATTAACACATTGAAAATATGGTTTGACCGACACAAACTGTCATTAAACTTAAGACAGGGATGAAGTGGAGGTGTAAGAGTCACTAGGTGTTCACAGGAATGTATGTTCATTGTTAGTTGGTTTCATATTTTCTGTTGTGTTTTTAATCAGGTTCTTTTTGTCTCTTTCTCTAAAATTGTATTACTATTACTATTATTGTTGTTGTTGCTATTATTATTAATATATAAACAAAAAAAAATAAAAAATATTACAATTTGTAATACATTTGACTCTTATGACAACAAATGCTGAGCCATTATTATACAGAAAACAAATGCACACAGCTGCAGCAGTTGCAGCTGACAGCTGCAACAGCTTAATGCTAACTTTAACATTGAAAATGCCGTAGACATGCTAACGCGTTAGCATCGATCCTGTTTTTAAGTTAGAAAATACATCTATCAACTGTTTCAGAAGACCATAACAGGTCGGTTTACCATAAAAAAAAGGTAACTATTACTCACAGACATATGCTCTTTAGGGTTTTAGCGGGGGAAAATTAAGATAAAGCGAAATAAAACAATAAGTCAATGAAGCAATAGATCGAAGCACTGCTTCGATTGGTTCAAGGTTCAAAGCAAAGCTGCAATGCAGAAAAGTTGATTACAGACCTGCTGCAGGGTCTGTAATAAATGCAGAGAAATGATCATTTTTCTGACAAACACCCCCAAAAACAACGGCCACTCTGAAGGACTGATAAGGGAATCGTTAAGCAAAAAGGTTATTGATGTCGGTGGATCGAATCATTTCTTAATAATACCCGAAAGGAACCGGTTCTCGATACCCATCCCTAAGCATGACAGAACCGTGGTTCTTTCTTTGGAGGGAATCTTGACAAAAGTTGCACAGTATCACATATTTATGAACAACAATGTCCTCCAGGTTCCTGCAGCCTGAAGAGAACACAAATGTTGAAATATCGCCCCCTGGCTACACAAATGCTGGACACCAGAAACTTTTTCATGAACCACAACCACTATTTGCAGAAACTGGATCAAATATCTGGTTTCCAGAAGACATCTGTCACCTTGAGAGCCCTTTATTTGTACAACTCTATTTCAATATAGCAGTTGGGGGGAGACAACATAAGGGGCTCTTCAGAATAGTGAATCGAGTCTTCTCATAAATACCCTCTGACATCTGGGTGGATAAAAGTAACGATCTCACAGGGAGTGCGGCCGAAAGCAGCAATTCATCCCGAATCAACCTTTTTGTGAACCGCTGGGCTGTGGCCTTCATTTAAACAGACCAGATGTTAACCTAAGCAGCAGGGACCATCGGCTTGCATTTTAACGATCCACTCAATGCTTTAATCGCTGAAAGCGGCTGAGAGGTGGATTAGTTTTTGCAGGGGAAAGAGGAGGACTGTGGGAATATTACATGGTTTATGAGCAACAAAGTGATATTAACACAGCACAAGGGGCCAGGAAGGGATATGTGTGGTGGGGGGAGGCAGGGAAAAAGAGAAAGACAGCCATCTGAAGGTTTTACCAAAGAGCTGTGTGGGGTTTGTGTTGCTGGTGGCTTTTTCGTAGTTGGTAAGACCCTCATAGATGACCTTGCCCACTGCTGCATACAGACACTCCAGTTCCTCATATTTGGATGCCACCGTTGATGTGCCTGCAAGGACGGAAAGACAATGTTTACCTCTCGCAAGAGCTGAAAATTAAATCCCCGCTTTAACTCTCAACATTGGTTTCAACTTCAAAGCTGTTGGGAATCTGTATACAGAAGATCTCCAAATAAGAGATATTATTTCCTCCGAGAGGACTTGGATACGTTGCCTGAAGTCACATTCATTAGCATCCATGACTCACTGGGTTCGGTGGGGAAGATGCTCATGAGGCGAGAAAGGAGGGAGTGAACGGCACGCAGGACTTTGGTGTTGCCGCAGGTCATGCAGGCAGCGATGCCCCTCTGCAGAGGCTTGAAGTGGGCCAGGATGGCCGGGGACTGCAGCACTGTCAGGAGGAAGCAGAGAATCTCCAGCCCAGTGCAGATGTTGGAAATGTTCGCCTGTGCCGGCTGCTCCTGTGAGAAAATGGAAAAGAAGTGTCAAAGAAGGACCAGACAAAAAAGGGAATACACTGAAGGGAAAAAAAAAAAGAGTGACAAAATATGCTGTTTTTACAGATAATCAAGTTTGCTTTAGTGCATCCTAAAGAAGGCTTTCTAGTGAAATGTACAGACCATAAATCCAGATCAGCTGCACTTGTGTGCTCTTTCCCTTGTCGTGCCCCCTAGTTCCCAACCTGGGAATGCAGGGGGGCACACAAAGTTCTGTTTGCTATGAGGTTGCCAAAATTAGAAGGGTACATGATAAAGTCATAACACGCACACACATACACAGGTCAACAAAAAGTAATGAGAAGTTTTTCAACCCCTTTGGATTAACCAAAGACAACAAGAGGAAACTATGACTGTTAATTTTTTTTTTGGGTGGTGGTGGTGGTGGGGGAGGAATTCTTTTGGTGTATGAGGGCTGCAAGCAAATTATTTTCATAATAAATTAATCAATACGGCATTCTCTCAATGAATCAATTACCGTATTTTCTGGAGTATCAGTCGTTTTTTTTCTTTACTATTTTGGTAGGCCCTGCATCTTATACGCCGATGCGACTTACATACTGAAATTTCACAAGTTTGCTATTAATAAGAGTAATGATGACTATTTATATCGAACTTTCCCAAGAATCAATGCACTAAACAAAGTAAACTCCAATAACAAAAGAATAAATGTCAGTAATAATGCACAATGCACAAAAATCCCACATTAAAAGAGCTTATAATACAGGAAAAGATGTGATTTATACCCCCCCCCCCACCAAGAGGTACTTTTTGACCACCGACTTATACTTCAGTGTGACTTATACTAAGGAAAATACGGTATTTGTGAGGCCCGTAAAAAGTCACAAATGGTGAAAATGTCCATCAATGTATTCTAGAGCCCAAGATGATGCCTTCAAACGTTTCATCTTGGCCACAGCTCAAATATATTCAATTTAATGCCAGACAGGAGTAAAGAAACCAGAAAAATATTCATATTTAAGAAACTGAATTTGGATATCTCATTTAACAGTGAAAAAATTTTTAAAAATCGATTAGAATAGTCTTTACTGTCATTGCACTGGGGGGGGGGGGGGGGGGGGGGATTACACGAAATTGGGGCTGCTGCCACAGAGCTACTGTACAGCACACAAAAAAAGACATCTTATACACCACACAAAAAAAATGTTTAAATATGAAATATGTACCGTATACTAACTATATATATGAGTATGAATGTAAACATATGAATAAAGTACAGCTTAATTGATGTAGCTATAGTGCACAGACTTGATTGTTTCTGGTGAATTTTTTTATAGCCCATATCATATACAATAATGGCTGCAGATTTTATCTATCTACATATACATATATATATATATATATATATACACACACACACACAAAATGAAGATTATGTTCTAAGCATAGCTGAGAAACCAGAGAGCAAAAGCAAGAACATCTAAAGGTCAAATTTTCACAGAAATCAATCGTGATCAAGTTTTTATTCCAACATTTCCAGACAACTCAGAAATCAATATTCAGCACACACAGGTTGTTTCATGAACAACATGAACAAGACAATGTGATCACCGCTAAACCAAAGATCAATGGCGAACACGGGGGCTCCGACTTCTGTCTAAATTCAAATCAACATTTACAATTACTGAGGGGCCAAGAGTATAATCTCAAACAGAGGCGCGGCTCTAATCTGGACTAATGAACAAGGTGACCTGCGATAAGGCTCCTGGTAGATACCGAGGGTATTATTGATTTGGAGCCCGAGTTTCCTCAGGGACGCAGACACGGTACGGACACACGTGTGCGCACGTTCTGTCCGAGTCCCCTGCACCACTCTAACCACTCCTCCTGACTCTTAATCACTGGTGTGCTGGAAAAATGTGAATATTAAAAAAAAAAGTAATCCGACTTAGTGGTGCGTTCATTAGTTGGTGTATGACAGCCGTGTACGTGTATCTGCATCAGACCTACAGAGTGCTTTGTTTGTCAGACTAGTCCCTCGGGATCCTGAGGAGTTGGCCGGGTCTTGTGAGCGTGCTGGTGCGCCGCCGGAGAGAAAAGCACAGCGGATGCAGTGATCCTTAAAAGGAAACGGGTACGGCGATAACCTTGTCTGAACAGTGGCGCCGAATCAGACCGTAGAGATGAACAGGGAGGAGGGAAGGACAGAAAAAAGAAAGAGAGAGAGAGAAAAGAGAGGCTGCGATAAGGCGCTGAAAAGAAAAGAGGAGATGAGAGGAGGAAGTGCTGGCAAGCGACCGAGGAGAAGATGAGGAGACACGCAGAGGCACAGTGGAGGTGATACAGAAGGCGAGGCAGAGGAGTTTAAGACGACGAGGGAAGGAGCAGAGTGAGGCGGCACGGGCCGGGCCCGGATAGAGTCCCGTTATCTCGCCACTGTCATTATTTTGTCATTATGGTGGTTGGCGCTTTACTTTGTGTATTACTGATAAGAGACAAAGCACTCAGAACCGTTAGAGCAAACACTAAGCTCGGCTTTAAGCAGGGACGGAAAAACGTCCACAGTCTCCATGAAAAATAAGTGGCGTGAACGCATTAGTTATCTTACACAGGTTGCTGCTTAGTGCTTTACTCACCACTTCAGTAAAAACCATCAACATTTGGAATTTTACTCAAAACTCATTAATGGCATAGAAGGCATTCAGGCATCCACCAAGTCCACATATTCCCCAACTCCAAAATACCCACTTTCACTTTCATTTAACACCACGAATCGTCTTGTAAGAATTTATCTACGTGCTCCTAAAATTTCCTAACTTTTTGAGTTCAGTTTGGTTATATCGTTAACATTATTCTGGATCCCAGATCCAGCACGTCTTCCAGATCAATTCAAAAATTACATAAAATATTTCCTTGGACTTTATCCATCTGTTCACAAAATGTTATTGAATTTCATTATGAATACATTTTTCAATGAACAATTTTTAACTTGTGCTGCCATCTTGAAACCCAGACTTCCGTTTAGGGAGCCTCTCGCTCGCATGTTTGGTGTCATTAGACACAACAGCGGAGCAGCTAACCAATCATGCGCCTCACGGAGCGGCTAACCGATCGGCTGTTATGCGCCTCACGGAGCGGCAAACCGATCGGCTGTTATGACGCCTCATGCAGCGGCTAACCGATCGGCTGTTATGCGCCTCACGGAGCAGCTAACCGATCGGCTGTTATGACGCCTCACAGAGCGGCTGACCAATCGAAGCTGGACGCCGGTTAAACGATGTCTCTGAAAGTCAACGTAAGTCCAGATTCCTTTTGGCTTCAGTGTCCTTCGTGAGTGCAGTGTGACCGGGGCTTTACATTCATTGCCAGGAAAGTTCAACAACCAAAATACCAACATTCTGGTCCCATTAAAATATTTTCACTATTATTTGATTTCTTTGTGCGACTGACACGTTATTCAAGCATTCAAAAGGCTTCACACAATTCCAAACACACGAGAAAGTTTTTTTTTTTTTGACAGTTCTTGTTGTTGAAAGAAACCGCGTCTCCGTAACCGGACAGAGTTGTGACATCATCACACATGCACTTAGGTGCTGCTCTATCGCAACTTGAAAATCATCCATTAAATGTTCCTGAATTGTTAAAACGTCTTCTGGATCCTGGATCCAAAACATGCTCCAGATCAAATTCGAAATTAAATCCTTAGTTTTCTGGGACATTATCCATGTGCTCACCAAATTTCATCATCACCCTCTCACAGCTTTTGGAATTAAATGTTGCTATCTGCCAAGCATTCTTCTGGATCTCAGTTCCAGAGTGTAACCTAGATCTTCTCCAAAATGTAATCACTTCTCTCGCAAAATATTATCCATCTGGGTACCAAATTTCATTGAAATCAGTTCATGACTTTTGGAGTTATTCTATGTAGAGACAAAAAAAAACAAACAAACAAACAAACAAAAAACAACTGCTGGAAAATTAAAACAACAAAATATTAATTACCTCCTTGGTTGATCAGAAAAATCTTTGGTTTTCCTCACATACTCGTATTTTATATATGACTCATCTTTTTCCCAGAAAGTAGGTGGAGCCTACACAGCTGGTGCGATCTTGAGACATACATCAAATATATGGTTCACGTGGACTTCCATACAGTATTTTAAAATGCCTCAAACCTTTAATATCTGTTTACTGTTAAAAGTGCCAGTTTGTCAGGGCTGAAATGGCGGCACCGACACGCCTTCCTGGTTTCATAATGTGTTTGTGTCCATATATGAGGAGTCGTATAATTCCACCGATAAATGTTGCAAATGAGTCCCAACAAGGTCCATTCACATTGACCCTGAATCACACACACACATTGGCAGACCTTGGTGTGATGATGTCATGCAGAAAGATTCATAACTCCTAAATGATTTGTCCTAATCGTGTTTATTTTTGTCTTCCAAAAGCCAACTTTTGATGCATGTTGACCCAACCATCTGAAAGGACACAGAATAAGTGTGCGCTCATAAAAAGCCTCCGCCATCTTACCACAGTCATAAGCAGCTTGTCAAACCACTGCAGCTTGAGCTCAGCGCGAGGCCACATGTCAGGCCGGAGGGCCGTCTTCATCAGGCTAACGCAACGACGGGACAGCAGCTCGCCCGGAGACCCCACCACATTGGTGCTGTCGTTCACCTGCACAGTGGGGGAAGGAGACAAAATTATGTTATCATGACTGATGACGGCGAGTTCACAGATTCAGAGCGGGATGCTGTCTCGCTGCGAGCTGTAACTGTTCCAAAAAGTTATACAAAAACAATGACATTGTGCTGCACAATTACCAAGCTGAACACAAAGAAAGTGATTATGATCTGTGAAGACACACACACACACACACACACACACACACACACACACACACACACACCCTATTTTCCACAGAGACGGTCAGATGAGCAGCGAGAATGGAGTCTTGCTGCAAAAGGAAAGCAGGAAAAAGTCAAAGTGAGTGAAGCCTCAGCAGTTTATTTCAGGCCTGTAACCAAGGTCGACACTGCCATGGAACAAGGGACAGCTGTGTGAGGAGACGCCAAGGACTGTGTGCGTGTGTGAGAGAGAGAGAGAGACAACCAGCAGGTGTGTCCTACCTTCATTACTGAGGGTTTGAGATAACTGTGTCCTACCTGGCAGGCGACACGGATGGCAGAGCTGTACGCAGTGTGTGTGCGAGACAGTGATGCGTGAGGAGGCGGGTTTTACCTGGCAGGCAACCCTGATGAGGAAGTTGACGACAGTGTCTGTGTGCTGTTTTTCCACAGGCTTGGTGAGCATGCTCTCCGTACCGGGTATACCCTGACTACGGCCAAACACCTGCAAGCACAAGCACACGCTTTCATTGAAGAGTCTGAAACCGTTCATCGAGCCACCAACAACGCCTTGGAGTCGACTTAGATGTCATGCCAAAATTGGGGCGGTTCTGCAAATGCTGCATAAAGTCGGTCATTAACAGGCAAAATAACAGCGGCTGCTGTTGCTTTGTTGTCATGAGGTTTAAGAAACCCACAAATAGCTCGGCTTCAGCTGCAGGTGCAGGTGTTTTAACATTTATTGTCCAGCAGGTACTTTAAAAAAAGAAAAAGTAAATCCTGTCATTTGAGTGACAGCTGACAGGACTCACCGAGGTGGCGGCTCCAGTTGCTGTACGGAACCTTTTGACATCCTGTCCGGCGGTTTCCACAGACAGTCCTCGCTTCACACCAACAGACCCCCCGCTGGTCCCCTCCCCGCCCGCTCCCACTTCAGCTTCCGATTCCGGCTGCCAGGTGAAAAAAGAGCAGTGTGAGGAGAGTTTCGGTGCAGGTTTTGGCGCGTCTGTCACCGCCCATAAACACACCTGTTGGTCTTTGATTCGCTGGAGCTCCCACTTGATGACCACCTCAGCCAGGTCCACAGCCAGCTTCCTCTGCTCGATGGTCACACTGGGGGTGAAGCCGAGACGCTGCATTGCGCTGATCATGTGCTGCACCAGGTGGTGGCGCACCGGATAGTACACCTGGGAACGGGATAAGACAAAATTAATGCTCGTCATTTTTAAAGCTACAGTGTGTCGGATGTAGCGTTGGATTATGACGTCACCCGTCACGATTTTGCTTCCCTTCATGTTTTCACGATTCACGCTCCTTTACCTTCTCTTTTGTGAAGCAATATGTCTGATCCTCTGCTTCACAAAAATGCACGGTCTAGCAACCGCGTCTTCTAGCCGTGCTACAAAATGCAAAAGGTGGACTATGTGCGTCTCTTTTGGGCTACTGGCAGTGGAACACTGTGGTGGTCTCCATGAGGGGCCCCGCTCCCATGCAGACATGAAGGGCTCATTCTGAGTTCGATTCCTTGTTGGTAAATAATACGCTCAGGAACAGATGGTTCTGAATGCTATACTAAATTTCTGCTAATAAACACCCCTAAATAATGCACACTGTAGCAAACACAGCAGTTGTTTTATTCTTTATTTTCTTAGAATTTGGCAACAAAGCAGTTCTTAATTAGTTCCTGTAGATGATGGAATAAAAGCATATTGCACACAACTCAGTTTTAGCAACAGAGCTGATATAACTAATAATGTAGACTCGCCAAAACTGAGATTTTAAAAAAGTTTGATTTCAAGAATGGATTACATCTTTTAGGATTTGAGTAACTTGTAGCTTTTGTTAAGTTTTTTTGTTTTTTTTTACTTTTTATTTTATTTCTTACTAGTATATATACAGAACAGAACAGTAGTCAAACAGTATGGGATCAGCTCACAAGGGACAGGAGGAATTACAGTTTCAGATCACATTTTCATTTATATAAGTGAAGAGAAATAAAAAAAATAAAATACATTCAAATGTTAATGTCTTTGTTTATATAACATCCATTTGCACCATTTCCTATTATAATCTTCTTTTTTTTAGTCTCAAACAATAAGTCATTTTTCCATCACACAAATTTCCTGTACTATATTCAACCATTCTTTTTTGTCTAGGTGGGTCTGAGGCAAGCCACTTTCTTGTTATGGCCTTCCTGGCAGCCGTAAGAAGAATTTTTACCAGATAATTATCCTCTTTCAGTACTACTTTACCTATATTTCCCAAATACAGGGTGGAGCAGTCCTTGGTAATCCTACATCCAAGCACATCATTTATCACAGTGTTCACGTCATCCCAAAATGGTTCTATTTTGGGGCAACACCAGAAGACGTGTGTGGTTTGCATTTATTTGACCACACTGCCTCCAGCATGCTTGCTGTTTTAACAATTGTTTGCTTTTTAAATTTGGTGTAATAAAGAATGTGTTAAATTTTTCCAATTAAATTCTCTCCATGTAAGTGAATTTGTGGATGTCTTTTGAGTTGCACACATGTGACACCATTCCTCTTCAGTAATTGTGATATTCAACTCTTTTTCCCACTTGTGCTTTATGTATAATGTTGTTTTATTCTGACATTCCATTATGCTGTGGTATATTACTGATATAGCCCTAGATAGTAGCTTTTGTTAAGTTTTATGACTGTAAATAGGAATGTAAATAAAATGTCTCTAGGTTATGGACTGTTAAGCAAAATACATTTGAGGGTTTTCTTTTTTGCATCAACTAAATGATAACTAGTCGGTGGAACATTAACATTTAGAGCTGAACACAAGGTGATTTTTAAGAGTGGGGAATTAAAATCACTCATAAAACACACACCACCACTGGACAGGTACAAATTAAATTATGCTGGACTACAACTTCAAACAGAAGTTTAAAAGATGACAACATATTTACTGTTTTTGATTTACTGAGATAAATTGGAGAAGATGGACTTAATATTTTGTCACTCTCTTTTCTAAAGCGTAGGAATCTATTAAGTCTGCAACTAACAATGATTCCCAAAATTAATTAAGCGACTGACTATGTTCTTAGTTAATTGATTAGGTGTTTGGTCCATGAAATATTGATCAATGTTTTCCAGAGCCCAAAATGATGCCTTCAAATGTGTTTTTTACACAGCTCAGTTTACTGGCAGGAGTCAAGAAACTTATAAAATACACCACAAAGTATTCAGATTAAATAAACTGAAATTAAGTTTGTTTTTGTTTTTTATCAAATGCGTAATTCAACAGTAACAAAATTACAACCAGTGCAAAAAAAGTGTTGTTTTAATTATATGCTAAAATATAATCAGATTTTGCAGTCATTAGAATTCCGTTGTCGCAGGACTGCCCACATGCCTCAAAACGATTAAGGCCCAATAAAAAACAAACAAAAAAACATTAGTTTATCATCCCCGCCCACATGCCAAAATTGGCCAGCATCAATTTTTTTATTTTATTTTGGTGAATGTCATTCACGGCGGTAAAGCTGGTGCAAGAACCGGCACGTCCACTAGGTGGCGAGTCTGCTTCGGTCGAAGACGGCCGAAGTTTACTGAGCCGAGCCCGGAACTTGCGGCTTGTTGTCACTGACAACCACAGTCAGTTGCTCCGTCTCACTCAAACACAGTCTGCCTGTTTTTCACACTATTAGCGTGCAGCACACTGACTGTATTCAACATGGAAACAAGATTCATTTTAAAAACAGCTGATATTTTCAGTTCCTCACTTGGTATGCAGGTGCTGTATGTCATTTTTCACGATTGAAATGACGCATGTGCCCGTTTCTAAGAAAGAAAAAAAAACTGTCCCCTCTCATCCATTTTTTCCTGATGTCAAGGATAATAAACATGTTTTTTTTGAATGGGGTCTTAATTATCAAAAGAGTTGTCAATTAATCTACCATTCTACTAATAATCCATTAATCGTTGCAGCTCTACAATACTTATATCCTCATGTCTCCTATTCTGGAGCCGGTCTGAGAATCACCTCTGCAGATTCTGGGGTTTTAAAACGCACCAAGTTAAACGGGGTGAGCAATCACTTCAAGACACCGAGTCAGACGAGGCAAACTTTGAAGTTGTATTCTGTCAAGGAGATGATGACACACACTCAGCCCCGAGCATTCGCACTCTCAAGCGTCACACTGGAGAGTCACTCGGCCTCATCACAAGCTGAACAGAGACACACGCACACACACATGCATGCGCACACACACACAAAAAGGAGCAAAGAGATGAGATGTCTATCTGAGAGCTGTTGCCAATGTCAAAGAATATTAAAGCTTCTCACTTTGAGGCTAATTATAGTCCATAGAGCAGGACTTCACAGCCTCTTAATGACGGAGCGGCTAAGCCCTGTCCATCACGTGTGCACACAGACACATGCACAAAAAAATTTCCCTAACGCACACGCACAAGTCTCTCATCTGCCTATCATTATCTCCTCCCCAGTGTAATTATGCTGATGTGATTACATTAGATTAGTCATCTGGCCCAGTGAGAGCAGCCTGTCAGTGAAATGGAGAGAGGAGCTGAGGAACATGTCAGTCTTCCACTGAGAGACTGTCACTCTGACTGGCAAGGCAGCAAACATCACCGTGAGGAGCGGAGAGGACGAAAAAGTCTTTGAAGTCAAAGAGGAATGCTCGAGATGAAGATCGAATATCCTTAACTGCCATCGACTCGTGTGCAGCCGAGGCTGAGGATGTGTCTGTGTGAGCGTTAGCGCAATTATTATCGTGAATGATGAGACTGAGTGATATTTATTCATGTTAGGAGGCAGCAGGCAACACTGTTAAAGCGGCTACTGTCAACATAATATGCAAATTTTGCGGCTAATCTTACCAAATTTTATAAAATGGCCCAAATAGGCAAAACCTGTTTTTGGGCCACAATCACAACCACAGATGCTGAAGAGACATGATACGGTTGCCGTAGCAACACAGGTAACAATATGCAGCTGCCCAGCGCACGATTGGCTGTTGCGATCTGTTACCGTGTCAACGACATAACCGGTTGCAGTTAACGGTAAATAAATAAATAAATAAATGCTGACATTCAATAATCAGGAATTATTCATTAGTGGGTTTTTGCTTCTAAATTAAGATCAATACAAAAAAAAATTAAGAATAAAGGGGAATTTCTGACACCAGTTTATCCTCAGCAAACTACGTTTAATCCATACTGACACCAAACTCAGTCACTCGCTCATCTTCAACCGCTTACACCAATTAATGGTCATGTGAGGTGGGGGTGGGCTGTGAAGCCTATCCTAGCAGTCATCCAACCCATGTGGGAGGAAGCTGGAGCACGCGGAGGGAACCCACGTAAACACCGGAAGAACGGAAGAACAGAAAGGCCACAGATGGGAATCAATCCCACAACCTTATTGCTGGGAGGCAACAGTGCTAACCACTAAGTCACAGTGTTGCTCTGGCACCAAACCGCTGGAGTTAAATAGTTATCAGCTTTAATTTGACCTTTCAATGTCATGCAAGATCAAAGGTCACATGCAGGAGCAAAAGATCTGTCGTCTGCACCACACACTTGGACTCATCTCCTCACCCTAAAGTGCTGCACAATAAGATGCAGTATGTGCACCAGCTGCGGCACAGTGTGCCCCTCCTCCACGATGATTTTGCGAGTCCAGTGGGTCAACATCTGGTGGCCATCCTCCATGCGGGCGGGAACAGCTGGGGTCAGGATCGCCATGGCTTGACGCACAATGGCCCGAGCCTCCATGGTGTGAGCCTTCAGCAGGCTGTGGAAAACCTGCAAAATGAACCCAAAGACCATGGATCAATGGGAGCATGCCGTCATTTCACTTTAAGATGTGCAAGATCTGCTTGCCTCCTCACCTGCAGGACAATCTTCTTGTGAATAGCGAACTTTGCAATGATGTGGGCCAGGAGTAAGTGGCCGCTGTATTTACAGGCCGGATCCACGCAGGCTTTGGGCAGCAGACATGGCCAGGCAAAAGTCATGAGGCGCCGCAGCTTGCTGTTACGTGATTTGTTGTTGTCATGGATGTGGTGGGGTGCATGTTCTACCAGCAGGGTGGAGAACTGCAGCAGGCAGATTCGCAGCGAGTCCAACAGGTCAGCCTGCTTCTCTGGGTCCAGAACCTTAGTGAGGAAATGGCACAGATGTGAAGGTGAAGTATCGAGAAATAATAATAATCGAGAAATACGCATCTACGTATGTGGATTTAGCCAAACTGATAAAGACAATTAAAATAACACTTTTTTTCATAATCCATGCCATGCTTTCTTTTTAAACAACAAAACACCCCACGAACTACAATCT
This sequence comes from Thalassophryne amazonica, assembly GCF_902500255.1. Classification (NCBI taxonomy): domain Eukaryota; kingdom Metazoa; phylum Chordata; class Actinopteri; order Batrachoidiformes; family Batrachoididae; genus Thalassophryne; species Thalassophryne amazonica. The sequence continues at coordinate 59,380,927 of NC_047120.1, read as the reverse complement.
CAAGACACTCAACTTCTCCTTCTCCAACATATTCATATTATCCAGAGAGAATGATCCCGAGTGACCAAACGTATTTGCAAAACATTTTCTTTCCACATCAACATATAAAGAATATTAGAAAACCTTGAATATAAATCAAACTTTTCTCTGTATGTGGATGTCACTTTTTAACATAGCACTTCCCTGGGGGCATGTTTAACAACAGACAGGAACCCAGAAGCACATGTACACACTGCAGCCTGTGCTGTTATTCTAAAAAATATGCAAGATGGACAAAAAATGTGTCAGACAACATGGCTGATGTTATTTGATGCTGTTTGGACAAAAGGAATTGTCAAATGGACACGGATAGCGATGTGATTCATAAATTTTTCCAGGAAGCCCTCAGCCTGTGGTCTGTACAAAAAAGACTTTAAAATTCCAAAAATGAGCAAGATGGACAAATAAACATGCGCTGGACAACATACTGGATGCTATCTGACACAGATGCATGCTGATTTCTGACCCAGTAACAATAAAATAAACGATGTACCAAGTTAATAAAAATACTTTACCAACAAACATTCAAAATATGTTTGAAAAAAGAGTAAGTAGTTATAAATTGAAAGGAATAGAAGTCTTTAAAAAACCAAGATTTAGAACCAAAGTAAAAGAAAGGAGTATTGCAGTAAATGGTGTCAAATTATGGAACAATCTTAATAAAGAAATTAAAGAATTAAGGTCGCTTAAATTATTTAAAAAACATATTAAATTAGATGTATTAAGTAAGTATGAAACTATGAAGTAAGTCAGTGGGCTGCAAGAAAGTAAAAAAAAAAAAAAAGTAAACTGTTAATAATGTTTGGAGTGTCTTAAGTTTAAATGTAACCTGTCAGTGATGTAATCTATTAATTAATGGTCATAATTATGAAATGGGTCAGTGGTATGTGACAAGTTAAAGAAATGCAATCTGTTAAATAATGTTGACTATGATGCTGTATATTGAAAGATTGTATTGTTAAAAGGGGCAGAAATCATAAGACTTGTTCTTCTTTCTGCTCCTTTTCATTCTGGTATTGTGGTGCTTTTGTTTTTTGCTTTTCTGTTTTTCTTTTAAATGAATGAAATAAATATTAAAGAAAAAAAAAGAAAAAAAAAGAAAAGCATAAGTACATTTGTTGTTTTTTTAAATTAGCTCTTTTAATTTAGGATTTTTTGCATTGCTATAGTGTACTTTTATTACTGGAGTTTATTTTGTTTGGTGTATTGATTCCTTGGAAAGCCACATATAAATAATATACAATAGTTCATAATATTATTATTACTAATAACACATAGATTTCTTTGGTATATAAGTCGCACCAGAGTATAAGTCCGAGGGCCGCCCAAACTAGTAATAAATAAATAAATAAACTGCATTTTATTTTCTAGAAAATTCAGTATATTTTTCTGCAATAAAGCTGTTTAAACCTGTTCTTTAAGGGTATGGCAGGGTGCTGTCATTTCTGTCTGGAGTAGGCAGTTCTCCCAAACTGAGTAACTGTGCAAGAAGAAGACAAATGAGGGAAGCCACCAAGACACCCATAACAATTCTGAAGTAGTTATCGGCTTCTGTGGTGTAATAAGAGAAAATTTTGTCTTTTGCATTAGTTATATAGCATCATGGTGGAGATTTTTTTAAGACATGAAATTTAACCTATAATTTGACAGAAGGCACATGGAATACTAGAATCTAAACTTAATCTATGTATTAGTAGTGTAACTCCTGAGCCACAGAGACACTTGCTCTGCTATAGAAGTAACAACTCCTATACAGAGGATATGGTGGTCTAGTGGTTAAGCATTGGTCTTCAGACCAGAGGATCCTCGGTTCAAACCCCAGCCAGACTGGAAAATCACTAAAGGCCCTTGTGCAAGTTCCTTAATCCCCAAGTAGTGAGTGGCTTAAATGGCAGTACCCTTACACTGGTGTGTGTGTGTGTGTGTGTGTGTGTGTGTGTGTGTGTGTGTGTGTGTGTGTGTGTGTGTGTGTGTGTGTGTGTGTGTGTGTGTGTGTGTGTGTGTGTGTGTGTGTGTGTGTGTGAGAATGTGAGGTATCATTGTAAAGCACTTTGAGCTTCTCATGCAGATGGAAAAGCGCTATATAAATGCAGTCCATTTACAGGTAATTCAATGTTGGAATATAGCACATTAGTCTGGAGTATCTGGGTTTGTGATGGTCCTGGATTAGGACTAATATCCAGGCTTTGCTGGACTCTGCAATCAAAAGTCTATCTGTGAGCTTTGAACGCGATGAACTTGTAGAGACTTTAACTGTTCTTGCAAGATGCTCTAGGTCCTCTGCCTCTGAGACTGAGGGATGCTTGAGAAGAACTTATGGACTCATGAGGTTGCTGAACAAAGATGTTTGGTGACAACATTAACTCCTAGATACCATTAAGGTTCTAGACTTTAAGGTGCTTAAAGTATGGTTTTGAGGGTCGGACGGCAATCAGCTACCTAAGGCAATGACTGGGTGTCTTTGGTACTAGGTTTCTTTGAAGGATCCTTGGCTACCGCTGGAAGGGCTGTGTGTCCAATAAACGGTTACTTAGTGAGACAGAGATGAAGAGAATCACATTGCACTGTGAAGAAGCAACAGCTATGACATTTTGGCCATGTGGTGAGTCTCTCTGGACATGATCCAGCACACACGTGCCTCAGTGTCGAGGATTCCCTGGGTGGCTGGTGAAGACCAAGGCGACACCAATGTCTCATCTGGCTTCAGAAAATAGATGATTACTTTTGAGAGGTGGGGATGGACCAGCTCTCTGCCAGCGAAGTGAAGTGGTGATACTGCAGGATGTGTCTAGACCTGAGCTGAATAGCACATTTGAGTTATTAATAAATAGTGTTCATCGCTGGTAAGTCGTTGCATTAATGTTAAATTCTTCACATATTATTTAATGCAAATTATGACAACAAACAGAGACGTCGATTCCATTAATTTAAGTTACAGTTTCGTTGAATTCTCAAAAAAAAAAAAAAAAAAAAAAAAAAAAAAAAAAAAAAAAGGAAATTTGTCTGCCACGTCTCAATGCGCCAACAGCATGCTCCAAATTATTTATACTCATTGAAAACCAAACAGCTCCCCGCTGAAAACACACCCACCACCATCTGAATTCTCTGGCGAGCAGACAGAGAAAGAGGAGGTGAGCACGGAAATGAGTTTACGTCAAACCGCACAGCAGCCATTAGCAGCCATTAGTCCTGGTGTCAGTCAGTGACGAGATCTGCCACAACGCAAACAAACACGGCGACCTTTAGTATGGTCACAGTGTGACATTTACACCAGGAAATATGGTGTGGCGTGATGAATAAAACGTGAGGAAAAACAAAGATGGATGGATGAGATAAATGGAGGCGCAGAAAGATGCAGTGACAGCCTTAACGAAGAGTGAGAATATGGAAACCGAACTGATAAGACATCATGAAAGGAAATGCAGCAGGTAATGAAATCAGAGAAGACTGATGGAAAGACTGAGCTGTTAAGTAATGAACAAATGAATACAGCAGAGAAATGGAAAGAGTATTGAGTGCGCTGTGTGCAGACCTTGGTAATGAAGACGCTGGTGATGCTGTCAGGGTTGTCTCCTTCAGGATTAGGTGGTCCAAGAAGCTGCTCGCCTTCCCCTTTTTCAAAACTGTACAGGAAGGCAGGATTCAAGATGTGCTGCAGCACCTGAGGAAAAAAAGATATTATTCAATATAATACATGGTAAGACCAAACCTCCATGCAATGGCGTTATTCATGTTCAACAGCAAACAACAGTTGACCTTAAGTGTGACCTTCAAAGCTACTCATGGCCAGATGCAGTGGTACATTTTGACAGCCCAAATGATTTTATACGTATTTTCTATTGCACAAATGGAACCATGACTATAATTACTATGACTATAATCACACCTTGGGTGACCTTGAGTTCGACCTTCAAGATCACTCAAAGTCACATATGGTAGAGCATTCTGAAAGTCCATGTCAGACTTCCTATTCATATTTAATTTTAACTATGGCTTCATCTTGCACCATTAAGGCCCTGAAGTGATCAAACTTTGAGTGACCTTGAGTTTGACTTTCAAGATCCCTGAAGGTAAATTTTATAGAAAATTCTGAACATCCACATAGGACTTCCTATTCATGTCTAATTGCAACTATGGACCTATCTAGCAGCATTAAGGCCCAAAGGTAATCAAACTGAAGAACCTTGATTTGGTGCATACACACAAACAGCAGACTCCAGTGGGGGATTCCATTGTTCTGCTGGGGGACTTCAATGCACATGTGGGCAATGACAGAGACACCTGGAGAGGCCTGATTAGGAGGAACAGCCTCTCTGATCTAAACCCGAGCAGCTGTTTGTTATTGGACTTCTGTGCTAGTCATGGCCCGTCCATGACAAACACCATGTTCAAATGCGAGGATGCTCATAAGTCCACATGGTATCAAAGTGCCCTATGCTGAAGGTCGATTATTGAATTTGTGATCGCATCATATGTTCTGAGGCCGCATGTTCTGGACACTCAGGTGAAGAGTGGGGCAGAGCTGTCAACTGATCACCATCTGGTGGTGAGGTGGATCAGAAGGTGGCGGAGGACTTTGGACAGACCTGGTAAGCCCAAACAGATAGTGCAGGTGAACTGGGAACGTCTGGAGGAGCCCACTGTCAGAGATCTTCAACTCACACCTCTGGCGGAGCTTTTCTGGTATCCCTGTGGAGAATGAGGGCACTGAACCAGAATGGGCAATGTTCAAAGCTTCCATCGCTGAAACTCATGGAGGATCACCATCAATTTCCTCGGTGGAAGTCAATGAGGTAGTCAAACAACTCTGCAGTGGCAAAGCACCGGGGGTTGATGAGATCAGTCAGGAAATGCTGAAGGTTCTGGGTGTGGAGGGACTGTCTTGGATGAGACGTCTCGTCAAGATTGCGCTGAGGTCTGGGACAGTGCCTAAGCAGTGGCAAACTGGGGTGGTGGTCCCCATATTTATAAAGGGCGACCAGAGAGTGTGTGCCAACTACAGGGGCATCACACTACTCAGCCTCCCTGGTAAAGTCTACTCCAGGGTGCTGGGAAGGAGAGTTCGGCTGATAGTCGAACCTCAGATTGAAGAGGAACAATGCAGGTTCCGTCCTGGTACAACTGACCTGCTCTTCACTCTCACATGGATCCTGGAGGGGGACTGGGAGTATGCCCACCCAGTCTACATGTGTTTTGTGGACTCGGAGAAGGCATATGATTGGGTACCTTGTGAGATGCTGTGGGAGGTGTTGCGGGAGTGTGGAGTGAGGGGGTCACTTCTCAGGGAAACTAAGAGTTAAATCGTCCGTACTCACAAAGCGAGAGCCATGTTCAGGTCCTCGGCAGTAACTCAGACTCGTTTCCAGTGGAGGTTGGCCTCCGCCAGGACTGCACCTTCTCACCAATCCTGTTTGTGATATTCATGGACAGGATATCGAGGTGTAGTGGGGGGGGGGGGGGGGGTGGTCTTCAGTTTAGTGGGCTCAGGGTCTCCTCACTGATTTCTGCAGATGATGTGGTCCTGTTGGCACCAGCTGGTCAGTTCACAGCTAAGTGTGAAGTGGCTGGGATGAGGATCAGCACCTCTAAATCTGAGGCCATGTTTCTCAGCAGGAAACCGATGGACTGCCTACTCCAGGTAGGGAATGAGGTCGTCTACCGTACTGTTGTGATGAAAAGGCAAAGCTGTTGATCTACTGATCAATCTTAGTTCCTTCTCTCACCTATGGTCATGACTGAAGAAGTAGATCGCAGGTACAAGCGCCCAAAATGGATTTCTTTAGGACGGTGGCTGGGTTCTCCCTTACAGATCAAGTGAGAACCTCTGTAATCCGTGGGGAGCTCGGAGTAGAGCTGCTGCTCCTTTGCTTTGAAAGGAGCCAGCTGAGGTGGTTTGTGCATCTGGTAAGGATGCCTCCTGGTCACCTCCCTAGGGAGGAGAGTGAGTGGAGACCGTAGGGAAGACCCAGGACTAAGTGGAGAGATTATATCTCCACACTGGCCTGGGAACATCTCGGGATCTCCCAGTCAGAGGTGGTTAATGTGGCTTGAGAAAGGGAAGTTTAGCGTCCCCTACTGGAGCTGTTGCCCCCTCGACCTGATTCCGGATACGTGGATGAAGATGAGTGAGTGAGTGTTGATTGGAGTGAGATATGCTCTTTAATCTCAAAAATTAATAGGGATTATTTTTGGGTGGAAAACAATTCATGTGTGAAATCTGGCTGAAATCCATCCATTTGTTTCTTCAGATCTTTTGTGAACAGACTGACACACACGCACATACAGGGTTTTAATAACTATAATACAAAAGAGAGTCATTTTTCTGCAATCATACTAAATAACCAAAGTTACATTAGGTAGCAAAAACAAACAACAAACAAAAGCAAGCAACTGATGGGGTAAAGCGATAAACTGATTATTATCAACACCATGAAAGCACTGATTATTCCAGATTGTTTCCACTGAAGACAAAGGCTTGATTAACTGGTAAAATGTAGAATACCCAAACCACAATACAGTTAACGACTGCATTTATTAGAGAAGCTGCTATCTCTTAATGAACCCACCCCACCATTCTATCCATCATCGGGGAGGACGGAGCATCGCTCAGTGCAGAACAAGCTGTGGCAGCATATGCTCCAGATCCTCCGATAGCACATCACTCACACGCGTTCTGCACAACACTCACCGCTTGCGTGCACGTGCAGAAATAAAGAGACAAAGAGTCTTTACTCTCATCTGTGCAAATTACACTGTGGCTACTGTGAAAGCAATAGTTGCCACGGTTTCATTCTGCAGGTGTCTTAATTATCTTAAAGCCTATTTTTATGCCGTTAATCAAATAAGAAATGCATTTATGTGCTGCTGCGTTCCTCTCCAGCCACATCAGCAGAGACAGTACAGAACACATATTATGCTCACATACACTCCAGGGACGTGAAACGTGTGATTTTTATCAGAGACGTTACAAGAAGTCCTGAATGATGGTCACTGACAGCAGAGCAGAGTAAGTGTGATTTACATGAACAATTTAAACAGTTTTCTCCATGAATTTACTCCACTCTGCATTAGGTGAACTGATGCAGTTGCATGCTGCAGCTTTGCAAATCTCAAACTTGCACTTTGTTGGGAAGAAAAGTAATACAATGACAGGTTTTAACGGTTTAGTGATCATGAAACTAATCGTTATGTGCAGCCCGTGTTGAAAGCACTCTGTTCTTAATCTTCTGTTGGTGTTTCTTTAATCAGTGACACCACTGGAGGCATGCAGGTCTTGCGATCACACTGGTCTCCGTGTAACCATGTTTGTAATAAAGCGCTTGACAAAACTCCACTGTACCTGCGTAAATGGTAAATCTCCACCAGATGGAGATATTGCTCCATTTCATGAACTTCGAGTATAAGGCTGCAGTGAGACTCCAGTGAGGACCAATCTGTTGCTTATATTAGTAGATGTGCAGGTAGGTCCATAAGTATTTTGACAGTGATGCCATTTTTGCAATTTTACCTCTACACACAAAGACAATGGGGCAGAAATTAAACAACCACGACATGCTTGTAGTGTTGAAGTGCCTTAACAAAATATATCACATGAATCAGTTTTCAGATGGCAGCCATTTTTTATACACATCCCATCCATTTTCATTGAACAAATAAAACATAAAGGATTATTGCAAAAGACTGAGACCACCAAGACTAGAAGGTCTCTGGTCAGCCCGCAGGCACCCCCAGACCACAGATGGGAGTCCACCGACCACCCAACACATGGAATATTGGGTGTAGGTATGTTCTTGTTTCGTTAGTGTGATAATTTTAACCACGACTCAGCAGAATACAGGCATGCGGGGCAAGAGCGCTGGCAGGCGACCAACAACCTCTCAATGCAAGCACAGTCCCAATCACACATTCAGTTAGCATGAGCTCACACCTCAACTATTTACATTCCTGAAGTGCACATGTAATAATTCATCCACAGTTGGTGACAAGTCAATCCAAGGCCCTTCAAGCTTCATCAGCGCAGTCCACCACCCACTCAGAAACACCCCAAGGAAGTCAAACTCTCAACAGTATTACTACTTCTACTTAAAAAGTGGGGGGGAAAAAAAAATCATTTTCACCTCTTCCCCCTTGAGCTTCATATTTCTCTGGAAATATAAGTCTACTGTATTTCGCACAAGCACAAACAAAATACATGTTTGTGCTTTAATGCTACAGTGTGAGGGATTCAGGGGTGCTAATTAGCAGAAATGGAAAATATATGATTCATAAAGTGCTCATAACCATTCATTAATGTATAAATCATATATTTTCTGGAGCATGTTACGCAGATGATACCCAGCTTTATCTATCCATGAAGCCAGCGGACACACACCAATTAGCTAAACTGCAGGATTGTCTTACAGACATAAAGACATGGATGACCTCTAATTTCCTGCTTTTAAACTCAGATAAAACTGAAGTTATTGTACTTGGCCCCACAAATCTTAGAAACATGGTGTCTAACCAGATCCTTACTCTGGATGGCATTACCCTGACCTCTAGTAATACTGTGAGAAATCTTGGAGTCATTTTTGATCAGGATATGTCATTCAAAGCGCATATTAAACAAATATGTAGGACTGCTTTTTTGCATTTACGCAATATCTCTAAAATTAGAAAGGTCTTGTCTCAGAGTGATGCTGAAAAACTAATTCATGCATTTATTTCCTCTAGGCTGGACTATTGTAATTCATTATTATCAGGTTGTCCTAAAAGTTCCCTGAAAAGCCTTCAGTTAATTCAAAATGCTGCAGCTAGAGTACTAACGGGGACTAGAAAGAGAGAGCATATCTCACCCATATTGGCCTCTCTTCATTGGCTTCCTGTTAATTCTAGAATAGAATTTAAAATTCTTCTTCTTACTTATAAGGTTTTGAATAATCAGGTCCCATCTCATCTTAGGGACCTCATAGTACCATATCACCCCAACAGAGCGCTTCGCTCTCAAACTGCAGGCTTACTTGTAGTTCCTAGGGTTTGTAAGAGTAGAATGGGAGGCAGAGCCTTCAGCTTTCAGGCTCCTCTCCTGTGGAACCAGCTTCCAATTCGGATCAGGGAGACAGACACCCTCTCTACTTTTAAGATTAGGCTTAAAAGTTTCCTTTTTGCTAAAGCTTATAGTTAGGGCTGGATCAGGTGACCCTGAACCATCCCTTAGTTATGCTGCTATAGACTTAGACTGCTGGGGGTTCCCATGATGCACTGAGTGTTTCTTTCTCTTTTTGCTCTGTATGCACCACTCTGCATTTAATCATTAGTGATTGATCTCTGCTCCCCTCCACAGCATGTCTTTTTCCTGGTTCTCTCCCTCAGCCCCAACCAGTCCCAGCAGAAGACTGCCCCTCCCTGAGCCTGGTTCTGCTGGAGGTTTCTTCCTGTTAAAAGGGAGTTTTTCCTTCCCACTGTCACCAAGTGCTTGCTCACAGGGGGTCGTTTTGACCGTTGGGGTTTTTCTGTAATTATTGTATGGCTTTTGCCTTACAATATAAAGCGCCTTGGGGCAACTGTTTGTTGTGATTTGGCGCTATATAAATAAAATTGATTTTATTTGATTTGATAAGCTGCGGGGGGGGATTACTTTGGGAGATGCTGTGACTTCTGCTCCAGTGTGACTTATTTACAGAAAAATCATGCATTTGTTATTAAACTCCAATAATAAAATAATCAATGCCAATAATAGACATGCACTACATCTATGCACAAAAACCCCAAATGAAAGAGATACAATACAGAAAAATGGTGCCATTTATATATGTTCTTCCTGTTCAAGAGGCTTTGTTTTTTGACAGGTATGATTTATACTGCAGTGTGACACACGCTCTGGAAAATATGATACCTACAAGAATGAATCAACATGGTTTCATAGGCTATAAATGATCCATTCATATCTACGTCAGGGTTCTCGCCAGAGCAGTTGGTTTGGGCCCCCATGCTGTGATTTATTTATTTTTTCTGCTTTAAAGGACATGTCGCACATTACGGGCAGCACGGTGGAATAGTGGTTAGATCTGCTGCCTTACAGCGAGAAGGTCATGGGATCGATTCCTACCTGTGGCCTTTCTGTGTGGAGTTTGCATGTTCTCTGTGTTTGTGTGGGTTCCCTCCGGGTGCTCTGGCTTCCTCCCACATTCCAAAGACATGCAGGTTCGGTGGATTTGACACTTTAAATTGTCGGTAGGTGTGCGTGCGGGTGTGAATGTGTTTGTCTACATGTGGCCCTGCGATAGACTGGTGCCCCATCCAGGGTGTACCCCGCCTCATGCTCTATGACTGCTGGGATAGGCTCCAGCCCCCCACAACCCTTAATTGGACTAAGCGGTTGAAGATGAGTGTGTGAGTGTGTCGCACGTTATTTAACATCCCAGTTCGCAACACAAAGTGGCCCTCAAAATGCAGGAAATAGTGTTTTAAAGGGTTCTAAATTTCCAAATTTTCTCGGGGGGGATGACTCCGGACCTCACAACAAAACTTGCTCCTGCAATGCTCGTCGCGCAGCTATGCCCCGCTAACTTACCACCTATGCTGTGAAAAAATCCTGGTGAGAACCCTGTATATGGGAGCAAGCCTCCTCATGGATGCCACCATGTTGCACCGCCATGTTGATACAGTAGCCCAAAAGAGACATGCATAAACTGAAGACCATACATATTGTTTATCACAAAAGAAGTCAAGTGAGCATGAATCTCCGTTGTCAAAGACATGAAAATGTGAAGAGAAACAAAATCGTGACTCGCAATGGCACAATGCAACGTGCAACCTCACCAGTAGATGGCACTACACCCTACACACTGTAGCTTTAAAGTGAACACTGGAGATTTCGCAGTCCTCTGAAGAATGGCACCTGCGTAGCTTTGGGAAACACTGAATTTGTGGCACTGCTATAATGATATTTGTATCACAAAAACAGTATTCTAACAGAACATGAAACAAATACACGGTTCTTCGCAGATGGCATAAACTCACTTGTATTTTTTGGTCTGGTAGAAATACATGCCAAGAATGATCAAGTGATGATAAACAACAACAAAAAAATTCACAACTTCATAAAAGAACGGGTGTAACACAACAAAGGAAGGAATCCAGCAGGAGTACGAGGTCAGTCTGCAGAGTGGAGATGATTCACTGCTGCCACCTCACCGTGGTTCCTCCTCTCATTCACTGTGAAATACGCTCAGAGTGAGAACCCGAGCCTCTATCCAATGCACGGGCCTGCGGAAAAAAACGTGCATGCACATGCTTCCCGGTGATATTACGCCTCCGGAAAGATACTAAAGGCAATTATTTAAATGTCAGTGGAAGAACAGCCACACTCATTTTCTTACTCACATTCCCTTCGCCAATAAAAACAAACACATTCACAAAGAAACACCTCTTCTGTCTTTCTGTCACTTGCTCTCTCTGCCTCACAGACACAGTGAGCATCTGCTGCGCACCAGAGGAGGACAATTAAGGAAAAAACAACAATATACGCAAAATTCTGTTAGGCAGAAAGGCCGGGATTGATGCAGGCTCTGCAGGCTAAGCGCTGCTAAAACGTCAAACGCAGCACTTCGCCTCAAAGACGGAGTGAGCGAGCGCAACGCTCTGAGAGGGGGAAGAAAAAAGCACCCAGAGAAAAAGCACTGTGAACACGAGTGCACGCCCTTGGATTTGGGGGTTTGGCTGGCGACACGTGGCTGAGTGGTTTCGGAATGCGTTTGGCAGCGTGCCACAGTGAGCCGTGGCAGGCCGTCTTCCCCACTGACCCGTTTGTGTTTAACAGCAGTGCTGCTGCTCCTCTGTGCCAGTATGTGGGCCCGCTACAGCTGTGCAAAGTGAAAGTGTGTGTGTGCATGCGCTGGAGTGAGCTTAATTAAAAATCAGCCCCGGTGATTGCAACGCACGTGACAGCAGGTCAGGTAGAGAGGACAGAAGCATTCATGTGTGAGCCTCTGAGGGTGTAAAACCAGACAAAATGACCTTCCTGACTCCGTCAAAGAAGTTCTGGTGCAAAACACATCAACCATAAAAGTCACTCAGCTCAGGACCCTAAATGGTTACACCTCCCACAGTGGGGAAGAAAAAAAAAAATCAATGAAGCTGATGTGGTGGGGAGGGGGGGTGTCAAACAGTTTGTCACATGTTATTCAGTTACCACAGTTAGCCTTTGTGAAATTATTATGGTTGAAAATGACTCCATTTACAAGGTGAATACGATTCTTTCTAAAAGGTGACTTGCGTAAATGCACTCGGCTGTTTGGGGTCCTGCAGTGCTGGTGAGTGGTGGGCTGACGGGTCAACGTTTCTCCACAGCAGAGGTCTCAATCTCATTCCAGAAATAGTGTAGGGTCATTTGTCATGAAATAAAAATGTTTTTTTGTTTTTTTTTTTGGTAAAAGCAAAAACTCACCCTATTCTGTTAGAATATGATTTAAACATAAAAAAAAAAAAACAAATAGGGTGCCATTTTTGTTTTGTGTTCTAATGCCCTAAAATCCAATATGGCTTCCATGATACAAAAACGGCATAAATGTGACATTACAGAGGTAGAAAAAAAAAAAAAAAAAAATCACTGGTTTGAGGTCACGGACCAGTAACTTTTGTTTTACCTCTAGTTGATATTTTCTTCTGCAAGACCGATGTCAAGTTAAAAATCTCGTCGGTCCAGTGATTAAAAGTGTTCGACAAGACAGACTTTTTTTTAATACTTGCTCCTTAAATAGCCCCTGTTCACAGATTGCCATGATGTGCCACTGAGTCACACCACTGACTTCATGAATGAAGCTATTTTGAAGCTACTTTTACTTTTGTTCTGTTTCAGGCTACGCTATATAAAAATGTAAGTCCCTTCGGCTGCTCCCTTGTTTGCACTCGGGGTCGCCACAGCAAATCCAAGGTGGATCTGCATGTTGAATTGGCACAGGTTTTACGCCGGATGCCCTTCCTGACGCAACTCCACATTACATGAAGAAATGTGGCAGGGGTGGGATTTGAACCTGGAACCTTCTGCACTGTAACCAAGCGCATTAACCACTTGGCCATCACCCCTGCCTACACAAAAATAAAATAATCATTTTGTAGCCGATGACGCATTTGCCCTCCGCCTGACTGTGAAACCCCCCAAGCCTGATGTGCCTGCTAAATCAGACTCCGCAAAAGGCTGCTGTGACTTTTATGTTTTCACTCCTCTCTCGACATATCTTAAAAGTTTGCGCAGTGTGTCCGCTGAATGACACCAGGTTCTTATTGTAAATAAGAATTTTTTTTCTTAACTTACTTGGTTAAATAAAAAAAAAAAAAAAATCCAAATTTAATTTCAATCATGGATCAAATGTAGAAAAATATAACCAACTGTACAACACAAAGTCAGAAAAAGACCCGCAATTCATGGAGGAAAGTACACCTTACCTTTAGTTTGGAGATGTTGCTTGTAGAAAGAAGACCCCGTTGAGTGAGAAATTAATCCAGAAAAAGCATAATCCAGACAAATTGCATAAAGATGCGACGGAGAACTTTAAATCTGTCACAAACGTCGACGTCAATGCGTGGCACAGATTTATAGAGGTGCAGAAGCATAAATCAGTCTTTAGGATTTTAAGGAACCACTCCGCCACCGACTTAGAAAAAAAGAGCGACTTAACCAGAATGTTATCTTTTTAATAACATCTGCCGCTTATTTAAGGCAGGCGTTTATTTTTTTTAAGAAAGTTTTGACCCGGTCATTAGGCAGGTCTCGATTCCGGATTCCCTGTAGATCGTTTGGCGCCGCCTGACTGTACTCCATTACATACTTTTTCAAGCACAGACAATGAATCTGAACAGACTTTTGAATTTGCTTTGGTTTTTCAAAATTTTTGATCTCTTTCTGGCGTTCAAGAAATTACAGTCTAGTATTAATAGTGTGTTTAATGTGGATTTCAAATCATCCAAGCAAAGGAACAAGATTGTTTTCCTTATTTTAAAACAGAGGCTAATCTTAAAATAAGAATTCTTTCTAGTTTTAAGGCACATTTTGATTATTCAGTGTCAATACATTTTGCTAGTTTTGAGAATTCTAACCAAGTAAATTTTTCTGACCCCACTGGCATTTTTTTTTTTTGCTTAATAAAAGACAATCTGGCTAGATTTCAGATTATTTGTCTTATTTTGAGAGGGACAGTTTTTGCAGTGTGCACCATTATCAGGTGCCCCATTATTTTGATCTTTATTTATTTATTCATGTCATTTTGTAGTAGTTATACGTGTAGTTGTTATATTCACAGAGTTTAAATGAAATAGTTTTAGAATTTTTTTTAAACCAATTAAAATGTGGAAAAGCTCAAGAGTGGCCAAAATGTTTTTATGTCACTGTAAGTGACACGGCTCGTCATTATAAATCACTGTAGACTAATAGACAAGAATGACAAGTTTCAGCTCTGTAGTGAACAAATCTGTAAATTCCGCAGGAACCCAACCCTCATTCCAATATCAAATTTGAAAATCTTGTTTGTAATCAGGGAATTTCAGTTCCCCGTAGCATGCAATCATAAAGTGACCTTTGTGCTTTGACTGCCTTACCTTTGCTTTGAGCTCATCGTTGAAATGAGGGTCATTGAACTCGACGAAGCGAAAGAACAGGGACCTTTTCTGGGTAATTGAGTAGTTGCGGGGGATCTCTTCCTCCATATACTCCTTCAGGAATGTCATGTTGCATAAGAAGCGACCCGTAAAGGCCCGCAGCAGCTGAAACAGCAGCTCAATCTCGGAGTAGTTTCGCCTTGAGAGGAGACAACGTGGCCAGGCCAGTGAGTTCAGTGCACAGGCAGGAAGGCAGATGTCTGCCATCGTCAACAACAACAACAACAACAACGACAACTTTCAAATAATCAGAGATGAGGCGAGTCTGCACATTCCCCGATTCACTTTTAAAAACTGCTTATAAAACAAAGCCGGAGTGAAATTATGCGCTCTGATCCTCCTGGCTGCAGCGGTTGAGGAGTTAAGTACAGAGAGCCAAATATGTTTTTATGTTTATGGTGCTCAGATGGAGACGAGAGGTGAAAAGGTCGTGCAGAAAAGGAATTTGTGAAACTGCACCCATTATAACGTCTGTGTTGTGGTGTTGATGTTCAATTTCGTTTTGCAACACCACAGCCACAGCACTCAGAAGGGTTATTTAAGTCACCGTGTTTTACACACTAATGGTAACAGCTTTAATTTCAGCTAAACACTTTGGCCTCAGGGCTCCACTGCGGTAATTGTACACAGAGGCCAGAAAGGGTCTCGTCACTTTTTCACCCAGAATTTCCTAATCAGGCTTTGGACACAACTGCCAAACTTCAGGTGATAAGAGATCTTTTCCCAACATCCCCAAAACTATTGCAAGGAGAGTGCAGCCATCCATCTGCTGCAGACAGATGAAACATGAACATGCACTTGGCTTTCTTCACCCGCTGGAGTCCTCACAAGCTCCAACCTGCAGCTGTCTGAAATGAAGCACACCGAGAAGTGGAAAATCTTGCAGCGCTTTGAATGGCTGCATGAGGCTGGCTCCAAACACAAGTTAATTCCCACGGTACTCCATGTTAAAATGCCCAACTGTACAGCAAATATAAACATGTTTACAGCCTGGTCCAAAAAATGGTTTTGACCTGAATAGCTAGTTTTCCCCTCCATGTACTGGGGAGAACTTAGTAAGTCCTTACAGGTCCTGAGGCCCATTGGGCGAGTGCACATCTCCGATTTCCATGGTGTGAAGCAGAGGAAAGTCCACGCCCCTGGACAGGACGCCAGTCCATCGTAGGTTATTTCCCAGCTAAGGCCGGTACCCATTTTACAGCTGGAGGGACTGAGATTATGCAGTTTTAGTGGCTTGTCCATACAAGTAGCACAAGCAGGATTGCAACCCAGGTCTACATACTGGCAGGCCAGCTCCTCATCCAGCTATCCTGCTTTGCAAAGCATAAAACATTTCAGCCATATAGTTATGAAAAATGTGGGGTGTGGTCACTTTGGGTAAAAGGTAGTGTGTGCAGTGAGCAGAGTCCAGAGGCCTCTTGAACAGACACCATCAGCAGTGGCTGACAGCTGTTGTGGAGGACTGTGTCTGTCTTTTCAGAGCATTTTATTACAAAAAATATGTGACAATAGGGCTTGTTGTGTAATTAATTGTCCTGATGGACCACATAAGAAGTTTGCGCTCCAGTATTTCTGCTGAGTGTAATTTTCACATTTAATTTGTTATGTTAGTGTTGTTAGCAGTTACTGTTAACTTGGTGATGCAAGCTTCACTGTTACTGGGGCAATAAGATAGTCATAATCTTTTAATACCCATACCCAAGCCAGCAGTCATGAAAACCACCGCTAAGTCCCCCAAAACTTGGCAGCGTGTTCGCACGTCATTCGTCCCACCCAGATCACACCTCTTTACCCATTTCAGGGTTGGCTGAGACACCACCAACATGGCAACACCTTGAACCACACTTATTAAGCTTCACAACGGTTCTTCACAAAACCTGCGGCTGACGTCGCGAAGGGTTTGTCCAGAATATATACAGTCTATCCTCATGCCCAACACGCCATAGCTGACGCTCCCTCACAATGCAGGTGACACTCACTGGAACCTCCCCAAAATAACTGCTCATTTGATACAAACTCATTCCAGTGGTCCCAAAGAATCCTCCAAAAACATCTGGTACCACAGACATGGAGCCAACCCTTAATATTTCCAAAAGTTTATGAAAATCAGACAAACTGGAGTGAAACGAACTCCTTGGCTGATGTAAGAAGTTCACGTACTTGCAGTAGCTGAGCAGGCAGTAAGCTAGGAGCTTTGGCTCCTTCCAGTTGGTGGCAGCCATGTTGTCTTTACGATGTCTCTCCTGGAAGGCCTCGCTGACCCAGACTCGCCTCAGCTGGCTGACCAGGGAATGCTGCCCTGCCAGCCAGCCCTCATCATTCTTCACAATGATACTGATGATCTATGCGGGGGGGAGAACAGTAGAACATACAACGGGCTAAATTCTGTAATTCACACGAGGACAAAGGGCTGACGACACCTGGTTTAGATTCAGACGCAGACATTTTAATCTGCCAGGACGTGAAGAACACATCATCATAAAAAGTCATCACAAAGTATGAACCTTAATAGCCTGAAACTGTAAGTCCAGTCTGGCTGTGGTGGTGGACGGCGAGCCGGGCCGCACGGTGGCTGCAGTCACGGCGGGAACCAGCAGGGTGACGAAGCGGTTCGGGTTTGAAGCCAGCACGTCCCTGAGAGGCTTGGCATCTTTGTGTTTCAGAAAACTCTGCAATACATAGAAATTTTGTATTATGTAATAACACAAGAGTGGAGGAAACTTTAGTATTACTGGTTACCAAAAACAGAAGAAAGAGAAAAGAAATAGAGATTTTTGTACTGGGGTGGGGTGGGGGCAGTCTTTTTCAGACCGGTGTTAACAGGAGCACCGAGCTTTGAATTGCCCAATATATTCCTGATTACTGCCTATTACCAAGCCGGCAAAAAAGCAAAAATGCAGTTTGAATGGAAAATGTGTCTTTGTGGAGACAGAAGGATCTGCTGCTTGTAGCGCCGTATGGCTGACCATGAACATGCGGCTCCACTGGGGGTCGTTCAGTGTGGCCTCCATCATGAACAACTCCACGGTCTGAGACGGGTGGCGTGTCAGGAACTTGATCAAAGGCTCCCTGAATGGACTGCCGGCCTGAAACATGGGGAATGAGCGGGGCGAGGTGGGAGGGGAATGGAAGTAGAACAGAAGGGGGGGGCAGAAAATGGCAACAATTTATTCAAAGTCAATGCAGGCAGATTCTATGATATCCCTGTGAAGAGTGACCACAAACTCCACTGATTAGTGTCCAATTAACAAGCATCAGTCACGAATGAACCTGGATTTATCCCATGTCTGTTAAATTATTATGAGATTAGAGTTTTAATTTTAAAATGTGTTTAATTTCACCTCAATTTTTTGTTAGTTTTTTCTTTAGTTGTTAAATCAAAAACTATTCTTCAAGCTGTAGAATTTTGATGATTTATGACACCAAGCCAGTTTCTTTATCCTTTTTCATCATTACACAAACTAATTAATGCCAGAATCTATTAACAGTAAGTCCCTTCGGCTGCTCCCTTGTTTGCACTCGGGGTCACCACAGCAAATCCAAGGTGGATCTGCATGTTGAATTGGCACAGGTTTAACGCCGGATGCCCTTCCTGATGCAACTCCACATTACATGGAGAAATGTGGCAGGGGTGAGGATTTGAACCCAGAACCTTCTGCACTGAAACCAAGCGCATTAACCACTTGGCCAGCACCCCTGCTCCAAATGTCAGAATCTATTAATATCTACTGTTAATTCTATTGCTTTGTTATTGCAGTACTTGCTATGGTACAGTAATGTACCGTGCAAAAGGCTACCAAGTACTCCATAGTGAATGAATGTTCTCAAAACATTCATTATTTTTGTGAGTGTGTCTCATATTTGGTCAGGTTAAGAAATAACATTTTCCTAGGCTTTTCCAAAGCCTACATATAATAATAAAATAAAATCCTCCCATCTTCCCAAGATGTAAATCTGCTGAACTCCAAAGTTTCTATGCCCAAACAGTTTTAAGCGCTTAACAAATGCACTTTTTTTTAAATGCTCTGCCGTGCACCACCACTTTATCTATAATAACAGACGTCTAATGAACTCCTTGATCTGACATTTTATGTTTATTGTGCCTGATATTATAGTTTTTTTTTGTTTGTTTTTTTTTTACATATTAATCTATTTTTATTAATTTTATACTGTTATTTTATTGCATTGCCTTTGGGTTTTCTTTTCGATTCCTTTCTGAAAGTTGCAGTAGGCATGCTGCGCTACCCTGATTGACACTAAAGCACAATTTATGCTACTTCGCAGCCATGCAGAGTCCACTGCATCACTGCAAACCCCCTCTGAGCCCCTCCCCGTAGCCTGACGCACACCTCCCAAAAATAGTAACTACACGTTGAGACTGAGACCGCACGGGCTGCGACTGGTCTGCTAACTACATCGTTTATAGAATCCCACTTCTCCGGTTTCACAATCAATGACTTTGACGGGACAGTAGGCCAGTCTTCATGAAAAATGTTGCTGCCAATACTTTTCTGGTGATTTGCATTGCAACACCCACCAACCCAAATGGAGAACTTCAAAAGTTGCACGACTGCATCGAAGCAACTGCATGGCCACAAAGTTACAGAGTAGTAGAAGCATAAAAATGCCTTAACTTTGTGTTGTTGCTAATGTAAACTACAGTAGACCTGTCAGCCACCTGCTGAACACATCATCACCACATCCATGTTGTGAATGAGGAGCAGGTGTGTTTGAATTTACACGGAGCTTTGAATTAGCTCATTTGTCAGTTTATTACCAAAGCCTACATCAAGTGGCTTACCTACATGTTAAGCCACACATTTAAAAATAAAAAAATAACAGGACTTTGTGGACTTTGTGTTTCTGACAGGTTTTTCCCATAAATTCTACTATTTATTCAAAGAAGTGTAGTTGATTTTCTACCTCTATCAGCATGGCCCTCTCAGTTTTCATGACCACCTCCAGCAGAGGTTTGACCAGAGTTTGAGGTGCAGCTGGGATCAGGTGAAAAAGGTTAATGATAGCAGAGCAAATCTTCATTTCCTAGCAAAAAAAAAAAAGTAGAGAGAAGACCCAAAAACACTGGCATTAGACATGGACATCATTTGTTATAACAGTCTTAATGGACACCCACTGTGGAAAGACATGAATCTTAGTTATGTCCAAGAACTGAGAACGCAATCTAGGTTCAACATCTCACAGGAAAAGTGGGCAGCACCACACTGGCACAGAATCTTGGATTACAAACGCAAATGGTACAAATATAAGACAGCATGCCTGATTATATTTTCTTACTTTGTATTATTTATATGTTGGAAATACAAAAGACAGTGGAGAAAAGTCAACAGTTCTGAAGATGACCACAGACACACGGACACAGAACTACAGGGCAGGTTCACCAGTAACACTACCACCACATCGGGTCAAGTCACCAGCACATCAGTTTCACTAGATTTCAATCACTGACAGTCACCAACAGAGGGCGCAACACCGGTCCGCATCTCACCTCAACGCCCTCCAGTGCAGGCTGTTCCAGAATGGGAGAGAACGATCAGTCATCAGAGCAGTGTGTGTGTGTGTGTGTGTGTGTGTGTGTGTGTGTGTGTGTGTGTGTGTGTGTGTGTGTGGGAAGGTGAGCGGACAAGACAAAGTGATAACAAAATTAATTGACAGACAGAAGCAAACTCTCAAACATGACCTCAGAACCGTCTTTTCTCATCAGCAAGTGAATAACAAGATAGAGGGCAAAATGTTAACGGAAAAAACAAGACAAAACACAAATTCCAATGTGATCAGAGTCAAAATTCCTTTTCGATCTGGGCCTGTTCTCCGTACATGGATCAAATTGTTGATAATTTGGTGTGATCCTGAATTTCACCGTTGTTGGAATGGTTGTCGCAGTAACAAATCCATATAAAGGTCAAATCTACTCAGGAACAGGTTTATTCAATATAAGTAAGAATAGATGACTGTGTCATTTCTGGAAATCTGCTCAACTATGGCCGGGTAACAGAGTTGATGGTCATGGTTTTCCCGAATCAATCTACACCTTAGTCAATGATGGGTGCTCACAATCATCTCAGATGATAGAATCCAGTTTTATCTAATTAAATTCTCACTTTAGTTTGAAGATGTAAATAAACTGGATGAGCCTGAAAAGAATCAAATGATTCTGGATCAGTCAGCTGATCTTGGATCTTTTAAGCGATGTACACAGAACAGGACCCAGATGTTGGGGAATAAATACTTTTTTTGAGTTCAATCCTTTCAGTAAAACAAAGATAGTTCAGTGAATATGAACCGATAAATATGTGCGCGGACAGCACTGGTTGTGTTCTGACCATGTTGAAACATCATTCTCTGACCTGTTGTTAATGTGCAAAATTATTATGATAAAACTATTCATGTTTTCAACAAAATATGGGGGGGGGGGGGGACTGTTGCCACAGTCAGTGGTTAAACTCTGGATTTGAAACCTTGTCTTTATTTTAAACATGGTTGAATTTTCAAGATGTTCCAACCAGAGGTGGGATGAAGTCACCGTCAAGTCATTCTCAAGTCATCAATCTGCAAGCCCCAAGTCAAGTCTCGTCAGCTTGCAAACAATTAGTGGTCATTATGACTTGAGACTTGCTGATTCATGACTTGAGAGTGACTTGAAGGTGACTTCATCCCACCTCTGGTTCCAACTCTCCCATCACAACCCATGACAACATACTTTGGTAATTAATCCCTTACATTTCCGCCAATCCCGAAACACTGCCAGACATGCCATGACATCAATGAAATGCTTTCCGGAACATCCACGGGTGTGCTCATGTTATGTGCCCGCTATGGTGTCTACACTTATACTACAGTTGTTTTGGCACATGCCACATAGTACAAGTCCAGAGCGTTATATCATCAAACTGCACGCTAGATCTCATTCATTGGCAACTGTGAGCTTCACACACTGTTTTTTTTTTTTCCACGGTTACAGACCATGAACTTTTGGAATGCATACCTGTGAAGTGAAAATGGGGCTTTATGTTACTCTTATGAGCATAATGCTTTAGAACCATATTTTGACAATCTTCCATGACTGAATAAATCATCAAACTACGCAGCGTAATCGATAGTGGCAGCCTGACATTAAAATAAATAGAAAAAAATTGTTAAAATTGGCTTTTAAAATTGTTCATGGACTTGCACCTCCCTATCTGGCTGACCTGGTGAAGCCCTACGTACCGGCTCAGGCCCTGTGCTTGCAGGGTGCAGGACTTTTGTGTGTTCCCAGATTGAATAAAAAGTCTGCTGGTCACAGAGCTTTCTCCTACCGTGCCTCAGCTCTGTAGAAACATCTCCCGGCACACATATGGCAGCCGGATAATGTGGAGACTTTTAACCCTCTGGGGTCCAAGGACATTTTTTGGACAGTTCATTCGCCTAGCATAAATGTTTTATTAATGCTGTTAACAGCTCTACCTGCATCCCACAATCAAGTTTTATGTCTCTTTTTTTCAGGACAACCTGTTCTTTCATAATATATATGCTTTTGTTGTGTTTTATAAGTGTAATAAAGGTTTACAATCAAAAATAAAGGAAAAAGTAAAGCAAAAAATAATTTTCCACACACATTTATTCAAAACACACAGCAAACTATAAGAAACAACTGTTTTGACACTTTATAAAGGTAATTTGTGGTCTTGTGTGAAAGACTGTACAACAAAAAAGTTCAAACAATAAACACAAATGCACATTTTGAACAATATATACAAAATGGTCTATGCATTTATGCTCCAGTCTGAGGAGTGGCCTCTCCCTCATCCCACTGATATGGTAAACAGTGCTTTACGCCAGAGGGAGAGAGCCACAGAGTAATCCAGTAACATTCAAATGCAAACTAGTGTAGCAATCCTGATAGTTACACAGTCTTTGTTTGATATTAGAGAAGCTTGAATCTTCGACTGGACTGGGTTGCTCCACCTGGACAACTGAGAGCCTACACAGAAACTCTTTGTTTGAGCACGTGAGATTGTCATGTGAGGCTCTCTGTCTGCTTTCACTTTCGCTGTGCGTAATGGTGCAGGGGGCATTGGAGGAGTTAGTGGGCTATTCAAACGGGCCAACTGGTAAGATATCACTCCTGAAAACGATCTTTGGTTTATCACGTGAGGTAAATCTACCCTACGATTGGATTTTGGAAAACCATGTAACGGTGAACCAATTCCGATTGGACACTCACATTGCGCACGTCATCACACAGCTTCTATAAGGAGTACAAAGATGGCCGATGGTGGATCGAAAGTCCACGGTGTTAACTTTTCAGCAAAAAAAAAAAAGTAAGTTTCTATCTCATATCATTAAAAAGTTGGTCCCAGCCGTCGTATATGACAGCGTCGGCCCCAGAGGGTTAAATCAAAACTGAAAACCCATTTGTTTTCCTTGTTTTATCATTAGTTTTTTTGTGTTATTATGTGTTTTTATTCTTATGTTTTGACTTTTTAATTTTTTTTTATTCAATTTTTCTCTGTTTTCGGTATTGTGTTGTTTATAGCACCTTGAGGCGAACTCCCTGTGAGCTGGAGCTACAGAAATTAATATATTTTGAAATTTGAAAATATTTTTTCCAATCATGCAGACAAATCTGAACTATCCGCGAGTCTTTGCAGAACTACTGCCATCACTGTGCATATCTTGGTGTTGCATCATCCCTCTAATTTTGGCCTTTTTCCCTCCCACAATGTTTAGCTCCATGACCCTACGACCCCAGCTTTGGGGTCTCTGTCAGCCATAATGTCGAGGCGTACAAAGACTTGCAGGGAGAAAAACAAGAGAGAATTTGGATCTACTTAAACAAGTCATTTAGAGAACAGACATAATCGGAGCATACACCCACCTCCAACACCTCGCTCCACATCCCGCACACCAGCACTCCCTCTCTCACTTTTTCTTTGCCGTTACAAGGTTATCTGTCTGGGAGATAATGAGGAGGAGCAGCGATGGGCCCACCACCGCCTGCCTGGTGCCTAATTAATCATTGATTGTAATATAGCTACTCAACTCATCCGGGAGAAGACCCACACGATGGAGGTGGTGACTATGACTTTTGTGTACAAGGGGCAATTTGTTTGCCATCTTAACATGTGGTGGCTGGTTTCAATAGGTCAAATCAACAGAGGAAAGAAAATTTAACTGCTATACTGTCTGGCTGCTGTTGGTACGATTACGTGTGTAATACAGTCGCTCCCATCTTCAACTCATGAGATAAAATGCTTACGGATGATGGAGTGCTTCAATTTTACATCAACCTTCTGGTTGTGCGATGTTTTCTTTTCTTATACTCACACTGCCGTCACTGCGCTGACCTCCTTTGTGGGTTATTACAACCACCTCCATCCACTTCCTCAGGTGTTGCTGAGAGAAAACAGACAATGATGATTCAGGCTACAAGACAACTCAAGATAAGACTCGATCATCTAAATAAATGAATGCCACCTTCAAGAAAATAAGTCGCTGTTTTACTGCCAAATAGTTGTAACCAAAGTGTAAACACTGCTGCTGTTAAAATTTTCTGCTGCAACTGGCATCCTTTGAGATATTTTCAAAGAAAGACATCATACGAATGTCACAAAATGCACGTCGAGGAGGACAAAGTGAGATTTCTTACCATCATCTGGTCACAGAACTTGTCGTTGAAGGAGTTGGGGAACAGTCGAGTGACTGAGGTGAGGCGGTTCACCACGTTGAGCGTCAGGCTGCGATAATCACCTAACATCATCAGCAGGGGGCGCATATGAGTGTGGATCTGATCGACTTCGATAGTGGCACCTTCCAGGAACTATGACACAGTCGTGGGACAAAATTAAAAAAATATATATTTTTATTAATCATCTCTCACACACACACACACACACACACACACACACACACACACACACACACACACACACACACACACACACACACACACACACCGGGTACATCTTTGGGATTAAGGGTTTTGTCCAAGAGACCTTAGTGATTTTCCTGTCTGACAGGAAATTGAACTGATGATCCTCTGATGCCGAGCTTTAACATCTAGACCCACAGCTCCCAGCTTGGGGTCTGACCCCTCCTTTGGAAAGGGGGGGTGGGTGTTGGGAGACGCCAAAGATCCCAGGGTGTGCCCAAGGATTTGTCTACTGTGAGTTTATCAAAACTAAAAGGTCGCCAAATAAATAAGTCACAATAACCAGGCGTGCACATAACTGGTGCCCATGAGGTTTGTGTGTGCTAAAAATTAATGATGCACAGCAGGAAGCACAGAGGGAAGCATTTCTTGGGAGGAAAGTGATGACAACAGACAGCACAGATTGCAGGAAAAGCACTTCCCTTGCTGCGTATTATTATTTTTTGGCACACACGAGCACCAGTTATGTGCACAATTGATTACATACTTGTGTGACAATCAAAACTAATTAAAAACATAATTTGCTTTGGATGAAACAAAGAACAAGAGGGAAATGATCGTCTTTTTTTTTCATGAAGAAAACAAAAGACTCACTTTATTCTTTTGGAGTTGTTGGGGGGGGGTGAGAGCCTTTCATGGGTTAATGTGTGTGTGTGTGTGTGGGGGGGGGGGGGGGGGGTCCTGGGAGATGAAAAAAAAAAAAAAAAAAAACACAAAAGCTTGGGAACTACTGTTCCAAATATCACCTCCACCAAAAACAGAAATTCTTCACATGTCCAAATAAATGTGTATAAATATGGTTGTACAAGAGCAAATATCATCAAAAAAATATCTGAACACTATCTGGCTGTAAATCTGTTGTGGTCAACCTTATTTTAAAATTAAGATCCATTTACATATCAGAAATGAAGATTTGTGACCAAGCCAGCACTACATAATTTAAGAGTTCAGAACCCCTGGTGTCTCAATTAAGGAAGTCAGGCCATTCAAATGGGGGCAGGCGAGTCATAAACAAGCCCACATGCCAACAGCAAACACCGATGACGCAGACGCACACCAACACCTCTGCACGAACAGAAGAGAATGATGCATGGCAGCCCCATTCTTTTTCCTCTCAGCACTGAGAACAAACACTCCATCCTGTATCGATCGGGTTATGGCAACGCTCATTAGAGCGAGCTGGGCAGAGATGAAAAAGTGGAAAGAGGAAAGAATCTCCCCCACCCACCACCCAAAAAAATCTCACATTGTAAAAAAAAAAAAAATAATCAAAGAAGTGACATTGGCAAAGAAAGAGAAAACAAAGCACAAAAAGGTTTAGGTTTAAAATAGAGGGAAAAAAGGGACGGATAATGTGACGGATAGACGAGAGGCTCGTTCAGGAAAAGTGTGATAAAGCAGAGAGACGTCCATGTGAAGATAACTGAGGAAAAGACAGCAAACGACAGGAACAAAGTGAATTGTAAGGAGACAAAAAAGCAGAGAAAAAATAAATAACAATCACAAAATAAAACCAGATTGTCAGAGCTCATCCGGTTTTATTCTCCAATAAATGTCTCCACACAATACATGTGAAGAAACTGAAGAGATACTCTAACTAAACTCTTTAACAATAGCTGGAATTTTTCTAAGAGTCATTTTAATATTTATACTATTGTGTAAATACACTTTAGAATAAAATCTGAGGTTTCAGGTGAAATCTTTACAGCAGTGTGTAAACTGTGTTGGGAGACAGTAATTTGCTATCAAACATATTAACTACTGTAAATATGTTTGATAGTAGTTGAGGTTCTTTTCAAAATTCCTTATGAAAATGTGTAAATATTCTTGAATGGTGTCTTTATTTTCATTATCCCCCCCCCCTCCATAATCATGAAATTCAGGAACATGCCCTATTTTGAGTGAATTTCAGTGTTTCAGTGTCAGATCTCTCCAGAGATCTGTGGGCCACACAAGAACATTCACAGAGTTTTCCTGAAGCCACTCCTTTGATATTTTGGATGTGTGTTTAGGGTCATTGTCCTACTGAATGATGAACTGTTGCCCTGGTCTGAGATCAAGAGAGCTCTGGAGCAGGTTTTCATCCAGGATGTCTCTGTACATTGCTGCATTCATCTTTCTGTCAATCCTGACTAGTCTCCCAGTTCCTGCTGCTGAAAAACGTCCCCACAGCATGATGCTGCCACCACCATGCTTCACTGTAGGGATGGCGCCAATTAAGTTGTAGAAACATCTCGAGGATGGTCAGTGGAAACCTGAGCTCAATTCTGAGCTTCATGGCAAAGGCTCTGAATACTAATGTCAATGTGATTTCTTAGGTTTTTTTTTTTTTTTTTTAAATAAATGAGCAAAAAAAAAAAAAAATCATGTTGTCATTATGGGGTATTGTGTGTAGAATGTTGAAAAAAAATGAATTTACTCCATTTTAGAATAAGGCTGTAATATAATGTGAAAAAAACTGAAGCGCTGTGAATACTTTCCGGATGCACTTTACGTTAGAAAAGACAAATCATGAGTTAGAAACCGCTAACAGGAAGGACAGGAGGAAACAAATGTCACACTGACCTTCCTCATGCAAGCTTCTCCTGCTTCTTGTAATTCGTTGTTCGTGGAGTTGAGGGCTTTAAACAGTGCAGCAATGATTTTCTCTCTGGACTGGGGCAAGTAGTTACAGGCTGCCAAGGCATCTAACCAGGAGACAGAATACAATATTAAACCCTAACGCATTGTTTTTGACATTTTTTTTTTAGGCCTGGTATGTCAATCCAGAAAACAATCCGGACTGGAAGAGACAGAGTAACACCTGCTCCACACATGTCCAACACCAGGTAATGCAAATTATTTGTAATGCATTGACACCAAAATATATGGCTCTGTGTGGTCTTTATGACCAAGAGGTTGTCCTTTCAAGGTCACATAATGTCAAAAGTCGTGACCAATAGAAGCGTTATATACGGCTAGAGCTGAAACGATTAGTCGAGTAACTCGAATAATTCGATTACAAACAAGTTTGAGGCAAATTCTGTGCCTCGAAGCTCCATTTAATGTTGTAGTGCATATGCCAGGCCTGTGTGCGGCGCTGTAACATCCCCAGAAAAAAAAACAGAAGACGACTAGCCGTGTAAGAGCTAATCAATGTAGCACCAAAAGCTAAAACTTTCCAACGTGCCACACAGAGTAAAATAAAGCCTTTTAAGAGAAAGAGGGTCCAAGGTGATCATCTGAAACAGACTTACTGCGCATTTAAAGCGAAGCAGTGTGTTTGTCTATTTTTAAAAAACACACGGTTTGGTATGCTGGCTGTGCTCCGCTCTACGTGCACTTTAAGTCAATTTTTCATCAACAGGGTGCAGAGCGGATTTATCAGTGTGGCTTTTGTGGAAAAGCTGCACCCCGGAGCTCAGTTTTTCAGGCTGTGCTCATGTTCACGTGCAGCCTGACCGACTGAAGATTACACCAACTGCCTGCGCTTAGGGTCCGGTGTCAGGGGTGTGCTGATCTGAGCTCCTGACACCGGGAAAGATCCAAAACTTGCAAAGACATGAAAAAATGAATAATAACCCATGAAAACAGAAAGGGATACATTAAATTTGACAATCTGCATGGTGGTGCAGCAAAATTGTGCCATTGCTTAGGATAGCCCTGGACTACTGAGGCTGTTTAAAAACACAAAAGTACTTTTTATCTGATTACTCAATCGCTATAGAATACTCGATAACTAGAATAATTGATAACTGCAGCCCTATATACGATTTCATAACAGGGTTTCATATTAACCACAGATGAATCTTTAACCACTTCTTCACAAAAACCATAATAAATATCCTCTATAAATAAGCACTGGAACCAAATACTGACCTTGACTTTTAACCAATTCCACTCCATCAAAAGTACTATGTCCTTGGACGATACTCAATAATTCCCTCAAGTTTGGTCCAAATCTGATCAAAACCATACAAGTTATTTTGTTCAAACATGGACACATCATCAGTTGAGTAGTCAGGTCCCATTTCTCAGTGATGACTAATCTTGACAACACATGAATAAGGTCAAATGTAAGCAGTGAAACTCCAGAGTAACTTCAATTAAATTGAAAATATGGCACTAACACAGTGATCTACATGGAAACAATAACTGTAGTTCAACTAGATGAGAGATATTTATTCAAAACCCTTCAGTGAAGGGGGAGCGCCACCTGCTGGTGGACACTGTCCTGCGTTGGTTCCTACCCATCTACATTCTGGACAAATGTACCGTAAAATCTGAATTACCAAACTGGTACTTGCTAACCATAGTTGACAATTACAACTGGGCATCCCAACACAACCAAAAATAATACCCCTGCATGCGCGATCAAGTGCGGGTGTAATAAAAGAAGTGAAATAGCTTAAATGCTTCCAAGACATTAGTTTAATAAAGTAACAAAAAACTTCTAGTTATCTACAATCTTTGCAAACAAACTGCAATGATGATAAAAGACCAATTACAATAGAGCCAATATTACAAAGGGCTGGTTTCAAGTTCAGTGGAGCCTACTCACTGAGGGCAGCGATGCGGAGAGGAACCAGGGAGGGAAGGCTTTTGTAACAGGGCAGCTTCATCAGAGCAGCATCCTCTGCCTCGCACAGATGCAACAACTGAAGAGAAAAAAACAGAAAAGAAAGGTCAGGGGTCAACAACCACTGTACTACAATGGGTAATGGTAAAAGTCTCAGGTTTGAGCCATCCGCTCAGTTGGATGAGGACTTAACATCAACCCCACTACTATACTCCACTATATTAATTTCTTTCAAATGGTGCGCTACCATCGTGTAAAGTGGCAGCAGCAACCCCCCCCCAAAAAAACTTACAATGCTATGGCTGACTTTTTAGTTTTACAGCTTGATTTTAGTTGTGCATACCTCTGTGTAAAACACCTTGTGCTCCATGACATTCAGGTCCATGGTGAAAAGGCGTGGCTGCAGGGTGGTGCAGAAGGTGTTGCCCTCCATGAGGCCGATCTGGGCATTGGCAGGCTGATGACGCAGCAGATGCTTCTTTGGAGGAACCATATCTTGTAAAACCTGAGGAGAATTAGTACTTATAATCACCTCACTGTTATATCCGAAGTACTTAGCTCATTACTCTACAGAGCATGATAACAGTAAAGCAATCTTCATTCCCTGACTAAGAAAATGTATTAGAAGGCAGCATGGTGAGGGTGTTCTCATGATTTAAGCCCACCATGGAAGAAATTAGCCATCACTTATCACATAAAATGTCTGCACACTCTGAAAGCTTTAGTCTTATCAGGCCTTAAGGGTACAGATAAAGAAAAGATAAGATTCAAGTTCCAGTTTCTTGCCTGTGCAGATCTGTATCGTGTATGTTTGGCTTCCTCACCAATAACACTATAATAGCATGTTATAGGTTTTGCAGTCCTGAGATTTCACCTCTTTGTGTGGTTCCATGATGATGGTGACGCTCTTGCTTGTGACCTGAGCGAGCACCTGCAGGGAATGCATGGCCTGCTTCCTGACGGTGGAGTTGGGAGAGGTCACCTCTCGGACCAGGTCATGCGTGACCATGTGGAAAGACTTGTCCTGGGCTGCCAACAGCTCCTCATTTTTTTCTTCATCTTTCAATGGAGTGGCACAGCGGACTAGCAACTGCTCCAAAGTGGTCTTAGCCATGGCTACAGCGCCATTTGATACCTGAAGCAAAATCAGGATTGATTTGAGAGCAATATGGTAAAAAAAGGAAGGTTGATATGGGCCCGTGTTTGTATGTCAACCATAAACAGCTAATGACTAGCTTATAATGCAAGCAGACTAAAAAGTACTCACCTTCAGCAAGATCCAAGTGTCTGTCTAATCTTGACTGTAAACAGTCAAGGGGACATTCAAGGAACTGAAAATCATTTCAGCTACAAGCAGTTCTTACAAACTTATACACAGGAATAGCTCACAGAAACCCTGCATCTTAATTGACAAAAACAGTGTTGACAAAAATGTCCAGAAGATTTAAAAACCATATTTTATCATGGTCCATCCATGAGGCAGACATCTTGAAAAAGAAAGCAGGTTTGACTTATGGTTTTGGTTTCTAAATCAAATTAATCCAAATAGAATAACTACATTAATGTCAACTCTTAACTCAGCCGCATGGGGTGTGCAGCCAGTACATTCTGAGTGCCGGTCCCAAGCCCGGATAAATGAGGAGGGTTGCGTCAGGAAGGGCATCCGCCGTAAAACAAGCCAACCCAACTATGCAGACTCAGAATCGAATTCCCATACCGGATCGGTCGCGGCCCGGGTTAACAACGTCCGCCACCTGTGCTAAGGAAGGAGAAAAGGACTTGTACCGATTGGCCAGACAAAGGGACAGAGCTGGAAAGGATGTGCAGCAGGTTAGGGTGGTAAAAGATGCACATGGTAATGTGCTGACAAGTGAGGAGTGTGTGCTGAGAAGGTGGAGGGAATATTTTGAAGAGTTGATGAATAAAGAAAATGAGCAAGAGAAAAGGCTGGATGATGTGGTGACAGTAAATCAGGAAGTAAAAGAGATTAGCAAGGAAGAAGTGAGGGCTGCTATGAAGAGGATGAAGAGTGGAAAGGCAGTTGGTCCAGATGACATTCCAATGGAGGCATGGAAATGTCTAGGAGAGATGGCAGGAGAGTTTCTAACCAGACTGTTTAATAAAATCTTGGAAAGTGAGAGAATGCCTGAAGAGAGAGACGAAGTGTGCTGGTTCCTATTTTCAAGAACAAGGGTGATGTGCAGAGCTGAAGTAACTACAGAGGCATAAAGCTGATCAGCCACAGCATGAAGTTATGGGAAAGAGTAGTAGAAGCTAGGCTTAGAAAACAGGTGAAGATCTGTGAGCAGCAATATGGTTTCATGCCGAGAAAGAGCACTACAGATGCAATGTTTGCTCTGACAATACTGTTGGAAATGTACAGAGAAGGACAGAAAGAGTTACATTGTGTGTTTGTGGACTTAGAAAAAGCTAGGGTGCCAAGATAGGGTGCCAAGAGAAGAGTTGTGGCATTGTATGAGGAAGTCTGGAGTGGCAGAGAAGTACGTTAGGGTAGTGCAGGACATGTACAAGAATAGTGTGACAGCAGTGAGATGCGCAGTCGGAATGACAGACTCATTCAAGGTGGAGGTGGGATTACACCAAGGATCAGCTCTGAGTCCTTTCTTGTTTGCAGTGGTGATGGACAGGTTGACAGATGAGATCAGACAGGAGTCCCCATGGACTATGATGTTTGCAGATGACATTGTGATCTGTAGTGAGAGTAGAGAGCAAGTTGAGTCTAGTCTGGAGAAGTGGAGATATGCTTTGGAGAGAAGGGGAATGAAAGTCAGTAGAAGCAAGACTGAGTACATGTGTGTGAATGAGAGGGAGCCCAGTGGAATAGTGCAGTTACAAGGAGCAGAAGTGGTGAAAGTAGATGAGTTTAAATATTTGGGGTCAACTGTTCAAAGTAATGGAGAGTGTGGTAGAGAGGTGAAGAAGAGAGTGCAGGCAGGGTGGAGTGGGTGGAGAAAGGTGGCAGGAGTGATTTGTGACCGAAGAATATCAGCAAGAGTGAAGGGGAAAGTTTACAAAACAGCAGTGAGACCAGCTATTTAGAGACAGTGGCACTAACAAAAAGACAGGAGGCAGAGCTGGAGGTGGCAGAGCTGAAGATGTTGAGATTCTCTTTGGGAGTGACAAGAATGGACAAGATTAGGAATGAACATATCAGAGGGACAGCTCAGGTGGGACGATTTGGAGACAAAGTCAGAGAGGCGAGATTGAGATGGTTTGGACATGTGCAGAGGAGGGAGAAGGGTATATAGGGAGAAGGATGCTGAGGATGGAGCCACCAGGCAGGAGGAGAAGAGGGAGACCAAAGAGGAGGTTCATGGATGTGCTGAGAGAGGACATGCAGGTGGTTGGTGTGACAGAGGAAGATACAGAGGACAGGGTGAGATGGAAACGATTGATCTGCTGAGGCGACCCCTAACAGGAACAGCCAAAAGACGAAGAAGAAGACATTAATGTCAACTCTTAACATGTATAAAGTGAAAATATACCACATATCTGTTCATTTTAAAATAATGCACTAATTGCACCATAAGTCAAACCTGCTTTCTTTTTCAAGATGCCTGTCTCGCGGCTGGTCTGTTGTATGCTGTCAAGGTAAAGGACGCTTCCCTACAACAAAGACAGAAGCACTGACTCATTGGCTGTGTTTGGGTTTGTGATTGCCTTTGATTCTATCAGAAGCGCTGGAGCACTACTTAAACTCAAAATCAGCTTGTTTGTAACTGAGAGTGTACCGGAGACAATACTGAAAGTTATCGGTTAGAGGTTAGCTGTACCTTCCGATAAATTTTTTGGTGGTTTATCGGTTTAGCGTTATAAAAGATAACTTTTCAGTTAGCTGACTAGCGGTTATCGAAGCTAACTTTTTGATTAGCTGTGCCCACCACTGAAATATGTGAATGTGCACCAGCTAGCTAACAACTCATAGCGGCCGCTGCTGCTTCTACCCAAGGTTGCGGAGGCAATGTGTTTATATTTTGCTGAAAATCTGAGGTTTTCTCAATACTGAGTACAACCCCTTGCAAAAATTATGGAATCACCAACCTCGGAGGATGTTCATTCAGTTGTTTAATTTTGTAGAAAAAAAGCAGATCACAGACATGACACAAAACTAAAGTCATTTCAAATGGCAACTTTCTGGCTTTAAGAAACACTGTAAGAAATCAGGAAAAAAAATTGTGGCAGTCAGTAACGGTTACTTTTTTAGACCAAGCAGAGGGAAAAAATATGGAATCACTCAATTCTTAGGAAAAAATTATGGAATCATGAAAACAAAAGAACGCTCCAACACATCACTAGTATTTTGTTGCACCACCTCTGGCTTTTATAACAGCTTGCAGTCTCTGAGGCATGGACTTAATGAGTGACAAACAGTACTCTTCATCAATCTGGCTCCAACTTTCTCTGACTGCTGTTGCCAGATCAGCTTTGCAGGTTGGAGCCTTGTCATGGACCATTTTCTTCAACTTCCACCAAAGATTTTCAATTGGATTAAGACCTGGACTATTTGCAGGCCATGACATTGACCCTATGTATCTTTTTGCAAGGAATGTTTTCACAGTTTTTGCTCTATGGCAAGATGCATTATCATCTTGAAAAATTATTTCATCATCCACAAACATCCTTTCAATTGATGGGATAAGAAAAGTGTCCAAAATATCAACGTAAACATGTGCATTTATTGATGATGTAATGACAGCCATCTCCCCAGTGCCTTTACCTGACATGCAGCCCCATATCATCAATGACTGTGGAAATTTACATGTTCTCTTCAGGCAGTCATCTTTATAAATCTCACTGGAATGGCACCAAACAAAAGTTCCAGCATCATCACCTTGCCCAATGCAGATTTGAGATTCATCACTGAATATGACTTTCATCCAGTCATCCACAGTCCATGATTGCTTTTCCTTAGCCCATTGTAACCTTGTTTTTTTCTGTTTAGGTGTTAATGATGGCTTTCGTTTAGCTTTTCTGTATGTAAATCCCATTTCCTTTAGGCGGTTTCTTACAGTTCGGTCACAGACGTTGACTCCAGTTTCCTCCAGTTTCCTCCCATTCGTTCCTCATTTGTTTTGTTGTGCATTTTCAATTTTTGAGACATATTGCTTTAAGTTTTCTGTCTTGACGCTTTTATGTCTTCCTTGGTCTACCAGTATGTTTGCCTTTAACAACCTTCCCAAGTTGTTTGTATTTGGTCCAGAGTTTAGACACAGCTGACTGTGAACAACCAACATCTTTTGCAACATTGCGTGATGATTTACCCTCTTTTAAGAGTTTGATAATCCTCTCCTTTGTTTCAATTGACATCTCTCGTGTTGGAGCCATGATTCATGTCAGTCCACTTGGTGCAACAGCTCTCCAAGGTGTGATCACTCCTTTTTAGATGCAGACTAACGAGCAGATCTGATTTGATGCAGGTGTTAGTTTTGGGGATGAAAATTTACAGGGTGATTCCATAATTTATTCCTCAGAATTGAGTGATTCCATATTTTTTTCCCTCTGCTTGGTCTAAAAAAGTAACCGTTACTGACTGCCACAATTTTTTTTCCTGATTTCTTATAGTGTTTCTTAAAGCCAGATAGTTGCCATTTGAAATGACTTTAGTTTTGTGTCATGTCTGTGATCTGCTTTTTTTCTACAAAATTAAACAACTGAATGAACATCCTCCGAGGCCGGTGATTCCATAATTTTTGCCAGGGGTTGTATATTGACTACAAGGAGATCAGAACATTATGATGCATGAGGTCCAGATGTGAAAATATAAATCACACATTTCATAGTTCCATGGACAAAACTGTTTCATAAGCCTGAACATTTACCACTGTGTTCTGATTTGGAAAAATATTGAAGTTATTACTTTCTCACCTCTCCTGTGAGGTCCATCATGACAAAGAGCAAGGCCTTGAGGAAGGTGAGCTGATTCTGTAGCACCCAGATCAAAGGCAGTCGCTCCATCAGGAACTTAATGGACACCACGCCTCCAAGCTTCGCATACCAGGCCTGCTCGTAGCAACAGGCGCACAGTCGCTCCACAATGTACGAGAACAGCGGCAGCTGGCACGCCTACACACGGCGAGAAAAAAACAAGATGATGGAACGATGGATTCTTTAGGCGTTTTATACATTTTTTTAATAAACCAAATATATGCAGGAATAACTACACAGTAATGACAAAATAATTCTATCTGATAAAACGGCACGGTTTCTGGATTTGAAACCAGACAAATCTGAGCACTCACATTTCATTTGATCTGGCATAATTATCTATAATTAATAATAACAGCCAATTCATACGAAGCCGAAAATGGGCAAGGCCAATCACAACCATTTATGACGTGTGTATGTATGACATGACGAATAAGATGTGGTGCAGCAAAAAGCCAGTAGAAGTTGCTTCTCCTGGAGAAACAGATCTGAGAAATGGGTAAAATGCAAATCACTGTCATGCAGCTTGCAGTCCATAATGACGCTAAATGACAAACCAACAGTCTGTGAATTATACTGAACTATAAGCCATATAAATCATATGTTCTAAATAGCTGCATAGACTAGCGCCACAGTAGTTATGGAAGCTAACGGTAACATTAGCTTGTAAAACCTGATTTGATACTCAACATTTTTGTATCATTTAGTGTACGTCACGTTGGTCTTACTGGTTGTAGATCTATCCAAGTGCGTCTGACTATACCAGATATAACAAACATTTTATTTTCAAAAAGTACTGCAGTCAGCACAATACAGGTGAACAATATCAGAACTAACGCCATAATGATGTTGTAAAGTATATCATTCCGTTCACGAACAACTGAACCCTCCACCCAGTGACTCACCCTCTCTTTGGAGCCAAGGATAATGCTCGCCACATCAAATATGACAGCCAGGGCCACTTCTCCAATCTTACACAGTTCTTTCTCCTCATAGGCCATGCAGATAGCTATGGCATCAATCAGCACCAATGGATCCATGCCTTTTGACCTGTTCTCCTCACTGTGGAACATGGCCATGCTCGGCTGGCTACCCGACTGGTAGCACGGAAGCAGGAATGGACCTTCAACAAAAGAAAAACAAAAAACATATATACGGTTTTCGGGACAATGAGATTGGAAGTGAAATTTAAATGGGCATTTTGTTCTTACTTAATGCTACATAGTGCATAAAAGTTAGAATTTTAATGCAAAGATTAAAAAAGCACCAAATTGAGTGAGTACAAAATTATCAAAGTTCCATTCAGAGAGAAAAAAGTACTATGACTAACTCATTAATATGCTCATACTTGCATGTTGTAATCAATGCTGCTACAATAACCTATTAGCTATTGTAGTATGCTTGGTACAAGTTACCATGGAGATACAGTCATGTTATCACGCAAATGTAATTGCACAAGTTTGGATTTGTGCTAGAATAAATTAATGTGAGCCACCACATTTTTGACAGGATTCAAACTCAAAGGTAATCGGTAATGCCAAGATTAACTGATTTTAGTCACATATGAACTGTACTTCTGCATGCTCCTTTTTCTGGACCCACAGCTAAAGATCAGAATGTGATAATATACGATTTTGGAATATACTGAATGGTATAAATATGGTGTTAAAAGAAGAAAAGGACATGGATCATCTGCAGAAGTGTGAAGCACGTGTAGATGTGGTACAACTGATAACGGTATAGACAGACAGTCTCTGCATTGTTGGAAATGATGAGAACATACAGAGGTTGAAGAGGACTTGTCCCTCACCACACTGTTGAGCCACAGCAACCATGGTGTAGTGGCGTATCAGGCTGGCTACAAAGGGCAGCGCGCTGGGCCTGAGGTCCTTTATCACTGCAGACATGAACGCTCCTGTCAAAGCCTGTTCAAATGTCCTGCGGGCAGGTGTGTCTTGCACTTTGTAGCGATGAGAGATGATGACACTGTGGATCCACTTCTCAGTAAAGCTGGTGTGTATGTGTGTGTGAGAAAGAGACAGGAGAACACAACACAAATCATAAGAGAAAAGAGACACCAAACAACAGCATAATAAGTTTTGCACGAAGTTCCTTTAAAGCTATAGTGTGCAGGATTTAGTGACATCTAGTGGTGAGGCTGCAAACTGCACTGCGCTGTAGCTGGTCATGATTTTGTTTCCCTTTCACGTTTTTGTTTCTTTGGCAAAGTGGATTCATGCTCCCGTGCCTTCTCTTGTGACGAGCAAAATCACGGACAATAATTACAGTTCTCAAACATGTTAGCCGGCATTAGCAACCAGCAGACGGCGACAGCGGCTACTGCTTTAACATGGCGGCTTCCATGAGGGAACCCACTTCCTTGTAGCTATGAACGGCCATTCTAACGTTAAGAAAACATATTGATTAATTGGTGCAAGTAATTACACCTTAATAGACAGATTCCATTTTTGCTAAGAATTTTTGCTAAACACTGCAGCTTCAAGCAGGAAGCGCAGACGTCAGTTAAACCCGCTCCTTCCACCATGAATTTGCCAAAAGAAACACCACTGCAATCCCCCAACATATACTCGATGTTCTCGCCACGTCTCTTCAAGTTCTCCCTCTCGTCCTTTTCATTTCCTACTGCTGTCTTCTTCGTCCCCTGTCGGGATTTGTTTTTTTTTTATTTACTTCAGCTGATGGCAAGTGGGTTGTTGTGTGATGGAGCAGCTGTTCTCTCCATGCTTGAGCTTGTGTTTTATAATGCCACATGCCAGGGGCAGAACTGATGGATTGGCTCATTTCATTATCGCCATTTAAGAGACTGGTCTTTGGTAGAGGGAGAGAAGAGGAGCGGGTGATGACACTTGGCATGGCTGACAAAATGTCACCTCAACTGCCTTTCACTTATTTGGGGGCCTCCCACTTCAGTTCTGCTTGGCTTTTCCCATCAGGCATAGCTAAGTAAATTCTGCATGCATTTTTCTCCCCACTGAACCAAAACTGTGTTCATACAGCGACCAAAGACTGAGACAAAGACCGAGCAACAAGAGGATGAAGAAAGGAGGAGGAAAACAGCATTTAAACTGAGACAGGAAGTGGGAGGCGGTGCCCCTTGATCATAAGTGACATACTTCATTATCCCTGCAGAAGTGTGCACGTGCACGTGTTTATTAGTGTGCAAAGACAAAAGAGTAGAAAAGCAGAGTGGAGCACAAACAGACAGAGGAAAGTCAATTAGCCTCTGTCCGGGGATCAATGATGGTAATGTGCCTTCACCCGTCCCGTGTGTCTGTTCATGTATTTGTCTACTTGAAGTGAAAGCCTGTGTGTGTTTGGAGGGTGGGGTGGGGCTGTGAGAGTGTAATTAGCAACTCCAGCTTTTGAGAGAAAACTGCTGAGGCAGCATGGTGTTCGGGAAAGTGGCGAAGACTTGATGCGAGAACTGGAATCTTGACGTTTCAGGAGTTGGAGGCGTCGGGGAAAGTGTGACGAGCTACATGGATAAGGTGTGGTGAGAAGGGGGAGAGTGTAAAGGGCAGAGGTCAAAGAGGAGGAGTGAGAAGACTTCAGCAGCCATCACACAGACAGAACATTTAATGCATCACGGACTGGCAGAATAGTCCTGGAACAAGTTCTCAAGCAATGAAGAGCTCTTTTTTTTTTTTGCCTCGCTAACAGATTTGTTTTGTGTTGTTACGAACCGGGGCAGCGCGCAGATACATCAGTGACATGCATTTCCTGTGGTTTGACTCCAGCATTAAAACGGCATTTGAAACGCCACAGAAAAGTTGCAAAATGTTGATGTAACACAAACCACTGAGCTAAATTTTGTTAAAAATGGCTAAATAAATTGTTTTGTTTTGTTTATTGATTAATTTATGCTGTTTGTGCTGGGATTTGCTGTTGTTAAGTACGCGTATATGTGTATGTATGTATATATTTTACTTTTGTGGTAAAAGGGGTGGCCGTTTATAAGCTTTTCCATCTGCCCACACCCTTTCGGTCACACAGGTTCACTGTTAAATTGTAAATGGTAAATGAACTGTATTTATATAGCGCTTTTCCATCTGCATCAGATGCTCAAAGCACTTTACAATAATGCCTCACATTCACCCCAATGTGAGGCTGCTGCCATACAAGGCGCTCACTACACACCGGGAGCAACTAGGGGATTAAGGACCTTCCCCAAGGTCCTTAATCCTTTATAGTGATTTTCCAGTCAGGTTTAACCACTAGACCATCACCTCCCCAAAAGCCTCCATCGACCATGAAAACGGTCTCATTGTGAGAGCAGGAGGCTCGCGGGTTCTCGTACCTGCGAGCCTCCTACTCTGAAAGGTTCCACCAATACAGCCTTTAATGGTGTGTGATGGCGGCAAAATATCAGGAATAAAAGACAAAAAAAAAAAAAAAAAACAACACACACAATGAAGAAAACAAACAAGTGAAACAATAAAACCAAAACTGCTGAAGGATCTGATGAGAATCTCCGAAGAACCGCAACGCAAAGTATGACAACAGCCAAAGTTCAGGAACCATCGCTGCTGCACAGTCTGACAAAATCACATCAGGACATCTCTGACTCTGTCACCGACCGAACGACAAAAACAAAATTGTCCTATTTACGAGTTTTTTGTTATTGTTGAGTCTGCGTGCCTAATAATAAATTCACTCATTCATTCAAATACAATAAAAGGATAGTGTAACTAAACCAACACCTAAATTTAGTGATTATTCAGACCCCTCCTGTGACACTTTTCAAAAAAGTGACAGGTGAGAAATTGAGCGACTTTTCCTGGTGTTATTGGTGACTTTTGGAGACTCTGATATGAAAGTACTTATTTCTCCTCAATGAGCAACGGGTGCCACCCTCGTCACCGCCCACATCCTCCGCTTGCACACTTTTTAATTATTAGTAATTAAAAAGTTATTGATAGAAGAGGAAATACAATCACAGAAGGTAGAGACAGCGAGTAGCACAGGGTTTAACCTCCAACGAGGTTGAGATGTATGGTGAGGGAACAAGGCAATATGAAGTCGAGCCAAAGGTGTATGATCTGAGTTGACAACTGGAAGATATTCAGAATCATGAATTTCTGAATATCTGGTTAGAAAGCTCCTTGGTGGCAAGGCTCCTGGGGTGGATGAAATCCGTCCTGAGTACCTTAAGTCTCTGGATGTTGTGGGACTGTCTTGGCTGACATGCCTCTACAACATCATGTGGCGGTTGGGGACAGTGCCTCTGGATTGGCAGACCGGGGTGGTGGTCCCTCTGTTTAAGAAGGGGGACTGGAGGGTGTGTTCCAACTACAGGGGGATCACACAAGGTCTATTCCAGAGTACTGGAGAGGAGAATTCGACCAATAGTCGAACCTTGGATTCAGGAGGAGCAGTGTGGTTTTCGTCCTGGTCGCAGCACACTGGACCAGCTCTACACGCTCCATCAGGTGCTCAAGGGTTCATGGGAGTTCGCCCAACCAGTCCACATGTGCTTTGTGGATCTGGAGAAGGCATTTGTCCGTGTCCCTCAGGGCACCCTGTTGGGAGTGCTCCGGGAGTACGGGGTCCGGGATCCTTTGTTAAGGGCTATCCGGTCCCTGCACGACCGCAGCAGGAGCTTGGTTCGCTTTGCCGGTAGTAAGTCAAACCTGTTTCCAGTGCACGTTGGCCTCCGCCAGGGCTGCCCTTTGTCACCAGTTCTGTTCATTATCTTTAAGGACAGAATTTCTAGGCGCAGGCAGGGTGTAGAGGGGGTCTGGTTTGGGAACCACAGAATCTCGTCTCTGCTGTTTGCGGACGATGTGGTTCTGTTGGCTTCATCAAATCAGGACCTTCAGCGTGCACTGGGGCGGGTTGCAGCCGAGTGTGAAGCGTCCGGGATGAAAATCAGCACCTCCAAATCCGAGGCCATGGTTCTCGACCGGAAAAAGGTGCTTTGCCCTCTTCAAGTCGGTGGAGTATCCTTGCCTCAAGTGGAGGAGTTTAAGTGTCTCGGGGTCTTGTTCACGAGTGAAGGACGGATGGAGCGTGAGATTGACAGATGGATCGGTGCAGCATCTGCAGTGATGCGGTCGCTGTATCGGACCGTCGTGGTGAAGAGAAAGCTGAGTAGCGGGGCAAAGCTCTCGATTTACCGATCGATCTACGTTCCGATCCTCACCTATGGTCATGAGATTTGGCTCATGACCAAAAGAACGAGATCACGAGTACAAGCGGCCGAGATGAGTTTCCTCTGCAGGGTGGCTGGGCGCTCCCTTAGAGATAGGGTAAGGAGCTCAGTCACTCGGGAGGAGCTCGGAGTTGAGCCGCTGCTCCTCCACGTCGAAAGGACCCAGTTGAGGTGGCTCGGGCATCTTTTGCGGATGCCTCCTGGACGCCTCGCTGGAGAGGTGTTCCGGGCACGTCCCATCGAGAGGAGGCCCCGGGGAAGACCCAGAACACGCTGGAGGGACTACGTCTCTCGGCTGGCTTGGGAACGCCTTGGGGTTCCCCCGGAGGAGCTGGGGGAGGTGTGTGTGGATTGGGAGGTCTGGGCGGCTTTGCTTGAGCTGCTGCCCCCACGACCTGACTCCGGATAAAGCGGAAGAAAATGGATGGATGGATGGATGAATTTCTGAAATTAAAGAGCCATTTACATTTTTAAAAAATCTATATGAGAATATACTTGATGAACATGCAAGAAAAAAGAATAGCCTCTGGCTTGTGGATTATGAAATCCCCAAGGATCAATGTATCTGTATTGGGTCATAAAGTTGAAAAAGATTTGAACATAGCAGAGGGGGTTTTATGTTGGAAGCAGATCTGTCAAGTACAGGATCAATAATGCAATTTAGATCACCACCAAAAATCAGAAGACATGTATTTAAATTGGGGTTCAACCTCAAAAGGTTATCAGCAAACTGGCTATTATCAAAATTTGGTGCATAGACATTCACCAGAACAACAGGGTTGTGCACGATAGTCCCTACAATAATTAAATATCTTCCATTTGTGTCAGTAAACATTTTAAAAAGTGAGAAGTGTATTTTCGTATTAATTAAAAATACAACACACCTTGTTCTGAAGTTAATATGTAAATTAGTCTCTTGGAGAAAAATCACATCTGTTTTAAGATGTTTCAAATGGGTGAAAACCTTAGACCTCTTTACAGGACTATTCATGCCCTTCACATTCCAGGATAGGAATCTAATGGGACTATTACCATCAGCCGTATGTGCACTTCTCCAGCAGTATTACAGTGTGGGCATGGTCCCGTATTGACAAAGAAGGGTGATACAAACACTGGCTCACCTTAAACATCAAGGGCATAAAAATGGCAAAACAAACTAAATGAACAGAAACAAATAATATAAGCAAATATAAGATAAAAACTAATTATAACAAGCACACATAGGGGCCAGAACACCCCCCCCCCACTCCTCTTCCCCAACTGAAGAGGACTGCAGCTTAAACCAAAGATCTAGCTTCCTACTGCAGGCTCCAGCCACACTATCCTCATGACTTAACCGAACTGATAAGAAAGTTGACCTCAGATGATAACAGACTTAATATGAAGAACAAAACCAATTTTTCAAATTCAGCAAAATGTGT
This sequence comes from Thalassophryne amazonica, assembly GCF_902500255.1. NCBI lineage: Eukaryota > Metazoa > Chordata > Actinopteri > Batrachoidiformes > Batrachoididae > Thalassophryne > Thalassophryne amazonica. The sequence goes on along the minus strand of NC_047120.1, from coordinate 59,338,226 downwards.
CTTACGAACGCTATTAATCCAGTGGCACGCGGGAAACACGGGAAATTATGAATATATATATATATGGTGTAAACTCCGGGTAGATTTTTTCTTTGTCAAAAATAAATTACTGCACTAAATACCAGACTTAAAAAAAAAAAAGAAAAACGTAACTCTTCTAGAGTGTTTCTGTTGGGTCACTTTTGTCAGTTCCAAGCCCAAGAATCAACAGAAGAAAGTTAATTTGTAGTTCTAAACATATTTAGGGTGTTTTTTAACTTAATTTTTATCCCTCACCCGACTTTATTTCTCTCTCCTACAGTGTCAGTAGCAATTACAAGCACATGACAAATTATGCAAATTAGGCGATGACTTTATTGAGTGACTTCTAGCGACTTTTAGCACTCAATAGCGACTTTCCTTACAGAGGAGTTGGCAACAGCGTAACTATGTCAGCGGCACAGTTAACTGACTACCAATAGGAACTGTATATGTCATCGTATTTATCAGCACCAACTCCATTATGTTAAAACAGAATGCCTGATTATGTAAATATTTGATGTTTGCAACTAATCCTAAATAGGTCTGTCCAGGGTGTACCATTCCTCTCATCCAATGGCTGCTGGTCCAGGATCTACAAACTATTTTTTTAGTGACTAGCAATTTATTTTTTTAGTCCCACAGTTTCACATTAAGTTTGGTTTTAATACATCAAAGTGTTGCTGAAATATGACCTCACTTCCTGTTTGGCAGCTTCAGCAACAACTTCAACTGAGCCATTTAACAATACAGATAGCACTGTGAAGCTCGGTCTAGAGCTCAATTGTGCAAATTTTAGGGTTGACTAAACAACATTTTTTGACTGTTTCAAAAACAAAATCAAACAAACAAAAAAATCTTTAAGACTTTTTCGTACAACCTCGGATGGCAGAAAGTGATGCCACAAGGTGCACTGAACTCTCCTTGATCCTCGGAAATCAATGCAAAGTGATTTTTGAAAATCAGGCATCTAGTTTAAAAGATGCGTGTATAAACACAACTTTTAATTTAACTCAAAGGTGGCACTGGAGTACTTGGTGGAAAGAATTACAGCAGTATCCCCAGTAGGTGTACCAAATATCACACTTTTACCGTGCGGTTAGTGTTAAAATTGAATTTAACAGGCATAGGGACAAATGTATTAGTCCGTGGGCTAGGGTGGGTTACCGTGCACCCCCACCCAGGACTCATCGCCATTGGTGTTTTTTGATGCTCTAGGGTATATTAAAGAAGACTAAAGACGTTAACAGTGAAAATTTTGGGATGCAACCATCCTTCTGATAGAAATTCTAGAGTAACCCTCAAGAGATTACCCAAAAATGCAAAAATGTGTGTTTTTTTAAACCTAACATTGTAGCTTCCTCATACCTTTATTGTTAACAGCAGGAAAAAAATGTTGATTTGCCTCTATATGGACACCTTTTGGATGTACAAAACAACAAACTAAATTTAAAAATCTCATCTACTTAAGACACAGTAGCTGTTTTACAAAATACTGTCTATTCGTTAACTTATAGTTGCAGTTTTGACAAAAATATAGCCCAAAAGTTTTTTGGCAGCTACTTATACCTACAATTTGGGATTTTATTGACTTTAGGTCTTGAGTACAATGTCTTGGGAACAATTTAAGCCATCAATGACTTTCCAGTGATGTATTTTGACACATTTACAGCCAATATGCAAACCACACACCCATTCTGGTTTTTACAGTAAACTATTATCATATCACAAATAAGCCTATTTAGGTGAATTCTGGTATAAACTTTTTATTACTGCTGTTCTGATCACTTCATAAATGACAAAACCATTCAAATAAAAAGCATTTATCAACAAATTAAATATGGCTGCCATGTAAATACAGATTATTTATTATATTGACAATAGCTTTTAATAGACAGAGGTTCTGTGTAAGCAATATCAGATGTTTTACATCCTGACAATAGAGCATTGTGTTTGCATCTCTTACTCTAAACACTATGCTGCCCACAATTAAAGTGAATACAGCTGCATAAAAGGATACTGAACAAAATGCTATGGTAACTATAAAAAATAGAACATAATTATTATACAGTAGTTACACATATGAATAAAAGCATGACTTGGGCAAAACGACAATCATAAAGTCATCATATGCCTCTTCTTGTGCCTGGTCAATATCTTCATCAGAGTCACTAGTGTTTTCATCAATATAAATGTCTACAAGACTTTTTGGCAGTATTTCCTCATCAGTCCACAGAGGCTCACTTCCTCCCTGCCAAAGTAGTCTGTAGCAGCATGTAAAGAGGGTAAACTACCAAGTTGGCATTTGGAAAAAGTCACACATTTCATTGCCTGAATTACCAACCCCTTCTGAAGCAAACGGCTGGGAGATGAAAGATGGGCATTTGGAGCCTCTGTGGACTGATGAGGAAATACTGCCAAAAAGTCTTGTAGACATTTATATTGATGAAAACACTAGTGACTCTGATGAAGATACTGACCAGGCACAAGAAGAGGCATATGATGACTTTACAGAAGATCTTTATGATTAATGTCGTTTTGCCCAAGTCATGCTTTTATTCATATGTGTAACTACTGTATAATAATTATGTTCTATTTTTTTATAGTTACCATAGCATTTTGGTCAGTAACCTTTTATGCAGCTGTATTCACTTTAATTGTGGGCAGCATAGTGTTTAGAGTAAGAGATGCAAACACAATGCTCTATTGTCAGGATGTAAAACATCTGATATTGCTTACACAGAACCTCTGTCTATTAAAAGCTATTGTCAATATAATAAATAATCTGTATTTACATGGCAGCCATATTTAATTGGTTGATAAATGCTTTTCATTTGAATGGTTTTGTCATTTATAAAGTGATCAGAACAGCAGTAATAAAAAGTTTATACCAGAATTCACCTAAATAGGCTTATTTGTGATGTGATAATAGTTTACTGTAAAAACCAGAATGGGGTGTGGTTTGCATATTGCCTGTAAATGTGTCAAAATACATCACAGGAAAGTAATTAATGTCTTAAATTGTTCCCAAGACAATGTACTCAAGACCTAAAGTCAATAAAATCCCAAATTGTAGGTATAAGTAGCTGCCAAAAAACTTTTGGGTTATATTTTTGTCAAAACTGCAACTATAAGTTAAAGAATAGACAGTATTTTGTAAAACAGCTACTGTGTCTTAAGTAGATGAGATTTTAGTTTGTTTTGTACATCCAAAAGGTGTCCACATAGAGGCAAATCAACATTTTTTTCCTGCTGTTAACAATAAAGGTATGAGGAACCTACAATGTTAGGTTTAAAAAACACACATTTTTGCATTTTTGGGTAATCTCTTGAGGGTTACTCTAGAATTTCTAACAGAAGGGTGGTTGCATCCCAAAACTTTCACTGTTAACATCTTTAGTCTTCTTTTATATACCCTAGAGCATCAAAAACACCAATGGCAATGAGTCCTTGGGGGGGGGGGGGGGTGTTGCACGGTAACCCACTCTTGCCCACGGACTATATATACTGACAGACAGAACCCAATTTTATCTCCCCGTTCTGGCCTATCAGCCAGGAGGGGACAAAGCTACATCTGAATATTTTTCTGTGACAAAAACACCACAAGAAACTGGCTACCAAGTGCAGGCTTTGGAATTGAAAGTATTGTACATGCGATGATAAAATTATTCCCTGCAACAACTCCAGACAAGTCCAGCAGGTGGCAGACAAGCTTCACAAAATTTCAACCACACCTGCTCCGAAATTTTCAGCATCTATCTAGCATCCACAAATCATCCAGCAGGTGGCAGTGTTCAGCAGGTGGCCATGAAATGTCACACATACAAAACAAAGCTGCTATTTAGATTAATGTAGTGCATCAAAGTGCAATAAATTGTAATCAGTTTATCCTCATTACATGCTCTTAATTTGAAAAGATATAAGATGAGAAGATGCATTCTTTTTGCATTATCTATCTACTCTTTCACACTGCATTTTACGAGGTACATGCGTAGGTCTTTTTCAAAGTGCAGGAATAATGTGTGAAACATTATTTGGCACTATGATCTTATTAAAAACCTGCATCTTACGATAATATGTGTGTGTGTACACACACATGGTAAATGGACTGCATTTATATAGCGCTTTTCCATCTGCATCAGACGCTCAAAGCGCTTTACAATTATGCCTCACATTCACCCCGATGTCAGGGTGCTGCCATACAAGGCGCTCACTACACACTGGGAGCAATAGGGGATTAAAGAGGGCCCTTAGTGATTTTCCAGTCAGACGGGGATTTGAACCCAGGATCTTCTGGTCTCAAGCCCAACACACCTCCCCTACACATGCTGCCCTACACATGCAGGTGCCCTACATATGCAGGCACACCCTGCACATAGGGCAGGTTTTTGGTAATTTCAACAATTTTCTGAGACAAAAAATGTCAAAACTAATGCAACATCTCAAAATATGCAAATGCGATATGTTCAAAAAGTCCAAATTTGAAGCAGACTGTTTACTGACTTGGGGTGAGACAGCAGCTGGTAGAGAGCGTGCTTGTTGTCATCCAGACTGGTCATGGCGACCAGGAAACACTTAATGACCTCCCAGGCCTGTCGTCTGTAGTACGGCTCCGTGTTGGCGCTCTTCAGGCAGTCTAAAGCCGTCTCGATCGCCTAAGAAAGGAACAAAAAAAGAAGTCAAATCTAACATACAAGCAGGTCTGCGTCTCCAAAAATCAAACAACAACAACAAAAAACACTCTTAAGTTCTGTGTAACAAATAAGAATTCAAACACTATTAATGTGGGAACACATGATTTATACGGGATTAATTTCCAGAAAATAACACAAAGCACCATCTGGCCCAACAAAGGTCATTATGATTTCCTACATTACGGGCTGACAAGCCACAGCAACCGAGCACTTAAAAAGGAGAAAATGAGCTAATTAATGTCATTCAGAGCACAGAGATAAAAACGAGGAGGAGGAGGGAAGAATAGAGAGAGCTGGGGGGGGGGGGGGGTTGAAAGCACTGCATAATTGAATTGTAGAGGTGTCAGAGTATTAGGACATCAGGATATTCCTGTCAGGATTCAGTATCTGACAGGTGCTTATACGTTAAATCAAGAGCCGCTATTACAGCTGTCTACCTCAACTTTCAGAGCGCTGGCTTTTACTGAGAAAGCATTTATGAAGTGGTCAGTAAAAAAAGGATGCAAGTAAAAAAAAATACTTAAAAAGCGTCTGAAGGAGCAGAAATGAGAAACGGAATAAAAATGTAATTCTGACTCATGTAGCTCAAATCCCATGTGAGTGCTTTTATGTGCTGCAGGGCCCTGAAGAGCTCAGACTTATTCTAATCACTCTTATTTGATCTCCACGTCTGCAATACAGACCCTCAAGCTGCGTAATGTACCAGCTAAACGTATAGCTGCTACACATGCAAGCCTTCGGCATCTACGTGTTATGTGTGGGTGCGTGTGCACCACGTGCACCCATGATGGTGGGAAAAAAAACATACAAACAGCCACCAAAGTACTTTAGCTTGAGCTGGGAACCTTCAGATTTCACACCAAGCACACTAACCGCTTGGCCGCTACACTGCCTGCTTGTTTGGCTAGTCCAGCGACTCTGTGTTAATAAAGTAGCCTCAATTCAAATTTGAACAAACAGAGAGGATCAAAACCTTGTTGAGTCTAGACACCACATATCACCAGCCCGTTCGTATGCGTATAAACCAGTGCATGTAATTGTAATTGAAAAGCTAATGGTGCTTACAGATGTTTGTTCTTATTGGTTGAATGTTGTAATTCACGTAATGCCAGTAGATTCACATGAATTTTTTTTTCTATTTCAAAATGACGTGTTAAAAATATACTGCATCATCATCTACGTCCACAAGATCTCACAGTCTAGATGTGTGACAAGCTGCTCCTATATACTGATCTTCATGAGGTACTATCTGAGCTGCACTCTGGAGGGGAAGGTGGCAGCAACACACCACTAAGCTGCATGCCAACCACCATAACACAAGAAGATGATCTGAATGCAGAGGAAGTGCTGGGCCTTAGAGAATGAGCAGAATTAATAAATCATGCCCTCAAACTGAAAGACTATAGAAATAACCTTCATAAATCTTGGCACTCCACTTGTTTGCACTTTGTGGAACAGCCGGAGAATGACAGGACCACCAGCCCCCCCACACACACACAAATGAAGCATTTCTGGGGCCATTGATTATAATATTCCAGTGCAACATACTGTACAGTTCTGAAAATATGGTAATCAAACTTTATACATCCCCATTTCAGTGAATAACAGAAGTTAAAATTTAGAATATCATCATTACTTGCTTAATTGTATAAATAAATAGAATACATGAATAGGAAAAAATAATCAACGGTTCCAACCTTATTACTACTACCACTCCAACTAATAATAACAATAATAATAATGTGCATAGTCCTACCTTCTCCATAGGTAACTGTATGGAGGCCTTGCAGTCAGTAAATTCAGCCTTGATGCTGGGTCCCTGAACCTCAGTCACCACATAATGTAACCTCTGAGACTCCTTCAGCATCTTCCTGTTGCTGCCACCAAACTTTCCCAACACCCGGTAGGCCACATGAGAGATGCTATCGGCTGGATTACGGAGGGTACGCCACAAGGCCTGGATGAGTACGAGAAGTAAAGAAACCATCATAAAATACCAAATCTAGACTGGATCACATGATAAGTAGGCACAATTTGTGTTATAATCTTCCAAATTACTGGCTGACTAAACATGGACTCTGTTAGAGATGGGAATCCTCCTATGCAATTCAGATGTGCTGCTAAGAAGCAAAAAAACTATCGTCCGTATTGTCAACCACAAGAGTGCAAGATAATGTAATGATTTAACGAAGACGGATTATTTTGAATGCATTTCATCTGAAAATATAGCACCATGCTACGTCACATTGATACTTTCTGGATTGTTGGATCTAAAAGTTGTAACAGCTGAATGCGATGACAATAACAAGCATCAAACCTGCATGAGTTCTGCCCTGACAGGCTGAATGTGGTCATAGAGGAAGTCAGGCTGTAGGTTGTCTACACACAGCTCCAGGGTGCGAAGGCCCTGGCTGACCAGTGTTTGGGAACCATTGAGGGCAGACACCAAAGGATCCATTAACATGGGTAAGTATGGCAACAATGAGCTCAGACGCACTGGCACAGTCAAGCACAACTCCACAAATAGATCCTTCATGTGCTGCTTGTGAAGGCCACTCTGAAGCATATTCAGACCTAAAAACAAGGAGAGCAAAATAACAGGAGGTACATATTTGCACACACAGATCCCAGATTAAGTGTGAGTTCAGTTTCTAACCATTAGAGTTTAGCTTTAAAGTTGTTTTCTCCTAAACACAACTATTAGAACGCCGCGCTTGGAGAGCACAAACCTCCACCAACACTAGTTTCCAATTCCATGAAATTTTACCTTGGAAAATCTTCAAGGTCAAAGTCCTGTTAGACGTGGCTGTTTATGAACTAAATTAGATGTAATCAAATAGTATGTATTTAGTTCATGCACTTGAATCAAAGTTTTTTGTGATGTCAGGGTTTTTTCTTTCTCAACTTTTTCGGTTTCTGAGTTCTTTTTCATTTGGCACTTGGTTTCCAACTGATAACTGGAAGACAAACAGGCATAAAATTGGAACCTCCATCCAATTTTGGAGGTGTAGGTAAAATCCATAACAGAATAATGAGAGTGATTGAGGCACTTTTCTTTACCGATATACCGTAATTTCCAGACTACTGTATAAGGCACTACTTTTTCACACACTGAACACTGTGGCTTAAACAATGATGCGGCTCCATCCATTTTCTTCCGCTTCACCCGAGGTCAGGTTGCAGGGGCAGCAGCTCAAGCAAAGCCGCCCAGACCTCCCGATCCACACAGACCTCCCCCAGCTCCTTCGGGGGAACCCCAAGGCTTTCCCAAGCCAGCTGCAAGACGTAGTCCCTCCAGCATGTCCTGGGCCTCTGCCCGATGGGACGTGCTGGGAACACCTCTCCAGCGAGGTGACGGGACAATAATGCGGCTAATTTATGTATTTTTACAAGCTTTCTCATAAGTCGAAATACGTCAATTGATGCTACCCACTGATTGGCTAAAAGCATGGGTGCAATTTGGGGGGGGGATGGGGAGACATGTCCCCCCCCACCTTTTCAACCAGGGGGGACAGAATATGGTACGTCCCCCCCACCTTCTGACATATATGTGTGTACTTGAAACATGCTATGCCAGTCTTATGTGCAAACCATGTCAGAATAGTATCTTTATTTCTGCAAGTTTGTATTTTTAGCAGCATTGACTTGTTTACAACGCCTGTTTCTTGTTTGTCACATTTGGAATTTTCTGGGACTGCATTTGCCCAGATTTGAAACCAAAAATAGCTATATGCTGATTTACTAAATTCTGAAAGTTAGAAAAGGAAATCAGAAAAGCTATCTGGGACCTCAGAAAGCCCATCTGCAATTATTGCTTGATCTCCAAAATCAGTGTGTGCAAGCGAAATTATGTTCAGTATGAGTGTTGTCATTAGTGCCACTTCGAAAATTAAATTCATTATAAGTAATTCATCCTAAACTTATGATCTGTTGTTTTTTCAAACTTATGCAAAAACAAATCTTGAGAAAAAAATACAGTATGCAATAGTTAATAATTATTAAGAGCCTGTTCTTTCATATTTATGATTACATTTTACCACATTGCAGTTATTTTTTTTTAATGAAAACTCAACCTATCATTCGTTTTGAGTTCTACACATGTGGTGATACCTTATTTACACCAGGATGTTAATAAAATCAATGCTGGCTATTCTCAGAATAAAGTACTAATATCCACAGTTTCAAATTGCATAAGTCAAATGGTGTCCACTTTATGGTCTTCTCAAAACATTAAAATTACTGTTCTGGATGCTCAGAATGCATCTGAGCTTATCTAGAAACCGTTGGCTTCTGGGGGTCTAAAGCGGCACCCAGACCCCAGGCCTGGGGGCCAACTCGCACTTTGTCCCCCCAATTTCTAGTTCTAAATTGCGCCCTTGGCTGAAAGCTGCAGTCTTCATGCAGCGTAAATTCACACACAAAGTACAGTGGAATCTCGACATACGAGCGAATCAACATACAAGTTTTTTGAAATACGAGCCATCGCGCGGTCCATGTTTTTGTCTGGAATACGAGCAGAAATTGAGTTGCGAGTCACGCTTTGGGACACCACCGGAGCAAAAAGGAAAGTGGACAAAAGAAGGGAGGGAAGCTTCTAGTGCAGACGTTAAGGCAGCGGAAGAATATGTCACATGTTTTGCTGCACTTGTCGTGAAAGAAGGCTATGTCCCGCAACAAGTGTTTAACTGCAACGAAACTGGATTATTCTGGAAAAATGCTATGGAGGATGTATATAAACAGCAGAGGAGAAGAAGCTGTTTCACTGAAAAGAAATACCCAGAAAAAGTGTCCACTGGTTGTGCTTCAGCACTTTTTAATGACACTTGTCCGTCACATTTCCGCAACATTTTAAAAAGGCAGGCAGAAGCAAACTTCCTTGGACAAGTTTTTATCCAAAAGGCCTGTAAGTTTACAATTAAAGTTACGTCTGTATGATCCTTTTAAGGATCTATAGTTTCCGCCCTTCTCCGCCACCATCCACCTCCGTTAACCGCATTTGTCTGTTTCTAAGGTAAGAACACTTAATAAAACTTTTTTCTTTTATATATTTTATTATGCACAGGTAAAGTATACATGTCTATTTGTTAATAAAAAAAAAAATCTTTTTTTCATAATTTAGAGTGGTTTGGGAATGTTTTACAAGGCTGGAACAGAAAACAAATTATTTTAGTTATTTTCAATGGGGAAAATGTATTTGAAATACGAGCAGATTGGCGTACGAGCTTGGTCACAGAACTAATTAAACTCGTATCTCGAGGTTCCACTGTAAATATAAAGTCTTACCCATTCGTTTTAGTGGAATCATCATCATGTCCTGAACAAAAATTATCCACATAAAGCCTCCTGATTTTGAAAAACGACATCTGAAAATACTTTATTTACTTGTCGTGGCTAAAGAAAAGTCCCTCCCGGGCACTTTGCTCCGTCAGATCAGTCAGCGGAGCTTCCTCTCTCCCCCCTCCACCGTTCCCCACTGGGTCTCTGTCTTTGCACCACAAGTTGAAAAAGTCACAGCGCTTCATTAACATCTCATTTACCACAGACACCAGGTGATCCTGGCTGCACATGATGAAATTATCTCATGATCCACAAAGAAACAAAAGTTAAAGTTACTCAGTTCTCCACGTGGAACGTCACCGTGCACATGCTGGATGCTGTACTGGTCAATATTTATGTGTAACACAAGGAAAAAAAAAAAAAAAAAGCATTTACGGTACGTATTTAAGTTTAAAGATTCTCTCTGTCTAACATCTTTCTGTGTAAAAATCTCATGTTACAACCTGGAGACCTGCAACTTACAGACAAGCGTGGCCTATTTATGTACAATAAAAAAAAAAAAACTGGTGAGTGCTGCTTATATTTAGGTGCGCTCTATAGTCCGGAAATGGTAATGCAAAATGTGCAAATGGGCTTTTCAATATTAAGTTCAAATGTCCACAAAATCCACAATCCAGATCAGATCAGGATCAAACTTTGTCAGATAATAGTGAGTGCCAGTCTGCACCTCACATTTAAATATGAGAGTGATTGGGGCATGTGTGATGAAGATATAAAGTAAAATGTACATTAAATGGGGAGTTCAAGGTTAAATTTAAATGGCCACAAAATCTGTAATCTGGATCAGATCCAGACTAAACTTTGTCAGTCGATAAAGGATTCAATCCTACATCAGGCACTGAAATATGAAAGAAATCTGATCTTTTTTGACAGAGTTATGAATTTTTAAAAATTCATTCAATGCTAAACATAGGGATTGTTCCAATTTTCCAAGATTTTTCCTGACTTTGACCTTGAAAATTGAATCTGTTATTGCCTATCAGGATATGAATCTTCAGTTATCATAAGAATATATGGAAAATGTTGGGCTCCAGGCTGTTCACAAACAGACAAACAGGGGCAAAAACATAATGCCCTTCAACTTTGTTGGCAGAGGTAATAAAGTGGCCTCAGTTCAACTTTGAACAAAGGAGACATCTAATTTTTTATAAAAAGAAGATCAAATCCATGTTGTGTGTACACACAGTACATCACAATCACGTTTGTGTGTATAAACCAGTGCACATAACTGTGATTGAAAAGCTAATGGCATTTAATGATATTTGTTCCAATTTGTGGAATATTGTCATTCAGGTGCTGCCTGTAGTTTTACCTTGATTTTGGACAAAAGGTGAGTGAGGCTTTACCTTGTAGCAGGTTGGGTAGAAGGGGTAGAAACTCCTGGTAAAGCAAGTCATGGCTTCCTCCGCCAATGGAGCGGAAAAGAGCCCGAAGAAGCAAAAAGTAGTTGTAAGGCTCCTTAGCTGATTGGGCCAGCTCCATAGAGCTGTTCACTATCTTGTGGAGATGAGGCTGAAGACAAAGGGAACGTAAAAATTACAGATGCAAAAGAAAGTGAACCTGACAAACATTCCCCAATCAGAGGTGTCTCACCACTTGAAGACTTACTTTAAGCATCTGCTCGTTCTCAGCAGCAAACAGTGACACTGAGCCAAAGACTAGTTTGAAGAGCTTCAGGTAGAGATTTGAGAGCTCGACATTGGAGCCCATCTCTGGCAACCTTTCCAGAAGATACTCCACGAGGATGGTGGCAAAGAGTGCGGATGTTGACAAATTAGCCAGGAAGGAGTTTGCTACAATCTAGAAAACCATGTAATTCAAAGTTAAGCACAAGTATTAAGAACAAACTAAAGGTCTCAGATTGATATTATGCAATAATGAGCAATGAGAAGATTCATCACCTCCCATGACTACATACCAAAGTTTGAGCATACATAATGTTTATGTGTACCTGCAGTGCATAATTCTTGGAGATCCTCTCCACCATGTAGGGCACAGTGGTCTGAAAAATCTCTTTGAATGTGAGTGGGTTCATCATGGTGAAGACCCCAGCAAAGTGTTCCAGAACCTCCTTCTCCTCCTTCATACGTACAGTCTGGCAGTTGGCCACCCTGATGTAAGTCTGCTGGTTATTAGCAACCTGCACCTGGTCAGAAGAGACACTGCTGGATTTAAAACCATTCTATGCATCAGAACCACAAAACATCTATCCCACTCTTCTCTCTTTTTAACATACTTTTGAAATACTAATCAAATAAATTCAACTTCAACAAGCGCAATCCAAGATTTCTGACATCCGCCAATCTAGATCAGGATCAACTCCAAAATTCAATGGAGTCTTCCATGCCTGAATATTTATCTGTGGTGGAAATTCGGTGACAATCCGTGAGGTTGTTTTGACACAAGTAGTTTTGACGCAATCCTTCAAAGCTATATATATATATAAAATATATATATGTAAAATCCTGATCCCAAATCTGGATCGCCTCCAAAATTTAATGTAGTCTTTCGTGGTCTAATTTTGATCTGTGGTGAAACTTTCATCAGAATCCGTGCAGTAGTTTTGACGTAATCCTGCTAACAGGCAGACAAGTAAATAAATAAACAAATGCCGATGAGTTTATTATATCCTTGGGTCATCCTCCAGGGTCAGCCTATAATTTTGGCAGTCCTGGATATAAGACTAGCTCTATTCTAGTCTTACCTGATATATGTCCAATGCTTGCATGGCATATTTTACCAGCTTGATGTAGATTTGTGTCTCCTTGGGTTGGAGCTGCTTATTAGGAATGAACTGCGCCTCTGGAAGAAAAAAAAAAAAAGATACACAGGGCAATCCAGGTCTCATGAAATAGTCATTTTTGTCCATTTATGTATATGTTACATACTTTATAAACATCAAAGCAATGTCAAGCACATGTGGTCCAAATACACGCTGACCAACAGGGAGCTAAGGGCTCTGCATCCTCTCACCTCCGGGGGCTTTACAAGAGGTAATGCCCCAAGTGATCGTCTTCACGCCACACACCAGAGTCTTGACGAGGCTCCGGCAGTCTGACACCTGAAACGTCTGCTTGTCCTCCTTCTCACCAGGTCGGTCAAACGGTGTGGATGGAGGTGGAGGTACGGTGGCGACGGGTGTGGGAGGAGCAGGTGGTGGAAGAGCAGGGGTGGTGGAAGGGGTGGGAGTTGCCGGTACTCCAGGCAACGCTCCTGAATCGACCACGCCCATCTCTGACTGGGGCTTGCATTTCTTGAAGATGGAGACAAGCTGGTAGCGTGCAATGGTGTGAAACTTCAGCACAAATACCTGAATTAAAAGATGAAAAACAAACAGAAAATGATCAACTCAACTCACTTTTTACTTCAAAATCAGTACCTGAAAGATAAATGAAGGTCTTTTGGGAAACTGCTGCTGTACTGTATGGTGCCTACCTCCAGCATCCTCATCAGGATGTCCCGCCCATTGCCATTCTCCTGCTCCGACTTTGAGCGGATACAATCGACCAGGTTAAGCAGCAGTTTGCAGGACATGGTCTGGATGTTACTGGGAAGTGACTCATCATCAATGTTCTTAGCAAAGAGCTGCACGGCTAATGATAAATCTGTCAGGGGCAAGCTCTGACGAACGTGGTGAACAAGGTCTGCAAGCGTGCTATAAGCTAAGGGTCTGGAAAGAAAGAAACACAGTAACTGCACATTTATGCACATTTGTTCTGACATAGTTCACCATTATTACCACTAAGACCAGAAAACCTTTGCCAATTCCTAAATAGTTGACTCAGTCCAAATACATATGAACCCAACTGTAGGAACAATTTTGCTGCCAGCTTGTAAGAGAATTGATCAGGAAAATAACTTGATTAATATGCTCAGACACTTAACATGCTGAGCAATCAGCCCTCATAAGAGAGTGTAAACCGAGACCAAGGTAATCAAACTACAGGGCAAACTTTACCTAAGAGTCTCCCGAGCAGTGTAGCCGTAACCAATCAGGATGGATTCGTCAAATAGTTTGTCCATACATGGTATAAACTCTGCAAAACAGGAACATCTGAATCAGATGGTTCAAATGACTTCAAGGAATCAAGATAGTAAAAGGAGGAAAAAAGGGAAAATGCACATTTGTGTTTCCACGATATTACAATTTTGAGTATCAACAGAACAATACAAGGTATAAAACAGAATAAATGAAACGGTAAACCTACTCTACACCTCTCACTAATGTAATGCACCATGGATAAACACCACTGCCCCATTCTGATTCCTGTTCTGCTGCTCCCACTAGGGGTCGCCACAGCAGATCATTTGTCTTTATTGTCTCATGTCCTGCATGTCCTTCCTCACCACATCCATCAACCTCCTCTTTGACTTGCCAAACCTCCTTCCGAGCAGCTCAACATCCTTCGCCCAACATACCTGACATTTGTCTTCTACACGTGTCCAAACCATTTCAATCTTAGTTTGCTGCCCCTCTAATATCTCCCATCCTAATCCTGAATATCATCATCACTCTCAAGGAAAATCTCAGCACCTTTAGCTCTGCCATCTCTAGCGCTACTGTCAGCACCACAGTCTCAAAGCCAAACATTTTAGGTGATCTTACGACAGTCTTGTAAAGAGTTCGTTTCATTGTTTCAGAAATCACTTCGGTCACTCTTTCCCACCCACTCAACCGCGCCTGCACGCTGTTCTTCACCTCTCAATCACACTTGCTAGGCTAAACAGTTGATACCAAGTATTCAAACTCATTCACCTTCATCACCTCTCCTCCTGGCAACCACACCGTACTCCCTCTTATTCACAAACACACATACTATCCTACAACTATCTTTCATTCCCCTTCTCTCCAGAGCATATCTTCACCTCTCAAGGTTTGCCTCAAACTGCTCCACATTCTCACTACAGATCACAATGTCATCTGCAAACATCATACTACACACAGACTCCTGTCTGATCTTGTCAGTCAACCTGTTCACTGCTAAGAAGAAAAGGCTCAGACCCTATCCGACATGCAATCCCACCTCTACCTTAAACTCATCTGGCATTCCTACATACCCCGTGTTGCTGTCACACTGCCCACACACATCCTGCGTCACCCTCACATACTTCTCTGCCATTCTCAACGTGACCATAAAATACCAGGATTCCCCTCTCTGCATCCTGTTAGAAGCTTCCTTTAAATTCACACAAACCCAGTGCAACTCCTCCTGGCCTTCTGCATACTTCTCCATCAATACTCTAAAAGCAAACATTACATCTGCAGTGCTTAGCCAAGCTTGTGCTACTCTTTACCATAACCTCATGCTGTGGCCAATCAACTTTACGCTTCTGTGGGAACTGCAGCTCTGTACATCATCGTTATTCTTAACCTCCTAGAACCTGGCATCCACATATGTGGACATGACATTTTTGGTTGTCTAGACCATAATAATAAGTTTTGTTTCATGAGAACCTCTGGGTCTTAGGAGGTTAAAGATCTGTACAAGTGCACTTCATGTCCACTCCTCAGGCACAATCTTCCTTTCCAAGATTTTGTTAGACAGTCTTGGCAAAACCTCCACTACCATCTCTCTTAAACATCTCTATGCTTCCACTGGTGTGTTATCTGGACCAACTGCCTTTCCACTCTTCATAGCTGTCTTCACTTCATCCTTACTAATCCCCCAAGGCAGATAAAAACCAGAAGTAAAGAACTGATAACAGCGTAAAGGCAGAATTGAAACACAGCAGTGAGCATAAAGTAGGAGAGGGGGAAATCTACAGTGTGGCTGTAGTGTGTTATATTTATAGTATATCTTTTTTTTTTTGCACACACACACACACACACACACACACACACACACACACACACACACACACACACACACACACACACACACACACACACACACTATGTACCACTGAAGAGATGAAACGTATACAGTGCATCCGCAAAGTATTCACAGTGCTTCACTTTTTCCATATTTTTATGTTAGTCTTATTCCAAAATAGAGTAAATTTATTTTTTCCCTTCATAATTCTGTTTACAACACCCTATAATGACAATATGAAAAAGTTTATATATATATATATATATATATACACACACACACACACACACACACACACACACACACCTTTTTACACTACTCCATAGTTTACAGTATAAATGAAATGATAGCTAGATAGATGGATGTATACAGTACATATTTCATATTTAAACCATTTTTTGTGGTGTACAGTAGCTCTGTAGGAGCACCCCCAATTTCGTTGTACACCCCCCCCAGTACAATGACAATAAAGACTATTCTATTCTATTTAAGCTAATTTTAGACCCAGAAGATGTACCTGGAGCTGTTACTAACTCACCACTCGAGGCAGCAACAGTAGCGGAACTAAAAAGATGGTTAAAGTGCAGAACTGCAAGTTTACAAGGCAAGAAAAAGGATCTGGTAGCGGTAAGTTCCGACTAACTTGCTTCTGCGAGTTATTTAACTTGTGAGTAAAGGGGTAAATTGCACGTATTTAGAAGTTTTATATCAAATGTTCATAAAATGCTTAATATTTGGCCTTATCCACAGGAAAAAAAAAAACTGTTGTAATGGAGATAATCTCGGCTACGCATCTTTAAGATCATTCAGATCAGTAAGTGTGTGCTGCATCATCTCTGTGCAAACCATGTAAGTATTCTGGCTGCTGCAGTTTCAGTGGGTTGACATCAACTTGAACTTACTAAACTTTCTGTTATTTCTAGTCCTTCTAATATTGTGAATCCACTTGTTTCTAAGCGTTGCATTCTTAGGAAAACCATAGAAGTTCACGTTTATCCCTGAGATGACTACTGAAGTATCGAGGGACACAAGTAATCCCGGCATTCTGAACCTTTTGTTTACTTTCTGAGTGTGTCTGTGCACCCTAGCAGGCTCAACCAAAATCCAATATGGCACATATGCAGTCCCTATTGGACCTTTTTCCCCCATTTTCCTCATGTTTTTTATTATCATTATTATTATTATTATTGTTACAGTGGAACCGCAGTTTTCGAACAGTTACCCGGTGATATGTACGCCATCAAGTCTCCTCTGCACAGGTAAGGTGAAATTAAATAGTCTATTTTATTATAATTACTGTACAGTATTTTGTGTATGACGTTTTTTATCTGCCTTTATGCTTAAAATGCTCTTAAAAAGGTAAAAACACAGTGTTCTTTTTGCTGCCAGTAATGGATTAATCCATTTTACATTTTGTCTTACGGGAAAACTGGTTTCACTTTAAGAACAACATTTAGGAATGAATTAAGTTTAAAACTGAGGTTCCACTGTATTATTAATGACTCAACACAAAGTATCTTGTAGAAAGTATACGAGTCACTAAAAATGTAACGTGGGAGTCGTGTCCTGTAAAATGCAGTGACTGAATGAATACACATCTAAAGTAGCAGTCATATGGATGATTCTATCCAATCCAGTTTCTTAGCACAAATTTCTAAATTAAAAGGGAGCATAAGGAGGATAAACTGATTAGTTGTTGGTAAAACGTGACGCAGCAGAACAATCCAAAAACTGCTTTAAAACTGTATATGTGTTTGTGCGTGTACACACGGTTGCGGAGGTCAGTTGTAAGGATGTGTTTGGCCGCGATGAGCAGCTCTTTGCGGAGATGAGCAGTCTCTGATGGACAGTTGGACAGCAGCTGCAGCATTCCCTTCACCATCTGCTGAGAGTATTTTGCTACCAGATCCTAATAGGACAAACGCATACAAAATATTACTTGATACAATATTATGGGTGGAACGATGCCCTAGCTCTACAATACAATACACCTGTCACAACAACAATTGCATCACTGTTCACACACTAATTATGTAGAGAGTAACCTGTGAGGAATGTACGAAAAATTACTATCTATCTATGAAGCAAGAAACATCTGTGTGAGTGTATGTGGCTTGCATCTCTCGCTCACTATTTGTCAGATCGACCTCAGCTTTCGGATATGGCTTGCATATAGCACGGCAATGTGCATCCTTTATTATAGCTGGCTTATCATCACTGGCTTCCTGCACCTGTGAGATCAGATTTTAAGGTTCTGCTACTAGCCTATAAAACTGTTCACAGACTGGCAACTTCCTACCTAGCTGACCTAATTAAACCCTACGTACCAGCGCAGGCTTTGCGTTCTCAAGGTGCAGGATTACTTAGTGTCCCTAGGGTGAATAAAAAGTCTGCGGGTCACAGAGCTTTCTCTTATCGTGCCCCTGTTCTGTGGAATGATCTCCCTGCGTCAATAAAACAGTCGGAATTTGTAGAGACTTTCAAGTCCAGACTTAAGACGCACTTATTTTCCCTTTCGTATGGCTAGCATACTGGCATAGTATGTCACTATGCTTTTTACTCTTAATTAATTTTATTAGGGAACTGAGCATGCCGCGGCCTCAACTTGAACTAAATTCTCTATCTAAATTCTGGGTCTTTTAGTGAAGCTTAGGGCTAGTGGCCGGCGAATACTTTAGTATTTCTTCTGTTTTTCTTGTTGCTTAATGCTGTCAAATTATACTGTATTTATTGTCTTTCTGAAGCTTGATTCTACTTTTTTTCTTTTCTCTCTGTTTGAGGTGTGGCTCCATCCAGAGATGGGTGCGGTGTCTGTTCTGGAAAACCTCCTGTCCTGTGTACCAGCAACATTTCCTGTATGTTCATTTTGTGAATTGTTTTGTAATTTGTGTCTGTAGCAAGGTCCAAGCAGAGGGTCACCCCTTTGAGTCTGGTCTGCTTGAGGTTTCTTCCTCAAAGGGAGTTTTTCCTTACCACTGTTGCTCTGGGGGTTGGTAAGGTTAGACCTTACTTGTGTGAAGCGGCTTGAGGCACCTTTGTTGTGATTTGGTGCTATATAAATGAAAATAAATTGAAATTACGAAAATTTTGGGAAATACTTTTTTACTTTTATTTTGATTAACGTAAAATTTGTACTTCTAAGATGGCATAGCTCTCTGATCCTACTGGTAGCAAAGTTAAACAACATCAGATAGTTCAAGTTGCATGCACCATTTCACAATAAAACATTTAAAGCCGGCATCCCAGCAAATACTTTTACTGTGAAAGGCATGCTGTCAGTGTTCCTTGCAACTGAGTTTAACTTAACACTGAGGAGACAGCAAAAATCCATTTTTTGCTAACACCAACAAATTTCCCACTATTTGTACAACGTTTCAGTAAGTACATAAGCTGAATACAATCTTATATTTGCTGTGAGTTAAAGTTTAAATAAACTGTGTTCAGGATTTGTTGTTTCAAATATTCTAAAAGTTCTGTTTAATTTTGTCCAAGTCTCTTCCAATAACCTGTTTAATAGGAATCCTTTTATTTTTATATAATTGATAATAAAACTGATTTTTAAAACAATATAAAATAGTATACGCAAATCATAATATATCGTAAGTACACCTCTTTGTACATCACACCTTCAAACACAGCCTCATACGACCATCCATGAGAAATCTACTTAAGCTGCCAATTTTCTACAGGAATACAAACGTCCTATGGGCACTGCACTAGTTAAGTATAAATTGTAATCCTTGATGTTATCAGTTTTGCATTTATATATTTTATAATTTTTTGTTTTGTTTTTTGGAAGAGGTCATTACTTATTCTATACATGGTATCACAATGCTCAATTTAAAAAATACAATCAGATACATTTCAAAAGAGGTCAAAAGATGTAATTATCACGATACGCGATGTATCATTTCACTCCTACATGATACTGAAAAAACATCCTTGCAAAAATGGAAGGAAATTGTAAGCCTTTAATATATTCATTGGGTGATCAATAGTTGTTACAGTGAGATTTCCATGTGGCACATTTAATATCTAATTAAATGTGGGCCACCACAAACATTAAATCCAGTTTTTTGCAAATTTAAATCTCTTTGATGGGCTAGAAGCTCTTTGGATATTATTATCAATACTTTTTGATGTCTTTTACAGTTGTTTAGGCAGTTTAATCATCACTGGAGAGAAAGTCACAAGAAGCAATTTGTGCCATTTTCAATAACACAACTAAAATAAATATTCTAATTTTTTCTCCATTTTATCATTATTCTTCCCGACTTTGCTTCCTTCATAATAGTGAGCAGCACCTTGTGTTCTGCTCTGCTTCCTGTCAGTCATCTTGACAGCTGGGGAAGAAATGATGTCCAACAAAAACACAACTTCAAAAATGTCAAAACCGATACGTCCGTTTTAGCCGAAGGGAAAATTAAAGTTGTTGCAAACAGGTTCATTTCAGGAAAGTTTGATAAGTTCTACTTGCGAAACAAAAACTGTAACTATGCACACAATGCAATGCAAAATGAGGAATAAGCACACAATATATCAAGAATAAGCGAATGCTCTCTATTTTCAAATGAAGGTTCCCCCCCCATTTAATCAAGATGACTCACTGGAAGCGATGCACCACTGAGCTGTCAAACAGGCATACCTGGTAGATTCGGATGATGTATGCGAGAAAAGACAGAGTCTTGATCTGTGCAGCGATGAAGTCGGCGTACAGCTCCTTGTTATAAAGCTTGTGTTGCCTGCAAAAGAGACAGACAATTTGCACAAAAGCCATTTAGTGGGCTTCATCAAAGACATTAATGATATTGTATAACTGCTGTAGGTGCTGATTACAATAGCCAGTTTACACACGGGACTCAATTCTACACGGGCGACTTGCTTGGTGGCGTCACAACTGTTACTGAACATCAAGAAAAGAAGACGGCGGGGAAAAAAAAACCCTCTACCTGCCAGTGGTTTTCTTTTAAATTAACTTTGTTCTGTTTCCTTCTTCTTGCCCTAAGAGGTTTCACCTCCTGCTAAGCCAATTTCTACAATTTTAGCTTCCTTAAATGGAATTTAAGTTTAGCTTTAGCGGGCAATGTGCCACGGAATGCAGTCAACAAACCCACTGCAAGGGAGAGGGAAAAAAATCTTTTCTGTTAAACATGCCTGAGCTCATTTCGAAGGCTATAAAGTGAAAATGAAATCTGTTAAAGGAGCCCTCACACAAACACACATGCATGTATGCATGCACACTCACACACGCGCACCGTACCTTGCCTGTGGAGACACCTGGAGCATGATGGTGTTCATGATGAGTGGCACAAACTCCGACACCACGTTGTGAATGTTCAGCTTATAAAGCTAAAGGCAGAGAGTAAACACGACATTTACAAGAAATAAAACTGCCACTATTCTGTTCGCATGAATAAAGATCAACACATTCACTCCTAAATTTTAAAGATAATAAGACAAATCAATCTCTTTTAATAGTGTATCGTATTAAGGATTCAAAGGATTCAAAAGAATTTTATTGTCATATGCACAAAGGAACATGTTCCCTTCACAATGAAATGTGTTTACTGCATTTAACCCATCCTAATTGCCAGTTAGGAGCAGAATTCGGACCAGCTCCAGATGTATATCCTGCCTTAGGTCAACAGCAGGGCTGAGCAAACCATGACCGGCCTCATGACGACAGACGACACACATAACACACAACACACATAAGCCGGCCCGGTACATGAACACATACACTCAAAAATATAAACGCAACACTTTTGGTTTTGCTCCCATTTTGTATGAGATGAACTCAAAAGATCTAAAACTTTTTCCACATACACAATATCACCATTTCCCTCAAATATTGTTCACAAACCAGTCTAAATCTGTGATAGTGAGCACTTCTCCTTTGCTGAGATAATCCATCCCACCTCACAGGTGTGCCATACCAAGATGCTGATTAGAAACCATGATTAGTGCACAGGTGTGCCTTAGACTGCCCACAATAAAAGGCCACTCTGAAAGGTGCAGTTTTATCACACAGCACAATGCCACAGATGTCGCAAGATTTGAGGGAGCGTGCAATTGGCATGCTGACAGCAGGAATGTCAACCAGAGCTGTTGCTCGTGTATTGAATGTTCATTTCTCTACCATAAGCCATCTCCAAAGACATTTCAGAGAATTTGGCAGTACATCCAACCAGCTTCACAACCGCAGACCACGTGTAACCACACCAGCCCAGGACCTCCACATCCAGCATGTTCACCTCCAAGATCGTCTGAGACCAGCCACTCGGGACAGCTGCTGAAACAATCGGTTTGCATAACCAAAGAATTTCTGCACAAACTGTCAGAAACCGTCTCAAGGAAGCTCATCTGCATGCTCGTCGTCCTCATCGGGGTCTCGACCTGACTCCAGTTCGTCGTCGTAACTGACTTGAGTGGGCAAATGCTCACATTCGCTGGCGTTTGGCATGTTGGAGAGGTGTTCTCTTCACGGATGAATCCCGGTTCACACTGTCCAGGGCAGATGGCAGACAGCGTGTGTGGCGTCGTGTGGGTGAGCGGTTTTCTGATGTCAATGTTGTGGATCGAGTGGCCCATGGTGGCGGTGGGGTTATGGTATTGGCAGGCATCTGTTATGGACGAAGAACACAGGTGCATTTTATTGATGGCATTTTGAATGCACAGAGATACCGTGAAGAGATCCTGAGGCCCATTGTTGTGCCATACATCCAAGAATATCACCTCATGTTGCAGCAGGATAATGCACGGCCCCATGTTGCAAGGATCTGTACACAATTCTTGGAAGCTGAAAATGTCCCAGTTCTTGCATGGCCGGCATACTCACCGGACATGTCACCCATTGAGCATGTTTGGGATGCTCTGGACCGGCGTATACGACAGCGTGTACCAGTTCCTGCCAATATCCAGCAACTTCGCACAGCCATTGAAGAGGAGTGGACCAACATTCCACAGGCCACAATTGACAACCTGATCAACTCTATGCGAAGGAGATGTGTTGCACTGCATGAGGCAAATGGTGGTCACACCAGATACTGACTGGTATCCCCCCCCAATAAAACAAAACTGCACCTTTCAGAGTGGCCTTTTATTGTGGACAGTCTAAGGCACACCTGTGCACTAATCATGGTGTCTAATCAGCATCTTGATATGGCACACCTGTGAGGTGGGATGGATTATCTCAGCAAAGGAGAAGTGCTCACTATCACAGATTTAGACTGGTTTGTGAACAATATTTGATGGAAATGGTGATATTGTGTATGTGGAAAAAGTTTTAGATCTTTGAGTTCATCTCATACAAAATGGGAGCAAAACCAAAAGTGTTGCGTTTATATTTTTGTTGAGTGTATAAAAAGCACACACAAGGTAAAACTTGGGAAAGAAAAACCTTCATAGCTGCTGCATTGAATCATGCAGCAGCAATGCAGGAAAAAAACCCATCAGCACAATGATCAATGATCACACATAACAACAGGACGAGAAACAACGACCGAGATTTGTAAGAGTCCAGTTATCAGACAGAACACAGTAAGTAATACAGTATCAAACGTTTAGCTCAACAACAGACTGTAAGTGAAACCAAAATCTTTCCACTGCCCCCTAGTGCTCGTTTTCAGTAGTAGGCAGGTCTGAATTTTGTGGGGACAAAATAACCAAAACCTTTTTGGAAGCTATATAATAACAGCATGGATGAGATTTTAATTATTTATCAACTCCACACAGGTTTTCAGCATCAATGCAGCCGTTTTCCTTGTTGCTAGTCGCAGAGTTTGGCAAGATGACATCACAACAGATGTTTTTTTCACAACTCCAAACTGTCAGAAAAACACAGCACCATTGGTGAGGGGAACTGATAATGTCCCGAGAGGAAATAATATGCTGCCGGGCTCAGAATTGTCCGATGGCCATAGTGGCACACAGCAACACCCATTTTTATCACCATGTACAAAAAAATAAAATAAATAAATAAAATAATCTGAGATATGAAGAACAGTTGGCCTGAGATGTGTTAATGCAGATATCGCTAAAGTCTAACACACACGGAGCTAAGCAGGTCCTAGACCTGCCATGCCTTCAGTGGTGCCGGGAATCACAGAAATTGAAAATTGTTGGGGTATTCCAGCTTGTCGGTCAGCTAAAGTTTCAATAGGGCAAAGAATCATATCACAAATGTCAACACCTGGGAAAATGGAATCACCCATATTTTGATCGTATTTCTCTGTACCATATTTTGATAGTTGTACTTTATTCACAAAGGACTTATGTTTGTTGATTCCCCCCAAAAAATATTCAGAACCCCCCCATAATACACTTTTATCCTCAACTCCTTGTAATTCAATGTAGAACATAAAAATTAAAAGTGCATGCAAAATAACTTTCCCCTAAATATCTAAATATGCCTCTGTTAGTTTAGGGTTTTAAAAACTGATTCCAGTGACTGGTTATTTACTGGAATAATATTTCACTAACCTGATACATCAGCACCACTATGATGGGCAGCTCTGCCAACACCTTGAGTGACAAGGACCCTCTTGGGATGATGGTGTGCTACAGGCACAAAGAAATTGAGAAAGATGATTCAATAATCTGCCATCGACGTCAGAAACCATCAACCTTGTGCGTCATGACACCTGAATAGTGATGGAATACGAGAGGCACACGTGCAACAGCCTGGACGCTCTTAACTTGCACCTATGTGGGCTAACTTGAGGTGAAGCAATGACAAATTGTTTGACTGAGAGTTCTCAGTTTTAATGATTAACTGCAGAGATACAACTGCACTTGCTCGTGTGGCAGCACAGTGCACTACTACCATCCGGTGGTTGCAGAAGGTACTGCATGATGCACAACAGTATAGAGATTTAACAACAGTCACATAAACTTTTACGTAACGAGTTTACCGTCCGCGTTTCACTGTCTTCTCTCTCAGGCGCCGTTTTAACCAGCACAGATGTGATCATCCCGACCATTTCCGGGGAGGGAACCGTGTTCTCTGCAATCACCTGAGGGTTCTCAAAGTACCTGGCCTGGTGGGAAATCAGAGGGAATGAGGGGAAATAAGGGATTGGACAGTTTTAAAAAAGTCTCAAGATTAAAAGAAAGAAAGTGAAACGTAATCAAAAAAAATTTTTTTTTCTTTTTTGTTTAATAAAGGGGCTGAAGGTGCTCTGTGCTTCCATAGAAAAGCTGCAAGCAGACAAAGTCACCTACCGCTGTGACTGTACTTACAACTACTTTAGGAAGGTCTTTATAAATCTGCTTCACAAAGTCCAGAAAGTGATGAATCTGGAAAGAAAGGATTATGGAAAATAGGGTAACTGAAGGCTTGGATAACGTTTAACCCTTAATTTAATTTTAGAGAAGGATGGGAATAAAATTGCTCCAGCAAACAGCTAAGACCATTAAAGTCCATTACTCTTTAAAAAAAAAAAAAAAAAAAAAACCAACAGTGTTTTATCATTCATAAAAGTTTAATGACAGTCTAATATCACCATAACCTTCATAAATTTGCTTTTGTCCTTTCTGCAAAAAAATACATTCACTGTCCTGGAGCAAAACACATGGGAGGTAATTTAAAACATTTTCCACCGAATGATTAATCAGTTCAGAATTTCTTCACTTCCTTAACATCATTTGCATTATTTTAAATAAATGTGGAAGCAGCGAGCCACAGATTCTCACCTCCTGAGAGATTGGGGGCCGGAACTGTTTGTGCAGCTCAATAATGATGCGAAGGCAAATCAGCACATTCTCTTCACTTTCAATCTGTGAACAGGAGGAACAGAAAAACTTTAGTGTGTCGCCGCCATTTCCAAAGATATTCAGTAAAGTCCAGGTTGAAAAACACCAAACGTCTGCTTGATCCAAATGATGCTAAAGTACAAATCAAGAACAGATGATAACAGGTTGTTGCTGTGGTCTTGTTAGAAAGAATAACTCTGTTACCTCCAGGAAGCGGAACATCACAGACAGGATGTTCTTGGTGTGTGGACGGAGATGCTCATTGGTTGGGATTCGGTGGATGATTTCCAGCACCAGCTTCCTCAGTTGCTGAAGGAACAGATGCAGGTTTAGATCAAAGATTCTGTGCTCCAGCTGCTTTTTTTTTTAGCACATACCTGTGTAGGTTTCTCCTGGAGGAACTGCACTTCTCCATCTTGAAGGAATGTGAGGAAGCGAGGGATTATGTGTTCCAAGAAGGTTGAATACTGAGGCGAAGATGTCACATTCTGAAATGGCCAAAGAGAAATGATGTCATGGAGTGTTTTTTAATGGGCAGAAAAATTACCATTAGGTATTTCGACACACGAGACTCAGGTGCTGACTGGATATTAGGGGAGTAACAATCACTGTTGCCACAGTTACTTTGAAAAGTTACTTTTTTAGTTACTTTATACAGTTACATCATTAAAAGCTTTAAGCAATTACTTTATTAGCAGCTGCTGCCAACTTGTAACTAATAAGGTAACTAGTAATCTAACTTGGTTACTCTTAAGACTGAGTACTCAGCAAAGTAACTAATAGTTACTTTGCTGAGTACTCAGTCTTAAAAATAACCAAGTTAGATTATGTTCTACCTGGCTGCAACAGACAGATTGTTACATTCAAGAAGTGGAGATGGAACGGTCCTTTTGTCGACTGGGTGGTTTCTATCAAGGACCTGGGGCAGGCCTTTTATATGGTAGGTGCATCGACACGACCCTGGCAGTTTAATAACAGATCACTTGTTGAGGTCATTCTTCAAGAAGAAATGCTCAACCTTGAGTAGATTCAGCTGATCAAATAGGATTTAATTTCTCTGTAAATGACTGTACAACTAAATAGAATATTTTGTTTGTGAAATTCTGCTTTTTGTTTCTCAGGGATCACTGACCATGAGAAACCACAAATACATATGCAAGTCTGATGTGCGACAGCTTGAATGAATAACCAATTAAATTAAATGCAACTGAGTACTTGCTAGTCACAAAGGAAAACTTCTTACCCTGCAATCTTTATTTTCCAAGTCTGCAACTTTGCATATCCCTTATTTTCCGGAGTATAAGTCTAACCTTTTTCTACATTGTTAGCAATTTAATTTTTGTGCATTGTTGTAGCGTACTTTTTAAAGGCACTTATTCTTTAAGTATTACATTTTATTTTGCTTTTTAAGGTTTGATTCCTGGGAAAGCTCTATATAATTATTACCAGGGATAGACCGATAATCGGCTGGTCCAATAATCGGCATTGGCTGATAATCCCCCTGGGTGCTCTGTAGAGATAGACCGATAATCAGATGGGTCGATAATCTGCATTGGTCGATAATCCCTCTGGGCACTCTGTAGGGATAGACCGATAATCAGTTGGGAAGATAATCCCTCTGGGTGCTCTGAAGAGACAGACCGATAATCGGCATTGGCCGATAATCCCTCTGGGTACTCTATAAAGATAGACTGATAATTGCATTGGCCGATAATCCCTGTGGGTGCTCTGTAGAGATAGACCAATAATCGGCATTGGCCGATAATCCCTCTGGGTGCTCTGCAGAGACAGACCGATAATCGGCATTGGCCGATAATCCCTCTGGGTACTCTATAAAGATAGACTGATAATTGCATTGGCCGATAATCCCTGTGGGTGTTCTGTAGAGATAGACCAATAATCGGCATTGGCCGATAATCCCTCTGGGTGCTCTGTAGAGATAGACCAATAATCGGTTGGGCCAATAATCCCTCTGGGTTCTCTGTAGGGATAGACTTTTATCAGTTGGGAACATAATCCCTCTGGGTGCTCTGTAGGGATAGACCGATAATCAGTTGGGAACATAATCCCTCTGGGTGCTCTGTAGAAATAGACAGATCTTCGGTTGGGCCTATAATTGGCATTGGTCGATAATCCCCCTGGGTGCTCTGTAGAGATAGACCAATAATTGGTTGGGCCAATAATCTGCATTGGCCGATAATCCCTCTGGGTGCTCTGTAGGGATAGGCCGATAATCGGTTGGGAAGATAATCCCTCTGGGTCCTCTGCAGAGACAGACCGATAATTGGCATTGGCCGATAATCCCTCTGGGTGCTCTGTAGAGATAGACCGATAATCGGTTGGGCCGATAATCCCTCTGGGTTCTCTGTAGGGATAGACTGTTATCGGTTGGGAACATAATCCCTCTGGGTGCTCTGTAGGGATAGACCGATAATCAGTTGGGAACATAATCCCTCTGGGTGCTCTGTAGAAATAGACCAATAATTGGTTTGTCCGGTAATCCCTCTGGGTGCTCTGTAGGGATAGACCGATAATCGGTTGGGAACATAATCCCTCTGGGTGCTCTGTAGAAATAGACCGATAATCGGTTGGGTTGATAATCCCTCTGGGTGCTCTGAAGGGATAAATTGATGATCGGCTGGACCAATATCAGCTGAGCCGATTATTAGTTTATTCCTAATTATTACAATTATTAGTAATAAGGAACATGATTTTTCTTTATACGTTGTACTGGAGTATACAATGCAGGACCTCCTTAACTAGTAAAAAACACACACACAAAAACTACAATTTACAGTATATTCCTGAAAATACAGTATTTTGTCTTTGTTGCCAGAGGTTTTATAGGTAATCTCATTCACACTTTGAAAAAGACCCCAGATGTGACACATAAAAACTATAACACCTCTTAAAAATCCATAATAATCCATCAGCAAGAAGAAAATGAACCCACTCCATCACACACTGGGAACTATTCATCAAACTCACCTCAAAGTTCTCGCTGACCTCCTGCATCATCTTCAGCTTTGTTTCATCAGCTGGATATTGAAGGACAGAGTGACGCCATTAATCAAACGTGTTAACGACAGACTTCCACTCTTTATGGCCATCGTGATGTGCTTAGCGGGGACTCTCAGATCTTATCAGTTTTACTTTCAGCGCCCAGATTCATCAAAAGGTACATCAAGACTCACGCTCACATGTAAACACCCACTCTCCCATACATGCGTACCTTTGACTGGACTAAAGCAATATCGCTCTCATCACATCGCCCTTGCTAAACACTTCATCTGAATCACTGATTATGTTGACAACAGATGGAAAAAGGGTCAACGTTATGATAAGATGCATGCACAAATAAACATGCATTTTATTATTATTACAAATGTGTTGTGTGATGGTTTGACAGTTATATGTCTGTATGGACTTACGTGTGTTTGTGTCTGTGAGCGCTGCCACAAACTGCAGGTACTTTTTCATTAGTGTGGTCTGGTCGACCACAGTGGGGCTGGGCGCAGGCACAAAAGCCATGGTGCCAGCTGGGTCAACTGAACCGCTGCGGGAAAAAGGGACAGACTTCAGGATGTGACTTCAGGACATTAATATATCCTCATGCACTGCATGCTTTCACTCATTCCCAACTGCACACTCATCTTCAAGCACAAAATGCACATCGGTTCCCCCCCAAACTCCAGTTAATCATCTGGGTCCATCCAACTGTATGCCAGGTCCATAAATTTTTGGACAGCAATAATTTATGCAACTGAGCTGTAGCTCAACATATTTAACAAAACTCTCACATTAACCATTTTATAACTACAGCCAAATATACACACACATCACAAGAAGTAAGAGGATGGGAAGGAGAGGAACAGTAGTAGCCAGTAAACCAGTATTGATCAGTATGTCTGGTATTTATACTTGTGTATTTAGATTTGCAATTTTTTTTTTTACTTTCACTTTTGATACTTTTGTGCTTCTTACCCTGTGTGCTGCTATACAATGCTGCTGGAACTGCTGGAATCTAATCACTTTCACAACCAGATTTCTTTAGACAAGTCACTGAATATGACTTTGTTTATATCAATACAAACAGTATGGTAAATCTGTCTGGAGTAGGCAGTTCTCAAAAGTGAATGATGGTGCAATGTGGTGAGAGAAGCCACCAAAACAAATCTGAACGACTGATTAACATCATTTTGAGCAGATGGAATCAGTTAATCAGTGAAATCACCTGGTGGAGGAGGTGGTTGCAAAGAAAACCTGCACCCTTTCTGCCCTTACTGGAACGAGTTTGAGACCTTTGACTTACAAGTAGATTAGTTGAATTGAAAACTCTAAATTGACCGTAGGTATAAATCTGTGTGAGAGGACACTGGCATCACTGCTTTTCACCCTAATCACTTCCTTTGAAAGGCGCTACAGAGATCGAAGCTCATAATAATAATCATAACAATCAGAATAAATTTCAGCTCAGTTCAGGGCTCAACACTCACGCTTGCCCACTTGACATTAGCAACTCAGTGGTGCTATTAGACTAACACACCATACCTCAAACCTGGCTACCTGATGTAGCAAGTTAATTTTCATGCCCATTTAGAACAAAATATGCCAATGCACCCTCCAAATAAATAAATATCAACATATGTCAGTGACATTCCTGGGGATGCAGAAACATT
The DNA here is from genome assembly GCF_902500255.1 of Thalassophryne amazonica. NCBI lineage: Eukaryota > Metazoa > Chordata > Actinopteri > Batrachoidiformes > Batrachoididae > Thalassophryne > Thalassophryne amazonica. Next base: position 59,307,932 of record NC_047120.1, on the reverse strand, counting down.
TTTCCCCCAAATTGATCGGTAGAGCCTAAATGAAACCAGATTAACTCAACTTCTCCAGATTTTCTCTGTTTGTTTCATTAAGCACTGTGGGTATATTCAGCACAGAGTGCAGGACGTGATCACACTGCTTCACATTAAATAAACAACAGTCTATTTTATTCAAACATATCAACAGTGTGCGTCAGTTCTACTGTTTGTTGTTGCCGACACAGCAATAACAGGTTGGAATCTCCACCACCGGACGCCCTCACCAAAATGGCTGCCATTTGGAAGTCCCTTACTCCATTATTTCACATGATTATGATATTTTTATATGAATGTGCATGTTACACAGAGCACAGAGACGTAAGGGGTAAGTTAAACTGGGGTTGTCGGTGCGTATATGCTCCGCAACTTTGATATTGACAATGGCAGCACATGTGGACATCGGTCAGCCGGTACCCTCAAGATTGCCGTTGTAGCGGTCTGATCAGTCCCCCCCATCTGATCAGTAACCCTGCCTCAACTGCACATGCGTTGTTTTGGAGCGGAATAACACACACACTGCAGTCTGATCAGTCCCCCCAGTACTTAGTCACGTTATAATAGTAATAAATTCAATCAAAATAAACAAAGACCGTAGACTATTCGGATTTATATAATGGCTGAGTGGATCCTTGTCATTTGATTGGTGCTTTGTATGTCACATGTCATGGATTAATTCATCCCATTTGTGTTGCATTGCATTTAGAGTGCAGCTTGGTTCCATTTAGAGTGCAAATTTGGTTCTATATGTTTGGTACCATTGCCCTCTGCAACGCACGGCCTTGTGCACACACGCATGTGCACACGTCCACACACGCTCGCGCCCGCACATGCGTGTGCACACACACAACATGCGCGCACGCGCACACACAAAGCAAATCCAATCAATCAATCAATCAATTTTTTTATATAGCGCCAAATCACAACAAACAGTTGCCCCAAGGCCCTTTATATTGTAAGGCAAGGCCATACAATAATTATGTAAAACCCCAACGGTCAAAACGACCCCCTGTGAGCAAGCACTTGGCTACAGTGGGAAGGAAAAACTCCCTTTTAACAGGAAGAAACCTCCAGCAGAACCAGGCTCAGGGAGGGGCAGTCTTCTGCTGGGACTGGTTGGGGCTGAGGGAGAGAACCAGGAAAAAGACATGCTGTGGAGGGGAGCAGAGATCAATCACTAATGATTAAATGCAGAGTGGTGCATACAGAGCAAAAAGAGAAAGAAACAGTGCATCATGGGAACCCCCCAGCAGTCTACGTCTATAGCAGCATAACTAAGGGATGGTTCAGGGTCACCTGATCCAGCCCTAACTATAAGCTTTACCAAAAAGGAAAGTGTTGTCTGGAGGCTGGTAGCAGGAAGAAAGAAAAGCTGGACTCATTTCTGACGTGATTTTTTTTTTTTGTTTCGCTGCAGTGAGGACATACACAGTCAACAACTCGGGTCAATACACGGGACAACAACTCTCCCGAGACAATTTGATTGAACTAACTGACGCTGCTTGTAAAACACACACACACAACAAAATCCACAACAAATCCACTGTGCTGTCTGGGGGCTGTTAGCAGGAATAAAGAAAAGCTGGACTCATTTCTGACGTGATTTTTTTTTTTCGCTGCACTGAGGATATACACAGTTGACCGAGCCGGTTACGTGTGAGAGTGTGTGTGGGGGGGGGCAACGACACGATGATTTGATTGAGCTAACTGAAGCTGCATTCTTGTAACACACACGCACACACAAAATCTACTCCGCTGTAAGCCGTCTGGATGCATGAAGACCTGTTCACATGAAACGCTGACATGATTTTTGGCTGAACTGAGGAACTACATTTTTTTTTTTTTTTTTTTAATGGAAGTCCGAAGTCAGTGCACATCATCACTGTTACAGTGGAACACCAAAATGTAAGTCCCTTTTCTGTTGTTTATAAACTAATAAAATATCAAATGACAAGGATCTATTTTAGCCATTATATAAAACAAATAATGAATGTTTTTACATTCTTTCAATGGAACAATAATTTAATTCAGTGAAAGCTGGAACAAACCATTCAATGAGGTGAAGCCGCGTTGAATAGTTTGTTCACGCTTTCACCTCATGAAATATTCCTACCATTGAACTCATGAACATTCATTATCTGTATCTGTATTGCACTACTCGCCACAGTGTTGAATGTTTTTGTAGTCCACTTGTAATTTCTAAATTATCTTAAAGGGTATATTTATTACAGATTGGCAGACTTTGTCTATTTAGACTTAGTGTATTTCTATTACTACCCAGTCTGAACAGTCCCCTTTCATGGCAATTCATCTTGTTATGCTGATGGCATCTCATCTCCATCATGGCATTCATGTTCACTATATATCTAGAGTGAGATTACAAGCGTCTTATTACTTTGGTGAGAAGTGAACCCATGGGTAGGTACGTGCATGTGACCTAAATATGGCGTCCACTGTGGATGTATCAGCTGTACCTGGCCTGGGAGACTTTCCAGGCAATAGTGCTGAATTCGCATTTTGTAGAATGTGTTTATTTTTTGGCAATCGGGAATCTCCCTATTTGATGTAGTTGAACCCTGTTTTCCCCAAAGTCATTTTCATACGGCATTCCTGTGACGAGTAGAGGCTAAAAAAATTCTGTGATTGAAATTTTGTGCCGAAAAAGTCAAAGAAATGAAGGTGAGTAAGACTGGTTTTCAAATCATATAGAACATTTAATTCATGTAATTATGTACCTTTCTGCAAATTTTGGTGGTGATCAAAGCCTTTGCATGTACAACCCCTGGCAAAAATTATGGAATCACCGGCCTCAGAGGATGTTCATTCAGTTGTTTAATTTTGTAGAAAAAAAAGCAGATCACAGACATGACACAAAACTAAAGTCATTTCAAATGGCAACTTTCTGGCTTTAAGAAACACTATAAGAAATCAAGAAAAAAAGATTGTGGCAGTCAGTAATGGTTACTTTTTTAGACCAAGCAGAGGAAAAAAATACGGAATCACTCAATTCTGAGGAAAAAATTATGGAATCACCCTGTAAATTTTCATCCCCAAAACTAACACCTGCATCATATCAGATCTGCTCGTTAGTCTGCATCTAAAAAGGAGTGAACACACCTTGGAGAGCTGTTGCACCAAGTGGACTGACATGAATCATGGCTCCAACACGAGAGATGTCAATTGAAACAAAGGAGAGGATTATCAAACTCTTAAAAGAGAGTAAATCATCACGCAATGTTGCAAAAGATGTTGGTTGTTCACAGTCAGCTGTGTCTAAACTCTGGACCAAATACAAACAACATGGGAAGGTTGTTAAAGGCAAACATACTGGTAGACCAAGGAAGACAAAGCGTCAAGACAGAAAACTTAAAGCAATAGGTCTCAAAAATCGAAAAATGTACAACAAAACAAATGAGAAACGAATGGGAGGAAACTGGAGTCAACGTCTGTGACCGAACTGTAAGAAACCGCCTAAAGGAAATGGGATTTACATACAGAAAAGCTAAATGAAAGGCATCATTAACACCTAAACAGAAAAAAACAAGGTTACAATGGGCTAAGGAAAAACAATTGTGGACTGTGGATGACTGGATGAAAGTCATATTCAGTGATGAATCTCGAATCTGCATTGGGCAAGGTGATGATGCTGGAACTTTTGTTTGGTGCCTTTCCAATGAGATTTATAAAGATGACTGCCTGAAGAGAACATGTAAATTTCCACAGTCATTGATGATATGGGGCTGCATGTCAGGTAAAGGCACTGGGGAGATGGCTGTCATTACATCATCAATAAATGCACAAGTTTACGTTGATATTTTGGACAATTGAAAGGATGTTTGGGGATGATGAAATCATTTTTCAAGATGATAATGCATCTTGCCATAGAGCAAAACTGCAAAAACATTCCTTGCAAAAAGACACATAGGGTCAATGTCATGGCATAGGGTCAATGTCAATGAGCAGATCTGATTTGATGCAGGTGTTAATTTGAGGGATGAAAATTTACAGGGTGATTCCATAATTTTTTCCTCAGAATTGAGTGATTCCATATTTTTTTCCTCTGCTTGGTCTAAAAAAGTAACCGTTATTGATTTCTTATAGTGTTTCTTAAAGCCAGAAAGTTGCCATTTGAAATGACTTTAGTTTTGTGTCATGTCTGTGATCTGCTTTTTTTCTACAAAATTAAACAACTGAATGAACATCCTCTGAGGCCGGTGATTCCATAATTTTTGTCAGGGGTTGTATATTTTTATGATTGTCAACACCAATGTCAAGTCAACAAGACAGCGAACATGATAAAATTTCTGGGGTTTTTTTTTAGCTGGGAAACTACCATCAGAAAACACTGTTTAAACAGCTGATCGCTGCAAATCACACGTTTAAATGAGATAATAATTAGGTTTGCCAGAGTACCATCATTTTGAAGTATAAATTAAGAGAAACTGGTCACAGCTTTGTGTTGTTTTTCCTTTAAGAACAAAGACGTAAATTACCAAGATCTTCCAAACTTTAAATTCTCATAACTTTCTTCATATGTGACACAGAACAAATATTTAAACACCTTTAAGCTCTTTCCATCCACGCCACTCTTTTACTATTCCTTTGACTTCAATGTTTTTATCACATACCTACCAGGGGGGATTTATTTTACTGGAAGTAAACACTGCACATCACCAATGTGGCGCACATGCCCACTATGCGAGAGGGGACTGATCAGACGGGGGGAGACGATGAGACCGTGACACCCCACCATATTACACCAGCACAATCTACTCCAATATGATCCACTGCATTGTAGCCCAATACAAATATGGTGGAAGCGTTGCTATCCAAAACTGTGTTCAGCACCCGCAAGAATTGGAGAAACAGCCATTAATGTAGTAGAAGTATGTAAGACTAGCAGGTACACAATACAGCAATATTTATCCCTCATGGTACAACTGTGAGCAATGGAAGCAAGCTAAATACAAAGCAAAAGAAGTACCTAAGTGGCAAGACTGCTATCAAATAAATGTATACATAAATAGACAATTTCTGTCCTTTAGGTTTAATCCATCTGTGATATGAACATGTGACTGTGAGCGCAAATAGGACAATTTTGCAGGTTTTCATCTAAATGAGTAAATACGATTTATATACACTCAGCACTTATAAATTAACTAGTTTTAACTAGTAAATTAACAGGGAGAAATCACATCTACACAACTCCAGACAAACTGGGCGCAAAGTGATGACGTCACTGCACGTACCAGCTAGCACAATTTTTGCACAACTGAGTACAATTTCTAACAAGAAAACTGACTTTCCTACGTCGGAACGTAAACCTAGCGATGACTCAGAGGCCCGGTGAAATTACTCAATAACCCAATAAAGTTGTATATGTCAAACAGCAGTTACATCTCGGAAATCATACGAAGAAGTATGTTAGCTAATGAGCTAGTTAGCTCGCCCAAAGAAAGAAAGCGGTCCTCTGCAACACCAAACTCTGCTTCATTTAAAAACAAATACAAGCCACAGAGCGAAAATAACTATTTTAAAATCAACCGGCTGCTAGTGCAAAACTACACATATAGAAACGACAGTGGAAGTTTCGAACATTCCACTGTGAAGTTTTTTAAAGAAAAGGCGAAACACACACACCTTCACAAGCGCCGCGAGCAGGAAAGTATCGCTCCGTCTGCGGAGCCACTGCTCGGTCACAAAACACCCACATATTCATCCGCCAACTGAAAATACAGGATTTTTTTTCCACTTAAAGAATATAATAAATATGTTTGTCACCGTTGTACGGAAACACACATGAAAAAGTGGAGATTAAAGATAGATTAGTGCATTTTATTGCTTAAAATTTGTTTATCTAGTACTGGCGGAAAGCTACATCATCAAACGAGGTGGTTTTAAGACCCTCATTTTCGATGGTCTTTAGTTTAGCGAAACTGCGCATGCTCATTGTATATATATATATATATATATATATATATATATATGATTTAGAGTTGAATTATTATTGAGAAAAATAAAAATACTATATATTTTTATTTTATTAACTGTTATGGATTTTATGTATGTATGAAAGTATGTTTGCCTGTGAGTATTTTGTTGGGCCACACTGGAAACAAGCATTTTTTTTTTGTATTTATTTATTTTTTGCTTTTTTGGGTTACCCCGTATTTTATGTATTTATATGTTTAAACATACATTTTTCTATTTTTATGCATGTTTACATTTTATACGAATTAAAACACACACACACACACACAGACACACACACACACACACACATATATATATATATATATATATATATATATGTAGAGAGACAGAGAGAGAAATGAAAAACATGAAAATAAACTGATTCCACTTCTATTTCACGCTTTATTTCACAATTTATTTTATTTTGTTTTGAAAAGCAGCATTTGGAAATTGCAAACATATTTCACTGACCGAACACCGAAATATGGGGATGCTTAAGATTTTTGCAAATGACTGAATACATATCTCACCATTTGCAAAGTGTATCATGGCGGCATGGCAGGCGTTAAAGGTCAGTTTGTTAAACAACGGTAAGACCAGCAGTGATATAAGGAACTAAGACATGGGCATTGAAGGGAGTGCATGAGACAAAGCTGCATATGGTAGAAATAAGAATCTTGACCCTGCTTGCTGACGTCACTCTCGTTTGGTGTTGCTTCACTGATCACAGTAGATCTTCTGCTGGCTGTCAGCCACATGTGAATGACAAACTGTCCATCAGTCTAGATTTAGATGTCCCACAAGATCTTGATTCATTTTCTGTGTGCCAATCAACACTTTAAAAACAGTATAACTGAGCCTGTCTGGCAGGTCTGAGTGATGGAAGAAATTCTGGTATACAGTGATGGTATCGTGACGTTAGGTTTTGGAAAGTCTTTCAGTCTGCAAAAACCACAAATAAAAAGATCTGGAGCAGCAGAGAGTGGATAGACCCTGGACAAGGACAAAGATGCTGAAAGATGAAGCTGAATGATGTGGAATAATTTTCCAGTGTGTATTTTTATGTCTCTCATTGATTTCCAAGTTAATTGTAACTCAAAAACATGTGAACGGAGTAAATTCGCAGTAAATTTGGCACAGAATTAGGCTTTGGGTCAAGGATAAACTGATTACATCTGGAAGTACATGCAGCTAATTTAGTATTTTTATAATCTCTCCCATTAATTTATATGCCAGTTGAATATTATTAAAAAAATAAAAATAAAATACTTTGGTGGAGAAGCAGGCTTTGAATCAAGGATGAACTGATTTCATTTTGAACCCGATACAGGTTCAGAATCATTTTTTGAAATTATTTTTATTAAATCTCCAATTGATTTCCATACTTTATTTGTATTTCACACTTTCCTTTCAGGAGAGTGTGTTCCAATTATAGAGGAATCATACTTCTCAACCTGGGAAAGTCTGTTCCAGGATACTAGACAGGTGTCGAGAACTTGAACCCAAAAAGGCTGGACACAAATGCAAGACTCACACAGAGGTGTGGAATGAGTTTAAGGATTGACTGAGCAAACAGGCAAAGGTCGGCACACAAAAAGGCAAGCCAGAATCACCAGCGATGTCCAAATCATGAGACTAACTCGAGGTGAAAAACAGGCAAACAGTTCAAAAAACACAGTATGGCAATAACAAGGAACAAGGACTGTGAAAAGGCTGGTAGCAAAGACACGAGGCACAACAAACTGGCAGAGACAGGAGGGAAAACAAAGGGCTTACATAACAGGTGATCCAGGGAAAATTAGGAACAGGTGTGAGAGAACAAACAGGAAGGAGGTGTGGAAAACAGAAGGGAAGAGCCACACCCAGACCCAACCCCACAAGACAAGAGTGTGCAATAAGAAAAACACAAAGCAAAACAAAACCTGAACACAAAGCAATGGAAAAAATCCAAACATGAATGCAAAGAAAATACAAAACCCACACATGAACGCAGTCCCACATGACAAGAGGAGACTTAGACTGTTAGTCGAACCTCACTGAAACCAACCAAGTGCACTAACCACTTGGCCACCACCACTACACCATTAATCACCTTTAATTGCACTGTTGTCTACGGCTGGGGGGGTACACGTCATTTCCGGCAAAGTGGCAAATCCAAAAGTGAGAATTTGTACTTTCGCGACTGGCCACTTGGTGAAAAAGTGTTCCGACTGTATTGCTTGTCTATTGAAATCAGCTGGTTTGGTTTAGTCTCTAACTTGCTTTTATCAGCCAGCCGATAGCTATCATTGCCTGTTATGATGAGATTTGTACACCAAGCTGACCTGACATGAACCATTATACATACAACTCACTTTATTGAGGAGTCTGACCCCTTTGAAAAGTGGCCAAATTACATGGATTTGCAGACTTGCACGACGTTTTCGTCGGCCAAAAACGGCCACCAGAGGGCACTGGGGTACTGCTCGTACTCAGCCATAAATAAGTTGAATTGAAAATCAACAAATAATGGTAATTCACCATAATTAAATGTTTTTTTTTAAATTGTCACAATTTGTAGGCCTACCATAAATGTAAAAATGACTTAAACATGCTCTCCTGAATACTAGGACTAGGACTAGGGGAAGGGTTCACTAGTCTGAAGGTTCATTAGTCCGATATTCCGAAGGTTCAGTAGTCTGTATGTGTATTTACTCCAAATTAAGCTAAACATCGCAAATCAGAGTAACCCGTGAAGGCTGGATAATTGCCATTTGAATTAAATGCCAAAGTCTTAATTACGGAATGTATGACATTTACATTGTGCGGTGCATCCCTATAACCAGCAAAATTTAAAAACAAAGTGATGTTTTTTTTATTAAAGTAACATTCATTCTCGTATCACTACAAAAAATATCTTTATAACTGAAACAAACAAGACATGTAAGTATACAGCTAGTAGTGCAGCCTACTGAAATCAAAATATATTCATTTATTCTTGTGAACCTTCAGACTAGTGGGATGTGGGAGGATCCTAGGACTAGTGGGCCCTAGTACTAGTGGACTAGTACTAGTACTAGTAGAGCAACCAGATTTATAAAGTGTGTAAAATGTACATACTTGTGGTGGCTGAAGACCTGAGTGAACAGAACCTCATACAGCAGTGATTCACAATGCATTTAGTCATTTATGTGTCTTGAAAACTCACTAGAATCATATAATGCAACGCTAAAGCGCGAATGTTAGCATGTAAACTCGCTAGCATCACATAACATGATGCTAACAGGTCAATGTTAGCATGAAAACCTGCTACCATCGCATAATGTGATGCTAACTGGCTAACGTTACCATGAAAACTTGTTACATCAAATGACATGATGCTAATCACATAACAAGATGCAATAGGCTAGCCATGAAAACTGTCATGCACATAACGTGACATAACGCAATACTAACAGGCATCACATAACGCAATGCTAATGGGCTGACATTACTTTGAAAACTCACTAGTGTCAAAATAATGCAATGGTAATGGGCTAATGATAGCATGTTCACTTACTAGCATCACATAACACAATGCTAACAGGGTAATGCTAGCATGAAAACTCAGTTGTTTCCCGTAATGCAATGCTAAGGGTTAGCTTTAATATGAAAACTCTCTAATGTCACATAATACAATGTAAAGGAGCATCACATAATGCAGTGGTAATTGGATAATGTTAGCATGACCTGAGTTCCTCCATTGTGAGCAACTGGGATTTATATTATACTTTATAAAACGCAGATTTCCTTAGAAAAATGTTATGGCACGTGTTCATTTAACGTCACGTCTCAAAAAAGACAATTTAAGTGTGTGTTTTTTATTTTAATTTTAATTTTTTCTTTTCTAACATATAACACACAGAGATGGGGGTCGTATAATTGTAATGCAGATTTCAAAATGAGATAGGCAGGTTGGTGATATTGTAATAACTATGTAATAACTTTGCAGGTGTAAGGTTGTGGTTTTAATGTCAGAAAATCATCATGACTGGAGGGATGAGTGAAATTCATTTACTATCTTTATGCTCTTTTTCTTCCCCTTCACGCTCCTGTTTGTCCGCTGCAAACATCAAATCGTTCATCGCGTCAGAATATATTTTTTTTTAAAAATAGCTCCTGATTTCATTGGCACAATAATAAGTTTCTCTCATCCACACATCTCTCATAAATGGCTTTTTTTCTTGTGACAACAGAGGCTGGGGTATTTTTTTTTTAAATTATGCTTAATAGCTTGGTAATAATGAAGTGTTTTTGAGAGATGATCATTTTTGCAGCCCACAGTGGTAATGGCTTTTAATTCTTCACCTGTGCACGATGAAGCGACTGGCAAAAGATAGCACACAGAGCTGAATGTCATCTGCAAAGGAACAGATAATGTGGCCTTTTAATTCACTTTTTCTCACTGGTGTTTCCTCAGTAATAAAAGACGTTTGGTTTGTCTCTGGGTTATTGGTCTGTCCAGCTTCATTAGTGTCTTTTTTTTTAAATCCTGAGTGGGAGAGTGGATGACACACTGCAGCCCCCCCCCCCAAAAAAAACACACTCATGTGTCCATTAGGTTTGTCTTGTCCTTTTTGCAGACGTGCTCCCTAATAAAGCGGTACCAGCCCGCATTATTTCTCCCACAGAAAGAAGTGCACTTTCCTTGAGACTGTTTGTCCAGATCAGGAGAATAAACAGCCTCCGTGCATGTTCACGTGCACTCCGGATTACTGCCCAGTGGGAACTGGATGCATGATGCTGGTTGTGTGACTGTGTGTACATTCTAATGAAAGTCGACTCTTTCATGTGCAGCTTTTTAATTAGTGGAAGTTGAAGTTGGCCTGTAGGTGCACGCCATCACCAGCGGGGAAACCAGGTGTGATGTCACAGAAGCAGGTTCATCGTTTTTTTAGCCACAGGGGCTGGAACATGACGTCACCATAGACGGTAATTGGCTGCCACAAGTGTCACAAAGTTACTCAGAAAAAAAACAAAAACCTGAAGGTGTCAAACAGCGTTTGTTCCTGCAGTCCAAGAAAGAAAGAAATACAGAAAGAAATACAGAAAGATAGAAATACAGAAAGAAAGAAAGAAAGAAAGAAAGAAAGAAAGAAAGAAAGAAAGAAGAAGAAAGAAGGAACGAAGGAAGGAAGATAGAAAGAAAGGGATGAAGGAAGAAAAAAGAAAGAAAGAAAGAAAGAAAGAAAGAAAGAAAGAAAGAAAGAAAGAAAGAAAGAAAGAAAGAAAGAAAGGAAAGGAAGGAGGGGAGGGAGGAAGGGATGAAGAAAGAAATGGATGAAGGAAGGAAGATAGAAATGGATGAAGGAAGGAAAAAGAAAGAAAGAAAGAAAGCGATGAATGAAGAAAGGAAGGAATGAAGGAAGGAAGATAGAAAGAAAGGGATGAAGGAAGGAAAAAGGAAAGAAAGAAATACAGAAAGAAAAGAAATACAGAAAGAAAGAAAGAAAGCGATGAAGGCAAGAAGGAAGGGAGGGAGGGGGGGGAGGGAGGAAGGGATGAAGAAAGAAAGGAATGAAGGAAGGAAGGGATGAAGGAAGGAAGATAGAAATGGATGAAGGAAGGAAAAAAAGAAAGAAAGTGATGAAGGAAGGAAAAAAGAAAGAAAGAAAGAAAGAAAGAAAGAAAGAAAGGGATGAAAAAGGAAGGAAGATTTATTTTCTTTCTTTCTTTCTTTCCTTCCTTCCTTCCTTCCTTCCTTCCTTCCTTCCTTCCTTCCTTCCTTCCTTCCTTCCTTCCTTCCTTCCTTCCTTCCTTCCTTCCTTCCTTCCTTCCTTCCTTCATCTCTTTCTTTCTTTCTACTCTAATGTTCTGACAAAACATTATTTTCCTTTTTTCATTTATCTTTTTGCAGTTGTGTTGCAAAAAGAAGGCTTTAAAATGCACGCAGGCAATTAAAATGATGTGCGAATAAAAAAATTGATTAAATTGAATATGTGAACATTGTCTCCCACTTCCACACACTTTCCAAATCACACCTGTACATAGCCCACACTGTTTGTTTTAAAATGACACCGAAAATAAGAATGTTGTGATTTATTATCCTTTTTGCATTATGCTGTTGTTGTTGTTCAGTAAAGTGTGAAACAAAGGACACTGAGTGATTGACACCAGCAGCTCCAGCAGTCGAAACCCGTCATATTTCCAGCGTATTGCAATATACAAGATGTCAGCATAAAGATTTAATATTTTTAAAAAGACACAAAAATGAGGGAAATGATTTGTGTCTCTAAGAAAGTTTCCATTTCTGTGGACGTCACTTTAAAGGGCAAAGTGCACAGACACACACAGACATGTGGTAAAACCACATCTACATGTAAATGTGCAAAATATTACCCCTTTAAATAAAGAGAACCCTCAAAATGAAGACACGCGAAATTCTGAAAAATGTTTGAAAGGACAAAATTTGGAAACTGAAATGTAATAGTGAAGATAAAGAGCTGATGTGAAAATAACTGCAAAACTAATTACAGCTGATTGTTTATTAATGAAATAAATATTTCGGCCTCAGCAAACATATTGACCAAGCACAGATTTGCCTCTTAAACAATAATTGTTCTAACTCTACAAATAGAACCAAATAACTTTTGTGGAAAAAAAAAAATACATTTGCATGTTTACATTCTCATTTTAAGTGTAAACACCCCTCAGTGACTAAACTTGTTATGTGCAGCTCGGTTTGGTGCCGTGTTCAATTGCACAGTGGTCTATCATCCCTCCTGCACACCATGCTTTATTGACCTTTCACAGCCAGGCGGGGAGCTCTAACTTAATTGCTTACGACCACATGCAGTTTCTCCACTGCTCAGCTGTTTATTGAAACAACTCAACTGAATGTAGTTAGAATGATTTATTACATTTTAATAGCTCAGAACACTCTCAAATGTGTTTTATTCAAAATATATAACATAACATGTGGATAAGTTACAAGAATAAATTTGACTTTACTGGTAATCTTACTTGTAGTCTTCACTCAGTTGGTGTGTATCATAGCTTTCAAAAAAAGTCTTTAATGCTGTTATGCTGCTGTTTTAAAGCTATGGAGTTCCTCAAGTGTCTGTTCTAGGCCATGCCTTATGCTTTATTTACTGTATATGCTGCCTTTGTGGTTGTAGTTCAAACTTTTAAACTTTATTCTCAAAACTTAGAGTGGATATCCTGAGCATGTTCAATGCTCCAGACAGGGCTTCTGATTGGCCAAAGCTCTGGGGCAGGGTGTGAATTCTGCACGAGCAGAGAGAGGACATTCGGATGCACCAACATGCAATGCAGCGTGACTGATCATTTAGCCAAGGTCAGACGTAACTGAAGAAAAAAGACATTGTGGCCCTCTGCTTTTTTTCTGGATATCAGATTCTCTTGGCGAGAAGGTGCTGCAGAGAAAGAAGGTTGTTTGCTGTCCTCACTGTTGCAGCCCACCAAACAGCGGCACAGTGGTAAGGTGCTATCAGCACACAAATGTAGTGAGGAAGTATGATGTCATGATCCCCTAGCAAGCCCGATTCTAGTCACATTTGGGTTCAGACCTCAGCGAATCCCGCTCAAATCTGACTGCCCCAAGTGTGCATATATGTCTTGAAACTGGGAAAATCATTCTGCTGAATGCAGCTCTTTGTGTGGCAAGTAGAAATGTGATGTCATCTGTCCATCAGAGCCCTAAATCCACAGGAGACTGATGGATTAAATTATATTTGCCACCGGACAAAAAATGTAAATATGTAACTAATGATTGTACTCAGACCGACATCGTAGTGAGACAAAACCATTATGCTGATGATACTCTCTTTTATGTAACTGTCAAATTTAGTTGTTTGTTCATCTGTAAGCCATTGTAAAAGAGTGGATGTCTGAAGTCAAATCATAAAAGAACAAATGCTGTTGTGATAAAAAGAGAAACTAGTAAAAGGATTTTGAGATTGGAAAAAAAAAAAAAAAACAATTTCAAAATGTAGGCATGAAATTTGATTTCTGGTTGATATTTCCCATGCATGTAATCAGATTATAACAGTTGTGTTTCTTTCCCCAAATGAATACTTGAGACACTGCAACATTTCAGCATGCAAAAACTCTGACTTGTGTGTGTGTGTGTGTGTGTGTGTGTGTGTGTGTGTGTGTGTGTGTGTGTGTGTGTGTGTGTGTGTGTGTGTGTGTGTGTGTGTGTGTGTGTGCGTGCGAGTGATAGTGGTGTTGGTGGGGGGTGAGGGGGGGTCCTAATGCTTGTGTTATAGCACAAATTGCAGCGCTGGCCTCTCTTAAGGCTACCAGTGAAGTTTAGAAAAAAATTCAAACATCAGCTCATTACACAGTGAAGCCTCTGAGTGCTTCTCCGAGTGGCCGTGTCATCCTGCTCCCGCAGAATTGCAAATCAAGGTTGCAAAGATGTACTCAGAGCTCGACTAAAAATTCTGAGAAAAGTGGCCCAAAAACCTTGAAATATCCAACTTGTTCATTTGATTTTATCTGATCCATTCTGTTTTTTCTTAATGTTCTGCAAACTCAGTGTTTTGATGGTTAGAGTTATACATGGTTAATCCACAATAACAGCAAGTCACATGGAGTTAGGACCTCCTCCTTTGCACCACGCCGCCTTAGACAACCCCACAGCACAATCAAGATTTTTGCAACAACAACCCCCCCAAAACAGATATTCAAGATGGCGCCCAAAATGGCTGCCAAAGTATGATGTTCTGTTATTGTAAGTTCTGTTTTGACTAAACTCATGAATGTTATTATTTAGCCTCGGCACAAATGTATCATGACCTAAAACCTTCTTCTCATGAAATACTTTTGAAAATTGATGTCTTTTACATGTCATTAAATGCATTTTAATGGGAAATATAATGTTGGTGGCCTTTTTGGGTGATATCTTGGATTTAAAACTTATGAATGGCGTTATTTAGGCACAACTATATTCACTGCGACCTAAAATTTTCTTCTGTAGGAATATTTTTTGTGACAAATCGTTTTTCTCATAGAATATTTTTTAAAATTAAACCCTTTTCACATTGTTTAATGCATTTTAATGGAAAAAAATTGGATGCAATTTTGAATTTAAAACCCCCGAATGAACCCCCGACACAAATGTATTTATTGTGATCTAAAACCTTGTTGATGTGAAATACTTAAAAAAATGACATTTTACGCCAATGAATGCATGTTTAAAAAACTATACGTATGCCGGTAGTCTTGTTGGGTGCTATCTTGAATTTAAAACTTGCAAATGGAGTTTTTTAGTCACAGCTGTATTTATTGTGACCTAAAATTGTCTTCTGGAGGAATATTTTTGAAAGTTATTTACGTACAAATGTATTTTTTGTGACATAAAACTTGTTTTTCATGGAATATTTTTGAAAATTAAGCCCTTTACACACTGTTTAATGTATTATAATGAAAAAGCTATTTTGGACGACATCTTGAATTTAAAACTCCTGAAACTAATTATTTGGCACAGCTGTATTTATTGTGACCTAAAACATTCTTCTCATTGAAAAAAGCCCTTTTTACAGCCATTTATTGTGTTTTAAAGTTTTGATATTTTTTTGGCAGTCATCTTGAATTTTTGTGCTGAGGTCAGTTTATATATATATATGTGTGTGTGTGTGTGTGTGTGTGTGTGTGTGTGTGTGTGTACAACAACTGGCAAAAATTATGGAATCACCAGCCTCGGAGGATGTTCATTCAGTTGTTTAATTTTGTAGAAAAAAAGCAGATCACAGACATGACACAAAACTAAAGTCATTTCAGAAACACTATAAGAAATCAAGAAAAAAAATTGTGGCAGTCAGTAACAGTTACTTTTTTGACCATGCAGAGGAAAAAAATATGGACTCACTCAATTCTGAGGAATAAATTATGGAATCACCCTGTAAATTTTCATCCCCAAAACTAACACCTGCATCAAATCAGATCTGCTCGTTAGCTGCATCTAAAAAGGAGTGATCACACCTTGGAGAGCTGTCGCACCAAGTGGACTGACATGAATCATGGCTCCAACACAAGAGATGTCAATTGAAACAAAGGAGAGGATTATCAAACTCTTAAAAGAGGGTAAATCATCACGCAATGTTGCAAAAGATGTTGGTTGTTCACAGTCAGCTGTGTCTAAACTCTGGACCAAATACAAACAACATGGGAAGGTTGTTAAAGGCAAACATAATGGTAGACCAAGGAAGACGTCAAAGCGTCAAGACAGAAAACTTAAAGCAATATGTCTCAAAAATCCAAAATGCACAACAAAACAAATGAGGAACAAATGGGAGGAAACTGGAGTCAACGTCTGTGACGGAACTGTAAGAAACCGCCTAAAGGAAATGGGATTTACATACAGAAAAGCTAAATGAAAGCCATCATTAACACCTAAACAGAAAAAAACAAGGTTACAATGGGCTAAGGAAAAGCAATCGTGGACTGTGTGTTGTGGAAGTGTAGGAACACGGACCCACAACAGGGGCGCAATGAACGGACAATGGAGGAAGATAAATAACAAGTTTTACTATTGTGAAACAAGCACAATAATTACAACAATCACAATTTGGGGCCGAATCCGCTGGTGTCGTGTGGGCAGGCTCGAAGGTAGGAGACGCCCGTCTCAGTAGAACCGGAACCACCCAGATCTCCTCTGCCACCGAACCCTGGAGATGCTGGAACCGCCAAGTCCCGAATTCCCAGGTGGCCACTGCCTCCGCTCGTCGGATCCGGTACTGCTGGCAGGAGAGAGCACACACACAGGTGGGATGCGAGCACCCGATAATGGAGAGGGGAGAAGCCGCCTCCACCTCTTGTCAATGTACAACAGGAAGGTGAGTACTTATCCAAGCAATAAGCTCCTAGTAGTCAACACTCCTGAAAAGGCTTTACAAATGATTAGTCAGTTTACACTAAATGTGCATGCGGAGATTACTACCTCAGTCGTAGACGATATCTCGGCACTGAGGTGGAGACGCCGTCCTCCTGATATACCCTGGTGCTGAGTTGAAACAGCTGTGTCCCATAATGGGTGACAGCTGTCACCTTGGCTGCTCTCACCAGGTGGCGACGCCCTCTGGTGGTGGTGGGCCAGCAGTACCTCCTCTTCAGCGGCCCACACATAACACTGTGGATGACTGAATGAAAGTCATATTCAGTGATGAATCTCGAATCTGCATTGGGCAAGGTGATGATGCTGGAACTTTTGTTTGGTGCCATTCCAATGAGATTTATAAAGATGACTGCCTGAAGAGAACATGTAAATTTCCACAGTCATTGATGATATGGGGCTGCATGTCAGGTAAAGGCACTGGGGAGATGGCTGTCATTACATCATCAATAAATGCACAAGTTTACGTTGATATTTTGGACACTTTTCTTATCCCATCAATTGAAAGGATGTTTGGGGATGATGAAATCATTTTTCAAGATGATAATGCATCTTGCCATAGAGCAAAAACTGTGAAAACATTCCTTGCAAAAACACACATAGGGTCAATGTCATGGCCTGCAAATAGTCTGGATCTTAATCCAATTGAAAATCTTTGGTGGAAGTTGAAGAAAATGGTCCATGACAAGGCTCCAACCTGCAAAGCTGATCTGGCAACAGCAATCAGAGAAAGTTGGAGCCAGACTGATGAAGAGTACTGTTTGTCACTCATTAAGTCCATGCCTCAGAGACTGCAAGCTGTTATAAAAGCCAGAGGTGGTGCAACAAAATACTAGTGATGTGTTAGAGCGTTCTTTTGTTTTTCATGATTCCATAATTTTTTCCTCAGAATTGAGTGAGTCCATATTTTTTCCCTCTGCTTGGTCTAAAAAAGTGGTCGTTACTGACTGCCACAATTTTTTTTCCTGATTTCTTATAGTGTTTCTTAAAGCCAGAAAGTTGCCATTTGAAATGACTTTAGTTTTGTGTCATGTCTGTGATCTGCTTTTTTTCGCACAAAATTAAACAACTGAATGAACATCCTCCGAGGCCGGTGATTCCATAATTTTTGCCAGGGGTTGTATAAAAGGCAATCTATGTATGTATGTGGCACGGTTTGTGTTCGAGGTGAACTGCGACAGTAGCAATCAACACCAAACTTGGTATGCTGACTGGGGGCACCAAGGGGGACGTCTTTGAGGCCCATACGTTTAAAGCACACGTGAGCAAACACATATACACACACACACATGCAGTCAGCCTTATACACTCAACAAAAATATAAATACAACACTTTTGGTTTTGCTCCCATTTTGTATGAGATGAACTCAAAGATCTAAAACTTTTTCCACATACACAATATCACCATTTCCCTCAAATATTGTTCACAAACCAGTCTAAATCTGTGATAGTGAGCACTTCTCCTTTGCTGAGATAATCCATCCCACCTCACAGGTGTGCCATATCAAGATGCTGATTAGACACCATGATTAGTGCACAGGTGTGCCTTAGACTGCCCACAATAAAAGGCCACTCTGAAAGGTGCAGTTTTGTTTTATTGGGGGGATACCAGTCAGTATCTGGTGTGACCACCATTTGCCTCATGCAGTGCAACACATCTCCTTCGCATAGAGTTGATCAGGTTGTCAATTGTGGTCTGTGGAATGTTGGTCCACTCCTCTTCAATGGCTGTGCGAAGTTGCTGGATATTGGCAGGAACTGGTACACGCTGTCGTATACGGTGGTCCAGAGCATCCCAAACATGCTCAATGGGTGACATGTCCGGTGAGTATGCCAGCCATGCAAGAACTGGGACATTTTCAGCTTCCAACAATTGTGTACAGATCCTTGCAACATGGGGCCGTGCATTATCCTGCTGCAACATGAGGTGATATTCTTGGATGTATGGCACAACAATGGGCCTCAGGATCTCGTCAAGGTATCTCTGTGCATTCAAAATGCCATCAAAAAAATGCACCTGTGTTCAATCAATCAATCAACTTTTTTCTTATATAGCGCCAAATGACAACAAACAGTTGCCCCAAGGCGCTCCATATTGCAAGGCAAGGCCATACAATAACCATGAAAAACCCCAACGGTCAAAACGACCCCCTATGAGCAAGCACTTGGCCACAGTGGGAAGGAAAAACTCCCTTTTAACAGGAAGAAACCTCCAGCAGAACCAGGCTCAGGGAGGGGCAGCCTTCTGCTGAGACTGGTTGGGGCCGAGGGAAAGAACCAGGAAAAAGACATGCCGAGAAGGGGGGCAGAGATCGATCACTAATGATTAAATGCAGAGTGATGCATACGGAGCAAAAAAAGAAAGAAACAGTGCATCATGGGAACCCCCCACAGTCTACGTCTAAAGCAACATAACCAAGGGATGGTCCAGGGTCACCCGATCCAGCCCTAACTATAAGCCTTAGCGAAAAGGAAAGTTTTAAGCCTAATCTTAAAAGTAGAGAGGGTATCTGTCTCCCTGATCTGAATTGGGAGCTGGTTCCACAGGAGAGGAGCCTGAAAGCTGAAGGCTCTGCCTCCCATTCTACTCTTACAAACCCTAGGAACCACAAGTAAGCCCGCAGTCTGAGAGCGAAGCACTCTAATGGGGTGATATGGTACTACGAGGTCCCTAAGATAAGATGGGACCTGATTATTCAAAACCTTATAAGTAAGAAGAAGAATTTTAAATTCTATTCTAGAATTAACAGGAAGCCAATGAAGAGAGGCCAACACGGGTGAGATATGCTCTCTCCTGCTAGTCCCCGTCAGTACTCTAGCTGCAGCATTCTGAACCAACTGAAGGCTTTTTAGGGAACTTTTAGGACAACCTGATAATAATGAATTACAATAGTCCAGCCTAGAGGAAATAAATGCATGAATTAGTTTTTCAGCATCACTCTGAGACAAGACCTTTCTGATTTTAGAAATATTGCGTAAATGCAAAAAGGCAGTCCTACATATTTGTTTAATATGCGCTTTGAATGACATATCCTGATCAAAAATAACTCCAAGATTTCTCACAGTATTACTAGAGATCAGGGAAATGCCATCCAGAGTAACGATCTGGTTAGACACCATGCTTCTAAGATTTGTGGGGCCAAGTACAATAACTTCAGTTTTATCTGAGTTTAAAAGCAGGAAATTAGAGGTCATCCATGTCTTTATGTCTGTAAGACAATCCTGCAGTTTAGCTAATTGGTGTGTATCCTCTGGCTTCATGGATAGATAAAGCTGGGTATCATCTGCGTAACAATGAAAATTTAAGCAATACCGTCTAATAATACTGCCCAAGGGAAGCATGTATAAAGTGAATAAAATTGGTCCTAGCACAGAACCTTGTGGAACTCCATAATTAACTTTAGTCTGTGAAGAAGATTCCCTATTTACATGAACAAATTGTAATCTATTAGACAAATATGATTCAAACCACCGCAGCGCAATGCCTTTAATACCTATGACATGCTCTAATCTCTGTAATAAAATTTTATGGTCAACAGTATCAAAAGCAGCACTGAGGTCCAACAGAACAAGCACAGAGATAAGTCCACTGTCCGAAGCCATAAGAAGATCATTTGTAACCTTCACTAATGCTGTTTCTGTACTATGATGAATTCTAAAACCTGACTGAAACTCTTCAAATAGACCATTCCTCTGCAGGTGATCAGTTAGCTGTTTTACAACTACCCTCTCAAGAATCTTTGAGAGAAAAGGAAGGTTGGAGATTGGCCTATAATTAGCTAAGATAGCTGGGTCAAGTGATGGCTTTTTAAGTAATGGTTTAATTACTGCCACCTTAAAGGCCTGTGGTACATAACCAACTAACAAAGATAGATTGATCATATTTAAGATTGAAGCATTAAATAATGGTAGGACTTCCTTGAGCAGCCTGGCAGGAATGGGGTCTAATAAGCATGTTGATGGTTTGGATGAAGTAACTAATGAAAATAACTCAGGCAGAACAATCGGAGAGAAAGAGTCTAACCAAATACCGGCATCACTGAAAGCAGCCAAAGATAACGATACATCTTTGGGATGGTTATGAGTAATTTTTTCTCTAATAGTCAAAATTTTGTTAGCAAAGAAAGTCATGAAGTCATCACTAGTTAAAGTTAATGGAATACTCAGCTCAATAGAGCTCTGACTCTTTGTCAGCCTGGCTACAGTGCTGAAAAGAAACCTGGGGTTGTTCTTATTTTCTTCAGTTAGTGATGAGTAGAAAGATGTCCTAGCTTCACGGAGGGCTTTCTTATAGAGCAACAAACTCTTTTTCCAGGCTAAGTGAAGATCTTCTAAATTAGTGAGACGCCATTTCCTCTCCAACTTACGGGTTATCTGCTTTAAGCTACGAGTTTGTGAGTTATACCACGGAGTCAGACACTTCTGATTTAAAGCTCTCTTTTTCAGAGGAGCTACAGCATCCAAAGTTGTCTTCAATGAGGATGTAAAACTATTGACGAGATACTCTAGCTCCCTTACAGAGTTTAGGTAGCTACTCTGCTCTGTGTTGGTATATGACATTAGAGAACATAAAGAAGGAATCATATCCTTAAACCTAGTTACAGCGCTTTCTGAAAGACTTCTAGTGTAATGAAACTTATTCCCCACTGCTGGGTAGTCCATCAGGGTAAATGTAAATGTTATTAAAAAATGATCAGACAGAAGGGAGTTTTCAGGGAATACTGTTAAGTCTTCTATTTCCATACCATAAGTCAGAACAAGATCTAAAATATGATTAAAGTGGTGGGTGGACTCATTTACTTTTTGAGCAAAGCCGATAGAGTCTAATAATAGATTAAATGCAGTGTTGAGGCTGTCATTCTCAGCATCTGTGTGGATGTTAAAATCGCCCACTATAATTATCTTATCTGAACTAAGCACTAAGTCAGACAAAAGGTCTGAAAATTCACAGAGAAACTCACAGTAACGACCAGGTGGACGATAGATAATAACAAATAAAACTGGTTTTTGGGACTTCCAATTTGGATGGACAAGACTAAGAGACAAGCTTTCAAATGAATTAAAGCTCTGTCTAGGTTTTTGATTAATTAATAAGCTGGAATGGAAGATTGCTGCTAATCCTCCGCCCCGGCCCGTGCTACGAGCATTCTGACAGTTAGTGTGACTCGGGGGTGTTGACTCATTTAAACTAACATATTCATCCTGCTGTAACCAAGTTTCTGTTAGGCAGAATAAATCAATACGTTGATCAATTATTATATCATTTACCAACAGGGACTTAAAAGAAAGAGACCTAATGTTTAATAGACCACATTTAACTGTTTTAGTCTGTGGTGCAATTGAAGGTGCTATATTATTTTTTCTTTTTGAATTTTTATGCTTCAATAGATTTTTGCTAGTTATTGGTGGTCTGGGAGCAGGCACCGTCTCTACGGGGATGGGGTAATAAGGGGATGGCAGGGGGAGAGAAGCTGCAGAGAGGTGTATAAGACCACAGCTCTGCCTCCTGGTCCCAACGCTAGACAGTCACAGTTTGGAGGATCCAAAAAAATTGGCCAGATTTCTAGAAATGAGAGCTGCTCCCTCTAAAGTGGGATGGATGCCGTCTCTCCTAACAAGACCAGGTTTTCCCCAGAAGCTTTGCCAATTATCAATGAAGCCCACCTCATTTTTTGGACACCACTCAGACAGCCAGCAATTCAAGGAGAACATGCGGCTAAACATGTCACTCCCGGTCTGATTGGGGAGGGGCCCAGAGAAAACTACAGAGTCCGACATTGTTTTTGCAAAGTTACACACCGATTTAATGTTAATTTTAGTGACCTCCGATTGGCGTAACCGAGTGTCATTACTGCCGACGTGAATTACAATCTTACCAAATTTACGCTTAGCCTTAGCCAGCAATTTCAAATGTCCTTCGATGTCGCCTGCTCTGGCCCCCGGAAGACAATTGACAGTGGTTGCTGGTGTCGCTAACTTCACATTTCTCAAAACAGAGTCGCCAATAACCAGAGTTTGATCCTCGGTGGGTGTGTCGTCGAGTGGGGAAAAACGGTTAGAGATGTGAACGGGTTGACGGTGTACACGGGGCTTCTGTTTAGGGCTACGCTTACTCCTCACAGTCACCCAGTCAGCCTGCTTTCCCGACTGCCCGGGATCTGCCAGGGGGGAACTAACGGCGGCTAAGCTACCTTGGTCCGCACCGACTACAGGGGCCTGGCTAGCTGTAGAATTTTCCACGGTGCGGAGCCGAGCCTCCACTTCGCCCAGCCTGGCCTCCAAAGCTACGAATAAGCTGCACTTATTACAAGTACCGTTACTGCTAAAGGAGGCCGAGGAATAACTAAACATTTCACACCCAGAGCAGAAAAGTGCGGGAGAGACAGGAGAAGCCGCCATGCTAAATCGGCTAAGAGCTAGTAGCTACGCTAAGCTAGCGGATTCCCAAAAACACACAAAGTAAATAATGTGCAAATAATCCAAAGGTGATTCAGCAGAAGGAGTGCCCCAATCTGATCTGTTCTTCGTCCATAACAGACGCCTGCCCATACCATAACTCCACCGCCACCATGGGCCACTCGATCCACAACATTGACATCAGAAAACCGCTCACCCACACGACGCCACACACGTTGTCTGCCATCTGCCCTGAACAGTGTGAACCGGGATTCATCCGTGAAGAGAACACCTCTCCAACATGCCAAACGCCAGCGAATGTGAGCATTTGCCCACTCAAGTCGGTTACGACGACGAACTGGAGTCAGGTCGAGACCCCGATGAGGATGACGAGCATGCAGATGAGCTTCCCTGAGACGGTTTCTGACAGTTTGTGCAGAAATTCTTTGGTTATGCAAACCGATTGTTTCAGCAGCTGTCCGAGTGGCTGGTCTCAGACGATCTTGGAGGTGAACATGCTGGATGTGGAGGTCCGGGGCTGGTGTGGTTACACGTGGTCTGCGGTTGTGAGGCTGGTTGGATGTACTGCCAAATTCTCTGAAACACCTTTGGAGACGGCTTATGGTAGAGAAATGAACATTCAATACACGAGCAACAGCTCTGGTTGACATTCCTGCTGTCAGCATGCCAATTGCACGCTCCCTCAAATCTTGCGACATCTGTGGCATTGTGCTGTGTGATAAAACTGCACCTTTAAGAGTGGCCTTTTATTGTGGACAGTCTAAGGCACACCTGTGCACTAATCACCTGTGAGGTGGGATGGATTATCTCAGCAAAGGAGAAGTGCTCACTATCACAGATTTAGACTGGTTTGTGAACAATATTTGAGGGGAAATGGTGATATTGTGTATGTGGAAAAAGTTTTAGATCTTTGAGTTCATCTCATACAAAATGGGAGCAAAACCAAAAGTGTTACGTTTATATTTTTGTTGAGTGTATATTTGAATTAGATCACGACCTGCTCGGCTATACACAGCTACAATAATTAAGCAATCGACACCAAACTTGGTATGGTGACAGGGGGCACCAAGGGGGAGGTCACTGGGGTCCTTAGGTTGACAGCGCACGTGTGCGAACACACACACACACACACACGCGCACACATGGTCAACCTTACATAGGCTTTGAAGGATTATGTCAAAACTACTTCATGAATTCTCACCAAATTTTCACCACAGAGACATATTACGCCAGGGAAGACTCCAATAAATTTGGGGGGTGGTCCAGATCCGAATCCGGATTCTGGCTCAAGATTCACTTTATATGGGGTTTGAAAGATTACACCAACATGACTTCACGGATTCTCACCAAATTTTCAACACAGATACATATTAGGGCATGAAAGACCCCACTGAATCAGAATTCTGGATCAAGATTCACTTTATATCAGCTTTGAAGGATTATGTCAAAACTACTTCAGGGATTCTCACCAAATTTTCAACACAGATACATATTACACAAGGGAAGACTCCAATAAATTTATATATATATATATATATATATATATATATGCAACATCTTGATTGTAACAGTATTCTAAAGAAAAAGGAATTTTTCACATTTCACATTGTCATGATGGGGTATTGTGTGTATAATTCTGAGGGAAAAAACGAATTCCATCCATTTTGAAATAACGCTGTAACATAACAAAATGTGGAAAAAGTGAAGCGCTGTGAATACTTTCTCGATGTACTGTAGTTCTGGACAATTCATACAGGACTATTTTTATATTTGAATCTGCTTTTATGTCTTAGTTTTACAGTTTCCCTTTTGTTTTATTTTTGTTTCTTTTCTTTTCTTCTTTAATGCCCTTATTACAGTGAATTGGGACTCACTGTGACCAAGTGGGCGTGTCTTAGAGCCTGTAGCAAATTAAGTAATGACCTTTGTGACATACATTACTAAAGTGTAAAACTAGCCCTAAATTTAGCTTCTACCAGACGAGTTTCAACATTCACACATAGAAATCTCTTTAATATGAATCTCAACTCTTTGTTTGTTTTACCTGTAATAAATTGATTAAAGCTACTTTTGCACAATATGACCCCTTTAAAGGTGTGCCTGCCTGTGAATGTCAGGTTGAACAGCTGATGAGTGTTCGAAGAAAAATTAAAGTTATGATAGCACCAAAGGAGCAACACCCGAATAAACAAGAGGGCATTAAATGTTTCTAAGAGGTAATAAAAAATAAAAAAAATCACTCCCTTCCACTCTTTTGGCTGCTGAATTGCTTTGAAATTATTAACTTTTTTACAGTATCGCCTAATTAACTTTCCAGACAAGTAAAAGAACAAATAAATAAATAAAAATATTTCGGCCAGTAGCTGACGTCATTCTACGGTTGTTCCACGGAACTCCTTTTTTGGTAATCCTGTTTCTTAAGGGGAGCTGTCAGATCAGCACCACGTCGCGCGCTCTGTTTGCGCCAGGAATAGTCCTGGTTAACTACAGAAGACACTTTACCGGGTTTACAGCGCCCTTGATCGGATTTTGTGCTTAGACGTCTCTCGATCTCTGTGGTTTGACATGCCACTAGGTCGAGAAAGCAGTTTTCGCGATGATTTTTGGGTATATCTCTACTTTTGAGGTGTATTTTACGCCCTGAACTTCAGCCGTGATTGTTGCTTTTTAATTTTTTTTTTAAAGGCTTTTCGTGTCTTACGTGACTGACCTGGCAGATATGTGTCCTCTCCTGTACGGACTGTTGTGTTTGTGCGCGCTGGGCTGCTGTCAGCAACCGAGCGCGCGGGTGGATGATGGAAAACGGTACATATGTCGCGCCGTCCCCATCAGTGGCGACACGACCTGCCCGGTGACACTGCTGCCCGAGCTGAGCCCCGGGAGCCAAGAGGAAGAGCTCAGAAACACTGTCATGCAACTACGGGACACAATTTTACAACAGAAAGAAACCATTTCAAAACAGATTGGCACCATCAACCAACTAACCACCAAACTGTCTCTGTGCGCCTCAGCCTCCGACGACAGGACGTACGGCAAGGCGGGGTCCCCGGGCAAAGACAAACAAAATACAATGGGGGATGTGCCCAGAGATCCCAACGACACAATTGACAGTTTGGGAAAAACCATGCAGGGTCTCAAAGACCGACTGGAGAACCTGGAGGTAAGGTTTGCCAAAGATGCGTAAAAAACAACTCTCGCAATGAATTTACGGGTTTGCACAGTGCTTACATATTATGTGAACATGTTCACATGGATCGTAAAGCAGCAGTCAACTCAAGTGGACATTGCTGTGGGGGAAAAGGATAAACCCAAAAATATCAGTTTACGCAGGAGAAATTTTGTTGTGTGTGTGTAAATTACGCACGGGCAACCAATCAAGTGAGTTAAGTATGTTAAACACTGCTTTCAGCAAAATGCAAAATCCCAAAAATAAAAAAAGGTTTTTAAGTTGATTTTATGAATTAATTAATTTCTGCAAACACTAAGTCTTCTGAATGTCTTTTCTTTAAAGTACCATCCCTGCCTGTTGGCAGGTTACACTGTGGTCATCCTGCTGATGTCGTCCTCTGTGTCCATCCTTAGCAGCAACAAATACGGGCCAACATATCGGGCGCTGCCTTCCCCAGCGAGCTTCGCGATCTACTGCAGCTTCGCCTTGCAGATCTGGAAAAGCAACTCCTGAAGAAAGTCAGCAACCTGGAGGAGGAGAAGAGCTTGCTGTCCAACGCAACCGTCGCCTACAGGCTGAAGACGGAAAACACACTGAACGCTCTGGTGGACAGGATCAGTGAGCTGGAGAAAGGTAAAATGCCCCCCCCCCCAATCCCCAAATGGACCTCTAACACTGTCAGGCTGAAAACATCTAATCTGGATGGGTAAAACTGTTTGGAGATGATGAGGTACAAAAGTGTGATTCAGAAAGGTGAAGCACACAAAAAACACATTAGTGGAGATGAGGAGTAAAATGGAGAATGGTGCTGCACAAAGGGAGAAGATGTACAGCAGACTGATAATGAAGAGAGAAAAAGGCGCTGAGAGGGTTTGATGAATGAAATAAAGCGTGACATCACCTGCACAGAAACTTTTTTTTCCTGCATAAAAGGAACTCAGTATTCTTTTTGATGAGGCAGTTATAAAACCAAATTCCTGCTGTCTGTGACAAGGGACATGATGGTCATCTGCTCTATTTAATTCTCTTGGGCATCATTAACACATCTGAGAAAACTGAAAAGACTCCATTCTTTTGGCTTCTCATTTGTTCACGTTTACAGGGTGTTAACTGTATTTTCCGAAGCACAAGTTACAGTTATTTGGAAGTCCTGTGACTTATAGTCTGGTGTGACTTATACACTGAAAAATCATGTGTTCGTCATTATAATTAATAACAAGAACAATCAAAGATTTCTGACGTCTGCCAATCTGGATCACCTCAAAATTCAGTGGAGTCTTCCATGTCCTAATATGTGTCCGTGGTAAAAATTTGGTGAGAATCCATGAAGTAGTTTTGACATAATCCTTCAAAGCCTATATAAAGGGAAATCATGATCCAGAATCCGGATCCGGATTGAGATCGCCTCCAAAATTTAGTGGAGTCTTCCAGGTGCTAAAATGTGTCCGTTTTGAAAATTTGGTGAGAATCTGTTTAGTAGTTTTGACATAATCCTTCAAAACCTATATGAAGGGAAATCTTGATCCAGAATCGGGATCCAGATTCATATCACCAAAAAAATTCAGCAGAGTCTTCCATGTCCTAATATGTGTCCGTGGTAAAAATTTGGTGAGAATCCGTGAAGTAGTTTTGACGTAATCCTACAAAGCCTATATAATGTGAACCTTGATCCAGAATCCAGATCCGGATCCAGATCACCTCCAAAATTCAGTGGAGTCTTCCATGGCCTAATATCTATCTGTGGTGAAAATTTTATGAAAATCCATGAAGTAGTTTTGATGTAATCCTTTAAAGCCTATATAAATCATGATCCAGAATCCGGATCCGGATTCAGATAACCTCCAAAATTTAGTGGAGTCTCCCGGGTGGTAAAATGTGTGAAAATTTGGTGAGAATCTGTGAAGTAGTTTTGACATAATCCTTCAAAGCCTATATGAAGGGAAATCTTGATCCAGAATTGGGATCCAAATCTATATCACCACCAAAGTTCAGTGGAGTCTTCCATGTCCTAATATGTGTCCGTGGTAAAAATGTGGTGAGAATCCATGAAGTAGTTTTGACATAATCCTTCAAAGCCTATATAAAGGGAAATCATGATCCAGAATCCGGATCCGGATTGAGATCGCCTCCAAAATTTAGTGGAGTCTTCCAGGTGCTAAAATGTGTCCGTTTTGAAAATTTGGTGAGAATCTGTTTAGTAGTTTTGACATAATCCTTCAAAACCTATATGAAGGGAAATCTTGATCCAGAATCGGGATCCAGATTCATATCACCAACAAAATTCAGCAGAGTCTTCCATGTCCTAATATGTGTCCGTGGTAAAAATTTGGTGAGAATCCGTGAAGTAGTTTTGACGTAATCCTACAAAGCCTATATAATGTGAACCTTGATCCAGAATCCAGATCCGGATCCAGATCACCTCCAAAATTCAGTGGAGTCTTCCATGGCCTAATATCTATCTGTGGTGAAAATTTTATGAAAATCCATGAAGTAGTTTTGATATAATCCTTTAAAGCCTATATAAATCATGATCCAGAATCCGGATCCGGATTCAGATAACCTCCAAAATTTAGTGGAGTCTCCCGGGTGGTAAAATGTGTGAAAATTTGGTGAGAATCTGTGAAGTAGTTTTGACATAATCCTTCAAAGCCTATATGAAGGGAAATCTTGATCCAGAATTGGGATCCAAATCTATATCACCACCAAAGTTCAGTGGAGTCTTCCATGTCCTAATATGTGTCCGTGGTAAAAATTTGGTGAGAATCCATGAAGTAGTTTTGACATAATCCTTCAAAGCCTATATAAAGGGAAATCATGATCCAGAATCCGGATCCGGATTGAGATCACCTCCAAAATTTAGTGGAGTCTTCCAGGTGCTAAAATGTGTCCGTTTTGAAAATTTGGTGAGAATCTGTTTAGTAGTTTTGACATAATCCTTCAAAACCTATATGAAGGGAAATCTTGATCCAGAATCGGGATCCAGATTCATATCACCAACAAAATTCAGCAGAGTCTTCCATGTCCTAATATGTGTCCGTGGTAAAAATTTGGTGAGAATCCATGAAGTAGTTTTGACGTAATCCTACAAAGCCTATATAATGTGAACCTTGATCCAGAATCCAGATCAGGATCCAGATCACCTCCAAAATTCAGTGGAGTCTTCCATGGCCTAATATCTATCTGTGGTGAAAATTTGATGAAAATCCATGAAGTAGTTTTGATGTAATCCTTTAAAGCCTATATAAATCATGATCCAGAATCCGGATCCGAATTCAGATCACCTCTAAAATTTAGTGGAGTCTCCCGGGTGGTAAAATGTGTGAAAATTTGGTGAGAATCTGTGAAGTAGTTTTGACATAATCCTTCAAAGCCTATATGAAGGAAAATCTTGATCCAGAATTGGGATCCAGATCTATATCACCACCAAAATTCAGTGGAGCCTTCCATGTCCTAATATGTATCCATGGTAAAAATTTGGTGAGAATCCATGAAGTAGTTTTGACGTAATCCTTCAAAGCCTATATAAAGGGAAATCATGATCCAGAATCCGGATCCGGATTGAGATCACCTCCAAAATTTAGTGGAGTCTTCCAGGTGCTAAAATGTGTCCGTTTTGAAAATTTGGTGAGAATCTGTTTAGTAGTTTTGACATAATCCTTCAAAACCTATATGAAGGGAAATCTTGATCCAGAATCGGGATCCATATCCATATCACCACCAAAATTCAGCAGAGTCTTCCATGTCCTAATATGTGTCCGTGGTAAAAATTTGGTGAGAATCCGTGAAGTAGTTTTGACGTAATCCTTCAAAGCCTATATAATGTGAACCTTGATCCAGAATCCAGATCCGGATCCAGATCACCTCCAAAATTTAGTGGAGTCTTCCTTTGTCTAATATCTATCTGTGGTGAAAATTTCATCAAACTCTGTGCAGTAGTTTTGATGTAATCTTGTTAACAGGCAGACTGACAAATAAATAAATAAATAAATGCTGATGATTTTATTATGTCCATAATCATGTTTTTGTCATTATTATTAATAATAATACAATAACTAATGTTTATACACAGCTTTCCTAGGAATCAAAGTACTAAATGAAATAAACTCCAATAATAATAATAATAATAATAACAATGCTCAAATCCCAAATTAAAGAACTGACAAAAAATCAGATGGACTCACATTTTCATTATAGTGTTTCCAACTCTGTCTGTGTCCATCTGACAATTTCTTTTGTCTGCAAATAATACCCAGTAAGTTGTCCAACAAGCATTTATTTGTCCATCTTTCTTATATTTGGAATTTCACAGTCCTTATGTTACAGACCACAAGCTGAGGGCTTCCTGCATAAATCCACACTTCTCTATGTTGCTGATGGCCAGCAAGCTGTGTCCATCTGATAATTTGTTTTGTCCAAACTGTGTCAAGTAACATCCAATATCTTTTCCATCACACATTTATTTGTCCATGTTGCTTATTTTTGGAATTTAAATGTCCTTATGTTGAGTAACAGCACATGCTGTGGGGTGCACATGTGCTACGCTGAGTTCCTTTTCTACTGTTAAACTCCCTCCCAGGGAAACATTATTACAAAGTAGTTCCACATAGGGAAAAAGGTGCATCTTATACTCTAGTGTGACTTATGTTTTTTCCTCTTCACAATACATGTTTGACAGGTGTGACTTATACTCTTGAAAATACAGTATGTGTAGTTTATATATATATATATATATATATATATATATATATATATATATATATATATATATATATATATATATATATATATATATATATATATATATATATATATATATATGTGTGTGTGTGTGTGTGTGTGTGTGTGTGTGTGTGTGTGTGTGTGTGTGTGTGTGGGTTATTGAATTGAATTGAAAGCCTTTGTCATTGAACTGTTGCAGAACAACAAAGATTAGATTGCAACCCACTGGGTACACATACAATAAACAAAAAGGTACATGATAAAATACACATACAACAATTTAAAATTCACAAGTAATAACGTGCAGAGCATCCAGGTAAACATGGGGAATTCCATTTATCCATTTTTTCCATTTATCATGACTCCTGTGTTGTGTGGGCCGCCAGAAGAGGAGGTACTGCTGGCCCACCACCAGAGGGCGCCCTGCCTGAAGTGCGGGCTTCAGGCACGAGAGGGCGCTGCCGCCACGGACACAGCCGGGAGTGACAGCTGTCACTCATTATTTACTGACAGCTGTCACTCATTCTTCATCATCTCACTCCATAAAACCCAGACGTCATCTCCACCTCATTGCCGAGATATCGTACTTCTATGGAGGTAACTTTCTCTGCCTGTATTGATTGATTGTGTTGCAGCTGTCTAACCGGAGGACCGGCGTGGGTCGCGACTGTTTGTCCTACTTCCCGTCAGATAAGTGGTTACACAGACGCTGCACGAGTGTGTATTAGAGGTGGAGGTGGCATTCCCACCGTTGTTGTTACGGGGTGTACACACACCCACACTTGACTGTGTTTTTGCTCTTCGCCAGCAGTACCAGATCCGACAGTCGGGGACGGTGATCACCTGGGAATTCGGGACTTGGCGGCTCCAGTATTCACCAGGTTCGGTGGCGGCGGAAATCGTGTGGTTCCGGCTCTTCTCAGGACAGACGTCTTCTATCCTCGAGCCTGCCCACACGTCACCTTTGTGGATTGACTGTTATCAGATTCTGAGATTGTCTGTATATTCGTTGTGCACCTTCACAACATTAAATTGTTACTTTTTTGGCTCATCTATTGACCGTTCAT
This sequence comes from Thalassophryne amazonica, assembly GCF_902500255.1. Taxonomy (NCBI): domain Eukaryota; kingdom Metazoa; phylum Chordata; class Actinopteri; order Batrachoidiformes; family Batrachoididae; genus Thalassophryne; species Thalassophryne amazonica. The sequence goes on along the minus strand of NC_047120.1, from coordinate 59,275,687 downwards.
TTGCGCCCCCTGTTGTGGGTCCGTGTCACTACACTTTCACAACATCCTGGCACCTTATAGGCACCTTATCAACAAATTTACCGTTTACCGGCACTTTAGAACAGTTAATTCTGTTCACTGGCCATTGTGTTGCCTGTTTTTTTGTTTGTTTGTTTTTTGGGGTTTTTTTTGGAACTGGTCATCCTGTTTGTCCTTCATTGTAACTCCAAGCTCTTCAGAACAGTTCATATTGTTCATCGGGATTCCCAGTTCCTTTAGCCCCTGTTCCAACAGACACCATTGTTGACCAAAACACCACCACGACTATCAAATTGTTGCAGGTCCTGGTGATAATCTTGATGGTATCTTCTACCATCAAGACTTAACAAGAATATCCCAGAGTCATAAAGACAGCACCAGACATGTTAAAATGGGTATACGTGTAGTATGTGTGTGTAGGTATATTATATGTGCATAGCATGGATATATAGATTGGGTATAAACACTGGGAAAATATTTATTTAATTTGCTATTGATTACCTTTATTTAATTTGTAAATGTCTATTCACAAAAAGGAAAAATGGAAAAAGAAAAGGGAAAAAAATCACTTGAAATGGGTTATATGTATGTGCTTAAACATGTGTATAATGTGCATATATGAGAAGGTATAGGAGTATGTGTATATGTATATGTAAATATGTTTATATGTGGGTATTTATGTGTATTTGTATAGATATATTTAAATATCTTTGGTGTTAAAGATATGTAGATGTGGGTGTATTTATAATTTTTGTTCATGTGATTTTTGACATGTCTCGAATAAATTAACCCCTAACTGAACTAAACGAAGACTATCCCCAGGACAATTTGATAGTCGTGGTCAAACATCACGTAGTTTTTGATTCACTTGGCTACAAAGGATTCATCGAAACAACTTTCTCTTCCTCTCTGCCTTCTTCATTGCAGGCAGCGGTGACTTCAAATCCCCTGAGCAGTTTAAGGTGTCTCTCCCACAGCGTACCAATTACCTCTATGGACGCATCACTAAGAGCCTTCCAGAGATGTACGCCTTCACCCTCTGCATGTGGATCAAGTCCAGCGCCAGCCCCGGCATTGGCACACCCTTTTCTTATGGTGTGCCGGGCCAGGCCAATGAGATTGTGCTCATTGAATGGGGCAATAACCCCATCGAGCTGCTCATCAATGACAAGGCCAGCATGACACTTCCATAAAACCCCATGAACAAGTTCCTCATGTGCTTTTCACAGAACCACAGCTAACTCATCTTCTTGCACTCCAGGTTGCACAACTGCCGCTGGAGGTAAGTGGTGGAAGGTGGCAGCACATCTGCATCTCTTGGACCACCCGTGACGGACAGTGGGAGGCTTACCAAGATGGGGAGAAGCTGGGTAGCGGTGACAACTTGGCAGCCTGGCACCCCATCAAACCCGGGGGGGTTATCATCCTCGGGCAGGAGCAGGTAGGAACCCACCAGGAAATGGGTGCAAGTGACATTTGTCTTTGGGACACCTTTAACCACTATTGGTGCCAAGTTGGTTGCGCTAAACAGAATCTTATGTTTGACTATTCAGGGTCATCCAAGAACAAAGGTCATGTGACCAAAAGAAATGTGATATATGACTTCACATTAGTATTTAATAGTAACTATAGGGCCGGTTTCATCAATCAGTCTAATATTTTAGTCTACTAAACTTAGTCGACTAAGGTTAGTTGCTCAACATTAGCCGTCTAATCTCCGTTTCACAGCAACGGCTAAACTTGTAGATTAGCTGCCTAACATTAGTTGACAATTTTCACGGGCACAAGCGGCTTTGCGAGTGCCGTTGCCAAGAAACGACTCCAATGTGTGACAGTTTTGTTGACTTCCGGGTTGCTCGCCTGCTACAACTATGGCTGAGTTCGGCACACGGTCGACTTGGCAACGTGGATGGAGTCGCCAATAACCTGCTGAAAGGTCCCACAGGTGTAAAACCTCAGTGCAATCAAAACTTGAAGAAGAGCTGGAGCTATCATGTCCACCATGAAGAGGATTGTAGATGGACGTAAGCGGGATCGGTGTTGAACCTCGGTGTCCGTAAACATCTTCAATGGACCACCCACTCCCGCCACAAGGCTCTTCTTCCTTCCTGCTCCATCAAGTGGTGGTACAAGATAGCTGCCATTGTTGAGGTAAGACACTGAAGTTTTGTCATCTAAAATAAGATTAGCCTCCTCTAGCAGGCTAAAAGATTTAGTCGACAAACGCAAAACTTTAGCTGACTAAGCGCTTTGTGCAATGACAAACATCAAAAGATTAGTCGACTAAACAAGATTAGACCGCTTTATGAAACCGGGACCTGGTGTATACACTCTCTGGCCACTTTATTAGGTACACCTGTTCAATTGCTTGCTAATCAACCAATTACATGGCAGCAACTCAGTGCATTTAGGCATCTACACATTGGTGAAGACAATTCAATTTAATCAGCTTATAAAGCGCCAAATCACAACAAAAGTTGTCTCAAGGCGCCTAACACAGAACTGTTCGATATAAAATTTAAAATAAATAAATAAATCAAATAGATAATTAAAAACAGAAGTAAAGGAATAAAACAGATAAAAAATAAAAGCTATTCACAAGAAAGAGAATAAAAATAGGTTTTAAGACTTGATTTAAAAATGTCCATAGACTCCGGCTGCCTCACGGTTGCAGGAAGACTGTTCCACAGAGCGGGTGCATGATAAGAAAAAGCTCTTTGACCTGCTGACTTCTTCTTCACCCTGGGAACACAGAGTAGTCCCGCATCCTGCAACCGCAAAACCTGGGCCGGCACGTAGGGTTTCACCAGATCGGCCAGATAAGACGACTTGCTGAAGTTCAAACTGAGTATCAAAATGGGGAACAAAAGGGATTTAAGTGACTTTGAACGTGACATGGTTGTTGGTGCCAGACGGGCTGGTCTGAATATTTCAGAAACTGTTGATCTATAGAGATTTTCACACACAACCATCTCTAGGGTTTACAGAGATGTTCTGAAAAAGAGAAGATATCCAGTGAGCAGCAATTGTGTGGATGAAAATGACTTGATGTCAGAGGTCAGAGGAGAATGGGCAGACTGGTTGAACGGGCGACTGTGTGATGCCCTCATGTCAATATCGATCAACATCTCTGAGGACTGTTTCCAACACTATGTTGAATCTATACAAAGAAGAATTAAGGCAGTTCTGAAGACAAAAGGGGGTCCAACCAGATACTAGCAAGGTGTACCTGTCATGCCCCGCCCAGTTCCAGGCTTCAGCCCTTATTTTTCCTCTTTATTTGGTTCTGTTCCTTTTGCCCCAGCCTTGTTTTATTAATTGCCTTCTTCATCAAGTGTTTATCCTATGTTCTATTTTTGCTTTGGCACATTCTTCTGTTACTTTTATACTTCAGCCATGTTCCAGTTCCATTCTAGTTTTGTTCTATCAGTCTGTGTTTTCATGGTTTATCATTTAGTTATTGCTTGCCTATTTTTGTTGCTCTCATGTCTGTAATATGTAGTACTGTGATGTCAGGTTTTGTTATCACTTAGTTTCTGTTTTTCTTATAGTTTTGTCTGTCTGTTCCACTTAGTTTTGTCATAGTGTGTTATTTCCCATTATTCTGTTTATCATCTTCTGGTTTGCTTTTAAGTCCTGTTCGAGTTTAGATTTGTGTTCATGTTTTCTTTGTATGATCTTTAGTTGTCATGTCTGTAATCTCGTCACCACTTATTTGCACCTGCCTGTCATTCTCTTTGTCTGCACTTCTCTCAGGTCTCTAAGTTGTCATCTCCAGTTTCATTGTTATCACAGTCTCTTTCTGATCACTGCACTCTCATGTCCCGCACCTGCACTTTGTCATCACTGTTGGCCACGCCCCACTCATCTGTCATTTTCTTGCCCTTTTGTCACCGCATTTCTGCATCTCTTTTGCCTCTTGTTGTCACCTGACCACGCCCCCTTCCAGGCCCTTCCTCCTCCATGTGCACCTCATTATCTTATTAACACCTGTTCTTATTTAAACTGCTTCAGTTCACTTCCTCGCTGCTCGTTTGTTGATTCATTCACTCACCAGCACTTTGTTTCAGTCCTGTTTTGCCAAGCCGTGTTTTTTGACTCTGCTCTGTGTACCGGATCCTGCCTTTTGCCTCAGCCCTGACAACTCTGTTTGCTCGTGTACTGACCCTGCTTGTTTTTGACCACGTCCTCTGTCTTGTCCCTGCCCGGTACTTTTGCTCCGCGGACTGCCTTCCTGTTACTGAACCCAGGCCTGAATAAAACCATCCTTTATGCATACATCCTGTGGTGAGCCTGCATTTGTGTCCAGCCTCTGTCTGTGCCTCGCCTCCGCTCAGTCCTGTCAGTACCTAATAAAGTGGCCAGTGAGTGTATTTCTAACAAAACAAAAAATATGCTGCATGGCGCTAGAGGGTTTTTATTTTTATTAAAAGGGCATATTGTGCAAAAAAATTGTTTTATCAATCGTTAATAGTTAAATATAGTTGGGTTTACATGTTACACATCTGTGGATGATCCAGTACTGGTCCCCCTGCCTCTCTCATTAGAAAGGGGACAGGAAGCGACCGCACCTCAGTTAGCTGAAACTGGAGTTACATTAACAACCTAATATTAGATGTTACGGTGCTATGTCTCAGAGGACTTCCTCCGCCTTGGTCAGCAATGATCTTTGATTACATTGTTTCCGCTGTTTAAATGAGTCTGCTGTTATGGCCCCTGCAGGACGTGGTGGGCGGGCGCTTCGATGCCGGACAGGCATTCGTGGGTGAGCTGAGTCAAGTGAACATTTGGGACCGTGTTCTGAAGCCGGTCGAGATCCAGACTATGGCCAACTGTACATCCTACCTACCTGGGAATGTCATCTCCTGGCTGGTGAACAACGTGGAGGTCTTTGGGAGGGGAGCGTCCAAACGGCCCCTGGAGATGTGTCAGGAGCGACTCCCCAATGCTTAATTGGGTCTGTGTATCTGCCTCCAGGTTAATGTAGCTGCTGGTTTCATCCTTTCACACCTTATTCTGCACAGACTCAGTGGTACTCAAAAAACTGATGCTTTAGAGGAACTCAATTAGACTATGAGCAGGATTTCCATCTAATAAATATATGTAGGCCTGACCCAAATGAAGCATATCCAGGCAAGATAATTTAATTTAATTTAGTTGGGACTACATATATTAATTAGATGGAAATTCTGCCTATAATTGGATTGAGTTCATCCAATAAGTCATTCGTTTGTGTGATACACTCAAAAACTGACTCACTGGATTGGATTCCATCTAATAAATATATGTAGTCCCAACTAAATAAAGTTACATTATCTTGCATGGATGCATTTTATTTGAGTTGGGGCAACATATATTAATTAGATGGAAATTCTGCTCATAATTGAATTGAGTTCATCCAGTGAGTCATTCGTTTGTGTGATACACTCAAAAACTGACTCACTGGATTGGATTCCATCTAATAAATATATGTAGTCCCAACTAAATAAAGTTCTATTATCTTGCATGGATGCATTTTATTTGCGTTGGGGCAACATATATTAATTAGATGGAAATTCTGCTCCTAATTAAATTGAGTTCATCCAATGAGCCATTTTTTTGAGTGTAGATGTGGAATTAAAATAAGGAATAAATGTTTTATTTTCCCTGATTTGCACAGATTTTGGCATCCAGAATCATCCAAGCAGCATTTAGTGTTTCATTTTTAAAAGGTCACTCCTTTGTTGAAATGAGTTTTGAATTTGTGATTGTTTCATTTAGTGTTTGAGGTGTTTCAAAAGAGTGAATCGTTTTCTGACATAAGTGTTGTATTTCATGTTTCAAGTGCTTGAAACAGTAATCAGCCTTTTTGCTTCAAAACAGAAGCAAATGTGTCATTCACTGTTTTGAGCAGTATGAAACAGTGAATCCGTTTCTGAAATGAACACTTTATTCAGTTTTGGAAGCCCATAATTAGTAATTTTTTTTTTTCTGAATTGTTTTATTTAATATTTCAGGTGTTTCAATTTAGGAATCCTTTTAGGAATAACTTGAATCATATTCTCACGCAGTCATTTTATTTACTTTTTGTTTTAAATGTGCAGATTATTTCCCAAAGGAAGTATTTCATTGATCATATTTAATGTTACAAAACAGCAATTAATATTTTTTTTAAGTATTTGCTTTAATTTACTGATTTGAGCATTTTGAAAATGTTTGTTTTCAGCAGCATTTGTTTCATTCAGTGTTTTGTGTGTTTTTAAGACGGTTAATTCACTACATGAATTGTTTCAGTCATTGTTTTGAGCAGTTTTAAGCAGAATATTTTTCTGATTGAAATGTTTCGATCACAGTCAAATGATTCATTTAATGTTTCAAGCATTTGTATCACAAAATAATTTTGTGAATGAATTGCATTTTTTTTAAATCATGTATAACTACAGAGGATATAGTGTTGCACTCACAGAAATATTTGCCCTAACTTTTAAGATTTATGTAATTTTATTACATGACAAATTCCCATTTACTTTTTACATAATTTTAATACAAACATACCAAATAAATATTACATGATGCATATTCATTAATCCTATTTATTTGAAATGCATAATCCTCAGCTTTATGTATTTTAAAACATAATTACTCTAAATCAATAATAATGACAGTATTTATTTAAAATACATAAAGTATATTGTCTGAATTGCATAATAATTATGTTACCTATGGGTAACATAATAGGAATAATGAATATGCATCATGTAAGGTTTATTTGGTAGGTTTGTATTAAAATTATCTAAAAAAAAAAAAAGTAAATGGGAATCAGTCATGTAATAAAATTACATAAATCTTAAAAGTTAGGGCAAATATTTCTGTGAGTGTGAGAAGCTGACTGAGGAATCAGAGTGTCTAGGTTTGTGATGGTTCTGATCAAATCTAAGATCCAGGCTTTCGGTGCCTTCCTGGATTCAGCCACCTGAAGTGTGTCTGTATGTGGTGAACGCTCAAAACTTGTGGAAACATTCAATAATCTCTGCAATGGTGTTTGTGGCCCTGGGCCCTCTGTCTTTAAGATCAAGGGACACCTGGGCTGAGCTGGTGGATTCATGAGGTCACTGGTCTGAGGTGCTTGGCTGATATCATTGCAGGAGGACAAAGGTCCAAGGGTTAGGGTTAGATGTTTCCTGTCTTACAGTATGGTTGTGAGACTTGGGTGCTAACCCCTGCCCTACGGTGACGACTGGATGTCTTTGGTACTAGGTGTCTTTGGAGGATCCTTGGGTACTGCTGGAATGACTTTATGTCACTCAAACGGTTACTTATAGAGACACAGATGAGAAGTGTCACTCGCATTGTGAGGGAGCATCAGCTGGGAAACTTGGGACATGTGACATGTTTGTCTGGTCATGATCTATAGCACGCAGATCCTTAAGTGTTGAGGACTCCAGCTGCGGGAAAATTCCAAGGGGACGCCCACCATCCAATAGTGCTTCCCAGCCAAGTTGTTTTTTCAGGTTTGGGAACAGATGAAAGTCAGAGGGTGTCAAGTCAGGGGAGTATGGTGCGTGATCTACCAGTTCGAATCCACACTCGTGGATAGTGGCCATGGCCACTGTTGACTTGTGAGCTGGGGCATTGCCTTGATGGAACAGCACCTCTTTCGTCAGCTTTCCTGGTCACTTCTTTTTGATAGCCTCACGTAACTGTCTCAGTAGGTTAGAATAGTACTGTCCATTTATGGTTTGTCCCTTTTCAAGATAGTCCACGAACACAATGCCCTTGGCATCCCAGGAAACTGAAACCATGACCTTTCCCCGCAGACGAAACGACCTTGGCCTTCTTTGGAGGTGGTGATCTTGGGTGTTTCCACTGCATTGATTGTTTTTTTGTCTCTGGTTCAAAGTGGTGAACCCAACACTCATCCTGGGTAAGAAAACGTTCCATGTAATTGGCTGGATCCTCTTCAAATTGTGCCAAGTTTGCCTTCGACATGACTAGCCTGGTGCGTTTCTGATCAGGCGTCAGAAGACGTGGCACCCTTGACATTCCAAGTTCTTCATGCAGAATGTGTTCAATTCTCTCACGGGATATTCCCACAGCATCTGCTAGCTGATTAATCGTTGATCGTCTGTCGTCCATCACCGTTTCATGAACAAGGTCAATGTTTTTCTGGGTTGTGGCTGTTGCAGGCCGCCCAGACCTTGGGCCGTCTTCAAGGCTCTCTCTGCCCCTCTTAAATTCAGCTGCCCACTTCTGCACTGTAGATATCCGCATGAATGTCCTTGGGCTTTAACCCCTTCTTATGCAGGTACTTAATCACACCGCAATGCCAGATTTTGTCCATTTTTGCCGTTTCCCTCTACCACAAACTTTCAAACTTGGCTATGAACCACAAACTACCTCACAACCTGGAAGAAAATAACACAGTTAGTCATCAGAACTTAATGCATGCCAAGTTTTATTGAAATGGCATTTCTCCTTCTTGGTGAGCCTTAGAACTTTTCAGCCTACCCTCGTAGCCAGGTGAGACGCCCACATCTCACCTGCTGCGGGATGGGAGATAGACGGCTACTTTAAAGAGATGGGACCAGTCCAAAACACGACATAAGCGCACAGTCCCAGACCTGGTCTGAGTACTTTTCTAAATGAGCTGTTTCTTTTAGCATCTCGAGCAGTTTGAATCAGTGAATGAATCATTTTCCAAAGCAATTAAAAGCAAATTATTAATTCAAAAATGTTTCTGCTGTTGGAGCATTTCAGGAGGAGTTTCAACCCCAGATCCACCTCTCTAGGTCCATCTTTGGCTGTGAGTTGGTCCTTTCACTGGTTCAAGATTAAAGGCGTGGCTAAGCGTTTCTTGGCAGGGGATTGGGCTTCAATCAGCACAGCATGTGTTTACCGTCTGAACTTAAGATGCATTTGTTTTGCTGGTTGAAGTATTACGATTGAACCGATCCGTTTTTTATTTTTACTCTGCAGCTTCGTTACATGTAGTGAAGATTTATCCTACATGCAGATAAATGACACCAGTGATGGTGGTGATTTTAGTGATTCATCATAGAGCTTCACCCGTTTTTTCAGTCTGAATGAACCCTGTTTCATGCAGTGAATAATGAAAGTATTCTTTGTGGTAGTTTGTTGTTTGGTTAAAAGCATTAATATGGATGGAAGAATTTACCTTTCTGTCACTTTGCGCCTGTGTTTGGAGAATTGTGTTTGATTATTGTACGTGTGCAATCTGTTTTCAGTACATTTACGATTCAGCGTTCATGTCGTAATGTGGCCTTCCTAAAGTCATAAGTGCTGTTAAATGTTTGCTGAGTGTTTGTTTTGTCCATAAAATAAAACTCTGGACAATAAAGAGAAGACATACTGCTGCAACAAAGACCTTTTTTTTTTTTTTTTTTTTTTTTTTGGTTCATGAGTCTAATATTAAATCGTGAATCATCTTGTTTTGCGCTCGGAGTTCGGATGGATGAGCAGGACTTAAGACGGCTCACGTCAAGACAACAACAGGTGTCTTCGGTGGCTTTAGAGACAACAGATGAGAGAAAGTCAAAAGGTCTTTAGTGATGTCACAAAGAGACACTGAGAAACTCTCAAATGTGCTGATATATTTCAGAATGTTCATATAAAATCTTATATTTTGACCCGGTATAAAATCGCAAATGATGAGCAGCTCTTCGGAAATGAAAGCATTGTGCCTCAAGAATGTTTCATGAGTTCTAATGAGTGGATTTAGGTCTGGGCAGTTAATGGGATTAGATAGTCATTTGCACACTTTGAGGAGACAGGCAGACTTGCTCATCAATAGCTGATATAGGACTTGTGGTTGTCATGGCAACACCATATTGAATACAATGCAGTGAAAATGTTTGTGCTTGCTTGAGTTTTTACAGAGTTTTAATTTTGGCACATTCAATGACATATCTTTTTTGAAATTCAGGCTTTTTAATGATAATATATAATGTACGAATAATTTCATAAAACTAAATTTTCTAAAATTAAATTTAATACATTAAATTTTCCTAAAATCATACCTTTTATACTCAGAACAAAACCAAATCTCTACAGCATGAAACAAATTAAGCAAAATGATCAAAGCTGAAACAATGACGTACATAGATGCTACTGGGTCCATATGTATTTGGACAGTGACAGTTTTTCTAGTTTTGCTTCTCTCCGTTAACGCATTGGAGTCTGAGGTACATTTTTCTGGCAGTTCACATAAACTGACTGACCATGAAAGAAGGAAATTAGTGAAGGAAGCCACCAACACACCCAAATATTTCTGAAGGAATGACAAGCTTCTGTGGCCATTATTGTGTGCATAGACCAAGTTTTGTCTGTTGCATAAACAATAGAGTGGCATAGAGAAGGATTTTCTTAAAAATGAGGAGTAAAATTTCTGTTACAGTTTGCCAGAAGACACATCCCTATATTTCATCTGTTTTCTTGTATAAAAAATCCTTCTCCTTCTGGTCCACCGTGAACCCGTGTGCGGTGGTGCAGCAGACAAAAGATGTGTCCAGTTGCAGCCACAGAAGCCGATAACTCCTCCTGAGCTGTCTGGGTGTCTTGGTGGCTTCCCTCACTTGTTCTCTTCTTGCACAGTCATTCAGTTTTTTTAGAAGTGCCAACTCTAGACAGATTGCCATGCGGTACCACAATGGTTTTGTTTCAAAATGATTGATGTAGAAGAAGTTCAACACATTTTGTGATTTGTAAATGTTCATGTATCCGTCCACTGGCTTGTCTAAAGAAAACTAGCTGTAGAAGTGTTTGTCCAATTACTTATGGGCTGTGGAATTACACAAATGACTGTAATTCCTAACTATTGAATAAAATATTTTTGAGACCCCCAGAAATAAAGCAGTACAAGAACATCTTGATGGTTTCATTTCAAGTCTGTTGTGGTGATGTAAAGAAGAAAATTAGAAACAAGTGAGACTCTGTCCAAATACTTATGGACCTGACTGGGAATTTTTGGTGAGTTTTTTAACAACCTTGTCCTACTTCATGTCCACCCCTTTCTCCACACATGAAAAACTGCAGTAACGGTTTCTTATGGTGTATTATTTCCACACTGCACTGAGAAAACCTGACAGAAAGCAGCTGAAGGCCGATGCACTTACAAAGGAGCAGTTATTTATTTCAGCACTTGCTGCTCCTCACTGAGATGATGACAGCTAACATTCATCAGCAGACTCACGGTTAATGTGCTGATGTATCAGACAGCAGACAGGCTGTCACCGTTCCCTTTGCAAGCTACAAAACTTCACAAAATGTAAAGTGTCGCACAATAATTTGTGCTAAATTAAAGACGGACATTTCAAGCATTAATAAATAAAAAGCTCTAAGTAAAATATTATTGTTTTTGGATATTTCTTCAGTTCATGTTCTGATATATTGATAATGGCATCCTCACAATTTTCACTTTCAATACCCATCAAAAAACTCTTGTAAATTAATCTTTTCTAAGAGTGGCTTATATACACACACACACACACACACACACACACACACACACACACACACACACACACATACACATACATATCTGTATAAACATACAGTGAAAAAAGAACCAATGTTGTGTGGGCCGCCCGAAGAGGAGGTACTGCTGGCCAACGCCAGAGGGCGCCCTGCCTGTTGTCGGGTTTCAGGCACCAGAGGGCGCAGTTGCCACCCAGGAGCCAGGACTGACAGCTGTCAGCAATTCATCATCATCAGCACCATAAAAGTCTGGAGGAGACACCACACCTCTGTGGAGATATCAGCTTACCTCACAGGTAACCTTGCAGCTGTTTCTGTGCCATTTGCACATTATTTACTACTGAGTTTGCAGTTGTAACCTTTGTACGCTCGCAGCTTGGAGCTGGGTTTTGTGGAGTATGGAGGGAGTTGGCGTTTCCTGCTCCTCACTTTCCTGAACCTTAAGTGTACTATTGGTACTGCACGTTCTCAGCGTTCCTGTTTCTGGGAGTGGTGGATTATTCCCTCAGGAAGGAATTGTGACTTTTTGCTGACTGCTTACTGGGTGTCCACACACCCACCATTAACCTGTTTTTGTTCCTGCCAGCAGTGCCGGATCTGACAGCTGGAAGCAGAGGCCACCTGGGGACTCAGGATTTGGCGGCTTCGGCATACTGCAGGTCTCCGTTGGCGGTGGAACCTTGTGGGCCCCGGCTCTTCTCTGGATAGGCGTCTCCTACCCTCGGGCCTGCCCACACGTCACCAGTTGTATTTTGTGATTGACTGTCTAAAAGCAGTATTTGACCTGTTGTGCACATTTGCCGCAATAAATTGTATTTATTGGTTTATCTATTGACCGTTCATTTATGCCCCCTGTTGTGGGTCCATGCATTACACTTTCCCCAACAATCAACTTAAAATAGTACTACAATTGGTAAAACCTGAATGAATTAAGTTGTTTGAACTTAAGTTAGCAAGTTAAATCACCTTTAACTTACAAATGTAAGTTCAAACACCTTAATCATTCAAGTTTTACCAATTGTAACACTTTTTTAAGTTGGTTCAACTATTCTCTTTTTTCAGTGTACTTACCTATCTATCTATCTATCTATATATATATATATATAGAGAGAGAGAGAGAGAGAGAGAGAGAGAGAGAGAGAGAGAGAGAGAGAGAGAGAGAGAGAGAGAGAGAGCGCGAGAGGGTTTGTTGTCATTCTGTCAAATGTACTGTAATAAATGTTTATCTCTTGACCCTATTATGTGTCACCAGCCTGAAAATTTCCATCATCTACAATAAAGATCGATATAAAGGTTGATATTTCCCTGTGGCTAAGAGTCAGAGTGACAAATGTTACAAATAACTTTGTTTACATGTTTTAGTCTTCCATTTTTACATATTAACTGCAATGATCGCTGTCATCAAAACAAAAGAGATTAAAACTGACCTGAAAATAAATTACACCATTTTAAAAATCTGGTGTTTAGAGCTGAAAGCAAAAACTTTTACTAAAACCAAAAAAAAAAAAAAAAAGGCAAATGTGAAGAGCAAAAGCAAATAATACACAATAACACAGTATCTTAAAAACAAGATTAAAGCAAACAAAAAAGTGACTCTATCCATTCACAGCTCAAACGTCCATTCAGTGTTTAATGTGACCTTTAGTGGTGCTGTTCAGTTACTATGAGTTTATCTGAATGGCAGCCTGAGATATTTCACTCATTAATTGGCCACCTCAACTCATGCTACAAATACAGAAGTGTAACGTTAGTGCACATGTGATTACATACATTTACACAATTTATTATGACATGTCTGGTTTTTCCAGAATTAACCTCAAAAGGTTTGTTTTGTCAAATTGGCAAAGATGAAGGTCAGGCACCTAAGTGGCTCTAATCTACTCTTCTTTTTTAAGATATTTAGATAAACCTTAGTATACACCAGTAGAGGTCTACATTAGAACTGGTATGTATTATAGAAGACATACCTTACTGAATTTTCATGTAGGGGCTGAAGGTCAAAATGTTGATTTTTCACTCCAATTTACACCAAACATGGCTCACAAATGGAGATTGGTTCCAAAATTATCCAGGGGGAGTTTAAATTTACCAAAGGTCAAACACCACGATACGTTAATTGGGAGTTTGACCAAACCAAACCTTTCTTTGTAATTTAAAAGTCCCCCTGGAGTCTGATGAGATCACACATGGTGAGATTGTACTGTGTTAAACAGGAGCGGGGGGATGAGGAGGGATAGACCAGCTGCATCTTAAGACAAGTACTGAGGTCCACCCGGTGTGAGGAGCGGTCTCTTCTCTCCTCTCTCCAAGTTAAAAAGAATTATGCTTTGACCATCAACCTCTTGATTTTTCAGGAATACTGCATTACTGGAAGCAAGAATCTGCAGAAATAACACATCCACGGAGCCTTTGTCGAAAAAAATGATAATCAGGGCAGTAAGTTTGCTGAAATAATTTTTTCTGGAACTTTTTCTGCAACATGCAAAAGCCTGTTCAGCTCTGATTTATTTCTTGGGACACACTGCTTCCTTGTGGTCAACCAGTAAAAACTATATGTCAGAGAGATTGAAATAAACATAAAGAAATGCATTGTTTCTACTGTAATATATTGTACTTTACTGTTCCTCTTCTTTTATTGTGCTTATCAAAACATTTTTATATACTATGTATATGTACCTTTAGGAGGAGCAGATTCATCTCATCTTTCCATAATCTAATCGAATCTGGTTTTTGTGAATGTCTCTGGTTGTGTGAGGAATCCCTGCATTCAGAGTGATGTTTACACGTTTTTTTTTCCCAAATTACCATACTGACCTAAATATAGGATGTATTTTTTATTTTTTTAAATACAGCTGAAAAATATGGGGCAGTCTTAGGGCCTCCATAATTAGCAGGCATCTATGTAACAAAGTTCAGTACTTTTAAAAATATCCTGTGGTCATTACAATGAAGTTCATATAATTTATTAAACGCTGTCAGTAAGTAATACACTGAACCCTGTCAGGTACTGCATTATGCCATTCTGGATATTTTATGTGATACTGTACCCGTTGTTTGCTGTGATGACGAGGACGACATGCAATGACCGCGATGAAGCAGAAGGTCGCTGCAAGAATGGCCACACATGACAGGATGAAGATCACGTGGTTGTAATCTGAGCGTAACAGAGAAATGTGTCTTTGTGAATTCACAGTCACAGTGAATTCTTAATTTCACATATTTGTCTTTGACCAGAAATAACAAAATATGAATTTTGTACACTGAGTTGCAGGAAAATGCACAAAACGTGTGACTTTGGAGTGAAAGTTATAAAGAAATCACAACAAAGAGAACAACATTGTCAGTAAATCGACTGAGCACATCTAACAGACTGGCCAGCAACATGAGTCTCATCAGCTATTCCCCTAGTTTTATTCACATACTTTGGAACATATGAATCTAAAAGTCACATGAAAACCTTTAAAGGGTCTTGAGAAACAGCCTATTTTCCAACTGTCATTGATTGTATGAAATTCTAAGGAATTATTGAACTTTGATTGGTAACAAGTTATTACACAATTTGTATCAAACTAGAATGTGATGTGAAAGCTGCGGAGGATCAAAATGCTCAAAAAACCTAATGTACTAATAATTATCTGAATAATTATATATATATATATATATATATATATATATATATATATATATATATATAATACATTTTTTCACTGTAAAAAATTAGATTGTCTTATCTATCAAGCTATTTATCTATCTATCTAAATCTATATAACTACAAACACACACACTGATGGAGCCCATTTCTCTATATGGCAATAACTTTCACAGTCATACTTAATAATACATTACGAGGCATCCCATGACCGTAATCCTTTTGCTCTTGGTCGTAATCAGCCCCCGGGCCACTAATTTGGGCTGCATGCATCCCACACTCTGTGTAAATCCCTGTATCTCAGATCTTTGGGTGCTCACTGTTTCTCCTGACGTAGAGGCTGAAAGAGGTCTGCAGCTTGCTGATGTCGTTGTGGACACTGATGTCCAGACAGTGGACTCCGATAGAAGTGAAGGTGTGGTTCAGCCGCAGGGTATTTCCATGTAACATGGTCAGAGTGCACAACCTCACGATGTCTGGCTTACATTTGGGCAGGAAATGCCAACACACCCACATGGGAGGACTGAAGACACACAGACCACAACTGGTAATCTTCCTTAATGACCCTTAATATTTTTTTTTGTTGTTTTTTGGTGTTTTTTTTTTTCTTTTTTGCCTGAAATTTTCAAACACACTAATGATTAAATGAGAAATAAATAAATAAAATCCCACACACCAAATTATCTGCTTTCAAACTGATTGTTTTGATTATTTTAAATTTGCATTGATTAAAATGTCATTGTGCATATCTGCACTTCAACAGTCAGACTAAACAACTTAATAGTGTCGTGCTGATTAAATAAAAAGCAGTAAAAACTAGAAATAATTATGTGCTGATTATAACAGACCATTTAACTGATCATATTCATTAGATTAATTTCAATAGAGAAAAAAGATTATGCAAGATTACTGTATGTATGTATGTTTTACAGCAATATCTAAGAAATAACTTGAAATTAAACAAATTAGTAATAAACAAGTTAGAACTTGTTGGGAAGAACACAAACCTGAAATCATTGCATTCTTCTTCTGTTTTCTCATTTTAACATTTTTTTTCAGTGTTTTCATTGTTTGATTATTGCTGCAGTCACATTAGGGTCTGTATGACAAATTCCATTTGCTCAGTTCACTAAAATAGCTGGGACTGGAACTGTGCTACACTGAAAAAAGAACCAACATAAAAAAGTTGTTTCAATTGGTAATATCTAAATGAATGAAGGTGTTTGAACTTAAGTTAATATGTTAGATCAACGCTAACTTGCAAACATAAGTTCAAACAACGTAATTTACTTGGATATTACTAACTGAAACAATTCATTTAAGTTGGTTCAACTATTCTCTTTTCTCAGTGTACACTCAAAAAACCAACATGGGTGTTGTTGGTTTTTATGTTACATGAACATAAGTCTAACATGTAGCTTCTACAATAGAGAATAAAGTTTTATGGGTGAACACATTCAAATCATGTAGTTTTAACATAAATTGCAACAACGTTAAATTTAACTTGCTCAGTGAACATAATAAAATTATGGAATGTATTTCCACCCAAGTAAAATGTGTTAACGTAGCCTGAAACAGTTTTGCTGAGTCACCTAAATAGTCCATGAGCCAGTCATGAATTTTGACCTAATCGGTACAACATAAGAGGAAAAAACGACACTTAGAATCCAGCTTCAGTGTATCATGGCCTACACAAAAATGTTTGATAGCCATCCCAGGGTGGTAGCTGTAGCCAGGTAGGGGTCAACGAAGAATTACACAGAGGTCAAACTTTAATCATGTTGGAAACTATATCACATTATTTGTCTGATCATAACAATTCCAAAAAGCTATAGTTTGGACTATCTATGGTGGAATGTTCTGGAGTTATGGGGTAAAAACAGCAAAATGGTGACAAAGGTCAATTTCAGTTTGTACAGGGGTCAAAAGTTAAAGTTGCTCCAATTTCAGCAAAAAATGATGCAAATTATTGGTAGAAATAAAAGGATCAATAAATGGAATAGTTTTGACTGTGTTGAATGCTTTGTCTCCAAAGTAAAGGTCAAACAAGGTCAACATCCATTGAATTCTATGACATGTGACATATGTTACCCTGTAACATGATAACTAAGCATGACAGATGGTGCAAATTATTCCTTTTTAGAACCTTATTAACCCAAACTATAATCTGCATAATTTTTTACTGAAATTGGAGCCACTTTAATATTTGACCCCTGTACAAACTGAAATTGACCTTTGTCACCATTTTTGCTGTTTTGACCCCATAACTCCAGAACATTCTGTCATAGATAGTCCAAACTATATCTTTTTGGAATCATTATGATCAGACAAGTAATGTGATATAGTTTTCAACATGGTTGGAGCATTTTTAAAGTTTGACCTCTGTGTAATTCTTCATTGACCCCTACCTGGCTACAGCTACCACACTGGGATGGCTATCATACATTTTTGTGTAGACCATGGTACACTGAGGCTGGATTCTAAGTGTTGGTTTTTTTTCCCCTTAAGTGGTACCGAAAACCTGCTTGGCCCATGGATTAAATGTAAATTTGCTGGGTCAACATGATAAATTTGCGTTACTGTTTCTTAATTACCATGGGTCAGGCCAACTAGATTTGTAAGGGTAAATGTAACAAAAAAAACAGTAAGTCTCTTTGGCTGCTCGCTTGTTTCCGCTCAGGGTCGCCACAGCAAACCAAAGGTGGACCTGCATAAATTGTGCTGATCCAACACAGCAAAGTTAAGTTGACATGTAACTATACTATTTTAAAAGTAGTTGTAACTACTTACAGGGCAGGGGTGGTGGCCAAGTGGTTAGTGCACTTGGTTTCAGTACGAAAGGTTCCAAGTTCAAACCCCACCCCTGTCACATTTCTCTGTGTAATGTGGAGTTGCATCATGAAGGGCATCTGGCGTAAAACGTGAGACAATTCAACATGCAGATAGATCCACCTCAGATTTGTTGTAGAGACCTTGAGCGCAAACACAGGAGCAGCCAAAGGGACTTACTTTTTATTTTTGTTACATTTACCCTTACAAATCTAGTTGACCTAAACCATGATAATTGAGTAACAGTAATGCAAATACATCATGTTGACCCAACAAATTTACATTTAGGTCTACATTTACCTTTTCAAATTGAGTTGGGCTGAACCATCGTAATTAGGTAACAGTAACGCAAATTCATCATGTTGACCCAACAAATTTACACTTAGGTCACTCAGCAAAATTGTTTCTGGATGGGTTAACGCATTTTATTGGGGTGGAAATACTTTCCACAATTTTTTATGTTCACTGAGCAAGTAATTTTTTGAGTGTACAGCAGCTACTGTGTTGTCAGTGTGGGTCACATTATAGAGAAAAAAAAAATCACTCTTGTCAAAGTAAAGTCATGAATGAAATCGCTAATTTGACAAAGACAGACAGGACAAAAACAATACGGTGGATGCGGGTGCAAAGATACTACTTACCTTCCATCGACTTGAAAGGAAAAACTGGTATTCTGAGACACTTCACACTGCGAAGGACCCTTCAACTCAACGTGTTTGATAGCATCCACAAATCAAGGGCAAGTATCATTCACTCGAATGTAGATACAGTTTCAACGTCAAATGTGATGGTGAGATTGGAAACATTACATTTTGGGTTCTGCAAAAAGGGGCATTTCAGTCTTAATGGTGGTATGAGTTCTGCCTTTCTAGTGCTGCCTTTTTAATGACTGGTGTGTCTTTAAAAAGTCACCAATTCCTCCATCCCATTATTGTCAGATCAGTCAAGAACATACATTCTGGAGACTGAATGTGATGATTGGTAATCTATACACTCAAAAATCGGACTAATCTATACACTCAAAAATCTGACTCATTGGATTGGATTTCCATCTAATAAATATATGTAGTCCCGACTAAATTAAGTTAAATTATATTGCATGGATATGAATTTTTGAGTTGGTGCTACATATATTTATTAGATGGAAATCCTGCACATAATTGAACTGAGTTCATCCAATTAGTCATTTTTTTGAGTGTATCCAATCCGGCAGTTCGTGACGGGATTCCGAAAAGTACATTAATCTATGGGTTCCTGACAGGGGTGGTTTTCGTGAAAGGGACACTAATTCATCTTGTGAGGGGGGCGTGAAATGTGGGGTGACTTGGGGGGGTTTCAGGGGGTTATGGATAGGGTTAGGGTGGGTAGACATTTATGCTATTTAGGGTTATAGTTAGAGTTAGGAGAAGGGGAAGATTATAAACAGCAAAATAAAAAAAAACTTTTCATGAAAATTGGATGCTTTTCATAACGAGGGCATGAAAAAAAACCAAAAATGGAGACTGGACTGTTATATTAGGACTATACAATGCTTTTGACCCAAGTTTTGGTCATAGTTGTTGACTTACCCAGCACTTGAACATCCGTGGAGTAGACCCCAGTTATTGGAGGTGTGTATTTAGTCATGTTGACTCCTATTTTCAGACGCAGGGTATAGTTGCCTGATTCTGAGTAATTATACCGCACAAGTGGTTCAGTCCCTTGGATGACCTCGCTATATTAATGGAATAAAGATAGGAAGAAGCAAGAAATCTAAAGCGAAGAACTGAGATATTTTAACAATGACAAATGCTCATACCCGTTTCCTAAATCCCATGTATAAGTGAACATCGCCTTGCTAAAGCTCTTTTGGGGATCGAAGAGTTCAAACATTGTCTCAGTGGCAACGTCTGAAGCCAGTTCCCCCGTGTCTCTCACAAAAGTGGTGTTTCCATCCGTCTGGTAGAAAATCAATTTCCCAGCAACATTATCTATTGTAAAAGAAAAGTTCCATTTCATTATGAAGCAGGTAAGGCTAAAGAGAATAAGACATATATAGGATGCTAGAGGATATACCTAAATCAATCAAAGGGTCGGCCATCTCTGACACACCCAGACGCAGAAGAAAAAAACACCAAAATCCAGAGTGTACTTTGCCTGAAATCACACATCTCCAAGTTAAACAGTAAAAAAGAAAAGATGACATTTATCTGAAACAGGGAGATGTTACATTTACCTCTGCATATCTGCTGGTTCCTCACACAGGAGCAGGAGAAAGTGAGAACTAACAGTCCAGTGTCTGGTGATGGGGAGGCAAGGGTTGGTGTGGCATTAAAGGCTTGAAATTGTCACCATGCGTTTCAGTCATGTGCTTAGGGAGAAACAATCAGCTTTTGAATCGGAGATACGTACTCAGATCACATCACTGACCCAGACCCATATCTCCAAACACATTCTGCACCACAAAAACAATGTTCAGGAGCATTTATTTATGTGTTCCTATACAGCTTAAAGAAATATCCACATGGTGGCGCTAATACCTCGAGAACCATCCCCCAAGCAGGGAATTGTAAGGCTGTTTAATTCTGTGCAAAATATAGCAAGCTTAGTATTGATGTCATATTCAGCACTGAAAGATACATACATACATATACGTGTATATATATATATATATATATATATATATATATATATATATGTGTGTGTGTGTGTGTGTGTGTGTGTGTGTGTGTGTGTGTGTGTGAGTCAGAGAGAGAGTGTAATAAGTATTCACAGAGCTTCACTTTTTCCACATTTTTCAAGAAATTCCTTGTTTTTCCTCAAAATTCAACACACAATACCCCATAATGACTTTTTCATCTTCTTTCGGCTGTTCCCGTTAGGAGGCCTCACTCCAGATCAATCGTTTCCATCTCACCGTGTCCTCTGTATCTTCCTCTGTCACACCAACCGCCTGCACATCCTCCCTCAGTACATCCATAAACCTCCACTTTGGCCTCCCTCTTCTATTCCTGTCTGGTGACTCCATCCTCAGCATCCTTCTCCCTATATACCCTGGGTCCCTCCTCTGCACATGTCCAAGTCATCTCAATCTCACCTCTGACTTTAGCCCCTTTTCCACTACACAGTTGTAGCACTACTCGGCTTGGCTCTACTCAGTTCGGTTCCAGATGTGTCATTTTCCACTACAACTAGAACCTCCGCAACCTGGGTGGGGTCGGCTGCGCGAAACTGTCATGACATCGTTTGTACGCGACACAAAAAACACATTAACAATGGAGGACAATGAGGTGATTGTTTATTGCTTATTCTGTGGATTCTTTAAAAAAAAAAAGGCTGCAGGCTTCGAGATGAAGAAATTTACAAACGTACAGGAGACTTTTTGTCTCCAAGCAGTCCCACCTGAGCTGTCCCTCTGATATGTTCATTCCTAAACCTCTCCATCCTTGTCACTCCCAAAGAGAATCACATCTTCAACTCTGTCCCCTGTCTTTTTGTTTGTGCCACCGTCTCTAAGTTGTACATGAAAAAAAAAATTGTTTTTGAGATTTTTGCAAATTTATTAACAATAAAAAGCTAAGAAATCACATGTACATAAGTATTCATAGCCTTTGTCATGAAGTTTTTTGTTACTGTTGAGTTTGTGTGCCAAATAAATTCATTCATTCATTCAAATTCATTCATTCATTCAAGTTCAAAATTGAGCAGTCTAACTTTGTTTAGTCAAATAAACTCAGTTAGTTGACTGATTTTTTTTTTCAATTTATTTATTTATTTTTTATGTTAGTTGTTGCACAAAGCTATGGAAGCTCTGAACTGCCATTGTGGATTCAATCATTTTGGCTGGGCTATGTCGTTTGAACCAGTTACAAAGTCGTTATAACATATTATTAAGTTGTTCGAACGTATTGTCAAAGTCATTAAAACATATGGTCTAAGTGGTTAGAACGACTTGGCAAAAGGTAGGCTAAATGCTAAAAACATAGCTTTTTCCCATAATGCCATGCGGGGTGTCATGCGCATGCATCACATTGACTACAGGCACGTTACAGGTGGATGAGCAGCAAACCGGCATCTACTTACTTTGATTTCACTCTCATGGCATTATGGGAAAAATGACTTTTGCCAAGTGGTTCTAAACACTTACACTATATGTTTTAACAACTTTGGCAACACATTCGAACGACTTTATAATATGTTAAAACGACTTTGTAACTCGTTCATACGACATAGCCCAGCCAAAATGATTGAATCCACAGTGGCAGTTCAGAGCTTCCGTACAAAGCACTTAGTCAGCTAAAATTTCACGCTACCCGACTAAAGTTTTTAGCCTGGTACAGAGGAGGTTAATCTTATTTTAGCTGACAAAACTTCGGTCATGTACCACCACTTGATGAAACACTCTAAAGCACGCTTCCGGTTGTAGCAGATGACGACTGTCATTATGTGTTTGTGACAGTTTTCACATTAGCCACCGGGTGTCGCTGTTACGCTGAGTAGTGTTGTGTGTACAAAAAGGCTTGATGGAAGTGTAGAAGAAGAAATTGGAGCGAAACTGCACATCATTCTGCAGTTTGTATGTTTCTCTAAATGTTAATAAAGACAGTTAACGAAAACAAAGACTGGATAGTTCATGACAACGGCCAGTACGGAAGTAAACCAAACTGTCGCTCATTGGAGCCGTCTCTTGGTAACAGCATGCGTGAGGCTGTTATGCCCGTGAAAACCGTCGACTCACGCAAGACGGTTTGAAACGGTGATTAGACGGATAATGTTGAATTACTAACCGTAGTCGAATAAGTAAGTTTAGTAGACTGAAAGATTTGACTGGTTAACGAAACTGGACCCAAATAGTACAGCATATATACCTAAGTAATAGGATTAATAAATGGAATAGTTCTGACTGTGTTGAATGTTTGGTCTCCAAAGTAACGGTCAACAATGTTGACGTCCACTGGATTCTATGACATGTGACATATGTTACCCCTTAACACGATAACTAAGCATGAAACATGGTGCAAACTATTCCTTTTTAAAATCCTAGTAACAACCAATAATTTGCATCATGTTTTACCGTAATTGGAGCAGCTTTAACTTTTGACCCCTTTACAAACTGAAAGTGACCTTTGTCGCCATTCTTGCTATTTTTACCCCATAACTCCTGAACATTCAGTCACAGATAGTCCAAACTATACCTTTTTGGAATCTTTGTGATCAGACACATAATGTGGTATAGCTTTCAATATGATTGGAACTTTTTTTTTTACCCCTATGCAGTTCTTCATTTGACCCCTACTTGGCCCCCTATTGAAAATTCAAATGGCTAACATTATTTTTTTAAAATATGTACCAAAAGGTATACACAGTCAAACTTTGGTGTTTGTAACCGGATTCCTCTGCAAATATTCTGTTACCTGCTGCACTAAAAACTACAGAAATAAATCAACATTTTAGAATCCTATTATTTTTTAAGGAACCCAGGCTTACTACGTGAGGGGAGATGCACTGTTCCATCCATGTTCTTTGATCACATGTAAGACGCAGACATGGGGTCAAATACTTTGCAATTTATTTAAATACAAATACAAATACTTTAGATTTTCGAATTCCAAATACAAATACAAATACTTTGTACTTTTTCAAATACAAATACTTTATATTTTGAGTATTTCAAACACAAATACAAATACTTTCTATGAACTATAAACAACAAATCAACACAAAAACTAATAAACTGGTGACAATTTATTGTGAAAATAGAATGACCAAATACTAGTGATAAGTAAAGGATTGAATGTTTTATCACAAATTCACTATTATAATATAACAGGCAATAATCAAACTATCACAATCTATATTCAACACGGTGTCACAGAGATTCCCAAGTTTGAAAAGTATTTGAAAAAGTATTTGGAAAAACTTGGGATCGGCGATGTATTTGAAATACAAATACAAATACTTTGAATTCAAAATCAGAAAATACAAATACAAATACTCCAAAAAATGTATTTAAGTATTTTCAAATACAAATACTTTTGTATTTGGCCCCATGTCTGGTTTCATTGTAATCAGTGAATTGTTGCTGTGTTCCAGTGTTTAATGCTGGTTTTGTTTGTAACCGGTGTGGTAGGTCTCCGTGGTGATAACTGATGCGTTACATGCATAATGTGCCCATTTTCACCAATAAAATTCTTTCAGATTCACGAAGCAGGTCCATAACTAAACAATATGTGACAATCAGCCCTGGTCTCCCCTATATCCCCCCTCCCCTTCTCAAATACTGAGTCATCCTTTTTCACAACAGAGGTGTGGCGTCTGAGGTGTCACTCTTCGAAGCTCCGCCCCTCAGGTCGAAATCTACCGGGAAGGTTCTGCAGCGCGTCAGTGCGTGTCCGCGTGCTGCTGTGCGTGCCACACAGAAAGGTGTGGGATTTACACCTGGATCCATACGACAACCTATCATTTAAAAAAAAATAATAAACCACCTTTTTTTTTTTTGTTTTAACTCGCCGAGACTGACAGAAACTGTCAACATGTCTCGGACTCCCGATGACGTCACCAAGCTCACCGAAACTACGTACAAGGTGAGAAAAAAGTTATTTAGTAATTAAGATCCAATCTGTTAATGAACTTAAGGGTGTGCAGTTCAGCCCAATGTGTCAGATCAGATTCTGCTGTCTGCCTTTTAGTTATTTATGGATATATTTATTTAAAGGGATCGAGGGTGTGTTTTGTTTTTATTATTTCACTTTTAAAATGTCACATCAGTGCAGCTGCTTTTGTTCCTTAATGGAAAACATTTGGTGCCTTAGTAATAGGTTAAACAAAAGAGGAAAAACAGTCACACCCTGTTATTATTTTATATTGAAGTCACAGTGAACTACTTTTAAAGTCCTTCTGACAGGTGATCAGACTCCTTCAACCAACCAACCGACCGATCAATCAGACTGATCAAGTGATATTCAGCTATTTTCCACAAGAAATTAATCTGTTGATTATTTTGTGATTAACCTTTGATTGTATTTAATAATAATTAACACACACACACACACACACACACACACACACACACACACACACACACACACACATATTTATTGTCCATAATTCCAAGATATTTAACTGAACTGAGCCCATTTAAATTAGATTTATGTTGGTTTGCAGTATATTTTGAAACAGTTATTGTGGCATTACAGTAAATTATTTGATTCCTGTTACCATCTCAACTATTTTATTTATATAGCATATTTCCTCACCTCCATTCATCAGCTTCTATACCCACTTACCCCAATCAATAGTGGCAGTTAACAGAATATTTACAGAGGAATCTTTGCAAATGGTGATAGAAGCACCAATTTTGGCACAAATACTCTTTAGATTCTTTTGAAAAAACTGACTGGCCACTTGACCCCTACCTGGCTGCCTATTGAAAATTCAAGTGAAGAATTACACGGGGTCAGGGTCAAAATTAAAAGTTGCTCCAGTCATATCAGAAACTATACCACATCATTTGTCTGATCACATAGATTCCAAAAAGGTATAGTTTGGACTATCTATGCCTGAATGTTAGGGAGTTATGGGGTAAAAACAGCAAGAATGGTGACAAAGGTCAGTTGCAGTTTATATAGGGTCAAAATAAAAAGTTGCTCCAATCATATCGGAAACTATACCACATTATTTGTCAGATCACATAGATTCCAAAAAGGTATAGTTTGGACTATCTATGACTGAATGTTAGGGAGTTATGGGGTAAAAACAGCAAGAATAGTGACAAAGGTCAGTTTCAGTTTATATAGGGTCAAAAGTTAAAGTTGCTCTAATTGAGTTGAGACTGCACTTTTTTAATTTCCTTGTGCTTGTATGTACAGTGACAATAAAGACATTCAGTTCAATTCCATTTTGGTAAAAAGTGATGCAAATTATTGGTTAACAGGGTTTTTAAAAAGAATAGTTTGTAATATGTGTCATGCGGTTACGGGGTTACATATGTCACATGTCATAGAATCCAATGGACATTGACATTGTTTGACCTTTACTTTGTAGACCAACCATTCAACACAGTCAAAACTATTCCATTTATTAATCCTATTAGCTCAACCAATAATCTGTACCATGTTTTACCATAATTGGATCAACGTTAATTTTAGACCCCCTGTACAAACTGAAACTGACATTTGTCACCATTCTTGCTGTTTTTACCCCATAACTCCATAACATTCAGTGATAAACACTCCAAACTATACCTTTTTGGAACAAAAACAAAGAGTTCACCGCGCTTCTGTATAGCACAAAAAAATCTGGTGCAACCAGATAGGACTAATTTGTAAAAGATAAAAATAACTGGTGCAACACAGAAATAAGTGCCAGGAAATTTAATAAGGTGCTGAAAGCAAAAATGTACAATGGGACTAACATTTCGATGTGAGAGTCACATCTTCCTCAGAGTCCTGCAAAGACAGAGATGGTACATCTTAAATACTAATAAGAAGCAGGTGTCCTAATGCTTCCAAAGGGGCATGACCATCCGTCAGACACAACACTCACTCAATTAGTAATCAATTCACGATTAGAAACACTCTGTCCCAAAACACACAAAACTAAAACCAGACTGAAAAACAATTATTAGAGAAAGCAAGTACATTTTAGATCTTCATTCAGACCAAAAGGTTCCAAGGTGCCTAAAGTGTAAATCCAAAATGCTTCTCTACATAAGAGTTTTTTAATAATATCACCACCTCTGGGTGGAGCTATGATTCTCTCAATCCCCCCAAATTTTAAAGACGCTGGAGAGCCATGACCATTTATAGTGCCTTGCCATGGCATAGGTTAAATTCAGAGTACGGATTGCTGTTTTATGTTCAGCTATCTGTAATTTAAGTTGACGTTTTGTTTGGCCAATATATGCCAATCCACAAGGACATTTTAAAATATATAATACATGAGTAGTATTACAATTGATAAATGAAGAAATGGGATATTGCTTACCAGTGCGAGAATGAGAGAAACATGAACCATTAGTGGAATTTGAACATGTGTATATTTTAAAATGCCCTTGTGGATTGGCATATATTGGCCAAACAAAACGTCAACTTAAATTACAGATAGCTGAACATAAAACAGCAATCCGTACTCTGAATTTAACCTATGCCATGGCAAGGCACTATAAATGGTCATGGCTCTCCAGCGTCTTTATAATTTTGGGGGATTGAGAGAATCATAGCTCCACCCAGAGGTGGTGATATTATTAAAAAACTCTTATGTAGAGAAGCATTTTGGATTTACACTTTAGGCACCTTGGAACCTTTTGGTCTGAATGAAGATCTAAAATTTACTTGCTTTCTCTAATAACTGTTTTTCAGTCTGGTTTTAGTTTTGTGTGTTTTGGGACAGAGTGTTTCTAATCGTGAATTGATTACTAATTGAGTGAGTGTTGTGTCTGACGGATGGTCATGCCCCTTTGGAAGCATTAGGACACCTGCTTCTTATTAGTATTTAAGATGTACCATCTCTGTCTTTGCAGGACTCTGAGGAAGATGTGACTCTCACATCGAAACGTTAGTCCCATTGTACATTTTTGCTTTCAGCACCTTATTAAATTTCCTGGCACTTATTTCTGTGTTGCACCAGTTATTTTTCTCTTATACCTTTTTGGAATCTTTATGAACAGACAAATAATGTGGTGTAGTTTGTAATATGATTGGAGCATCTTTTAATTTTTGACACCTTTGTAATTCTTCAATTGACCCCTACTTGGCTACCTATTGAAAATTCAAGTGGCAAATTGTTTTTTTTTTTTTTTTCTCTCAAAAGAGTAATGTCAAAGGAGTATTTGTGCTGAATTTGGTGATTCTATCACATTTTATAGGATTGTTTCAGTTATCTGCTACACTACAAGGGTCACGGGGGGCTGGAGCCCATCCCAGCAGTCATAGGGCGTGAGGCGGGGTTCACCCTGGAAGGACGCCAGTCTGTCACAGAGCCACATTTCCTCACCTAAAATAAAGCAAAATATATGTTCTTTACATTTTAAAATACAGAAAACAGTTTTTAAGCAAAAAGTACTGAAGGACAGCCTTACAGTCCTCACAATAATCCACCACAACACAAGTGCATATTAGCACACTAGTTTGAAACCCGTTAATATCAGCTTGTTTCTATTTTCTGGATTAAAATGAGTTTATGGTTTTGTTTTCTTTCTTTTTTTTTTACAAACTGTACAACATTTCAAAATAATTAGATGTGTAAAAATGCTGCTTAAAACATCTGAAGCATTTTAAATGGTACAGTGTTCTAAAACTAGTCAAAACCGGCAGATTAAAATAAAACTGTAAAATACCAAAATTTTCAACATGAGAAGCTTAAATGAGTCAAATTTGGACTTTGTTTGCGATGATAATTTCCTGTAAATGATCATTCAATGAGAAAATAATGAAAATAATTAAGAATTATTTCTTCATTAATCAACTAATTAATGAATTCATAGTTTCAGCACTAAATAGAGTTCATCTTTATCACTTGACCCCATAGTGATTATTCAGTGAAATTACATTCATCAATTATTATTTTTTTTTCCCCTAAGCAAAATATAAAGCAAACTGTAGCTACATCTCACAATGTGTCACATAGAGTCCTGAGAATCTTTAAGAGATGTTTTCTCCATCACAAATCTACTGAACGTTGTATAATGGATATAATCTGTGCCCCTAGTGTCAATAAAGATCATGAGGCTCCTCACCTGTGGCAATCAGGTGAGCGAGCACATGGCCACGAGGGCGTGTAGAAGTGATCCTGTCCATGAGGTGATGATGTCGTCAGAAAGGCAGAAATATGACAAACATACAAGCGACTGAAGGAAAGCCAGAACTTGATTGTGAGCTTCATGCTGCTGTAGGGTGTGGGCTGGTTAAGATTCCCAAGCTTCACTGTTTTTTTTTTTATTTTTTAATTGGTGGTTGACTGCTGAGATTCTGATCTTGGCTCAGTCAGATGGTGTTTTGGAATCTCCATTTTTCATTCGCAGATATACCAATTAATTTTTTTTATTTTCACTTGTACTGAAACTGAAGACGGTCTGTTCTTGTACCTTTCCTGTACACTCTCTTACAACTAGGGATGTCCCGACTCCCGATCATGGTTTTTTGGCCCCGATCCGATTCCGAGTCATCTGATTTTGAGTATCTGCCGATACCGAGTCCCGATCCGATACTTTAAAAAAATGAATGAACAATGAACAAATGCTAAATCTATAATATTTTCATTTTAATCACCTTATTTTATTATTTATCACTTAAACAGTGCACTTCTCCTTGAGGTAGCTTGAATAATCAAGTAATAAGAGTACAACAACGTAACAGAGCACTTCTGTAAGGTAGTTCGAACAAACAAGTAACAATAGTGCAAAAATAAAAATATAAATTTGAATTAAATAAATAAAAGCAAACAGTATCTCAACTTACAAGTGTTCTAAACTTTTTTTTAACAGTAATCAGAAATTTTGAGGTAACAAACAACAACAAAAAACATTTCCAAGGATTTTTCTTCAGAAAACTGCTGTATAAATGAGCAGTCCTGTGACACGTTTCTGTTTTGTACAGATCAGTGGTTTCTGCACCGATCTGTTTTGTAGAGATCGGTGGTTTCTGCACGATCTGTTTTGTGCAGATCGGTGGTTTCTGCACCGATCGGTTTTGTGCAGATCGGTGGTTTCTGTCACTAGTCTTCCGTGTTTTGGCCCGACGCGTCGTTCCTATTGGACAGCGCAAAGCTACGTCACAGCTCAGAGCGTCAAAACTTGGATTGGGTTGAACTTTGACTGCATCAGCCTGCCGACAAGCGGCAATGTGCGCTCCCGTCAGAAGCATCGCGTCAAAAGCCGAGCTAAAGCGACACTTCTGACGCCTCTAAAAAGCAACACGTCTCATTGAAAATAATGTTTTTTAGACCGATTCTTGACGCCTCTGATGCTTCCGATGCTTTCAGTGTGAAAGAAATGAGCTTGAAATAGCGCTGATCAAAATAATGAGGATAAAATCTATATCAGATTCCTGATCGGGATGCAACATCCGATTTCAATCAAGTCTGAAACCATGTGATCGGGCCCGATTTCCGATCACGTGATCGGCTCAGGATATCCCTACTTACAACTATCCTAAAACTGAATCATTTTCTGAAGCGACTGTTTCATTTAGTGCTCAAGTGATTCAAAGTAATGAATCATTTTGAATGAATCGTCAAAGCTCACCACATGTTACCGTAGTGCTTTGAGTGTAATTTTCTGAAGCAATTGCTTCATTAAGTGTTTAAAAAAGGGAATAATTTTCTGAAAGAAGGAATCACCAATGTATACTAGATGCTACCATCTTAGTGTTTGAGTATTTCAATACAGTGAAAATTTTTCTAAAGCAGCTGCTTGATTTCATGTGTTGAAATGGAGAGTCATTCTATGAGTTAATTGTTTCATTTAAAGGTTTTTGCTTCATTTTGTGTTTGGAGTATTTCTATTCAGTAATGGCTTCATTCATGTTTGTGGCATTTCAGAACAGTGAAACATTTTTCGAAACATTAGGTTCATTTCTTTTTAAATACTAACAAACTCTTTCTCTTCAACTGTGACATGTTTCGCATATATATATATATATATATATATATATATATATATATATATATATATATATATATATATATATATATATATATATATACTATGCCTATATATCTTCAGCTTTAAATAAACCATGTTTTTGCACAACTTAACCAGAAACACTCAACTTTAACCTCCTGGTTACATGATTCAATACATAACAAGGGCAGTTCTCACCCTACCTAACCTGCATCACGAAGACCAGTCTCAAAGTTGTGCAAGGTCTTGGCAAAGTACCGTAGCAAGTATGATCGCAATCTGTGAACCCATCATGTTCAGACATACAGACTTGCACAGTTTCTATGGGACTGTTAAGCTCTGACGTAACACGTTATGTGATAAATCTGTTTCCGGGTCCAAACAAAACACTTGTGGTTATGTAAATTGACGAGATTAATTTCGGTACAGCCCCTACAGCGTCAGCAATCAAAACAAAAAAGCCAGGGTAGGGGCCCTACCTGATCAGTTGTAGCCACTTCTGTTTCTGTTTGTCATCAGCTGGGAATCTATAAAACAAAGCGTGCCTTTTTTTTGTTGTTGTTTGGACCCAAAAGTTGAAAATCATGCGATGCGTTACATCACACTTAACAACCGAATAACGGCCTTTGGTAAACAATTCGTTTTGGAAGCTTCCATTTTAACTGGGGGGGTCAAATCTACACATTACAACGGGTTCTCGATTTGACATAACTCCACATGTATATACGTAGAGAATGGGCATGGCCTCGTACTGGGGCCCTTCTTATTTGGAGGAATTGTGCTAACTACATTCCAGTTGCTAGACCTGCTTTTCTTTTAGAGATGCACGTAAAAACATGGCCCATGTGGGAGTTTCCAGGGTAAACAAATGTCACGTGGCTGACAGGCAATAAACAGGTCAGTTTTATGTGTTCGTGCTGTGATTCAAATAATTTACATACAATAACGGTTTTTCCACGCGTGAAGTTTGGGATAGCGTAGTCCTTCAAAACTCTCTCTCTCTTGGTGTCCTACCTGTTTTGCATACTTGCAGAGGTGCCTAAATACACCTTATTTTTCACACTTTCTGTCAGAAAAGCAGTCCCAAATTCTAGTTATTCATCAAATCGAGTTTTCATTGTTGATACAATTACAAGGTAGGAACGTAAGGAATGTTGTAGTCTCAGTTAGGTAACAGGGTTCAAAAGTGGGACAGAGTAGCCGCAGTTGTTATTTTTCTAAATATTATCAGAGTATGTAACAGGGAAAAGAGTGATGAAGGTCAGACAGAGATCTGTAGTTTAAAGCCTGCCACAGTTTCAGCTGAGCAAGAGAATAAAAGAAAACACTGAACCAGTTTCCTTTTCTCTCTTCTCGGCTGTGTTCTTTTCTGCCTGTGAAGTCATACCTGCCCCGTCATTGTTCTGCTGAGGGAGTGCCACGGGAGTAGAAAGAATGGGTGGCGATCGGCTCTTGATGATCGGAGAGGATGACGGGGGGGCCGGGGCGGGAGCCAATCGCCATGAGGCTCACGCTGCAAATAGCTGCTCGAGGGAGTTGTAAAACACACTTGAGGGGGTCAAGTTAACAATTAAAAGTTTTATTGTTCTCAGATGGAGATATTTATAGAGCAACGGCACAAACACTTGCGCTTGTCATGTGTTTCGATTCTCCACCCATTCCCATAAAAACAGCCTCAGGAGTTTTATTTTTCTCAGCAAGCTGTTTTTTTTATTTTTATTTTACAGAAGGTGATTTAACTAGAAATGTGATGAAGTAAAGAGCGCATGTGCTTTTTGAGTTCCATCTGTGACCTTTCCCCTCTGCTCCTTGTCCCAGAATGTGTTGGAGCAGTTTAACCCGGGCTTGAAGAACCTGGTCAACCTCGGGAAAAGCTACCAGAAATCTGTTACAGGTAAATACCAGAGCATTTCCCAGCAAAAAAAACAAAAAAACAAAAGGATCTTCTTGACCAGCTTCTTGATCAGCAGTAGTAGGGGAGCTTGGACAGATCCCCTTTGTATAGATCATGCAAGAAAACAGAAGAAAAAAAAAAGACCAAATCTGGACTCGAGTCTCCCATGTGCCTTCTGGCAAGCTGTAGCTGAAATTTCTTCTTTTCTGTGCTGCTTCCCAGTGAAGGTGTGTACCTGGTAATGCATCAGGCAAAAGTTGCACAGTGCACAGTTTCTCCAATCACAGCCACAGAACCCTGGAACTACAGAGTTGTCTGGGTGTTTTGGTGGCTTCCCTCACTAGTCTTCTTCTTGTTCAGTCACTTCTTTTTAAGAACTGCCTCCTCCAGACAGATTTGCCATACAAGACCACAGTGTTTGTGTTTCTTAATGATTGATGTACAACTAAATGAAGTCCAAGAAATATACAGGAAGTGTTCATGTGTCCATCCCCTGACTTGTCTAAATAAAACTGGCTAAAAAGTGATGACCTTATTTACAATCATTCTTGTATTTATTATGACCGATTACTTATGGGTTGTAGAAATGGAGAAACTATGTATACAAATGGCCTTAATTCCTAAATGGTTGTTGTGATACTTTTGTTAAACTCCGTGAATTGAAGCTGAAGTCGACACTACAAACACATCTTGATTGTTTTGCTCGATGTGGTGACGTACAGAGGCAACATTTCAAAAATTGTCACTGTCCAAATACTTATGAACCAGACTTTCTAATTACTTACTTCTGTAGTTCTCATGATATTATTATTATAATTATTATGATTATGATTATTATTATAGTATAATAATATACTGGTATATTCTAAATATTTGCTGAGCTTGCATATTTCATTAGACATTTTGTGTTTGTAGGTTGCTGGGAATACATATGTATTTCGTTGGTATTTTTAGTGGATTATCTTTACTCCCTAGGCAAATTTTTCAAAAAATATTATATCCAAGAAAGAAAGAAATTGTCAGAGGCTAGCATAACTCTGAAAGGCCCAATTGTTAATAATGTTTTAATACGACTAGAGTTGTTAAAATGTTAACTTGTGCTTTAACCTTTCACTAAAAATGTAGCCAGTAAACCAGTATTGAGCAGTATGTCTGGTATTTATATTGTGCATTTGTATTTATATTTATATTTGCAAACTGTTTTTCCTTTTTTCACTTTTGATACTCTGTGTGCTTCTTACCCTGTGTGCTGCTATAAAATGCTGCTGGAACCTCAAATTCCCTGAGGGAGTCTTCCCAAGGAATCAATAAAGTTCTATCTAATGTAATCTAATCTACATGAACAAAACAAAATACTTCTGAATGCCTGTCATTCAGTAATTGTGTTTCTTTGGGCAATATTAAGGTCTGTGATGTAAATGAAATGTTGCGGAAGACACCTGAATTGAGCTAGCTAGCGCTGCCGCCGCTGCGCAGGCTGTTTAAAAATGACACCGGCGGAGTTGGAACTGGTCTTTCTCAGGTGGTAACCTGTTGGTTTATCTCTGTCTGTCACCACAGCGATGACCCTCGCTGGAAAAGTCTACTTTGATGCCGTCTCAAAGATGGGAGAGAATGCTATCGCGTCACCGGCCTCCAGGGAAATTGGTAAGTTTCAAACCAGTCGTGGTTGAAACAACACTTACAGATGATGAACCTTCAAAGGAGCAACTGCTTGATGTCCTCCGTCAAATGTCACTCATGGGAAAGTTAGCGTATGATAAAGAAAATGTCCTCCAAAGGTTCGGTTTTACTGTGCGCTAATGTGGTTAGCTTAACTTGGAGAAAGAGTCTTCAAATTCCTGGATATCTTCAGTTCTTGAGACTACTAGCTCGGAAAAAAGTCAGTCATTATTTCTTTCTCTACATTTGCACAATTATTAATCAAAGCACATTTTCTTACACTTCAAAAAAAAAAACAGGCTACTGTAGCTTCTAGCTAATAAAGTCAACAAAACCTCTGTTCCTGTTTGTTGACAGCTTGAAATTATTTGTAATGAAATAGGTTCTTGATGTAGGTTCTTCAAATACAAATACTTTTGTATTTGAAAATACTTAAATACATTTTTCGGAGTATTTGTATTTTCTGATTTTGAATTCAAAGTATTTGTATTTGTATTTGAAATACATCACCGATCCCAAGTATTTCCAAATACTTTTACAAATACTTTTTCAAATACTTTTCAAACTTGGGAATCTCTGTGACACCGTGTTGAATATAGTTGATGGTTATTATGATTATTATGATTATTGCCTGTGATATTATAATAGTGAATTTATGATAAAACATTCAATCCTTTACTTATCAATACTATTTGGTCATGCTATTTTCACAATAAATTGTCACCGGTTTATCAGTTTTTATGTTGATTTGTTGTTTATAGTTCATAGAAAGTATTTGTATTTGAAAAAGTACAAAGTATTTGTATTTGGAATTCAAAAATCTAAAGTATTTGTATTTAAATACAATGCAAAGTATTTGACCCCATGTCTGATGCTAACAGACAGCAAATTTTTAACCAGCTGAGGCTCTGAAGGTCTGTCTGTGTCTGTACCACCCCTCACCAGATGGTGGCAGTCACCAGCTCTTTGGTTGTTTACTCACAGAAGAGAAAGAAATATTTCAGAAAACAGAAACATGCTAGTGTGGATATGTTCTACGCGGAACGTGAAGCGGGTTAAAGTCGGATAGCTTTGCACTCCCATTTCTGGAAGGGTGCTGCTCGCTTCTGTGTCGGAACGAGGAAAAACATGCTCGCTCAGCTGTAAAGCAACCCTGCTAATTACATCTGCCAAGGACGTAATAAAAATCATCAGTGTTTATTTATTTGTTTGTTTGTTTGTCTGTCTGTCAGTCTGTGTTTTAGTTTAGCTCTGCCCCTACATGTCCGATCTGCTCCCACTGTGGAGTGTTTTAAGTCCCGTCTTAAGGCCCATTTTTATTCCTTGGCTTTTAACACCGCGTGAGTTGTACGGTCCTTGTGTCTTATTTTATTTTTATTTTATTGAAATGTATTTTTTTTATCATGGTTTTATCTATTTATGTATTATTTTATCTTATCTATTTTATTGTTCTTATTGTTATTATTGCTATTTTCCGTGTCTATGCTTTTGTTGTGCAGAACTTTGGAGACTCGGGTCTGTTTAAATGTGCTTTATAAATAAAGTGGATTGGATTGGATTGGATTAGCAAGATTGCGTCAAAACTACTGCGTGGATTTTGATGAAATTTTCACCACAGACGCCATTAAATTTTGGACGTGATCCAGATGCTGGATCAAGTTTCACTTTATATAGGCTCTGAAGGATTACTTGTAGCAGGGTTACGTCAAAACTACTGCACAGATTTGGACAAAATTTTTACCACAGATACATATTAGGCCATGGAAGAATCCATTACATTTCAGAGGTGATCCAGATCTGGATCTGGATTCTGGATCAAGTTTCACTTTATATAGGCTTTGAAGTGTTATTTCCCCTGGCTCTTTCTGTAACACTGCCCCACACAAAGTACAAACTCACACTATTCCGCACTTTTAAATTTATTCAAAGTCAAGATGCAAATCAGGCCTGGTTTCTGAAGAACTTCTCTCACAGATGAGATTGAGATCCGCCCTTTCAGACCCAAGAACAATGGACACAAGCACTTTATAAAACTCTTCACGGGTGTAACAAAGGCGGACCTTATTTTGCAAAATCCTTCCCTTATTGGTCCCTGTGGGCATTCAAGGGAGGTCCCACCCCCTGCCATTGACCCCCGCAATAACGGGACATGTATGCTTTATAATGTAATCTGAATCTCTTTGTCCTAAGTGGTAAAACTGGTTAAATCCAGTTCAACATACGCATTCCAACGAATGCACATTCCAAAAGAGAACAGAGAAAAATATATGAAACTAAGGATATAATCCTAAGTAAAATAACTACTTTAATAACAAAACAAATAAAGAAAACAATAATTAAACACACACATATATCTAACAGAAGGACTATCTCAAAACTATTTCACGGATTCTCGCCAAATTTTCACCATGGACACATATTAGGCCATTGAAGACTCCATTAAATTTTGGAAGTGATCCGGATCAGATTCTGGATCAAGATTTAACTTTAGACACGCTTTGAAGGATTACGTCAAAATGACTTCGCAAATTCTCACCAAATTTTCACCATGGATGCATATTAGGCCATTGAAGACTCCATTAAATTTTGGAAGTGATCCGGATCAGATTCTGGATCAAGATTTAACTTTAGATATGCTTTGAAGGATTACGTCAAAACTACTTCACGAATTCTCACCAAATTTGCATTACAGATAGATATTAGGGCATGGAGACTCTACTGAATTTTGGAGATGATCCGGATTGGTGGACATCAGAAATCTCTGATTGCTCTTGTTGTTTAATGTTTATATTAAGGGTTAGGATTAGGTTAAGAATTGGGGATTATTTTTCTGAACAAATCTTCTGCTTCCGATATGGTCCAGAATATTTCCGACTCGCATGCTGCTTACCTTTTTGCTTCATGCTGATGTGGCTTCAGCGTCTCCGCAAAGCTATTGTGAAGTTCCTGCAGGATTGACTTCACTGTTCCTTTGACTCAGTTCCATTTATGCTGTTAGTACCAAGATTTGGAGCTGTCCTACTTTGTCTATCATTCCTGTTTTTTGTCTTCTCCTCAGACATTCCTTAATAATTAGACTCGTGTCTGTTCAGAGTGATGTATAGAAGGAGAAGAGGGCAAGTCTAGTATTCATTTACTGGCTGGATTTTCAAGGAAGACTATTGCTATCTGAGACATATCTTTGAGAAATAGCTTTTGGCATTTATGTTTAGCCAAGTTAAGTTTTTTTAATGGCATTTGTGCAAATTCAACTTTGAATCGTGTCATGACATTTCTGCAGCGTTTGAGATGATGTAATGCTTTTGGAGCTCAGATTTGCAGAGCTGCCTGTGTAAGTAAAGCGTAAAAACAAAGCAAATTTCACTTCTGTAGTATACAAACTCAGTAATAGTCCTGTGGTAAATGGTAAATGGACTGCATTTATACGAGGGCTGTCAATAAAGTAACGGTCCTTTTTATTTTTTTCAAAAACTATATGGATTTCATTCATATGTTTTTACGTCAGACATGCTTGAACCCTCGTGCGCATGCGTGAGTTTTTCCACGCCTCTCGGTGACGTCATTCGCCTGTGAGCACTCCTTGTGGGAGGAGTCGTCCAGCCCCTCGTCGGAATTTCTTTGTCTGAGAAGTTGCTGAGAGACTGGCGTGTTGTTTGATCAAACTTTTTTCTAAACCTGTGAGATACATCGAAGTGGACAAGGTTCGAAAAATTAAGCTGGTTTTCAGTGAAAATTTTAACGGCTGATGAGAGATTTTGAGGTGATTCTTTCGCTTTAAGGACTTCCCACGGTGCGAGACGTCGTGCAGCGCTCTCAGCTGCCGTCGTCAGCCTGTTCAAGCTGAAAACCTCCACATTTCAGGCTCTATTGATCCAGGACGTCGTGAGAGAACAGAGAAGTTTCAGAAGAAGTCGGTTTCAGCATTTTATCCGGATATTCCACTGTTAAAGGAGATTTTTTTAATGAAAGACGTGCGGACGGGTCCGCGCGTCGGGACGCAGCCGACGCGGTGCGGCGGCACAGGAAAAACACCTCCGTGTTGATAACCATTTGTAAACCATCAGTGGAGTGAGTATATGAGAAATTGTTTAACAGCAGGACATGTTCCAACTTGTCCTTAAGGCTTTCAACAGAGGTGTTTTTCCTGTGGCGGAGCGTCGCGGCGGCTGTGTCCCGACGCGTGGACCCGTCCGCACGTCTTTCATTAAAAAAAATCTCCTTTAATAGTGGAATATCCGGATAAAATGCTGAAACCGACTTCTTCTGAAACTTCTCTGTTCTCTCACGACGTCCTGGATCAATAGATCCTGAAATGTGGAGGTTTTCAGCTTGAACAGGTTGACGACGGCGGCTGAGAGCGCTGAGCGACGTCTCGCACCGTGGGAAGTCCTTAAAGCGACAGAATCACCTCAAAATCTCTCATCAGCCATTAAAATTTTCACTGAAAACCAGCTTAATTTTTCGAACCGTGTCCACTTCGATGTGTCTCACAGGTTTAGAAAAATTTTTGATCAAACAACGCGCCAGTCTCTCAGCAACTTCTCAGACAAAGGAATTCCGACGAGGGGCTGGACGACTCCTCCCACAAGGAGTGCTCACAGGCGAATGACGTCACCGACAGGCGTGGAAAAACTCACGCATGCGCACGAGGGTTCAAGCATGTCTGACGTAAAAACATATGAATGAAATCCATATAGTTTTTGAAAAAAATAAAAAGGACCGTTGCTTTATTGACAGACCTCGTATAGCTCTTTCCCATCTGCATCAGACGCTCAAAGCGCTT
The DNA here is from genome assembly GCF_902500255.1 of Thalassophryne amazonica. NCBI lineage: Eukaryota > Metazoa > Chordata > Actinopteri > Batrachoidiformes > Batrachoididae > Thalassophryne > Thalassophryne amazonica. The sequence goes on along the minus strand of NC_047120.1, from coordinate 59,236,782 downwards.
TACAATAATGCCTCACAATCATCCCGATGTCAGGGTGCTGCCATACAAGGCGCTCACTACACGCCAGGAGCAACTAGGGGATTAAGGACCTTCCTGTCAGGCTGGGATTTGAACCGAGGATCCTCTGGTCTCAAGCCCAACATCTTAACCACTAGACCATCACCTCCCGTCCCCTCCCCTGTGGGTACGGAGACAGTGAAGGCTACAACAATATGACATTTTATGCCAATCATTTTGACCATAATTAATTAATCTGCGGCTGACCTTGCCAGGGCACTTCTACGGTAGAATCCAAATACATGTGTGCTCCATTTAGTCCATATTGGGTTAATAGTCAAATACCTCAACGTTTGGCAAAAGCAGTTCTTTAAGAGCAATAGTGCGGATCAGTTCAATAATATAGTTTAACCTCTACATTGTGTTTCCCCCATGGGGCACAAATACATGATTTTCCTGACTGGAGGCAGGTACTTTAACCACAAGGCTAAAACCCATGGGCTCGAGTGTCTGTCGCTAGAGCGTCTTTTGGTATTGGGGAGTGAGGCTTTCCGACTACATATGCACAGCACTCCAGCTTGCCTCTATTACAGTTAGCACCAACTTAGAACATAAGTGGCCCCAAGGCGCTTCACAAAGCATCAGGTCTAACCTTACACACCCGCTGAGCAGGCATGCCGTCAACAGCAGAATGTTGACGGCATGCCAGACTCAGTGGGGTGACCATCTGCTGTAGCCATACTACCAATAACGGCAACACCCTGCCCAATAAATCACCTGTGGATCTGGATTGTTATACCCACTAACGATGTATTCTCTTGCAATGTTGAAGAAAGTGGTGGGGAAAAATTCTGGATTGACCCCTTTAACCGTTTATGCCCAGATTTTTTTTTTTTTTTAATAAGTGGAAAAGGTTGCATTAGTACCTTTGAGATTTTTTTTTTATTGTGAGTAGAAAATGACAGTGATGCACTTCGACAACAGTTGTTGCCAGTGGGGCAAAACGTATTAATCATATCCACTCCAAAGGTTAGTCGGTTCTGTCTTGCGCTATGTCCCACAGCTCTACCAAGGTTGAAGAAGATTAATTTGATCATTTTTATGTAATCCGGCTGACAGACAAACTGCAATGAAAACATTTCCTCCTTGGCAGACATGAGTGAATCTTTTGGCTTCCTAAGTTGTTATACACAGTGCCCTCCAAAAGTATTGGGCTCCTTGGTATTTCACATAATTACATTTGTTTACATCCTTTCAAATACAAAATGTAAATCAGGCTTCTCAATATACAATATATATATATATATGTATATATATATATATATATACAATATATATATGTATATATATATATATATATACAATATATATATATATATATATATATACAATATATATATATATATATATATATATACAATATATATAAATTCTAAAATTATCTTCCTTAAGCCCAAACTGAAAGCAAATCTCTACAACTTCATATAAATTAATAAAAAAAATATAAAAGCCAACCTCCATGACCAGTAAAAAATCAAGGACCAAGACGTCGCCCAGTATGGCGGAGCCGGGGCCCCACCCTGGAGCCAGGCCTGGGGTTGGGGCTCGCGCGCGAGCGCCTGGTGGTCGGGCCTTAGCCCATGGGGCCCAGCCGGGCTCAGCCCGAAAGAGCGACGTGGGCCCGCCCTCCTGTGGGTTCACCACCTGCAGAGGGGGCCATGGGGGTCGGGTGCAGAGAAGATTGGGTGGCGGTCGAGGGAAGGTGGCCCGGTCCATGCTCACAGCCCCTGGCTGTTGGGACGTGGAATGTCACCTCACTGGGGGGGAAGGAGCCTGAGCTTGTGCGGGAGGTTGAGAGTTACCGACTAGAGATAGTCGGGCTCACTTCCACACACAGCTTGGGCTCTGGTACCCAACTTCTGGTGAGGGGCTGGACGCTTCATTTTTCTGGCGTTGCCCACGGGGAGAGGCGGAGAGCTGGGGTCGCATTGCTTATTGCTCCCCAGCTCAGTCGCCGTGTGTTGGAGTTCACTCCGGTGAACGAGAGGGTCGCGTCCCTACGCCTTCGGGTCAGGGACAGGTCTCTCACCGTTGTCTCGGCCTACGGGCCAAGCAGCAGTGCAGAGTACCTGACCTTCCTGGAGTCCCTGGGAGGGGTACTAGATAGCGCTCCGACTGGGGACTCCATTGTTCTACTGGGGGATTTCAACGCCCACGTGGGCGGCGACAGTGAGACCTGGAGGGGGGTGATCAGGAAGCATGGCCTCCCTGATCTGAACCCAAGTGGTGTTCAGTTGTTGGACTTCTGTGCTAGTCACAGTTTGTCCATCACGAACACCATGTTCAAGCACAAGGGTGTCCATAAGTGCATGTGGCACCAGGACACCCTGAGCCAGAGGTCGATGATCGACTTTGTAGTCGTATCATCTGACCTTCAGCCACGTGTCTCGGACACTCGAGTGAAGAGAGGGGCAGAGCTGTCAACTGATCACCACCTGGTGGTGAGTTGGATCCGCTGGGAGTGGAGGAAGCCGGTCAGACCTGGCAGGCCCAAACGTATCGTGAGGGTCTGCTGGGAACGACTGGCGGAACCCTCTGTCAGCAAGGTCTTCAACTCCCACCTCCGGGAGAGCTTCTCCCAGATCCCGGGGGAGGTTGGAGACATGGAGTCCGAGTGGACCATGTTCTCCACCTCCATTGTCGATGCGGCCGCTCGTAGCTGTGGTTGCAAGGTCTCTGGTGCCTCTCGCGGCGGCAATCCCCAAACCTGGTGGTGAACACCGGAAGTAAGGGATGCCATCAAGCTGAAGAAGGAGTCCTGCTTATCTTTGTTGGTAGGTGGGACCCCAGAGGCAGCTGAAAGGTACTGGCAGGCCAAGCATGCCACAGCCCATGCGGTCGCAGAGGCAAAAACTCGGGTCTGGGAGGAGTTCGGGGAGGCCATGGAGGAGGACTATCGGTCGGCCTCGAAGACATTCTGGCAAACCGTCCGACGCCTCAGGAGGCAGAAGCAGCTCTCCACCAGCACCTTTTACGGTGCGGGTGGGGAGCTGTTGACCCTGACTGGGGATGTTGTCGGGCGGTGGAAGGAATACTTCGAGGATCTCCTCAATCCCATCGTCACATCTTCCGAAGAGGAAGCAGAGACTGGGGACTCAGAGGCGGACTCATCTTTCCGGGCCGAAGTCACCGAGGTGGTTCGAAAGCTCCTCGGTGGCAAGGCTCCTGGGGTGGATGAAATCCGTCCTGAGTACCTTAAGTCTCTGGATGTTGTGGGACTGTCTTGGCTGACACGCCTCTGCAACATCGCGTGGCGATCGGGGACAGTGCCTCTGGATTGGCAGACCGGGGTGGTGGTCCCTCTGTTTAAGAAGGGGGACCGGAGGGTGTGTTCCAACTATAGGGGGATCACACTCCTCAGCCTCCCTGGTAAGGTCTATTCCAGAGTACTGGAGAGGAGAATTCGACCGATGGTGGAACCTCGGATTCAGGAGGAGCAGTGTGGTTTTCGTCCTGGTTGCGGCACACTGGGCCAGCTCTACACGCTCCATCGGGTGCTCGAGGGTTCATGGGAGTTCGCCCAACCAGTCCACATGTGTTTTGTGGATCTGGAGAAGGCGTTCGACTGTGTCCCTCGGGGCACCCTGTGGGGGGTGCTCCGGGAGTATGGGGTCCAGGGTCCTTTGCTAAGGGCTATCCGGTCCCTGTATGACCGCAGCAGGAGCTTGGTTCGCATTGCCGGTAGTAAGTCAAACCTGTTTCCAGTGCATGTTGGCCTCCACCAGGGCTGCCCTTTGTCACCGGTTCTGTTCATTATTTTTATGGATAGAATTTCTAGGCGCAGCCAGGGTGTAGAGGGGGTCTGGTTTGGGAACCACAGAATCTCGTCTCTGCTGTTTGCGGACGATGTGGTTCTGTTGGCTTCGTCAAATCAGGACCTTCAGCGTGCACTGGGGCGTCCAGGATGAAAATCAGCACCTTCAAATCCAAGGCCATGGTTCTTGACCGGAAAAAGGTGCTTTGCACTCTTCAGGTCGGTGGAGTGTCCTTGCCTCAAGTGGAGGCGTTTAAGTATCTCGGGGTCTTGTTCACGAGTGAGGAACGGATGGAGCGTGAGATCGATAGACGGATCGGTGCAGCATCTGCAGTGATGCGGTCGCTGTATCGGACCGTCATGGTGAAGAGAGAGCTGAGTAGGGGGCAAAGCTCTCGATGTACCGATCGATCTACGTTCCGATCCTCACCTATGGTCATGAGATTTGGCTCATGACCGAAAGAACGAGATCGCGAGTACAAGCGGCCGAGATGAGTTTCCTCCGCAGGGTGGCTGGGCGCTCCCTTAGAGATAGGGTGAGGAGCTCGGTCACTCGGGAGGAGCTCGGAGTCGAGCTGCTGCTCCTCCACGTCGAAAGGAGTCAGTTGAGGTGGCTCGGGCATCTTTTCCGGATGCCCCCTGGACGCCTCGCTGGAGAGGTGTTCCGGGCACGTCCCATTGGGAGGAGGCCCCAGGGAAGACCCAGGACATGCTGGAGGGACTACATCTCTTGGCTGGCTTGGGAACGCCTTGGGGTTCCCCCGGAGGAGCTGGGGGAGGTGTGTGTGGATCGGGAGGTCTGGGCGGCTTTGCTTGAGCTGCTGCCCCCGTGACCTGACTCCGGATAAAGCGGAAAAAAATGGATGGATGGATATAAAAGCCAAGATGATGGGTTGCATAAATAATGGAATGCTTTGGTATAATAACTGTAAATAATCAGTTTTATTGCCGGTTTTCAGGGGATGGATACATGTACATTTCCAAGACACTGAATATGTCTTGAACTTGATTTACATGAGTTATGAAGAAGTACAGACAGTATGGTACTCTATGGTAAATCTGTTTGGAGTAGACAGTTCTCAAAAACTGAGTGACTTTGCAAGAAGGAGAAGAGTGAGGAAAGCCACCAAGTGCTTGGTTATACCAAAGGGGCCCATTACTTATGCAACCCATCATCTTGGCTTTTATATTTTTAATTCATTTATAACAAGTTGTAGAAATTTTCTTTCAGTTTGAGTTTCAGGAAGATAGTTTTCGAAAATTTTATATTTTTGTATTTCAAATTGCATAAATACATTAAAATGTGTGAAATACCAAGGGGCTTTTGGAGGTCACTGTCAAATCAGATAAATAATGAAAAAATGGATTTGACACCTATTGTAAGGCCAAGAAGGTTTCACACATGGCTTTCATGAAGAGATTCACCAAATCTGGGCTTTGCAGCTTTTCCTCGACCATCTGGAAGAAACCAGACTGTGAATTTTCTCACATTTGACGGCAAACACCCTGAACAAACAGACAGAGAACACTGATCCTTGTCATCCCTTCTTCCTCCATATGCCTCATCAAACCCACTACTGGGTGACTTTTCTCTGTCTGTGGACATTCATATGTATAGAGGGGAATATTTACTTTTTGGCTTGAGTTAATCAATTGGCTTGAATTTGTTCTGTCTTTAGTGGTGATATAATTGATTTCTGTACAAGTTAAACTCCACCCCCGCTGAAGATGACAGATACCTACATCACTGTGTTGTTATGACTGGTTCTGCAGACACACGTAAGGATTTTATTCTCGGAGGTGACGTATTGGGTTTTTCTCTTCCCGCTATGAGTAGTGTGGAGTAACAAGCACTTGCGTCATAGCGGTTGGCAGGTATTTGCACAAAACTACCTGAGGCTTTTATTTTATAATGTCCTGCTCCGTTTCTGGGCTTCAGTTCTCCCACATGGCTGCAGTGTGTCTTTCAGATTGATGCTGTTGTTAAAAGTTGCAAGTCGACTTGTAATTAGAAAATTACCTTTGCAAAACAAACTACAACAAACATGACAGTTGGCATCAGTGGGTTCTACGCTTGACCAGAAAAGGTCATTAGGGCTCCTCTGCTGTTGGATTTAATTGGTTAACTGGTCAGGTTGCCACGTCCACCACACCACAGAATCACCTTAGATCCTGGATTACAACTACCCAAGCAGATAACCGGTCCATCATCAACTGTCTGTCTGTCCCAGGCATGGTGAAATATGGGTGTCATACCCAGAGAAACGCACCACATGACCATATTGTCTGAACTGGGATTCCCTCACAGTGCAAGTGACTCTCCTTGTCTTATGCTGCGCTTACACATAACGATGGCAAGTCACGAATGCCACGAAGCATACATTCTTGGCTGCTGATCACGAATGTGATGATTTGGGGCAGAGGCGTCAGGTGTCCTCAGGAACTGTTGCAACCTGTTCCCACGTGCTACGATTAATGGCACATGTTGTTGACGAATTATCAGGAACCATTATGCATGGTCAAGAATAATGTTCCACATTGTTTTGTGCTGTTGTGCTCTGTTGTGCGCTACAGCGCATCGTTCTGTCACGTTCTGAATGAGGCAAATTGTCTCCACACACACCCCCATATTCATCCTACCGTCAGTTGCTGAACAATTCAGATTGCTCCAGTTTGCTCCTCAGAATCCACAGTGGAAGAACTTTGTGATTGCATTCTTATTTTGGCTCTGTATCATGGAAGGGAAAGGAGGAGGAGATGGAGAGAGCCAGATGTGTGGCTCCATGCGGCTCTCGTCTCGCTGCCTTTCCCAAACATCAGGCACATGCAGCAGGTGGAACACCTGCAGGAGCTTGCTGAGGAGGATTGGAACGAGACTTTTAGCTGAGTTGGCGTCACTGTCCTTCTTCAGCATACTGCAGCAATGAAACTGAATGTGGTTCAGCAGGGTTTAATTGTGCGCACGTCAGAGAAGAACGCTGTCACACTCTGTTAAGGGTCACCACTGATCAAGACAGATCAACACACTCAGTTGTGACCTCCATGACATAAGGCGTAATGAGGGTGGTGCATGACATTCATGGAAAATTTTTTAACAGCCAAAAACATGCTCCACGAAAATCACGCACCAACACGCACTATTAAGAAACTTATTCAGATGCGTTAAGTCACATTAAGAATGTCAGGAATGTGCCAAGATGATGCAAATATGACATTCGTAATGCATCCTGCCTATGTGTAAATGCAACATTAGTCTCACTTAGTAATCTGTCACAAAGTCTTTCCAGCGGTACCCAAGGATCCTCAAAAGAGACCTAGTTGCAAAGGTGTCTTGTCATCACTTTAGGTCACTGATGAGCATCCAAGTCCCAAAACCATACAGTACAACAGGAAGCACAAGGAAGCAGCAAGACCCCTTAGACTTGGACCTTTTATTCAGCAAAGTTGTTTAAAAAACTGAGTTTGGTTGAATGTGAGCAGATATTACTACTCACAATTCTTCACAACTAGTCCTCCTGCTTTTGATAGCAGTCACATCTTTAGTTACATCAGTAGTGCAGGTGGATCAGGGAGATAAGGACATACCAGTCTGTGTTCTTGGACAAGAGACTTTATTTGCATTGTCCCAGTCCACCCAGCTGTAAATGGGGACTTGCAGTGATTGGGGAATTAACCTGTGTTGGACTGATATCTTGTCCGGCAAAGTCACAAACTCTCATCTGGTTTATGCTGTGGTATCAGAAGACAAACTCCAGCACCAGTGGGCCCTGTATAAGGCTTATTTGCACTTCTTCATTATACGTTATTACTGAGGAACCACCGTATGTGACGGCCCTATGTGCCTACGCCACCATGTTGATTTGGGTCAAAATGCTGTTTGTTCCCTTCTCTATTCGCTTCCCATCATTTTGGTACAAGTTCATCTTTGTCTCATTTATCCACAAGATGCTCTTCAAGATGTCTGAAGGATTTTCCCATTTATTTTTACTTCTTATTGTTTTATCAATCGTTAATCTAGCCTTTTTTGAAGTTGGCCTATGGTTTACATGCTACAGTTTTCTCTGAAGTCTTGTCTAGATTGTTAACTCTGATAAACAGTTCTCAATTTGGCCAACTATACATCTGTCCTTCCAGTCCTTTTGGAGTTGACTTACCCACACTTCGGGTTTTGTCTGGCACAGAGCAATGCGGGTGTCATTTCTAGTTTTCGACATACGCAGTTGTCATTTTCACACCCAGTGCCCATGTTGTGTAAAATAAAGTCTACTTGTGCTCATCTGTGCACTCATGGGTGTAGAAGAAGTAGTTCTATACAGATCCTGAGGCCCATTAGTGCCCAAGTTTATCCCCAGATACTGTAGCATGAAGCGGATGAGAGCCGAAGACTTTTTCTGCATGTGACACAGTCCAAAGGTCCAGTCCAGCGAAGGTGCAGTGCATAAGTACAGTAAAGCAACAGAAAACAATTGCACCATAGACTCATCAAAATCTTGGTCTGAAGTGGAGGGTAGTTTTCTTCTATTTATACGGTGCCGTATTCAATACCCCGTACATGGGTAAACTCATGATACATATGTCTATTCGGAGGATGAGGCATTGCAGGAATGAGACCTTCAACTGTTTCACCTCAGGGAGCTTTAGTGGCTGCTCCCATAAATGATCCACTTTCACTTTGAAGCTTTGTGCACAGGTCCACTTCCTAGCCAGAAAACCTCTCCCTTGAGTCCAGCATTCAGCACACCCCTGACTCTTAAAGACAATGACAGAGGACATGCCCAAAACAAACCCATGATTAGTTAAGAGACTAAATGCAACCACTTTTCACTCTGTGCCTTACTTTGCACAGAGCTTACACAGCATGTAAACAGCAAAGTGAAGTTGGGCGTGCTCCAAGATCTGGCAGTATAGTGGTTATAAAGATAGGGTCCCTAATGTTTTTTGTAAATCTCTGCTTTATTTTAGGTTTTTAAACCCAATTCTAAGTTGCTTCTCTGGTAGTTTGCAACCACCAGTTATAAATGCAAATGTAACATTTGAAACCAACTGCACATTGATTGTCCAATTTAGTGGCAAAACAGTCAGTGAAATTCTGTCTCTACAATGTTGTGTTCAGCTTAACATCAGTAAAAGATCACCTTTGTTACTGTTCTCTGGAACATTATGCCGCGCTAGTGTACGTGCTATGCTAGATATTTACTCCTTATATTATGAGCTGTCGTTTTGGGTGAGTGTATGATTGCACGCTTCTGTGTGGACTCCACTTTGAAAAGCAGCAGGTATTGATGGACTGAAAATGTTACTGGAGAAAGAATGGAGTGATCCACACCCCTTCCAGCTTTTTTCTGCACTGTTTGCTAAGCGAAACGGTATGACTGAGGTACACGATGGCAGCCGGGGAGTCAGGGTGAGGATTCAGAATGGACAGACTGCTAATGGCTTCTGTTAACGGGTTTTGACGGGTGTGGTGATGGTATTGGGGGGTTAATGTCATGGCTGGAAAGAGATTGTGACATTTCAGACTTCTGAGCTATTTCACGGGACTCTTTAACTTTCCTGGCACGACCAGCTGTATCATCACTCTTTCATTACAGGCTCAGCATCACCCGAATCATCAGGGAGCCACAAGTGCCTCCCAAAGTGCGACTGCTTCGAATTTTCTCCCTTTTTCCTCCTTGTTACGTTAAGACTCCAAAGGCAATCGGCACATCTGGCAGAAAAATAAGGTGCTTTTTTTTGCTGCAAAACCTGTGTCAGAACTTAATGTTTATAAGGCCTTCAGTCGATTTCGCTTCATGTTTTAGAAGCAATAGTGAAGAACGAAAGGTTGGATTTGGTCTTAGTTTATCTTGGTTAGGTTTCACCTGAAAATAAGAGGCCAGTTGTCTTCATGTGTACACCTGAGATCTCAATCCATGGCAGATCTTTCAAAGATATTTTCTTTGTGGATTGAGGATCCATCATAAACTGCTTTCAAGTTTGAAGCATTTTCGTACCTCTTGGGGAGGATTGATTTTAGCAAAGCTAATCTTAAGTCCTTTGCATCCTGGTTTCTCCGAGGTTTCACTGTATCTTCAACCTGGTGTAAAGCAGCACACAGCTTGTCCTTGTTAGTTTCCTGTTGTTAGCCTTAAAATGAAGCGTGGTCAGGTGCTATTTGAACCCACCTTATGTAGGCGAGTTCCAATGGCTAATTTTCAACTTGCGCCGCCATCTTGAAACTAAGACTTCCGGTTAGGGATCCTCTCACTCGCGTGTTTGGTGTCATTAGAAACAGCTGCCAGATTTCCAGGGAGTGAAATGGCCACTGGAGGTGAATAAATACGTAATTTTGTTGTTGTTAACCCACAAGGAATGAGAAGGAGTGCTGCAGCGGTGTGAAAGTCGATGTAAAGCCCCAGTCACACGGCACTAATGAAGGACACTGAAGCCAAGATGAAATAACAAAATCTGGGCTTACATTGACTTTCGGAGACATCTTTAACCGTCATCCAGCTTGTTTCTGTAGCTGGCGCTTCGTCAGAATTTTCAAACTGTTGAAAAATGTGAATGAATCCCGACGACAACCTCAATTCGTCCGTATTGCGTTTTGCTTCCTGTGTTGTGTAGTTCCCGTACCGTCAGTGTTCTATTTGACTGTCATCCAACTTCGTCCAACCTCCCAAGTCCAAAATCTTGCATGAACGTTGACCATATCTGAATGGATCAATAAAACCCAGTGAGCTGAACGGGACTCGTCCATGTGTGGGACGAAAAGCAACGTTGTCATTCAGAAACGACAGCGGCAAGAACGTTTTATCAACTACTTTAACTGCGTCGCCCTAACTGGATAGAGTTGTGACGTCATCACGCATGCGCGTAGGCGCTGTTCTAGCGGCAACTTGAAAATCATCCATTCTGCTAGTACACTCAATGAAACTGAATTGAAAATAGCATTTAAACAAAATAAAGGTAAACCACAATGGAACAAGGCTTCCAGGCATTTGCAGTGCGTCACTGTCCTCAGCTAACTTTTCAACTTTTCCTGATGTAATCACATGACTTCTTTAGGCAGGTTTGCACTACCCAACAAGTTGCGTCATTCGAAGTTGTGAATTGTGCTTAATGGAAATGTATTTCAAAAAACTCTTTTTACTCTCACAAGAGGTGGTTTTGCATACGATTGATAAAATATTTCGCAAAAGTGCAGGTGAAACACATTTTCTGCTGTTCTGCTATGATGTACAGAAAGAGTCATGTGACATTCTAAAATACCCTGCACAGTACGTATGGATGGAGGAAGAGACGGAAAGCTTTTTACGTCATAAGAGATGATGTTACAGCACTATTGCATTTTTTTTTTAAATAACGAAATGTATCTGGAAACAGAAGTTTTATACCAGAGAGAGTTTATTTTAGATGAAACAGACAGGTAAAATAGAGGAGGGTAATGACTAATGTCAGGGGTCCTCACTCTGTAACATTTAAGTAAGGCCTCTCGATCAACGAGGGACTTCTAAGGAGAACAGAGATGCATTTACTGCTCAATAAACTGTAACGTTGGAGCAACTAAAACCCTGTTAGACTCCAGGGTTTAAAAAGTATATATCCTGTTTGATTTCTCATCTCATCTCATTGCTTGCGTTTTAAGCCTTCATCTAGTGGTTTATTAAAAACGGACAGGGTTTTGTTGAAAAATCTATTAATTTTTTTTTTTTTTTTAGATCAATACTGCACCTATTCAAAAGAAAGGCATCAGATTTTGGCAGCATGGTGGAAGAATGTCATGGGTTTGATTCCCGTCTGTGGCCATTCTGAGTGGAGTTTGTATGTTCTCCTCGTGTTTGCGTGGGTTTCCTCCGGGTGTTCCAGTTTCCTTCTAAATTTAAAGACACACAAGTCAGGTTACGTGAATTGGAAACTTTATAATTGTCCAGGTCTCCTTTTGCAAAAGAGGTCTTGATCGCAATGGGACTAACCGGGTTAAATAAATGTTAAATGAAATAAATTTTTAAAAAGATGGCTGATGCATACCCTGTGTAAACAAACGTATGTCTGTAATGATGTTTTTGGCTGTGTGTGACTTCATTATGAAGCCATTCATACCAATATTTTGTTGATCATGTATGCTTCAGATTATCCATGTATGCTTCTTGGTCATCGAGATATGCAAAATAAATAAATAAATAAATAATAAAAAGACCTTTTGTTTTAACATTTTTTCCCTTCATCTTTGACCAAGCTACTCAAAAGTCTAATCATCTCTAGATATAGAGTATATTATACAAATACTGAATGTTTATGAGTTCATTGGTATGATTATTTCATGAGGTGAAAGCTGGAACGTACCATTCAATGATACGTTCCATCTTTCACCTCATGAAATATTCGTACCATTGAAAGAATGTAAAAACATTCATTATTTGTTTTATATAACGCCTAAAACAGATCATTGTCATTTGATATTATATTAATTTATAAACAACTGAAAAGGGACTTACATTTTGGTGTTCGTCACTGCTGCTTTGATGTCAAAAGTCCTACATGAATTTTAAATAGGAGTCCAAAATTGTTCTCAGTCAACTTGGAAAAACATATGTAGTGATACTTCCAAAAAAAAAAAAAACTTTGTGTACTTCTTCAGTTCAATGAAAAATTTGTCCAGCTTTTCATCCTATCAGCTCTTCATACCTTCAGACGGCTTATGGCGTAGTGGATGTTTTTTGTCTGTGTGTTAAAAGCATTGGCGCTGTCAGTTAGCTTGTTCAAATCGTCATCCGTCAGCAAAACAAACTCCACCATGTTTAGCTAAACGCCTCCCCCACTAGTGTGTGCATGGGCGGGGTTCGCAGCGTGCAATGGTACAAAACATATGGAACCTAATTTGCACAGTAAATGGAACCATATTTGCACACTAATACAACTCAACACAAATGGGATGAATAATCCATGTCATGTGACATACAAAGCACCAATCAAATGACAAGGATCCACACAGCTGTTATACGAGGTCTATTAGATAAGAAACCGACACACTTATTTTTTTTAACTATATGGATTTGAATGACATGCGATTACACCAATCATGCTTGAACCCTCGTGCGCATGCGTGAGTTTTTTCACGCGTGTCGGTGATGTCATTTCCCTGTGGGCAGGCCTTGAGTGAGATGTGGTTCAGCCCTCTCGGCTGAATTCCTTTGTTTGAGACGCTGCTCGAGACGGCGCGCGTTGCTTTATCAAAATTTTTTCTGGACCTGTGAGGGATATCCGAGTGGACACTATTCGAGAAATTTAGCTGGTTTTCGGTGAAAAGTTTAATGGCTGATGAGAGATTATGGGGTGTTTCTGTCGCTGTAAGGACTTCCCATGGAGCGGGACGTCGTGCAGCGCTTCCAGGCGCCGTCGTCAGCCTGTTTCGACCTGAAAACATCCTAATTTAAGGCTTAATTCACCCAGAACGTCGTGAGAGAACAGAGAAGATTCAGAAGAGGCCGACATGAGGACTTTATGCGGAAATTCCACTGTTTAAGGACATTTTGTAATGAAAGACGTGCGCGCAAATTCGCCGAGTCGTTTCCGTGACGACTCGGCAAATCTGTGTGCGCCGCGACAGGAAAAACACCTCCGTGTTGAAAACCATTTGTAAAATTCAGGCGGCTTTTGATGGCTTTCAACAAGTGAGTAACTGAGAAATTGTTTAACAGCTTGGGTATGTTCCAACTTGCCCATTAAGGTTTCCAATGGAGGTGTTTTTTCTGTCGCAACCCCCCGCGGTCGGGTCCAGCCCGACATGCTACTCTGCCCGCATGTTCTTTCATTACAAAATGTCCATTAACAATGGAATGTCCGAATAAACTCCTCATGCCGACTTCTTCTGAAAGTTCTCTGTTCTCTGACGACTTACTGGGTCAACAGAGCCTGAAATGTGGAAGTTTTCAACTTGAAACGGCGAGACGCTGCCGCCTCAAAGCGCAGATCGCCGTCAGGCACTGTGGGCCGTCCTTAAAGCGACACTACGAGACCAAAATCTCTCATCAGCCGTTAAAATTTTTACTGAAAACCAGCTGAATTTATCGAATGGTGTCCACTCAGTTGTGCCTTACAGTTTTTGAAAAATTTTTTTATCAAACAAAGCAGCAGTCTCTAAGCCATTCTTAAATAATGAAAAAACGACGAGAGGGTGGGCGACTCCTCACTCAAAGACTGCCCACAGGTGAATGACGTAACCGACAGGCGTGAAAAAACTCTCGCATGCCCACGAGCGTTCAAGCATGTCTGATGTAATCACACGTGATTCAAATCCATATGGTTTATGAAAAAAATAATAAGGTCGGATACTTTTCTCACAGACCTCGTATAAACAAGCAATATTCCCACCAAGTCTGAAGGAAGTCTATCCAGCTGTTTTTGAGTTATCTTTTCCAGAGACATGTCCACTAGTGAAAACCACACCCCTGCTCACCACTCTACCAACACGCAGGGTAGAAATGGATCAGATGTTTCTTTGTGCAGTATTAGTATCGGGACAAATATACAAAGGTCTCATGCAGTTTTTAAAGTTATTTGAAGGTGTTTTTTTTTTTTTTTTTTAATTCTGCAGATGATGATTGATTAGACCCGAGGCTAGTTTTGTGCGCCGTAGTAATGAATGATGGTGCGTGTTGGGTGTGATTGGCAGGTCATCGCTCTATGTTAAGAAGTCTTCACAGCTATCGATCTGCCACCAATGTGCTGAATGACTGCAGATGCTACCATCCGTCAGCAATTAATAATGGTTTTAAAATATGAAATGTTGCTTTCAATCACCATTAGTGCGATAAACTTGTTCTCACCACTTTGTATTAATGATTGCATAAACAAGCTGTGAGGTGGTGTTAAAATGTCAAAGCTTGAAGTTTACTTTGAGATTGACAGTTTTATGTTTCTGGGTTGTATATATGGTTTGATTACGTTCACAGCTGTATCAGAAAGGCTCTGAATAATAAGCTTTGTGAGATATGGCTGTTAAGGTTTTGAGTCGGAATTTGAAAGGGTTCAGTGAATGCACTTTGGAAAAGGAAGGTCATGATGAAACCTTCATCCGAAAGTAGAGCCCGACCGATATATCAGCTGGCCAATATTATCAGCCGATATAAGCCCTTTTCAAAGTACTCACTATCGGCCGAAATTTTGCCGATAGAACGCCGATAATTTCTCATAAACAGAACAGCTACTGAAATAATGTTTGTTTCGGCAATGTAAAATGTCCTTGCACCGTCTGTCCAGTAGATGGAACTCTGACTCCATTCAACTGAGAGCTGCTTACACCTGCTTACAATGTGTTCATCCCGGCCCCGTAGTAGTTCGCCGTCACACTGCACTGATCGCTGACAAAAGCATACAAGTAAATTATAAGGATGTTGTTTGTAAACTTTTTGCAATTACATTCACCCCACATTTCTCCTGTTCAGCTGAACTCAGTTTGATTACTCGCTTATGTAGTAATGTGTCAAATGTGCTTCACTGTGTCGGTCATGCTTTTTATTAAGCCCACTTTGTGTAGACCTTATTCTAGCATGAAACTTTCGTTTACTGCTAAGAGGTTGAACATTCAGCTGATCGGCTGATGTATCGGCTATCGGCAAATTAGCCGATTTATCGATTATCGCTTTTTTTTTCATCCAAATATCATTATCGGCATCGGCCTCAAAAAATCCATATCAGTCGGGCTCTATCTGAAAGCCCTGTTCTCACTTTCCATGGATATACAATCCCGGAAGATCACAGTCCAGAACCATGACAACCTGCGTGTGAAGATAACGGTTTCCCATCAATGTGATCTAGCACTTGGTTTGATGATATAATGTGGCAAAAACAACGGCAGCATGGCTGGATTATAACTTTAGCATAACTTTGCTCTTCTGGAAAAACTCCCACTGATGATGCAGCATGTACGACAGCATTACAGATTCCAAGGAAAGCAAGGAATTACAATGTATGTCAAAGGCTACAACAGGAATATTAAAATATTTAAAAAAAATTCTGCTCACAGTTGAACCATGACCCATGAAACAATGATGGAAGATGGCATTCAAGGTTACTCAAGGGAAATGTGATGGTATATTTTGAAAGGCCACATACGACTTCCTCATCATGTCTAATAGGACTATTGGCTTATCACCTCTGATTCATGAGTTACCAGCCTTAGAAAAATTTCTCCTTGTCCAATTAGTATTGGATTAAAAAATTGACATTGTACTGTGACCTTGACCTTGGCTCCTGAACCTGAAAACATAAAGGGTTCAATCCTTGGGTGGGACTTGACTAATGTACAAAATTTGGCTAAAATTCCAAAATTTGTTTCCGAGATATTTTGCACATGCAGCTGAAAAACAACAAGCCAGTAAGACAGCTGTTGGAGGGGTTAAAGCTACAGTGTGTAGGATTTAGTGTCATCTAGTGGTAAGATTGCAGATTGCATTATATGACATCGCCAGTCATGATTTGGCTGTCCTTAATGTTTTCCACTTCTTTTTTTCTCGGATTCGTGTTCTCTTGCTTTCCTCATGTGATAAGAGTATGTTAACAAAAAATGGAGGATCATAGCTAAAAAAATAATAATAATAAAGAAAAATACTAGCGAATAGTAGACATTGTAAAGGGAATCAAGCACTGATCCCTCTTCTTTTTCTTCAGCTCTTCTGGCTATGCTGCAAAAAGTGAAAGAATGTGTAATTATTCCCTTTTGTCTACTGTATCAATATGGTGTCGCAACATGGCGTCCTCCATGATTGGGGCTCACTCCCATGTAGATATGAAACCTATGAAAACAAATTGATTCGTTGTTGCAGCTATTTTATAGACTATAACAGGTGGTTATGAATGCTGTATTCCATTTCAGCTAATGCTCCCTAAATCCTACACACGTAGCTTTAATGACACAAGCTGCAGTCGTCTGATTGTCTGATGTGTTTTCACATGAATGCTTTTTGTAGACCACGTCGCGTATTGCCATGACATGACATCAAAATGAATACAGAAGAAGTAGCTCCAAACACTCCACCTACACTGGAAAGCAAATAGTTACAATACGTGACTCACGTAGGGGGAGTTCGTATTTCATTTTACAAAGCTGCAGGAACAAACACAGTGGCAGATCCAAGTGTTGTTTACATCATTGTGATTCAGGACAAAAATCACACGTCGCCTTAGTGACTAGAGGACTCGTAATGAGGAAGGTTCGCCAGTTATATAAGCCTTTTAATGGAAGGTGACCGGGAGAAGAGGTGCCAACAGGTCAGCTGCCAGGTTTTGTCCTGTACGTCCAGGCTTACTTATCAAACATCACCTACGGGCTGGAGCTCTGTTGGCAAAAGGTATTGCTAGTTCCCAAAACCGTCACCTGTTGACACCCTCAGAGGCATTGCTCTGCGGTCCCGTACAGCATTCCTTGTGAAAGACTTATGTAAACTCAGGCGTCACAAACAATACATAATTAGTGATACATCCTTTTGGTTTGTTGTTTTTCAAAAGCTTTATTAAGCGTTTTTTAGGTGTGGGTTGGCTTAAATAGCTTAGTTGTTAGTACTGTTGCCTCACGGCAAGATGGTCGTAGGGACTGCTTCCCGCCTGGCACTGGGAAAAACGGGTCCAACTTTGTAAGTGGTACTGCTGAAATGGTTAAAGTGAGATTGGATCAGCACTTTAAATCTTCAAACGAGCACAGACATAGATAAGGATGTAGGATAAAGCCATTCCAATCTTGTTTAGAGCAAGTAGTGAGGAAAGCGTTTGTGTTTCGGGTCTTTTGCTTTTCACTCGGCTGCACAAGGAATTTGCCTAAGATTTTTACTTGAGGCCATTTAAAAGAATCTGCTTTCTCACATTGTATTGCCATGGAGAGAACCCCTGAAATTATTTTAGAGTTCTTTACATCTCTACCAACCCTGAGCCGATGTTCGTCTAACAGACTCATGCACTGTACAACCCGTGTAGTTGGTGTTGCATTACCAACTGTCTCCCTCAAGCAGGCTTTAACACCTTGTTATCCCTAAGGTGAAACCCACAGGTGCACAACGGCCTCTTTGAACCCTCCTCTTCTTTCTTGGCCTCCCTTTCAATCCCATGCAGTCTGTTGTGGGGACTGTACAAACAGCACCGCACAGAGCGCTGGCCCTCCGGACCAAAGCACAAAGGCGGCATTTACAGGGATGTTCTGGTGACCTTCAGAGGGCAATGTTGTTATAGCGCTCGCGTGCCTGCCGGTATCACAGAATTACAGCTTGGTATCAGCAGGCATTGCATTTGTTGATCTAAGACGGGTGATGGCAGACACTGGGTCAAATGCGTGAATGCCGTTAATAACAGGAGTGGAGTTGATGCAGGACTTTCCTAAAGGTGTCGAAATTCTTTCATTCTTCACTGTTGCAGACAGACGGGTCTTGATATGATGCACTATAGTGTTTTTACAGTTTGTGCCAGAACATGATGTCCGATAGTAAACCTTTGGTCTAGATTTTGCCCCATTGTGACACAGGTATAACTATAAACCGCAGGATTACAATTGTCCTCTTCTGTTTACAGTACTAGCCGACTCCCATTGTCAGAATATGGCTCCATCTGTGGAGACTGTTCTGTGTCTGACTGCAAAATACAGGAGAATTTGATAGAAATCAAGCTGATTTGCAGCTGTTCAAATATATTGTCATAGATAGATGTTATACATGTCATAGATAGATGTTATAGATGTCATCTGTAAAATATATCTGTATGTGTTGAAAAACAGACTACACAACGGACATCAACACGGGACAGAAATTATGCCAAAAGAGCAAAAAATGTGTCTATTTGCACACTCTTATTTTCTGAGAACAATTAGTGTTAACTATACCTGTTTCAAAATGAGCTCAGTCACAGATTCTAAACAGCAGTATGTGTTATCCTAGCATGGTTCACACCATCATCTAATTAAAGCAGGAAATGCGGGAAGCTATCATGTTGGCTAGCTGTGTCATTTCCAGTTTTATTAAAACATCACTTTGCTGGAGTTTTATACAAAACTGTGTTAAATAGAAGACATACACAGTTATTTACAGCCTGTCATGACAATGGAATGGATAGTAAAAAATGCATTCCCTGATTTACATGTATATTACCCAGTTAGCAAACTAGCTAAGTTGATACTGTGGCCTAGTGGCTATCTGCGTGTGTAATTAGAAAGCATATGAACCCTTGGGCTTTGTGACATTAAAACAATCTGGTTTTTTATATTTTTTAAGGAAATCTTAATTACGTATCCTTGCTTGAAAGGGTGATATTTTGGGAATTTTGTTTCTGTGTTAGTAGTTATGTTGCTAACACCAGAGAGACAAAGGACCAAACCTCAAATAGCTTGGAGCAATATTGATTAAAAACAGTGTGTGTTTGTCAAGGATGAAGTGGTTCTGTTTGCACAAAACTGATCAAATGTTGAGGCCATCAAGAACCATATATTTTGGTATATCTCAAAGTGGTGTCCATACAGTTGGTATTCAACTGTTGCAATGCTAATCCTCTCACTTCCTATTTATGTGGTAGGTGGCAGGATTAGCATTCCAGACACTAAAAAAAATTCAACAGGTCCAAAATCATGAGGTGTTAACTGGCTTGTTTGTGTGGGGCCGCTGAAGAGGAGGTACTGCTGGCCCACCACCACTAGAGGCGCCCTGCCTGGAGTGCGGGCTCCAGGCACCGAGGGCGCTGCCGCCTTACAGGAGCAGCCAGGATGACAGCTGTCACCCATCACCGGAGACAGCTGATCCCAATCACTACGGAGGTATATCAGCAGGACGGCATCTCCACCTCATTTGCCGAGATATCGTTTCTACCAGAGAGGTAACGTATCAAAGCAAATAGAGTGCATCTTTTGGATTGAGCTAGTTTTTTGGATTACTGTTCCAACGAGAGGTGGAGGTACCTTTCCTGCTGTTCGGAGTCCTGGGTGCATACGCGCCCCATCTAACTGTTCTTTGCTCCTCGCCAGCAGTACCAGGTCCGACACGCGGAGGCAGTGGCTACCTGGGAGTTCGGGACTTGGCGGCTCCGGTATTCCCGGGGTCCTGTGGCGGAGGAAGCCGTGTGGTTCCGGTCTTACCTTGGAGAGGCGTCTCCTATCTTCGAGCCTGCCCACACGACACTTTTGTGAATTGACTGTTGTCCATTGCTGTGATTGGTTGTATTCGTTGTGCACATTCACAACAGTAAAGCGTTGTTATTTTGACTTACTCCATTGTCCGTTCATTTGCGCCTCCTGTTGTGGGTCCGTGTTCCTACACTTTCCCAACAGGATATCTCGGCCAGCGTCATGGATCCCGAGGGGCGTCAACCGGCTGTTGAACGGCCAATGGAAGAACAGGACGCGCAGGCGTCCGCGGGAGGGGTAATCGGTGAGTTGCAGCGGATCTCACCGCTTTCACGACTCGGTTGGATTTCATGACCAAGCAGAACGTCCTCCTGAACCGCAGGGTGGAGGCTCTCGCCGCGCAGGTGGAAGCGCCGCTGCGGCTCTCCCTCCCGTAGATCCTGTGCGTAACGTTGACGTTCCACTGGTTGTTCAACGACCTCTCCCTCCTTCCCCGGAAGCATACATAAGCCCTCCAGAGCCGTACGGAGGCTGTGTGGAGACGTGCGCGGATTTTCTGATGCAGTGTTCGCTCGTCTTCGCACAGCGTCCCGTTATGTACGCGACCGATGCTAGTAAAGTAGCTTATGTCATAAACCTGCTTCGCAGTGAGGCACGCGCTTGGGCTACAGCGCTCTGGGAGCAGAATTCACGGCTCCTTCTGACATACGATGGGTTTGTGAGGGGCTCAGAACCGTGTTCGATCACCCTAATAGAGGAGAAACCGCTTCAACCGTGCTACTGTCAATGAGACAGGGGCGCCGGAGCGCAGCTGTTTATGCAGTCGACTTCCGCATCGCGGCTGCGAGATCCGGCTGGAATAACGCTGCCCTCCGCGCCGCCTTTGTAAACGGACTGTCTTTGGTTCTCAAGGAGCACCTGGTGGCTAAGGACGAACCGCGGGATTTAGACGGGCTTATCGATCTTGTCATACGGTTGGACAACCGGTTAGAAGAACGTCGGCGGGAACGAGACGAAGGGCGTGGCCGGGCACGCGCCGTCCCTCTCCCTTCCGGTTCCGACCGCGCTCCGCCTTCCCCACGCTCCACGGCCCCTGCGCTCCGTGGGGCCACAGCTCCCCCTACTGACGAAGCTATGGACACGAGTAGGGCAACATTTAGGGCACCAGCTGCACAGAGGAGACGGGCCCATGGAGCTTGTTTTGTTTGTGGTGCACTAGAGCACCATGTGAGAGACTGCCCCGAGCGGTTACAACACCAACGCCCGCCCCTAGAGACTGGGCTAGGGGTGGGCCGAGACATTCACGTGGGACACACCCACATTGCTACACGACTCCCAGTCACGATCCTGTATGAGGATTTAACCCTGAAGGCCCCAGCACTGGTGGACACGGGCTCTGAGGGGAATCTGTTGGACTGCAGATGGGCCAGGGAGATAGGGCTCCCTCTGGTGGCGCTTACCTCGCCTGTGCAGGTTCGAGCACTAGATGGCTCCCTGCTCCCTCCGATCACACATAAGACACCACCTGTAACGCTGGTGGCAGGAAACCACCGGGAGGTGATCGAGTTTTTTGTGACTCAGGCCACTTCCCGTGTGGTTTTAGGCTTTCCCTGGATGTTGAAGCACAATCCCCGGATTGATTGGCCGTCCGGGTAGTGGTTCAGTGGAGCGAGACCTGCCATCGGGTGTGTCTAGGTTCCTCGGTTCCTCCCGGCTCCCAAGCTAAGGATTATCTTCCTTAAGCCCAAACTGAAAGCAATCTCTACAACTTCATATAATTAATAAAAAAAATATAAAAGCCCACCTCCATGACCAGTAAAAAATCAAGGACCAAGACGTCGCCCAGTATGGCGGAGCCGGGGCCCCACCCTGGAGCCAGGCCTGGGGTTGGGGCTCGCGCGCGAGCGCCTGGTGGTCGGGCCTTAGCCCATGGGGCCCAGCCGGGCTCAGCCCGAAAGAGCGACGTGGGCCCGCCCTCCTGGTGGGTTCACCACCTGCAGAGGGGGCCATGGGGGTCGGGTGCAGAGAAGATTGGGTGGCGGTCGAGGGAAGGTGGCCCGGTCAATGCTCACAGCCCTGGCTGTTGGGACGTGGAATGTCACCTCCTGGGGGGGAAGGAGCCTGAGCTTGTGCGGGAGGTTGAGAGTTACCGACTAGAGATAGTCGGGCCACTTCCACACACAGCTTGGGCTCTGGTACCCAACTTCTGGTGAGGGGCTGGACGCTTCATTTTTTTGGCGTTGCCCACGGGAGAGGCGGAGAGCTGGGGTCGCATTGCTTATTGCTCCCCAGCTCAGTCACCGTGTGTTGGAGTTCACTCCGGTGAACGAGAGGGTCGCGTCCCTACGCCTTCGGGTCAGGGACAGGTCTCTCACCGTTGTCTCGGCCTACGGGCCAAGCAGCAGTGCAGAGTACCTGACCTTCCTGGAGTCCCTGGGAGGGGTACTAGATAGCGCTCCGACTGGGGACTCCATTGTTCTACTGGGGGATTTCAACGCCCCGTGGGCGGCGACAGTGAGACCTGGAGGGGGGTGATCAGGAAGCATGGCCTCCCTGATCTGAACCCAAGTGGTGTTCAGTGTTGGACTTCTGTGCTAGTCACAGTTTGTCCATCACGAACACCATGTTCAAGCACAAGGGTGTCCATAAGTGCATGTGGCACCAGGACACCCTGAGCCAGAGGTCGATGATCGACTTTGTAGTCGTATCATCTGACCTTCAGCCACGTGTCTCGGACACTCGAGTGAAGAGAGGGCAGAGCTGTCAACTGATCACCACCTGGTGGTGAGTTGGATCCGCTGGGAGTGGAGGAAGCCGGTCAGACCTGGCAGGCCCAAACGTATCGTGAGGGTCTGCTGGGAACGACTGGCGGAACCCTCTGTCAGCAAGGTCTTCAACTCCCACCTCCGGGAGAGCTTCTCCCAGATCCCGGGGGAGGTTGGAGACATGGAGTCCGAGTGGACCATGTTCTCCACCTCCATTGTCGATGCGGCCGCTCGTAGCTGTGGTTGCAAGGTCTCTGGTGCCTCTCGCGGCGGCAATCCCCAAACCTGGTGGTGAACACCGGAAGTAAGGGATGCCATCAAGCTGAAGAAGGAGTCCTGCTTATCTTTGTGGTAGGTGGGACCCCAGAGGCAGCTGAAAGGTACTGGCAGGCCAAGCATGCCACAGCCCATGCGGTCGCAGAGGCAAAAACTCGGGTCTGGGAGGAGTTCGGGGAGGCCATGGAGGAGGACTATCGGTCGGCCTCGAAGACATTCTGGCAAACCGTCCGACGCCTCAGGAGGCAGAAGCAGCTCTCCACCAGCACCTTTTACGGTGCGGGTGGGGAGCTGTTGACCCTGACTGGGGATGTTGTCGGGCGGTGGAAGGAATACTTCGAGGATCTCCTCAATCCCATCGTCACATCTTCCGAAGAGGAAGCAGAGACTGGGGACTCAGAGGCGGACTCATCTTTCCGGGCCGAAGTCACCGAGGTGGTTCGAAAGCTCCTCGGTGGCAAGGCTCCTGGGGTGGATGAAATCCGTCCTGAGTACCTTAAGTCTCTGGATGTTGTGGGACTGTCTTGGCTGACACGCCTCTGCAACATCGCGTGGCGATCGGGGACAGTGCCTCTGGATTGGCAGACCGGGGTGGTGGTCCCTCTGTTTAAGAAGGGGGACCGGAGGGTGTGTTCCAACTATAGGGGGATCACACTCCTCAGCCTCCCTGGTAAGGTCTATTCCAGAGTACTGGAGAGGAGAATTCGACCGATGGTGGAACCTCGGATTCAGGAGGAGCAGTGTGGTTTCGTCCTGGTTGCGGCACACTGGGCCAGCTCTACACGCTCCATCGGGTGCTCGAGGGTTCATGGGAGTTCGCCCAACCAGTCCACATGTGTTTTGGATCTGGAGAAGGCGTTCGACTGTGTCCCTCGGGGCACCCTGTGGGGGGTGCTCCGGGAGTATGGGGTCCAGGGTCCTTTGCTAAGGGCTATCCGGTCCCTGTATGACCGCAGCAGGAGCTTGGTTCGCATTGCCGGTAGTAAGTCAAACCTGTTTCCAGTGCATGTTGGCCTCCACCAGGGCTGCCCTTTGTCACCGGTTCTGTTCATTATTTTTATGGATAGAATTTCTAGGCGCAGCCAGGGTGTAGAGGGGGTCTGGTTTGGGAACCACAGAATCTCGTCTCTGCTGTTTGCGGACGATGTTCTGTTGGCTTCGTCAAATCAGGACCTTCAGCGTGCACTGGGGCGTCCAGGATGAAAATCAGCACCTTCAAATCCAAGGCCATGGTTCTTGACCGGAAAAAGGTGCTTTGCACTCTTCAGGTCGGTGGAGTGTCCTTGCCTCAAGTGGAGGCGTTTAAGTATCTCGGGGTCTTGTTCACGAGTGAGGAACGGATGGAGCGTGAGATCGATAGACGGATCGGTGCAGCATCTGCAGTGATGCGGTCGCTGTATCGGACCGTCATGGTGAAGAGAGAGCTGAGTAGGGGCAAAGCTCTCGATGTACCGATCGATCTACGTTCCGATCCTCACCTATGGTCATGAGATTTGGCTCATGACCGAAAGAACGAGATCGCGAGTACAAGCGGCCGAGATGAGTTTCCTCCGCAGGGTGGCTGGGCGCTCCCTTAGAGATAGGGTGAGGAGCTCGGTCACTCGGGAGGAGCTCGGAGTCGAGCTGCTGCTCCTCCACGTCGAAAGGAGTCAGTTGAGGTGGCTCGGGCATCTTTTCCGGATGCCCCCTGGACGCCTCGCTGGAGAGGTGTTCCGGGCACGTCCCATTGGGAGGAGGCCCCAGGGAAGACCCAGGACATGCTGGAGGGACTACATCTCTTGGCTGGCTTGGGAACGCCTTGGGGTTCCCCCGGAGGAGCTGGGGGAGGTGTGTGTGGATCGGGAGGTCTGGGCGGCTTTGCTTGAGCTGCTGCCCCCGTGACCTGACTCCGGATAAAGCGGAAAAAAATGGATGGATGGATATAAAAGCCAAGATGATGGGTTGCATAAATAATGGAATGCTTTGGTATAATACTGTAAATAATCAGTTTTATTGCCGGTTTTCAGGGGATGGATACATGTACATTTCCAAGACACTGAATATGTCTTGAACTTGATTTACATGAGTTATGAAGAAGTACAGACAGTATGGTACTCTATGGTAAATCTGTTTGGAGTAGACAGTTCTCAAAAACTGAGTGACTTTGCAAGAAGGAGAAGAGTGAGGAAAGCCACCAAGTGCTTGGTTATACCAAAGGGGCCCATTACTTATGCAACCCATCATCTTGGCTTTTATATTTTTAATTCATTTATAACAAGTTGTAGAAATTTTCTTTCAGTTTGAGTTTCAGGAAGATAGTTTTCGAAAATTTTATATTTTTGTATTTCAAATTGCATAAATACATTAAAATGTGTGAAATACCAAGGGGCTTTTGGAGGTCACTGTCAAATCAGATAAATAATGAAAAAATGGATTTGACACCTATTGTAAGGCCAAGAAGGTTTCACACATGGCTTTCATGAAGAGATTCACCAAATCTGGGCTTTGCAGCTTTTCCTCGACCATCTGGAAGAAACCAGACTGTGAATTTTCTCACATTTGACGGCAAACACCCTGAACAAACAGACAGAGAACACTGATCCTTGTCATCCCTTCTTCCTCCATATGCCTCATCAAACCCACTACTGGGTGACTTTTCTCTGTCTGTGGACATTCATATGTATAGAGGGGAATATTTACTTTTTGGCTTGAGTTAATCAATTGGCTTGAATTTGTTCTGTCTTTAGTGGTGATATAATTGATTTCTGTACAAGTTAAACTCCACCCCCGCTGAAGATGACAGATACCTACATCACTGTGTTGTTATGACTGGTTCTGCAGACACACGTAAGGATTTTATTCTCGGAGGTGACGTATTGGGTTTTTCTCTTCCCGCTATGAGTAGTGTGGAGTAACAAGCACTTGCGTCATAGCGGTTGGCAGGTATTTGCACAAAACTACCTGAGGCTTTTATTTTATAATGTCCTGCTCCGTTTCTGGGCTTCAGTTCTCCCACATGGCTGCAGTGTGTCTTTCAGATTGATGCTGTTGTTAAAAGTTGCAAGTCGACTTGTAATTAGAAAATTACCTTTGCAAAACAAACTACAACAAACATGACAGTTGGCATCAGTGGGTTCTACGCTTGACCAGAAAAGGTCATTAGGGCTCCTCTGCTGTTGGATTTAATTGGTTAACTGGTCAGGTTGCCA
The DNA here is from genome assembly GCF_902500255.1 of Thalassophryne amazonica. NCBI lineage: Eukaryota > Metazoa > Chordata > Actinopteri > Batrachoidiformes > Batrachoididae > Thalassophryne > Thalassophryne amazonica. The sequence goes on along the minus strand of NC_047120.1, from coordinate 59,210,667 downwards.
CGTCCACCACACCACAGAATCACCTTAGATCCTGGATTACAACTACCCAAGCAGATAACCGGTCCATCATCAACTGTCTGTCTGTCCCAGGCATGGTGAAATATGGGTGTCATACCCAGAGAAACGCACCACATGACCATATTGTCTGAACTGGGATTCCCTCACAGTGCAAGTGACTCTCCTTGTCTTATGCTGCGCTTACACATAACGATGGCAAGTCACGAATGCCACGAAGCATACATTCTTGGCTGCTGATCACGAATGTGATGATTTGGGGCAGAGGCGTCAGGTGTCCTCAGGAACTGTTGCAACCTGTTCCCACGTGCTACGATTAATGGCACATGTTGTTGACGAATTATCAGGAACCATTATGCATGGTCAAGAATAATGTTCCACATTGTTTTGTGCTGTTGTGCTCTGTTGTGCGCTACAGCGCATCGTTCTGTCACGTTCTGAATGAGGCAAATTGTCTCCACACACCCCCCATATTCATCCTACCGTCAGTTGCTGAACAATTCAGATTGCTCCAGTTTGCTCCTCAGAATCCACAGTGGAAGAACTTTGTGATTGCATTCTTATTTTGGCTCTGTATCATGGAAGGGAAAGGAGGAGATGGAGAGAGCCAGATGTGTGGCTCCATGCGGCTCTCGTCTCGCTGCCTTTCCCAAACATCAGGCACATGCAGCAGGTGGAACACCTGCAGGAGCTTGCTGAGGAGGATTGGAACGAGACTTTTAGCTGAGTTGGCGTCACTGTCCTTCTTCAGCATACTGCAGCAATGAAACTGAATGTGGTTCAGCAGGGTTTAATTGTGCGCACGTCAGAGAAGAACGCTGTCACACTCTGTTAAGGGTCACCACTGATCAAGACAGATCAACACACTCAGTTGTGACCTCCATGACATAAGGCGTAATGAGGGTGGTGCATGACATTCATGGAAAATTTTTTAACAGCCAAAAACATGCTCCACGAAAATCACGCACCAACACGCACTATTAAGAAACTTATTCAGATGCGTTAAGTCACATTAAGAATGTCAGGAATGTGCCAAGAATGATGCAAATATGACATTCGTAATGCATCCTGCCTATGTGTAAATGCAACATTAGTCTCACTTAGTAATCTGTCACAAAGTCTTTCCAGCGGTACCCAAGGATCCTCAAAAGAGACCTAGTTGCAAAGGTGTCTTGTCATCACTTTAGGTCACTGATGAGCATCCAAGTCCCAAAACCATACAGTACAACAGGAAGCACAAGGAAGCAGCAAGACCCCTTAGACTTGGACCTTTTATTCAGCAAAGTTGTTTAAAAAACTGAGTTTGGTTGAATGTGAGCAGATATTACTACTCACAATTCTTCACAACTAGTCCTCCTGCTTTTGATAGCAGTCACATCTTTAGTTACATCAGTAGTGCAGGTGGATCAGGGAGATAAGGACATACCAGTCTGTGTTCTTGGACAAGAGACTTTATTTGCATTGTCCCAGTCCACCCAGCTGTAAATGGGGACTTGCAGTGATTGGGGAATTAACCTGTGTTGGACTGATATCTTGTCCGGCAAAGTCACAAACTCTCATCTGGTTTATGCTGTGGTATCAGAAGACAAACTCCAGCACCAGTGGGCCCTGTATAAGGCTTATTTGCACTTCTTCATTATACGTTATTACTGAGGAACCACCGTATGTGACGGCCCTATGTGCCTACGCCACCATGTTGATTTGGGTCAAAATGCTGTTTGTTCCCTTCTCTATTCGCTTCCCATCATTTTGGTACAAGTTCATCTTTGTCTCATTTATCCACAAGATGCTCTTCAAGATGTCTGAAGGATTTTCCCATTTATTTTTACTTCTTATTGTTTTATCAATCGTTAATCTAGCCTTTTTTGAAGTTGGCCTATGGTTTACATGCTACAGTTTTCTCTGAAGTCTTGTCTAGATTGTTAACTCTGATAAACAGTTCTCAATTTGGCCAACTATACATCTGTCCTTCCAGTCCTTTTGGAGTTGACTTACCCACACTTCGGGTTTTGTCTGGCACAGAGCAATGCGGGTGTCATTTCTAGTTTTCGACATACGCAGTTGTCATTTTCACACCCAGTGCCCATGTTGTGTAAAAATAAAGTCTACTTGTGCTCATCTGTGCACTCATGGGTGTAGAAGAAGTAGTTCTATACAGATCCTGAGGCCCATTAGTGCCCAAGTTTATCCCCAGATACTGTAGCATGAAGCGGATGAGAGCCGAAGACTTTTTCTGCATGTGACACCAGTCCAAAGGTCCAGTCCAGCGAAGGTGCAGTGCATAAGTACAGTAAAGCAACAGAAAACAATTGCACCATAGACTCATCAAAATCTTGGTCTGAAGTGGAGGGTAGTTTTTCTTCTATTTATACGGTGCCGTATTCAATACCCCGTACATGGGTAAACTCATGATACATATGTCTATTCGGAGGATGAGGCATTGCAGGAATGAGACCTTCAACTGTTTCACCTCAGGGAGCTTTAGTGGCTGCTCCCATAAATGATCCACTTTCACTTTGAAGCTTTGTGCACAGGTCCACTTCCTAGCCAGAAAACCTCTCCCTTGAGTCCAGCATTCAGCACACCCCTGACTCTTAAAGACAATGACAGAGGACATGCCCAAAACAAACCCATTAGTTAAGAGACTAAATGCAACCACTTTTCACTCTGTGCCTTACTTTGCACAGAGCTTACACAGCATGTAAACAGCAAAGTGAAGTTGGGCGTGCTCCAAGATCTGGCAGTATAGTGGTTATAAAGATAGGGTCCCTAATGTTTTTTGTAAATCTCTGCTTTATTTTAGGTTTTTAAACCCAATTCTAAGTTGCTTCTCTGGTAGTTTGCAACCACCAGTTATAAATGCAAATGTAACATTTGAAACCAACTGCACATTGATTGTCCAATTTAGTGGCAAAACAGTCAGTGAAATTCTGTCTCTACAATGTTGTGTTCAGCTTAACATCAGTAAAAGATCACCTTTGTTACTGTTCTCTGGGAACATTATGCCGCGCTAGTGTACGTGCTATGCTAGATATTTACTCCTTATATTATGAGCTGTCGTTTTGGGTGAGTGTATGATTGCACGCTTCTGTGTGGACTCCACTTTGAAAAGCAGCAGGTATTGATGGACTGAAAATGTTACTGGAGAAAGAATGGAGTGATCCACACCCCTTCCAGCTTTTTTCTGCACTGTTTGCTAAGCGAAACGGTATGACTGAGGTACACGATGGCAGCCGGGGAGTCAGGGTGAGGATTCAGAATGGACAGACTGCTAATGGCTTCTGTTAACGGGTTTTTGACGGGTGTGGTGATGGTATTGGGGGGTTAATGTCATGGCTGGAAAGAGATTGTGACATTTCAGACTTCTGAGCTATTTCACGGGACTCTTTAACTTTCCTGGCACGACCAGCTGTATCATCACTCTTTCATTACAGGCTCAGCATCACCCGAATCATCAGGGAGCCACAAGTGCCTCCCAAAGTGCGACTGCTTCGAATTTTCTCCCTTTTTCCTCCTTGTTACGTTAAGACTCCAAAGGCAATCGGCACATCTGGCAGAAAAATAAGGTGCTTTTTTTTGCTGCAAAACCTGTGTCAGAACTTAATGTTTATAAGGCCTTCAGTCGATTTCGCTTCATGTTTTAGAAGCAATAGTGAAGAACGAAAGGTTGGATTTGGTCTTAGTTTATCTTGGTTAGGTTTCACCTGAAAAGAGGCCAGTTGTCTTCATGTGTACACCTGAGATCTCAATCCATGGCAGATCTTTCAAAGATATTTTCTTTGTGGATTGAGGATCCATCATAAACTGCTTTCAAGTTTGAAGCATTTTCGTACCTCTTGGGGAGGATTGATTTTAGCAAAGCTAATCTTAAGTCCTTTGCATCCTGGTTTCTCCGAGGTTTCACTGTATCTTCAACCTGGTGTAAAGCAGCACACAGCTTGTCCTTGTTTTTCCTGTTGTTAGCCTTAAAATGAAGCGTGGTCAGGTGCTATTTGAACCCACCTTATGTAGGCGAGTTCCAATGGCTAATTTTCAACTTGCGCCGCCATCTTGAAACTAAGACTTCCGGTTAGGGATCCTCTCACTCGCGTGTTTGGTGTCATTAGAAACAGCTGCCAGATTTCCAGGGAGTGAAATGGCCACTGGAGGTGAATAAATACGTAATTTTGTTGTTGTTAACCCACAAGGAATGAGAAGGAGTGCTGCAGCGGTGTGAAAGTCGATGTAAAGCCCCAGTCACACGGCACTAATGAAGGACACTGAAGCCAAGATGAAATAACAAAATCTGGGCTTACATTGACTTTCGGAGACATCTTTAACCGTCATCCAGCTTTGTTTCTGTAGCTGGCGCTTCGTCAGAATTTTCAAACTGTTGAAAAATGTGAATGAATCCCGACGACAACCTCAATTCGTCCGTATTGCGTTTTGCTTCCTGTGTTGTGTAGTTCCCGTACCGTCAGTGTTCTATTTGACTGTCATCCAACTTCGTCCAACCTCCCAAGTCCAAAATCTTGCATGAACGTTGACCATATCTGAATGGATCAATAAAAACCCAGTGAGCTGAACGTGACTCGTCCATGTGTGGGACGAAAAGCAACGTTGTCATTCAGAAACGACAGCGGCAAGAACGTTTTATCAACTACTTTAACTGCGTCGCCCTAACTGGATAGAGTTGTGACGTCATCACGCATGCGCGTAGGCGCTGTTCTAGCGGCAACTTGAAAATCATCCATTCTGCTAGTACACTCAATGAAACTGAATTGAAAATAGCATTTAAACAAAATAAAGGTAAACCACAATGGAACAAGGCTTCCAGGCATTTGCAGTGCGTCACTGTCCTCAGCTAACTTTTCAACTTTTCCTGATGTAATCACATGACTTCTTTAGGCAGGTTTGCACTACCCAACAAGTTGCGTCATTCGAAGTTGTGAATTGTGCTTAATGGAAATGTATTTCAAAAAACTCTTTTTACTCTCACAAGAGGTGGTTTTGCATACGATTTGATAAAATATTTCGCAAAAGTGCAGGTGAAACACATTTTCTGCTGTTCTGCTATGATGTACAGAAAGAGTCATGTGACATTCTAAAATACCCTGCACAGTACGTATGGATGGAGGAAGAGACGGAAAGCTTTTTACGTCATAAGAGATGATGTTACAGCACTATTGCATTTTTTTTTAAATAACGAAATGTATCTGGAAACAGAAGTTTTATACCAGAGAGAGTTTATTTTAGATGAAACAGACAGGTAAAATAGAGGAGGGTAATGACTAATGTCAGGGGTCCTCACTCTGTAACATTTAAGTAAGGCCTCTCGATCAACGAGGGACTTCTAAGGAGAACAGAGATGCATTTACTGCTCAATAAACTGTAACGTTGGAGCAACTAAAACCCTGTTAGACTCCAGTGGTTTAAAAAGTATATATCCTGTTTGATTTCTCATCTCATCTCATTGCTTGCGTTTTAAGCCTTCATCTAGTGGTTTATTAAAAACGGACAGGGTTTTGTTGAAAAATCTATTAATTTTTTTTTTTTTTTTAGATCAATACTGCACCTATTCAAAAGAAAGGCATCAGATTTTGGCAGCATGGTGGAAGAATGTCATGGGTTTGATTCCCGTCTGTGGCCATTCTGAGTGGAGTTTGTATGTTCTCCTCGTGTTTGCGTGGGTTTCCTCCGGGTGTTCCAGTTTCCTTCTAAATTTAAAGACACACAAGTCAGGTTACGTGAATTGGAAACTTTATAATTGTCCAGGTCTCCTTTTGCAAAAGAGGTCTTGATCGCAATGGGACTAACCGGGTTAAATAAATGTTAAATGAAATAAATTTTTAAAAAGATGGCTGATGCATACCCTGTGTAAACAAACGTATGTCTGTAATGATGTTTTTGGCTGTGTGTGACTTCATTATGAAGCCATTCATACCAATATTTTGTTGATCAATGTATGCTTCAGATTATCCATGTATGCTTCTTGGTCATCGAGATATGCAAAAATAAATAAATAAATAAATAATAAAAAAGACCTTTTGTTTTAACATTTTTTCCCTTCATCTTTGACCAAGCTACTCAAAAGTCTAATCATCTCTAGATATAGAGTATATTATACAAATACTGAATGTTTATGAGTTCATTGGTATGATTATTTCATGAGGTGAAAGCTGGAACGTACCATTCAATGATACGTTCCATCTTTCACCTCATGAAATATTCGTACCATTGAAAGAATGTAAAAACATTCATTATTTGTTTTATATAACGCCTAAAACAGATCATTGTCATTTGATATTATATTAATTTATAAACAACTGAAAAGGGACTTACATTTTGGTGTTCGTCACTGCTGCTTTGATGTCAAAAGTCCTACATGAATTTTAAATAGGAGTCCAAAATTGTTCTCAGTCAACTTGGAAAAACATATGTAGTGATACTTCCAAAAAAAAAAAAACTTTGTGTACTTCTTCAGTTCAATGAAAAATTTGTCCAGCTTTTCATCCTATCAGCTCTTCATACCTTCAGACGGCTTATGGCGTAGTGGATGTTTTTTGTCTGTGTGTTAAAAGCATTGGCGCTGTCAGTTAGCTTGTTCAAATCGTCATCCGTCAGCAAAACAAACTCCACCATGTTTAGCTAAACGCCTCCCCCACTAGTGTGTGCATGGGCGGGGTTCGCAGCGTGCAATGGTACAAAACATATGGAACCTAATTTGCACAGTAAATGGAACCATATTTGCACACTAAATACAACTCAACACAAATGGGATGAATAATCCATGTCATGTGACATACAAAGCACCAATCAAATGACAAGGATCCACACAGCTGTTATACGAGGTCTATTAGATAAGAAACCGACACACTTATTTTTTTAACTATATGGATTTGAATGACATGCGATTACACCAATCATGCTTGAACCCTCGTGCGCATGCGTGAGTTTTTTCACGCGTGTCGGTGATGTCATTTCCCTGTGGGCAGGCCTTGAGTGAGATGTGTTCAGCCCTCTCGGCTGAATTCCTTTGTTTGAGACGCTGCTCGAGACGGCGCGCGTTGCTTATCAAAATTTTTTCTGGACCTGTGAGGGATATCCGAGTGGACCACTATTCGAGAAATTTAGCTGGTTTTCGGTGAAAAGTTTTAATGGCTGATGAGAGATTATTGGGTGTTTCTGTCGCTGTAAGGACTTCCCATGGAGCGGGACGTCGTGCAGCGCTTCCAGGCGCCGTCGTCAGCCTGTTTCGACCTGAAAACATCCTAATTTAAGGCTTAATTCACCCAGAACGTCGTGAGAGAACAGAGAAGATTTAGAAGAGGCCGACATGAGGACTTTATGCTGAAATTCCACTGTTTAAGGACATTTTGTAATGAAAGACTGCGCGCAAATTCGCCGAGTCGTTTCCCGTGACGACTCGGCAAATCTGTGTGCGCCGCGACAGGAAAAACACCTCCGTGTTGAAAACCATTTGTAAAATTCGGCGGCTTTTGATGGCTTTCAACAAGTGAGTAACTGAGAAATTGTTTAACAGCTTGGGTATGTTCCAACTGCCCATTAAGGTTTCCAATGGAGGTGTTTTTCTGTCGCACCCCCCGCGGTCGGGTCCAGCCCGACATGCTACTCTGCCCGCATGTTCTTTCATTACAAAAGTCCATTAACAATGGAATGTCCGAATAAACTCCTCATGCCGACTTCTTCTGAAAGTTCTCTGTTCTCTGACGACTTACTGGGTCAACAGAGCCTGAAATTGGAAGTTTTCACTTGAAACGGCGAGACGCTGCCGCCTCAAAGCGCAGATCGCCGTCAGGCACTGTGGCCTCCTTAAAGCGACACTACGAGACAAAATCTCTCATCAGCCGTTAAAATTTTTACTGAAAACCAGCTGAATTTATCGAATGGTGTCCACTCAGTTGTGCCTTACAGTTTTTGAAAAATTTTTTTATCAAACAAAGCAGCAGTCTCTAAGCCATTCTTAAATAATGAAAAAACGACGAGAGGGTGGGCGACTCCTCACTCAAAGACTGCCCACAGGTGAATGACGTAACCGACAGGCGTGAAAAAACTCTCGCATGCCCACGAGCGTTCAAGCATGTCTGATGTAATCACACGTGATTCAAATCCATATGGTTTATGAAAAAAATAATAAGGTCGGATACTTTTCTCACAGACCTCGTATAAACAAGCAATATTCCCACCAAGTCTGAAGGAAGTCTATCCAGCTGTTTTTTGAGTTATCTTTTCCAGAGACATGTCCACTAGTGAAAACCACACCCTGCTCACCACTCTACCAACACGCAGGGTAGAAATGGATCAGATGTTTCTTTGTGCAGTATTAGTATCGGGACAAATATACAAAGGTCTCATGCAGTTTTTAAAGTTATTTGAAGGTGTTTTTTTTTTTTTTTTTAATTCTGCAGATGATGATTGATTAGACCCGAGGCTAGTTTTGTGCGCCGTAGTAATGAATGATGGTGCGTGTTGGGTGTGATGGCAGGTCATCGCTCTATGTTAAAGAAGTCTTCACAGCTATCGATCTGCACCAATGTGCTGAATGACTGCAGATGCTACCAATCCGTCAGCATTAATAAAATGGTTTTAAAATATGAAATGTTGCTTTCAATCACCATTAGTGCGATAAACTTGTTCTCCACCACTTTGTCTTAATGATTGCATAAACAAGCTGTGAGGTGGTGTTAAAATGTCAAAGCTTGAAGGTTTACTTTGAGATTGACAGTTTTTATGTTTCTGGGTTGTTTATTGGTTTGATTACTTCACAGCTGTATCAGAAAGGCTCTGAATAATAAGCTTTGTGAGATATGGCTGTTAAGGTTTTGAGTCGGAATTTGAAAGGGTTCAGTGAAATGCACTTGGAAAAGGAAGGTCATGATGAAACCTTCATCCGAAAGTAGAGCCCGAACCGATATATCAGCTGGCCAATATTATCAGCCGATATAAGCCCTTTTCAAGTACTCACTATCGGCCGAAATTTTGCCGATAGAACGCCGATTAATTTCTCATAAACAGAACAGCTACTGAAATAATGTTTGTTTCGGCAATGTAAAATTGTCCTTGCACCGTCCTGTCCAGTAGATGGAACCTCTGACTCCATTCAACTGAGAGCTGCTTACTACACCCTGCTAAATGTGTTCATCACCGGCCCCGTAGTAGTTCGCCGTCACACTGCACTGATCGCTGAAAAAGCATACAAGTAAATTTATAAGGATGTTGTTTGTAATAACTTTGCAATTACATTCACCCCACATTTCTCCTGTTTCAGCTGAACTCAGTTTGATTAACTCAGCTTATGTAGTAATGTGTCAAATGTGCTTCACTGTGTCGGTCATGCTTTTTATTAAGCCCACGTTGTGTAGACCTTATTTCTAGCATGAAAAACTTTCGTTTACTGCTAAGAGGTTGAAACATTCAGCTGATCGGCTGATGTATCGGCTATCGGCAAATTAGCCGATTTATCGATTATCGGCTTTTTTTTTCATCCAAATATCATTATCGGCATCGGCCTCAAAAAATCCATATCAGTCGGGCTCTATCTGAAAGCCCTGTTCTCACTTTCATGGATATACATCCCGGAAGATCACAGTCCAGAACCATGACAAACCTGCGTGTGAAGATAACTGTTGCCCATCAATGTGATCTAGCACTTGGTTTGATGATATAATGTGCAAAAACAACGGCAGCATGGCTGGATTATAACTTTAGCATAACTTTGGCTCTTCTGGAAAAACTCCCACTGATGATGCAGCATGTACGACAGCATTACAGATTCCAAGGAAAGCAAGGAATTACCAATGTATGTCAAAGGCTACAACAGGAATATTAAAATATTTAAAAAAAAATTCTGCTCACAGTTGAACCATGACCATGAAACAATGATGGAATATGGCATTCAAGGTTACTCAAGGTGAAATGTGATGGTATATTTTGAAAGGCCACATACGACTTCCTCATCATGTCTAATAGGAACTATTGGCTTATCACCTCTGATTCATGAGTTACCAGCCTTAGAAAAATTTCTCCTTGTCCAATTAGTATTGGATTAAAAAATTGACATTGTACTGTGACCTTGACCTTTGGCTCCTGAACCTGAAAACATAAAGGGTTCATCCTTGGGTGGGACTTGACTAATGTACAAAATTTGGCTAAAATTCCAAAATTTGTTTCCGAGATATTTTGCACATGCAGCTGAAAACAACAAGCCAGTAAGACAGCTGTTGGAGGGGTTAAAGCTACAGTGTGTAGGATTTAGTGTCATCTAGTGGTAAGATTGCAGATTGCATTATGACATCGCCAGTCATGATTTGGCTGTCCTTAATGTTTTCACTTCTTTTTTTTCTCGGATTCGTGTTCTCTTGCTTTCTCATGTGATAAGAGTATTTAACAAAAATGGAGGATCATAGCTAAAAAAATAATAATAATAAAGAAAAATACTAGCGAATAGTAGACATTGTAAAGGGAATCAAGCACTGATCCCTCTTCTTTTTCTTCAGTCTTCTGGCTATGCTGCAAAAAGTGAAAGATGGTGTAATTATGTCCCTTTTTGTCTACTGTATCAATATGGTGTCGCAACATGGCGGCCTCCATGATTGGGCTCACTCCCATGTAGATATGAAACCTATGAAAACAAATTGATTCGTTGTTTGCAGCTATTTATAGACTAATAAACAGGTGGTTATGAATGCTGTATTCCATTTCAGCTAATGCTCCCGAAATCCTACACACTGTAGCTTTAATGACACAAGCTGCAGTCGTCTGATTGGTCTGATGTGTTTCACATGGAATGCTTTTTGTAGACCACTCGCGTATTGCCATGACAATGACATCAAAATGAATACAAGAAGGAAGTAGCTCCAAACACTCCACCTACACTGGAAAGCAAATAGTTACAATACGTGACTCACGTAGGGGGAGGTCGTATTTCATTTTACAAGCTGCAGGAACAAACACAGTGGCAGATCCAAGTGTTGTTACATCATTGTGATTCAGACAAAAATCACACGTCGCCTTAGTGACTAGAGGACTCGTAATGAGGAAGGTTCGCCAGTTAGATAAGCCTTTTAATGGAAGGTGACCGGGAGAAGAGGTGCCAACAGGTCAGCTGCCAGTGTTTGTCCTGTGACGTCCAGGCTTACTTATCAAACATCACCTACGGGCTGGAGCTCTGTTGGCAAAAGGTATTGCTAGTTCCCAAACCGTCACCTGTTGACACCTCAGAGGCATTGCTCTGCGTCCCGTCAGCATTCCTGTGAAAGACTTATGTAACTCAGGCGTCACAAACAATACATAATTAGTGATACATACCTTTTGGTTTGTTGTTTTTCAAAGCTTTATTAAGCGTTTTTTAGGTGTGGGTGGCTTAAATAGCTTAGTGGTTAGTACTGTTGCCTCACGGCAAGATGGTCGTGGGACTGCTTCCCGCCTGGCACTGGGAAAACGGGTCCAAACTTTGTAAGTGGTACTGCATGAAATGGTTAAAGTGAGATTGGATCAGCACTTTAAATCTTCAAACGAGCACAGACATAGATAAAGGATGTAGGATAAAGCCATTCCAATCTTGTTTAGGCAAGTAGTGAGGAAAGCGTTTGTGTATTCGGGTTCTTTTTGCTTTTCACTCGGCTGCACAAGGAAATTTGCTAAGATTTTTACTTGAGGCCATTTAAAAGAATCTGCTTTCTCACATTGTATTGCCATGGAGAGAACCCCTGAAATTATTTTAGAGTTCTTTACATCTCTACCAACCCTGAGCCGATGTTCGTCTAACAGACTCATGCACTGTACACCCTGTAGTTGGTGTTGCATTTACCAACTGTCTCCCTCAAGCAGGCTTTAACACCTTGTTATCCCTAAAGGTGAAACCCACAGGTGCACAACGGCCTCTTTGAACCCTCTCTTCTTTCTTGGCCTCCCTTTCAATCCCATGCAGTCTGTTGTGGGGACTGTACAAACAGCACCGCACAGAGCGCTGGCCCTCCGGACCAAAGCACAAAGGCGGCATTTACAGGGATGTTCTGGTGACCTTCAGAGGGCAATGTTGTTATAGCTGCTCGCTGCCTGCCGGATCACAGAATTACAGCTTGGTATCAGCCAGGCATTGCATTTGTTTGATCTAAGACGGGTGATGGCAGACACTGGGTCAAATGCGTGAATGCCGTTAATAACAGGAGTGGAGTTGATGCAGGACTTTCCTAAAGGTGTCGAAATTCTTTCATTCTTCACTGTTGCAGACAGACGGGTCTTGATATGATGCACTATAGTGTTTTTACAGTTTGTGCCAGAACATGATGTCCGATAGTAAACCTTTGGTCTAGATTTTGCCCCATTGTGACACAGGTATAACTATAAACCGCAGGATTACAATTGTCCTCTTCTGTTTACAGTACTAGCCGACTCCCATTGTCAGAATATGGCTCCATCTGTGGAGACTGTTCTGTGTCTGACTGCAAAATACAGGAGAATTTGATAGAAATCAAGCTGATTTGCAGCTGTTCAAATATATTGTCATAGATAGATGTTATACATGTCATAGATAGATGTTATAGATGTCATCTGTAAAATATATCTGTATGTGTTGAAAAACAGACTACACAACGGACATCAACACGGGACAGAAATTATGCCAAAAGAGCAAAAAATGTGTCTATTTGCACACTCTTATTTTCTGAGAACAATTAGTGTTAACTATACCTGTTTCAAAATGAGCTCAGTCACAGATTCTAAACAGCAGTATGTGTTATCCTAGCATGGATTCACACCATCATCTAATTAAAGCAGGAAATGCGGGAAGCTATCATGTTGGCTAGCTGTGTCATTTCCAGTTTTATTAAAACATCACTTTGCTGGAGTTTTATACAAAACTGTGTTAAATAGAAGACATACACAGTTATTTACAGCCTGTCATGACAATGGAATGGATAGTAAAAAATGCATTCCCCTGATTTACATGTATATTACCCAGTTAGCAAACTAGCTAAGTTGATACTGTGGCCTAGTGGCTATCTGCGTGTGTAATTAGAAAGCATATGAACCCTTGGGCTTTGTGACATTAAAACAATCTGGTTTGTTATATTTTTTAAGGAAATCTTAATTACGTATCCTTGCTTGAAAGGGTGTATATTTTGGGAATTTTGTTTCTGTGTTAGTAGTTATGTTGCTAACACCAGAGAGACAAAGGACCAAACCTCAAATAGCTTGGAGCAATATTGATTAAAAACAGTGTGTGTTTGTCAAGGATGAAGTGGTTCTGTTTGCACAAAACTGATCAAATGTTGAGGCCATCAAGAACCATATATTTTGGTATATCTCAAAGTGGTGTCCATACAGTTGGTATTCAACTGTTGCAATGCTAATCCTCTCACTTCCTATTTATGTGGTAGGTGGCAGGATTAGCATTCCAGACACTAAAAAAAAATTCAACAGGTCCAAAATCATGAGGGTGTTAACTGGCTTGTTTGTTGTGTGGGCCGCTGAAGAGGAGGTACTGCTGGCCCACCACCACTAGAGGGCGCCCTGCCTGGAGTGCGGGCTCCAGGCACCTGAGGGCGCTGCCGCCTTACAGGAGCAGCCAGGATGACAGCTGTCACCCATCACCGGAGACAGCTGATCCCAATCACTACGGAGGTATATCAGCAGGACGGCATCTCCACCTCATTTGCCGAGATATCGTTTCTACCAGAGAGGTAACGTATCAAAGCAAATAGAGTGCATCTTTTGGATTGAGCTAGTTTTTTGGATTACTGTTCCAACGAGAGGTGGAGGTACCTTTCCTGCTGTTCGGAGTCCTGGGTGCATACGCGCCCCCATCTAACTGTTCTTTGCTCCTCGCCAGCAGTACCAGGTCCGACACGCGGAGGCAGTGGCTACCTGGGAGTTCGGGACTTGGCGGCTCCGGTATTCCCGGGGTCCTGTGGCGGAGGAAGCCGTGTGGTTCCGGTCTTACCTTGGAGAGGCGTCTCCTATCTTCGAGCCTGCCCACACGACACTTTTGTGAATTGACTGTTGTCCATTGCTGTGATTGGTTGTATTCGTTGTGCACATTCACAACAGTAAAGCGTTGTTATTTTGACTTACTCCATTGTCCGTTCATTTGCGCCTCCTGTTGTGGGTCCGTGTTCCTACACTTTCCCAACAGGATATCTCGGCCAGCGTCATGGATCCCGAGGGGCGTCAACCGGCTGTTGAACGGCCAATGGAAGAACAGGACGCGCAGGCGTCCGCGGGAGGGGTAATCGGTGAGTTGCAGCGGATCTTCACCGCTTTCACGACTCGGTTGGATTTCATGACCAAGCAGAACGTCCTCCTGAACCGCAGGGTGGAGGCTCTCGCCGCGCAGGTGGAAGCGCCGCTGCGGCTCTCCCTCCCGTAGATCCTGTGCGTAACGTTGACGTTCCACTGGTTGTTCAACGACCTCTCCCTCCTTCCCCGGAAGCATACATAAGCCCTCCAGAGCCGTACGGAGGCTGTGTGGAGACGTGCGCGGATTTTCTGATGCAGTGTTCGCTCGTCTTCGCACAGCGTCCCGTTATGTACGCGACCGATGCTAGTAAAGTAGCTTATGTCATAAACCTGCTTCGCAGTGAGGCACGCGCTTGGGCTACAGCGCTCTGGGAGCAGAATTCACGGCTCCTTCTGACATACGATGGGTTTGTGAGGGGGCTCAGAACCGTGTTCGATCACCCTAATAGAGGAGAAACCGCTTCAACCGTGCTACTGTCAATGAGACAGGGGCGCCGGAGCGCAGCTGTTTATGCAGTCGACTTCCGCATCGCGGCTGCGAGATCCGGCTGGAATAACGCTGCCCTCCGCGCCGCCTTTGTAAACGGACTGTCTTTGGTTCTCAAGGAGCACCTGGTGGCTAAGGACGAACCGCGGGATTTAGACGGGCTTATCGATCTTGTCATACGGTTGGACAACCGGTTAGAAGAACGTCGGCGGGAACGAGACGAAGGGCGTGGCCGGGCACGCGCCGTCCCTCTCCCTTCCGGTTCCGACCGCGCTCCGCCTTCCCCACGCTCCACGGCCCCTGCGCTCCGTGGGGCCACAGCTCCCCCTACTGACGAAGCTATGGACACGAGTAGGGCAACATTTAGGGCACCAGCTGCACAGAGGAGACGGGCCCATGGAGCTTGTTTTGTTTGTGGTGCACTAGAGCACCATGTGAGAGACTGCCCCGAGCGGTTACAACACCAACGCCCGCCCCTAGAGACTGGGCTAGGGGTGGGCCGAGACATTCACGTGGGACACACCCACATTGCTACACGACTCCCAGTCACGATCCTGTATGAGGATTTAACCCTGAAGGCCCCAGCACTGGTGGACACGGGCTCTGAGGGGAATCTGTTGGACTGCAGATGGGCCAGGGAGATAGGGCTCCCTCTGGTGGCGCTTACCTCGCCTGTGCAGGTTCGAGCACTAGATGGCTCCCTGCTCCCTCCGATCACACATAAGACACCACCTGTAACGCTGGTGGTGTCAGGAAACCACCGGGAGGTGATCGAGTTTTTTGTGACTCAGGCCACTTCCCGTGTGGTTTTAGGCTTTCCCTGGATGTTGAAGCACAATCCCCGGATTGATTGGCCGTCCGGGGTAGTGGTTCAGTGGAGCGAGACCTGCCATCGGGTGTGTCTAGGTTCCTCGGTTCCTCCCGGCTCCCAAGCTAAGGAGGAGGTCAGAGTCCCGCCCAATCTGGGGACGGTGCCGGTGGAGTACCACGACCTTGTCGACGTGTTCAGCAAGGATCTGGCGCTCACACTTCCCCCCCACCGTCCGTACGATTGTGCCATCGATTTGGTTACAGGCAGTGGGTTCCCGTCCAGTAGACTGTACAACCTCTCACGGCCTGAGCGCGAATCAATGGAGACCTACATCCGGGACTCGTTAGCTGCCGGGTTGATCCGAAATTCCACCTCCCCGATGGGCGCAGGTTTCTTTTTCGTGGGTAAAAAAGATGGCGGACTTCGTCCATGCATCGATTATAGGGGGCTGAACGAAATCACGGTTCGCAACCGATACCCGTTACCCCTGTTGGATTCGGTTTTCACGCCCCTGCATGGAGCCAAGATTTTTACCAACCTTGATCTTAGAAACGCGTATCATCTGGTTCGGATCCGGAAGGGAGACGAGTGGAAGACGGCATTCAACACCCCCTTAGGTCACTTTGAGTACCTGGTCATGCCGTTCGGCCTCACAAACGCCCCCGCGACGTTCCAAGCCTTGGTTAACGACGTATTGCGGGACTTCCTGCACCGGTTCGTCTTCGTATATCTAGACGATATACTCATCTTTTCTCCGGATCCTGAGACTCATGTCCGGCATGTACGTCAGGTCCTGCAGCGGTTGTTAGAGAACCGGCTGTTTGTGAAGGGCGAGAAGTGTGAGTTCCACCGCACTTCTTTGTCCTTCCTGGGGTTCATCATCTCCTCCAACTCCGTCGCTCCTGATCCGGCCAAGGTTGCGGCGGTGAGAGACTGGCCCCAACCAACAAGCCGTAGGAAGTTGCAACAGTTCCTAGGCTTTGCTAATTTCTACAGGAGGTTCATTAAGGGCTACAGTCAGGTAGTTAGCCCCCTGACAGCCCTGACCTCACCAAAAGTTCCCTTCACCTGGTCGGATCGGTGCGATGCCGCGTTTAAGGAGTTGAAACGGCGCTTCTCGTCTGCACCCGTTCTGGTGCAGCCCGATCCTAGTCGCCAGTTAGTGGTTGAAGTGGACGCCTCGGACTCAGGGATAGGAGCCGTGCTGTCCCAGAGCGGGAAGACCGATAAGGTCCTTCACCCGTGTGCCTATTTTTCCCGCAGGTTGACCCCAGCCGAACGGAACTATGACGTCGGCAATCGAGAGCTCCTTGCGGTGAAAGAGGCTCTTGAGGAGTGGAGACATCTGTTGGAGGGAACGTCCGTGCCATTCACGGTTTTCACTGACCACCGGAACCTGGAGTATATCAGGACCGCCAAGCGACTGAACCCCAGGCAAGCCCGCTGGTCACTGTTCTTCGGCCGTTTTGACTTCCGGATCACCTACCGTCCCGGGACCAAAAACCAAAGATCGGATGCCTTGTCCCGGGTACACGAAGATGAGGTCAAAACGGAGCCGTTGGATCCCCCGGAACCCATCATCCCGGAGTCCGCTATCGTGGCCGCCCTCACCTGGGACGTAGAGAAAACCGTCCGGGAGGCCCTGACACGAGACCCGGACCCCGGAACCGGACCGAAGAACAAACTCTACGTCCCACCAGAAGCCAGGGCTGCAGTTCTGGACTTCTGTCACGGTTCTAAGCTCTCCTGTCACCCTGGGGTGCGAAGAACCGTGGCAGTCGTCCGGCAGCGCTTCTGGTGGGCGTCCCTGGAGGCCGACGTCCGGGGTTACATCCAGGCCTGTACCACCTGTGCCAGGGGCAAGGCGGATCACCGTAAGACACCGGGATTGCTACAGCCGCTGCCCGTGCCTCATCGCCCCTGGTCCCACATCGGCCTGGATTTTGTCACGGGTCTCCCGCCGTCCCAGGGAAACACCGTCGTCCTCACGATAGTGGACCGATTCTCCAAGGCGGCCCACTTCGTGGCCCTCCCGAAGCTCCCAACGGCCCAGGAGACAGCGGACCTCCTAGTCCACCATGTCGTCCGTCTGCATGGGATACCATCAGACATCGTCTCCGATCGCGGTCCCCAGTTCTCCTCGCAGGTTTGGAGGAGCTTTTGCCGGGAATTGGGGGCCACGGTCAGTCTCTCGTCCGGGTACCACCCCCAGACCAATGGACAAGCAGAACGGGCAAACCAGGAGATGGAGCAAACCTTGCGCTGTGTGACAGCCGCGCACCCGACGGCCTGGAGTACCCACCTGGCCTGGATCGAGTACGCGCACAACAGTCAAGTGTCGTCCGCCACCGGCCTCTCCCCCTTTGAGGTGTGTTTGGGGTATCAACCCCCGTTGTTTCCGGTGGTTGAGGGGGAGGTTGGTGTGCCCTCGGTCCAGGCCCACCTACGGAAGTGCCGTCGGGTGTGGCGTGCCGCCCGTTCTACTTTGTTGAAGGCCCGGACGAGGGCGAAGAACCGGCTCCCACGTATCGTCCAGGGCAGGAGGTCTGGTTGTCCACCAAAGACATTCCCCTTCAAGTGGACTCCCCGAAACTGCAAGAACGATACATCGGCCCCTACAAAATACTCAAGGTCATCAATCCCGCCGCAGTGAGGCTCCGGCTTCCGGCCTCACTGCGGATTCACCCGGTATTCCATGTGTCAAGGATTAAACCCCATCACACCTCACCCCTCTGCACTCCGGGTCCGGCGCCACCTCCTGCCCGGATCATCGACGGAGAGCCGGCTTGGACCGTGCGCCGGCTCCTCGACGTCCGACGAATGGGCCGGGGTTTTCAGTATCTGGTGGACTGGGAGGGGTACGGCCCCGAAGAACGCTCCTGGGTGAAGAAGGGCTTCATCCTGGACCCGGCCCTCCTGGCCGACTTCTACCGTCGCCACTCTGACAAACCCGGTCGTGCGCCAGGAGGCGCCCGTTGAGGGGGGGGTCCTGTTGTGTGGGCCGCTGAAGAGGAGGTACTGCTGGCCCACCACCACTAGAGGGTGCCCTGCCTGGAGTGCGGGCTCCAGGCACCGGAGGGCGCTGCCGCCTTACAGGAGCAGCCAGGATGACAGCTGTCACCCATCACCGGAGACAGCTGATCCCAATCACTACGGAGGTATATCAGCAGGACGGCATCTCCACCTCATTTGCCGAGATATTGTTTCTACCAGAGAGGTAACGTATCAAAGCAAATAGAGTGCATCTTTTGGATTGAGCTAGTTTTTTGGATTACTGTTCCAACGAGAGGTGGAGGTACCTTTCCTGCTGTTCGGAGTCCTGGGTGCATACGCGCCCCCATCTAACTGTTCTTTGCTCCTCGCCAGCAGTACCAGGTCCGACACGCGGAGGCAGTGGCCACCTGGGAGTTCGGGACTTGGCGGCTCCGGTATTCCCGGGGTCCTGTGGCGGAGGAAGCCGTGTGGTTCCGGTCTTACCTTGGAGAGGCGTCTCCTATCTTCGAGCCTGCCCACACGACACTTTTGTGAATTGACTGTTGTCCATTGCTGTGATTGGTTGTATTCGTTGTGCACATTCACAACAGTAAAGCGTTGTTATTTTGACTTACTCCATTGTCCGTTCATTTGCGCCCCCTGTTGTGGGTCCGTGTTCCTACACTTTCCCAACATTGTTGCTAATTTGTAAACATACGAGGTCTGTCCGTAAAGTATCGTACCTTTTTATTTTTTTCAAAAACTATATGGATTTCATTCATATGTTTTTACGTCAGACATGCTTGAACCCTCGTGCGCATGCGTGAGTTTTTCCACGCCTGTCGGTGACGTCATTCGCCTGTGAGCACGCCTTGTGGAAGGAGTGGTCCCGCCCCCTTGTCGGATTTTCATTGTCTGGAAATGGCGGAATGAAAAGGACTTTTTTTCCATCAGAATTTTTTCAGAAGCTGTTAGAGACTGGCACCTGGAAACCATTCGAAAAATTTATCTGGCTTTCAGTGAAAATTTTACGGGTTTCACAGAGAATAAGGACTTTAACTACAGGTTTAAGGACCCCTTTAAAGGACGGTCGGTGCGCCGCGCTGCGAGCTGCAACGATGCGGCACAAACCACTGGATCATTTCTAAGCTGATGGCTCTGTGGATACGAGACCGTCGTGTGCTCTTTCTCTGGTTATCACAAGACCTGGACATCAGCCATTTTCCGGCAGATTTCACTTTTAACAAGAGATTTTGTCATGTAAAGCTGCGCGGAGGCTTCGCGCGTCACGACCGATTCGCTGATGAAGCGAGACAAAGGAACACCTCCGTTTCGGCGTGTTAGAGGACAAGTTGGGACATGTCTATCTCGGCTTTCAGTGCTTACCAGTCGAGTGAGTATAAAAGAACTTGTGGAGAGCTGGACATGTCCCAACTTGTCCTCTAACACGCCGAAACGGAGGTGTTCCTTTGTCTCGCTTCATCAGCGAATCGGTCGTGACGCGCGAAGCCTCCGCGCGGCTTTCCATGACAAAATCTCTTGTTAAAAGTGAAATCTGCCAGAAAATGGCTGATGTCCAGGTCTTGTGATAACCAGAGAAAGAGCACACGATGGTCTCGTATCCACAGAGCCATCAGCTTAGAAATGATCCAGTGGTTTGTGCCGCATCGTCGCAGCTCGCAGCGCGGCGCACCGACCGTCCTTTAAAGGGGTCCTTAAACCTGTAGTTAAAGTCCTTATTCTCTGTGAAGCCCGTAAAATTTTCACTGAAAGCCAGATAAATTTTTCGAATGGTTTCCAGGTGCCAGTCTCTAACAGCTTCTGAAAAAATTCTGATGGAAAAAAAGTCCTTTTCATTCCGCCATTTCCAGACAATGAAAATCCGACGAGGGGGCGGGACCACTCCTTCCACAAGGTGTGCTCACAGGTGAATGACGTCACCGATAGGCGTGGAAAAACTCACGCATGCGCACAAGGGTTCAAGCATGTCTGACGTAAAAACATATGAATGAAATCCATATAGTTTTTGAAAAAAATAAAAAGGTACGATACTTTACGGACAGACCTCGTATACATATATGGAAATGTGCAACTACAGTGTATGATTCACAACCTGACCTGAACACAATAAAGGCCATTAAGCCACATATCCATGATGTCTCTGAAACACTAAAAGATTGTTCTTCATGTCATCCTAGGTGTGGTTCTGATGGAGATCGCAGAAGCCAATAGAAAAGTCCATTTTGAACTTGAAGAGAACGTGAGTAAACCTTAACTGGATTTGCACTTCTCTGAGCTTCACCACCGAAAATACGTTCCTACAGTAATTTGACAATCTATCTGCAATCTGCATTAATCCTGATCCAGACTACTGAAGACATGAAACTCTGAGATTCAGTTAATGTAACAGCAGTGACGATGTCAGAGAGCTGTTAATACAATAGATGCTCATTTTGGTGAGACAATCTGTCTCTGTTTAGCTTTAGAAATGCTTTGATTGGGTTGTAATGCTGCGTTCAGAAAAACTAAATTCCCTGCGTTTGCTTAGACTGAAGCAATGTGCACGGATATTTTACGTGACATTTTAATTTGTTCAATTGACAAGTCAGTTTGCATTTATGCCAACCTATCAGGTATTATATAACACCTAAATAAATCCTTGTCATTTGATTGGTGATTTGTATGTCACGTGATATGGATCATTCGTACCATTGGTCATTGTGTTCCACTGACCGTGCAAATTTGGATCCATTTACCGTGCAATTTTGGTTCCATATGTTTTGTACCATTGCACGGTGCCACCACCGTGTGTGCTCACACTAGCGACAACGGCGCTTAGCTTAAAAACAAACATTGCAGGGTTTGTTTTATTAACGGTGTTCATTATTGTAACACACAAAAAACTAATCGAGTAAACCATATGCCAATTGGAGGTATTTGCAATATTCGCTGGGACGTCTCTACCTGAATTACAAGTGCTGTCGGATTAAGAGCTCTACAAATTTCTGTTGGGATTTTTCGGTGGACTGAGGAAAGCAGATGACAGTCTTAAATGAAGAAGTCAATACACGGCATCAAGTACAGACTACATCTTCAGGAATGTTAGGCATTATATAAAACAAATAATGAAATAAATAATAAATAAGAATGTTTCATGAGGTGAAAGCTGGAATGTTCCATCTTTCACTTCATGAAATATTCTTTCCATTGCACTCATAAACATTCATTATTTGTATACCGTATTACCTAGCCATGACACATAACCCAGTTTCATCAAAATTCTGCTCTACTGCAGTGCAATTTGTAAAAACACACAAAAAAGCAGATTCTATTTCCAGTCAACTTTTAAAATAAGACTGGATAAAATATGTGCTTTTCTTCATGTAAATGTTAAATTTATTTTTCAAGGCAAAGCTAACACAACCCTGTTGAAACATTGACTCATCTAGCCACCTAGCTTCTCGAGTTAGCATGTAGGTTGCTTGAGAATTAGCTTGTTGATTTCCAGGTTTGAGCACAGTCTGTATTCTGACATTATTTGTTCCAGCTCAGTTTCACATTTTTTTCATGATTCCGGCACAAAATGAGTCACATTTTCGTTAGGCATTTTTGAATTTGATTTTACTATTTCTAACCTTACCCCTTCCCCTATCCGTAACCATAACCCCCACAGTCACCCACTTAAAAAAAAATGTTCATTCCCAAACCAGTTAGAACCTGATAATGCCTGATAATAACACTCAAAGTAAGACTTTGTGACATAACATTTAACTTTTGGGGGTTAATAAAAATGCCCAGTGATACATGTTATATTTTATGTCCTTCACTGATGCTGCAGTTAACAAGCTAGTCTATATGCGAGGCACAGTGTTTAGCCTAACGGCAGCTAGCTTAATATTTCCAACATTATTTGTATTTACATGTTAGCCTGTCTGTTAAACATTAAAAAAATTTCATGTCTAAGAGTAACATTTATAAGATACATAGCACAATATTTACCTCCTCTGCTACTTATGAATTTTTTTTCAGAGGAACATTCAGAGGATGACAGGAAGTAAAGTCAGCACAAAGATACTGCAAACAGGAAATAGATTAATTTGAAATAAAATAATAAAAAATTGCATTAATAAGCATTTATCATGATTTCAAATGAGCATTTCTCTTCCGGATGACTGAATAAAAAAATTGTTGTTTTGGCTTTGTTCCTAGTGATGCATCAGCCAGCCTACAAAATTGCTTGTGTAACTTTGATACTAATTGCAGGGTCCTGGTGGCCTGGTTGTTACTAAGTAGTGTAAACTTGTGTTATGTTTTAGGAAAACTATGTACATTTTGGAACTTCAATTTCCCTGAGGGAGTATTCCCAAGGAATTAATAAAGTTCTGTCTAATCTAATCTAATTTTGTCATTCAAATTAACGTTAGGCTCATGGTAATGTCAACCCATATGTGACCGCACTGTGGATTGTATTTCTAGAGACACTTATCAGGATGATGTATGTTACAATATGACTTGTGTGTTCTCTCTCTCTCTCTCTCTCTCTCTGTGCAGTTCCAGAGGTTCCACAGAGAGATTATTACCGAACTGGAGAAGAAAACAGAGATGGATGTCAAATACATGAATGTAGGTATCGACCGCCAACACCACCCGCCTCTGAGGAAAAGCCACTCTGTAGGCTGAGATCTCAGTCGTTATTACAGTTTATGCTGTATATTTTGATTTTGACAGCCTCCGTTGTAATTCAGATTTGTTCTTTATTGGTTCTACTCAAGTACAGGTTCTTTGTTGGTCTTAGAGGCTGACATCAAGTTTTTAAACGGAACCATTTGTGCAATAAAAACTGCTGCCATCTCCTATATCCCCTTCCATTTAGCAGTTCTTTGTCTCATTCTTTTCATGTCAAATGTCTCCCATAGGCCACCTTCAAGCGCTATCAGTCAGAGCACAAGCTGAAGCAAGACTCTGTGGCTCGTTCGCAGACAGACCTGAAAAAGCTGACGAGGAAAGGCATAGGCAAGCAATCCTCCAAGTATGAGATCAGAACGAAGGAGGTGAGGATGAACCAAGACCCACCCTGACTGCCAGCCTGAGCCTCCCTTCAAAATGCAGCTCACACTTCTTTTAACACTTTGGAATAGGCACGGAACAGCGGCCAAATCAGCTTTCATAACACTCGCATACCAACGCAATGCAGACGCTTCATTCGGCTGAAATATCACGTTTCGCTTTCCTTGTCTCGTAGTACTAAAAGCCCTCCTGTTGTATACAAAGAAGATAGACGATAAGCACTATGACGCAACAATGCCTGAAAACACCACCAAAGTTGTTTATAGATGCATTTTTCAGTCAAATTCTTTGTAGTTGTCTACAGCGCTATTTCAGAGGTTTTTAGCTGATCTCTGTAAATCTTTGTGAAATGATGTTACCACACTCCTGGAACCAGTGGTGGGCACAGCTCAGATCGGCTAACAGCCAATTAGCAAAGCTACCGTTAGGTTTTTAGCTAACTTTGAAAACTATTAGGGGACCATTTATCTTATACTGCATTTCTTTACGCTAACATTAAGTCAGCTAACCTTTTATTGAATAAGATTTTAGTAAGGTAAAAACTGTAAACCCTAAAGTCATAATGATTGTTCCTATTAGAGTTTATACACTAGTCCAATAAGCGAAATCAACACATCGTGTAAAGGCTACAAGCATCACCTCGAAAAGATGAGGAGCAGGAGGTCATGCCTTACTAAATGCATTAAGTAGAATAAATAAATGTTTTCCATGTTTTTTTTTATGGCTTAATATTTCTTATTAATATGCTTTGTGTACTTTAAGCTGATGGAGGATTTTCATCAATTTCCCAGGTGGTAGTCACTGAGGTAGCCAAACAACTCAGCAGTGGCAAGGCCCCGGGGATTGATGAGATCCGTCCAGAAATGGTGAAGGCTCTGGGTGTGGAGGGATTGTCTTGGATGAGACGTCTCTTCAACATTGCGTTGAAGTCTGGGACAGTGCCTAAGGAGTGGCAAACTGGGGTGGTGGTCCCCATATTTAAAAAGGGGGACCAGAGAGTGTGTGCCAACTACAGGGGCATCACACTACTCAGCCTCCCTGGTAAAGTCTACTCCAGGGTGCTGGAAAGGAGGGTTCGGCTGATAGTTGAAACTCTGATTGAAGAGGAACAATGCGTGTTCCGTCCTGGTCATGGAACAACCGACCAGCTTTTTACTCTCACAAGGATCCTGGAGGGTGCCTGGGAGTATGCCCACCCAGTCTCCATGTGTTTTGTAGACTTGAAGAAGGCATATGATCGGGTACCCCAGGAGATACTGTGGGAGGTGCTGCGGGAGTATGGAGTGAGGAGGTCCCTTCTCAGGGCCTTCCAATCTCTGTACTCGCAAAGCAAGAGCTGTGTTCGGGTGCTCGCCAGTAAGTTGGACTCCTTTCTGGTGGACATTGACCTCTGCCAGGGCTGTGCCTTGTCACCAATCCTGTTAGTGATATTCATGGACAGGATATCGAGGCTTAGTTGGGCGGGGGAGGGGGATTTCCAGTTTGTTGGGCTCAGGGTCTCATCACTGGTTTTTGCAGATGATGTGGTCCTGTTGGCTGCATCGACCGGTGACCTCCAACACTCACTGGATTGGTTTGCAGCCGAGTGTGAAGCAGTTGGGATGAGGATCAGCACCTCTAAATCTGAGGCCATGGTTCTCAGCAGGAAACCAATGGATTGCCTACTCCGGGTAGGGAATATGGTCTTGCCCCAAGTGAAGGAGTTCAAGTACCTCGGGGTCTTGTTCAAGAGTGAGGGGGGACAATGGAGCATGAGATTGGCCAGAGAGTCGGCGCAGCAGGGGTGGTATTGCATTTGCTCTACCGCACTGTTGTGACGAAAAGGGAGCTGACCCAAAAGGCGAAGCTCTCGATCTGCTGGTCAATCTTCATTCCTACTCTCACCTGTGGACATGAGGGTTGGGTCATGACCGAAAGAACCAGATCGAACTAGAATGGGCTTCCTCAGGAGGGTGGCTGGTGTCTCCCTTAGAGACAGGGTGAGAAGTCATCCGTGGGGAGTTCGGAGTAGAGTTGCTGCTCCTTCGCGTTGAAAGGAGCCAGCTGAGGTGGTTCGGGCATCTGGTAAGGATGCCTCCTGGGCACCTCCCAAGGGAACCTGTGTTCCAGGTACGTCCATCTGGGAGGAGACCCCGGGGAGGACCCAGGACTAGGTGGAGAGATGATATCTCCACACTGTCCCCTGCTGGAGCTGTTTCCCTGCGACCTGAACCCCGAAAAGTGGTTGAAGATGAGTGATGAGTGAGTGATACTTTAAGTAGTCTGAATGTAAACTAGTGACTAATTTCATTTGTTCATTTAATTATCATCATGTGAGCTTGGCATGCTAAACATTTTTGGGAATCTTCATGTTTACATGTCAACATGTTCAAATTTCACTTCTTTAAGTCTGGGTTTTTGTTGTTTTTTATTTATTTATTTATTTATTTTTGCTTCAGGGTTTTATGGCCAAAAAAAAAAAAATCCCCAAGCTAAAGCTAATAATTAAAGTTCGTGGTTAGCGGTAGCATCAACTAAATGTTTTAGTGGTTTATTGTTTATCACAGTTAACTTTTCAGTTAGCTGATTAGCAGTTAGCTAACTTTTAGGTTAGCCGTCCCCACCGCTGCCTGGAACTGTCTTTTACAGGGACAGATGGGGGATTTTGCAAATGTTTCTGGAGGACTAGTCCCCAGATCTTGATTAAACCTGTCAGTCCTGTATATTTGTATTTTTGTTAATCTAAAGGCAAAATAACTCACATTTCTATGCAGCAGAATAGGAACATTATGTGTTGGTTCGCTGCCTTCAGCTACCAACGGAAGAATGTGTTTTTGTTAATGGTGTGCACACCCAAATTTGCACAAACATATGCATGAATGAACGCGTATGCACACAATTTCCAACTCCGCCGAGAGGAAGATTTTTTTGACAGTAGAGAGAGACCTCAGGGTTTCAGTCCTGCTAAGATGAAATGATATTTGGAATGAAAAATGAAAAGTCAGAGCCTAGAGAAGTGACAGTGATTGCAGATGAATCCTAAAGACGCAACTGTGAAGTAGATTATAGTTCTCTGTCTCCAAGATAGCACTTTCGAAAACTGCAATATGAGCAGCATCCAAAATTAGTTCATAGACAGAAGAAAAATACAGAGAAAGTCAAACTCATATTTGACTTTTTAATTCCTTTTTACCTGCTATGGTGTTGATTATGAACCAGTGCAGCTTGTGAAAGAGAGGGCGCAATATTTGCAGTTCAGTGATGTTGCATTTGCATTAATTTCTTAAACTGCAACAGTTAATTTATTTGTGGGTGGAAAGATGGTTTGTGCAGCTTTATGTTGCTCAAATGGATATAGAATTTTCAGAATTCTCAGGTTTATTTTGTGATTGCTTTTGGATTCTTTGCTGCAAAGCAGTGAAAGAAAGGAGCATGCATACAATTAGGTCAGTGAAGCACTTTTTGTAATTTTGGATCTGTACAGTGGATTTGAAATGAAACAATCAAAATGTGATTCAGGTGTAGACTTTCACCTTTGTTTGCAACAGTTTTAAGAAATACAGAGAGTCTTCTACTGTATGTAAATCAGTCTGCAGTAGGCAGTTCTGAAAATGTGACTGTGCAAGAAGACAAGTGAGGGAAGCCACCAAGACCCCTATTACAACTTTAAAGGTGCTATAAGTGTCTGTGGCTGAGTGGAGAAAGTGTGCATAGAGAAACGTTTCTGTTGCATCATCACTGAGACCAGATAAGAGAATAATTTTCTTCAAAAGAAGACATGAAATGGACAGACAAGACATTCAAGCCTAGATTTGATCTGTTTTCCTGCATGGAAATCCTGCTGTTTTCTACTCTACCATAAAGCTCTGACTGGTGGTGCAACAGATAAAAGATGTACAATGCACAAATTCTACAGTCACAGCGAAAGATGCCTATTATCTCCTCCAGAATTGTCACGGGTGTCTTGGTGGCTTCCCCCATTTGCTTCCTTCCTGCATGGTTATGCATTTATCATACAGTACCAAACTGTCTGCATTTCTTAATGACAGATTTTCATACATGAAAACAGATCAAATCTGGCAAACTGTATGAAGTTTCACATCTTTTTAAGAAAATTCATCTAACAAATTGACTTTATTTATGTAGTTATAGTTTTTGCTGGGTTCAAGTAGTCAAACATTTTAATGACCCACATCTGTTTAAAATTTGATTAAATTAGAGATAAGATGTTTTCAGTTGTCCGTTTATCACTAATCATTGACTGATTTAATTATTTTAAAGATTAAAACTAGACATTAATTGATTTTAAACAGCTTTGCACTAATGATAAAGTGGGTGAAACTGGCCAACGTCAAGGAACAACTGGTTTTGACTAAAAATGAAAAGAATTTTGATGTTGAACTTTCATTTGGGAAAAAAAAACATGGTAAAGGGCTTTAAATACAATTTTCTGACATTTTAAAGGATACATAAATAATTAATGAACTGGAAAAATATCTCCTAATTAATCAAGAAGGCTTGTCACAGCTGATTAAGAAGAAACAAAGTGGTTGTAGTTTCTAAAAAAGGCTCCACCCGAATATCAGTAACGTCGCTCTAACCTTTGTCTCGCATTTGTTTATTTCCGAGTACGTTCTGCTAAAATTAGTATCGGTCAACAGCTTATCTTTGTGCTTGAATGGCACCTTTTAAAAGCCATTTCTACAATAAACTCTCCTTATCTGGGTGGACTTTAATAGTCTGAGCTTTGCTCTCAAGGTGAGCTGAAACCCGGGTTTCTCCTCTTTAGAGGTGTGAATGGCTTCTTCTTTATCAGATCACAATGACACCGTGGGCCGTGTTGGGAAGAAGAAGCAAACTGTCCTGCCCACCAATAATCAACGTCGGGTTCCACAAAGCTGCCGATAATGAGCTAGACTCCGTGTGTCGGCTCTCTCGCAACCTCAATGACAGACCGGGTGATTGTTTGCTCTGAAAATCTGAAATGAAGTGCCTCAGTTCAGCGTTTGGCAGCCTGTCATAGAGAAAGAGGGAAGAAAATGAGAGTAGATACTAGAGGAGGCTTTTTTAGGACAAGCTGTTTGGTTAGTGGGCTGAGAATTCATTTTATAGAGTGTAATATGTTGACTTTGGGGTCAGATCACACGTCTGCCCAGTGCGACAGCAGAATCATCAGCAGACTGATTAGATTTCCCCGCGATGAGACTGATGCATCATGCTGTGATTGGAAAACTCATCAGCTTAAACCCCGTTTATTTACACACACAGAGATCCTTCGGATGGTCGCTGTCAAAGCTAGTTGATGTCCTGCAGATTTATTGCAAGTGCGCAAACTTATTTCTGGCACACGCCGTGTGACAAACCTGTTTAAAATCTACTCTGAGCATGAACATGTGGAAACGTCAAAGCCAAGAGTGAGGACTGTATTTTAAAAAGCAGGATTAAATGGGGGAAATACAGTTTGTTGTAACAAGTTACCATTTTTCATTATAACTAAGGAGGGATGTAACTATAACAGTTTATTACAGTTATTTAAATACTAGAGCATTGCCTGTGGGGATCCACGGGTCCTAGATTGGGTAGTGTTTATATATATATATATATATATATATATATATATATATATATATATATATATATATATATAGGGTGGTAATAAATTATGCAAAGTTTCTATAATGAGGTGGAATAGCATTTGAGCCCAGAATGTTTTTAGAATCTTAAACCTTAGACCAGAACAATTTTTAGAAGAACTCAACCCTTTTATTTCTTGTCAATTGTGTATTTTTTTTATGTTAATTTACTGTATTAATGTATTTATAAATTGTTTAGGTTCTTGTTATCATATACACATTATTATTATTATTTTATTACTACTTCTATTTTGTCATTTGTTTTTTTAAATGGACCACAAAGGAAATAAGTGTTTTCACTTTCTTGCGTCATCCATGTATTTTTAATGTATTTACAATTATATTATGCAATTACATTGAACTTACTAAATAGAATTACAACACCACTTCACTTTTAATATATAGATGATTTACTACCCCCTGCTGGAATGGCGTGTAATTATCAACGTTCATTGTTCAGTGTTGTTTGCTAAATAATTTCCTTTGGGAAAAATAAAGTTGATCTTTTATTTATTCTTAATATCCGTAGTTTCTCCAAAAATATTGGTCCTATCTATATTCTATTTTGGAGGCGTTCATCCTTGACTCAAAATACATAAGCATACCAAACGGCAAATGTCATTTCTCCCCAGTTTGTCCGTGATCGAACTTAGACGCACGTATGCCTTTTAATATATAGATGATTTACCGCCCCCTGCTGGAAAGGGGTGTAATTATCAACGTCCTTTGTTCAATTGTTGACACACACCAATTAGCTAAACTGCAGGATTGTCTTACAGACATAAAGACATGGATGACCTCTAATTTCCTGCTTTTAAACTCAGATAAAACTGAAGTTATTGTACTTGGCCCCACAAATCTTGGAAACATGGTGTCTAACCAGATCCTTACTCTGGATGGCATTACCCTGACCTCTAGTAATACTGTGAGAAATCTTGGAGTCATTTTTGATCAGGATTTGTCATTCAATGCGCATATTAAACAAATATGTAGGACTGCTTTTTTGCATTTACGCAATATCTCTAAAATTAGAAAGGTCTTGTCTCAGAGTGATGCTGAAAAACTAATTCATGCATTTATTTCCTCTAGGCTGGACTATTGTAATTCATTATTATCAGGTTGTCCTAAAAGTTCCCTGAAAAGCCTTCAGCTAATTCAAAATGCTGCAGCTAGAGTACTAACGGGGACTAGAAGGAGAGAGCATATCTCACCCATATTGGCCTCTCTTCATTGGCTTCCTGTTAATTCTAGAATAGAATTTAAAATTCTTCTTCTTACTTATAAGGTTTTGAATAATCAGGTCCCATCTTATCTTAGGGACCTCATAGTACCATATCACCCCAATAGAGCGCTTCGCTCTCAGACTGCAGGCTTACTTGTAGTTCCTAGGGTTTGTAAGAGTAGAATGGGAGGCAGAGCCTTCAGCTTTCAGGCT
Organism: Thalassophryne amazonica; assembly: GCF_902500255.1. Taxonomy (NCBI): domain Eukaryota; kingdom Metazoa; phylum Chordata; class Actinopteri; order Batrachoidiformes; family Batrachoididae; genus Thalassophryne; species Thalassophryne amazonica. The sequence continues at coordinate 59,180,029 of NC_047120.1, read as the reverse complement.
CCTCTCCTGTGGAACCAGCTCCCAATTCGGATCAGGGAGACAGACACCCTCTCTACTTTTAAGATTAGGCTAAAAACTTTCCTTTTTGCTAAAGCTTATAGTTAGGGCTGGATCAGGTGACCATGAACCATCCCTTAGTTATGCTGCTATAGACTTAGACTGCTGGGGGGTTCCCATGATGCACTGAGTGTTTCTTTCTCTTTTTGCTCTGTATGCACCACTCTGCATTTAATCATTAGTGATTGATCTCTGCTCCCCTCCACAGCATGTCTTTTTCCTGGTTCTCTCCCTCAGCCCCAACCAGTCCCAGCAGAAGACTGCCCCTCCCTGAGCCTGGTTCTGCTGGAGGTTTCTTCCTGTTAAAAGGGAGTTTTTCCTTCCCACTGTCGCCAAGTGCTTGCTCACAGGGGGTCGTTTTGACCGTTGGGGTTTTTACGTAATTATTGTATGGCCTTGCCTTACAATATAAAGCGCCTTGGGGCAACTGTTTGTTGTGATTTGGCGCTATATAAATAAAATTGATTGAAATTGATTGATTGAATTGTTCAGTGTTGTTAGCTAAATATTTTCCTTTGGGGAAAAAATAAAGTTGATCTTTTTTTTTTTTATTCTTAATATCCGTAGTTTCTCCAAAAATATTAGTCCTATCAATGTTCCGTTTTGGCTGCATTCATCCTTGACTCAAAATACATAAGCATAACAAACGGCAAATGTCAGTTCTCCCCAGTTTGTCCGTGATTGAACTTAAATACACGTATACACATTTACAGAGGCAACTTTGGCTTTTAATATATAGATGATTTACCCCCCTACTGGAATGGCGTGCAAGTCCAGAATTCAATTAGCAACATCCATTGTTGACTGTTGTTAGCTAATATCTCTAATTTCTCCAAAAATCTTAGACCTGTCAACTTTCTGTTTTTGTGGCATTCATCCTTGACCCAGAATGCATAAGCATACCAAACGGCAAATGTCAACTCTCCCCAGTTTGTCCGTGATCGAAGCCATACACACACATGTACGCATACACACACGCAGAGGCCACTTGACTATTAATATGTAGATGTTGTTTCCTATTTAAAGCACAAGTTTTTGACTGGTTGACATAACTAAGTCAATATATCATTTCATTTCTTAGACTGTAGATTAGAATACCAGAGAGACAGATTATGCCAGTTCAGTCAGTGAGGTAGGACCACCACTCCTTCCTCGCCTTTTGAAAGTGGCCTATATGCTCTAGCCAGGTGATACACAGGTGTCCTGTTGGCATCTGCATGCTGGATCATGCTCAGGGAACCATAACACCTGGCCGTAGTGTTGACGTTCCCTCACAATGCAAGTGATCCACATCTTCTGAGGCTACATAAGTTGTCATTCGGGCAACACAGTCATTTTACTAACGCCATATTATTACTCATTTAAACAGGTATTAATCCCATAACTCAGAGCTGTTCTTTGACCCTGTGTGCAGTGTTATCGCACGTTGTCAGCACGCCAGACGGACATGCAGAATTTCATTGCTGAGGGCTGCAGGGAGGCTCTGCTGGAGGAGAAGAGACGCTTTTGTTTTCTGGCGGACAAACACTGCATGTTCTCCTATCACATGAGCAACTTCCATGAGAAGGTAAGAGCGGAGACCTTTTGCAGAAATAGACAATCGGATTCATTCTGTCATTCATCAATTTATTGTTCTTTCCAGGCTAAGGAGTTAATGACAGTGAAGCTCCCCACCTGGCAGGAAAAGTGCAGCGACATCTCCAATGTGCCAGACACAATAATGACCATGATAGAGGAGGAGCTCACCGCGCCTGAACCATCACCTGAAATCCCACGATACAACAGAGTGAGTGTCTTAGCATGATTAGTGGTGCGCACAGCCAACTGAAATGTTTGCTTTGATAACCACTAATCCACTATCTGAAAAAGTAAACTGATAAAACCCTAACATTTTATGGGATCTTACTAATAACCGCAAATGTTTATCCTGTGTATAAAGCCCAGTGTTGCCAACTTGGCGACTTTCTCACTACATCTGGCGACTTTCCAAACCCTCTTGACGACTTATTTGGTCAGAAGCGACTAGTGACAAATCTAGCTACTTTTCCTGGCGTCACTGGAGATTTTTCTGGTGTCTGGCGACTCAAAAGTGAAAGCACGTATTGATCTAGTCTCTGTTCTCACCGAGCGGCAGCGGGTCCCCCCACCTCCGCTGCTGCCGCAAAGCTGCAGAGCCCAAAGCACTGAGCTGGGGGTTATCTACAATCCTCCACGTTCAAGCACGCACGCGCAATACCTCCGCGGCTGTTCCCGCATTGAATGTCAAACCAGACTCGGACTCAGTCAGCTAATTAGTCTCCAGACTTTGAGAAGCCCTGGCCTTGAGAAGTTATTCTATTTTGAGAAGTGATACACAATGTTGGTAAATGGTAAATGGACTGCATTTATATAGCACTTTTCCATCTGCATCAGACGCTCAAAGCGCTTTACAATAATGCCTCACATTCACACCGATGTCAGGGTGCTGCCATACAAGGCGCTCACTACACACCAGGAGCAATAGGGGATTAAAGACCTTGCCCAAGGGCCCTTAGTGATTTTCCAGTCAGGCTCGGATTTGAACCGAGGATTTTCTGGTCTCAAGCCCAACGCTTAGCCACTAGACCATCACCTCCCCCGTTAATGTTAATGGCAAAATAAATAAACAAAGAAACAAGTTTATTTGTAGTTCTAAATATTATTAAGGTGTTTTTACTCACTTTTTTGTCTTTCCCACATTTTTTTCGACTTTATTTCAACAAATACATTAACAGTAAAAGAACAAAGCACAAGGCCACAATAACATTCACAGTATTATCAATATAAATAGAAAGAGATAGAAAAAAGTTAAATAAATTGTACAGTAACAAAAGTAAAGGGATTATTTAACAGTAATTCTCTTTTTAAAAAATCCTTATAGAGTGTGGCAGTTTTATGACATTTGGGAGTGTGTATAAGCTTAATACTGCTTATATATTTTTCAAATTCAGCCAGAAGTCCGTGTAAATTCCTATTCAGTACTCTGCATTTATGAATATGGAATTTTCCAAACAATATTAAAAGGTTGATAATGTATTCAGTGGTCCCTCCCACAATGTTTTTTTTACTACATCATCCGTTATGATGTTATAATATGCAAATTAGATGATGATGTCATCTAGAAACTTCTAGCAGCTTTTAGCTTTTACTTTTCTTACTGAGGAGTTGGCAACACTGATGAAGCCTTTAAAGTAACGTGTGTGTGTGTGTGTGTGTGTGTGTGTGTGTGTGTGTGTGCGCAGCCCATATATGGGTAAAGAGGTGGAGCATGGGCAAGATCATACCTGGGCAGGACCACAAATGAAACCTGAACACTGATAAGCTCAGCTAACAGGCTAACCTCAGTTTAGGTGTTTGTTAAATCATATTTTTGGGGGCTCAGCTGTGGTTCTCATAATGGTTTTGCTTTGGTGTGGACATTAAAAATTATAACCTGTTTACTTTCTCAAGTAATCATGGCTTAATGACTTAATCTTATGAAGCTATTGATAACTGCTACAAATGCTAACACCGTTATCATCCTAAATTACATCACAGTTATTTCATATGAGCAGTTACTGGCACACATACGTCTTAAATGACCCGTTCAGAGAGTTAACCACACAATAAGCTATTTCATTGCACATATTTGAAATAAAATGCTCCACAAAAAAGAGAAAAAGACAGGCCTTTACTGTAGCTGTAGCCTGTTGAGCCTCTGACGGACTGCAGCGACAACACCAGCTGTCACTCAAAGCGGCCACGCCCCAATGAGTTAGGATAACTTGGCTTTCCCACTATCCCAATCCCTTGATTTATTTAAAGAAAACTGTAAAAGTGATTATTTCTATAAACAATAATCCTTATACTTGAGTTTGTCCAATTACTTATGGATCCACATTTGTATTTTAACATGGATTTGTGATTTCTCGAACATGTGCTCTTCTTTCTCATTCCAACAGAACACTGCAAATTCTCTGGTTCCGCCTCCAGCACCTCCTCTAAAGGCCCAGATCAGTCCGCTAGCCAACATGTTCAACCCAGAGCCCACGTCCCCGGTCACCTCCTCCTCAGACCAGAATTCAGGTATTTGTGAGCTATCAGTTGGTATTCCCGAATCACCAGGCTACTTAACGACAGCGCTCCATTTTACAATCTGAAATACTTGATTTTGAATCAGTCATTAGTCGTCATCACATCTTTACTCTGGTTTTCTGCCTCCAGACCAGGGCAGTATTGGGGACCTCAGTCTGTCCAGATGCACATCTCAGTCATCTGGTCTCAACATGAGCAGAAAGCCTCGGGTTCAGACCATCTTTCCCCACACAGCGGGCAACAATGAGACACTCCTTAGCTTTGACGACGGTGACTTCATCACCGTGCTGGTCCATGAGCAGAAGGACGGTTGGCTGTACGGGGAGCTGGAGAAGACCCAGCAGTAAGTCTCAACTCTGTTGACGTTGGAGGTTCTTCAACAGATGAGCGCAACCATGTAGAGTTCTGTGTCCCCTGGATGGTTATGTGTGGTAGTAAAGTGATTTTAGCCTTATACTTTCAGGGTAAAATGCACATTTTTCATTACAATATGAATGGTTACCCAAGTGATTGACCTTTGGCTCACCTTGGCAGGGCAAATCTGAGAAACACACAGGTGTGTGCAAGATTCGATCCCATTCAGACTGAAAAGCAAACTCCTTGACCTTTGCCCACATCTATTCTTTAAGAGCAATTTTGGTGCCAACCTTCATTGACATACCATTTGGGAGGAGAAGTCCAACAAACAGGCAGGTATTCATGGCATGCCATGAATGACCTTTAGCAAGTTTGACCTTGTAGGCAATTCCGGAACCCACCTTCGTATGTGTACCTAGATTTATAAATCAGACAGAAAAAAAACCCTTTAATTTTGAGCTTTTATCCCAATCACCTTGACCCCATCTGAGCAAGTCCAGAACCCAATGCCATATATATGCCAAGCTTTGTGCAAATCAGAGTCAACCCCCACCTCCATTTAATTATGACCTTTTACCCCAATGACCTTGACCCAGTGAATGGCTCTTGGAAAATATGGCCTCCTCTGGGTAATTCCAGAACCTGCCTCCATATGGCAGGTTCCAGAGTTGTAGTCTTACACACCTCTCTGCAGCTTCTCTCCCCCTGCCATCCCCTCATTACCCCATCCCCGTAGAGACGGTGCCTGCTCCCAGACTACCAATAACCAGCAAAAATCTATTTAAGCATAAAAATTCAAAAAGAAAAAATAATATAGCACCTTCAACTGCACCACAGACTAAAACAGTTAAATGTGGTCTATTAAACATTAGGTCTCTCTCTTCTAAGTCCCTGTTGGTAAATGATATAATAATTGATCAACATATTGATTTATTCTGCCTTACAGAAACCTGGTTACAGCAGGATGAATATGTTAGTTTAAATGAGTTAACACCCCCGAGTCACATTAACTGTCAGAATGCTCGTAGCACGGGCCGGGGCGGAGGATTAGCAGCAGTCTTCCATTCCAGCTTATTAATTAATCAAAAACCCAGACAGAGCTTTAATTCATTTGAAAGCTTGACTCTTAGTCTTGTCCATCCAAATTGAAGTCCCAAAAACCAGTTTTATTTGTTATTATCTATCGTCCACCTGGTCGTTACTGTGAGTTTCTCTGTGAATTTTCAGACCTTTTGTCTGACTTAGTGCTTAGCTCAGATAAGATAATTATAGTGGGCGATTTTAACATCCACACAGATGCTGAGAATGACAGCCTCAACACTGCATTTAATCTATTATTAGACTCTATTGGCTTTGCTCAAAAAGTAAATGAGTCCACCCACCACTTTAATCATATCTTAGATCTTGTTCTGACTTATGGTATGGAAATAGAAGACTTAACAGTATTCCCTGAAAACTCCCTTCTGTCTGATCATTTCTTAATAACATTTACATTTACTCTGATGGACTACCCAGCAGTGGGGAATAAGTTTCATTACACTAGAAGTCTTTCAGAAAGCGCTGTAACTAGGTTTAAGGACATGATTCCTTCTTTATGTTCTCTAATGCCATATACCAACACAATGCAGAGTAGCTACCTAAACTCTGTAAGTGAGATAGAGTATCTCGTCAATAGTTTTACATCCTCATTGAAGACAACTTTGGATGCTGTAGCTCCTCTAAAAAAGAGAGCTTTAAATCAGAAGTGCCTGACTCCGTGGTATAACTCACAAACTCGTAGCTTAAAGCAGATAACCCGTAAGTTGGAGAGGAAATGGCGTCTCACTAATTTAGAAGATCTTCACTTAGCCTGGAAAAAGAGTCTGTTGCTCTATAAAAAAGCCCTCCGTAAAGCTAGGACATCTTTCTACTCATCACTAATTGAAGAAAATAAGAACAACCCCAGGTTTCTTTTCAGCACTGTAGCCAGGCTGACAAAGAGTCAGAGCTCTATTGAGCTGAGTATTCCATTAACTTTAACTAGTAATGACTTCATGACTTTCTTTGCTAACAAAATTTTAACTATTAGAGAAAAAATTACTCATAACCATCCCAAAGACGTATCGTTATCTTTGGCTGCTTTCAGTGATGCCGGTATTTGGTTAGACTCTTTCTCTCCGATTGTTCTGTCTGAGTTATTTTCATTAGTTACTTCATCCAAACCATCAACATGTTTATTAGACCCCATTCCTACCAGGCTGCTCAAGGAAGCCCTACCATTATTTAATGCTTCGATCTTAAATATGATCAATCTATCTTTGTTAGTTGGCTATGTACCACAGGCTTTTAAGGTGGCAGTAATTAAACCATTACTTAAAAAGCCATCACTTGACCCAGCTATCTTAGCTAATTATAGGCCAATCTCCAACCTTCCTTTTCTCTCAAAAATTCTTGAAAGGGTAGTTGTAAAACAGCTAACTGATCATCTGCAGAGGAATGGTCTATTTGAAGAGTTTCAGTCAGGTTTTAGAATTCATCATAGTACAGAAACAGCATTAGTGAAGGTTACAAATGATCTTCTTATGGCCTCGGACAGTGGACTCATCTCTGTGCTTGTTCTGTTAGACCTCAGTGCTGCTTTTGATACAGTTGACCATAAAATTTTATTACAGAGATTAGAGCATGCCATAGGTATTAAAGGCACTGCGCTGCGGTGGTTTGAATCATATTTGTCTAATAGATTACAATTTGTTCATGTAAATGGGGAATCTTCTTCACAGACTAAAGTTAATTATGGAGTTCCACAAGGTTCTGTGCTAGGACCAATTTTATTCACTTTATACATGCTTCCCTTAGGCAGTATTATTAGACGGTATTGCTTAAATTTTCATTGTTACGCAGATGATACCCAGCTTTATCTATCCATGAAGCCAGAGGACACACACCAATTAGCTAAACTGCAGGATTGTCTTACAGACATAAAGACATGGATGACCTCTAATTTCCTGCTTTTAAACTCAGATAAAACTGAAGTTATTGTATTTGGCCCCACAAATCTTAGAAACATGGTGTCTAACCAGATCCTTACTCTGGATGGCATTACCCTGACCTCTAGTAATACTGTGAGAAATCTTGGAGTCATTTTTGATCAGGATATGTCATTCAAAGCGCATATTAAACAAATATGTAGGACTGCTTTTTTGCATTTACGCAATATCTCTAAAATCAGAAAGGTCTTGTCTCAGAGTGATGCTGAAAAACTAATTCATGCATTTATTTCCTCTAGGCTGGACTATTGTAATGCATTATTATCAGGTTGTCCTAAAAGTTCCCTAAAAAGCCTTCAGTTAATTCAAAATGCTGCAGCTAGAGTACTGACGGGGACTAGAAGGAGAGAGCATATCTCACCCATATTGGCCTCTCTTCATTGGCTTCCTGTTAATTCTAGAATAGAATTTAAAATTCTTCTTCTTACTTATAAGGTTTTGAATAATCAGGTCCCATCTTATCTTAGGGACCTCGTAGTACCATATCACCCCAATAGAGCGCTTCGCTCTCAGACTGCAGGCTTACTTGTAGTTCCTAGGGTTTGTAAGAGTAGAATGGGAGGCAGAGCCTTCAGCTTTCAGGCTCCTCTCCTGTGGAACCAGCTCCCAATTCAGATCAGGGAGACAGACACCCTCTCTACTTTTAAGATTAGGCTTAAAACTTTCCTTTTTGCTAAAGCTTATAGTTAGGGCTGGATCAGGTGACCCTGAACCATCCCTTAGTTATGCTGCTATAGACGTAGACTGCTGGGGGGTTCCCATGATGCACTGTTTCTTTCTCTTTTTGCTCTGTATGCACCACTCTGCATTTAATCATTAGTGATCGATCTCTGCTCCCCTCCACAGCATGTCTTTTTCCTGGTTCTCTCCCTCAGCCCCAACCAGTCCCAGCAGAAGACTGCCCCTCCCTGAGCCTGGTTCTGCTGGAGGTTTCTTCCTGTTAAAAGGGAGTTTTTCCTTCCCACTGTAGCCAAGTGCTTGCTCACAGGGGGTCGTTTTGACCGTTGGGGTTTTACATAATTATTGTATGGCCTTGCCTTGCAATATAAAGCGCCTTGGGGCAACTGTTTGTTGTGATTTGGCGCTATATAAAAAAAATTGATTGATTGATTGATTGATATGTGTGCCAACCTTTGTGCAAATCAGAGTGGGGGGAAGGAACCCTTTAATTATGACCTTTGACCCAGTGACTTTCACAAATGTGATCTTGCCTGGGTAATTCTAGAGCCCACTTCCATAAAGTGTGCCATGTTTGATAAAAATCAGAGAAAGAGAAATTATGTGTGTGTAGGGGTGGGGGGTATAATTTCACCTATGACCCTATGACCTTGACTAAAACAAGCCCCTTAAGGACAGTTCTGGAGTCAGCCTACATACCCACAGCAAGTTGGGTAGAAATTGGTTCAAGCACATCAGAGGACTTGTGGAGCATGCACACACGCACCTACACACGCACATTTCTCATATTAATGCAGCAAGTTGTGTAACAGATACAGCCTAAAATCAATTTTCTAATCGCCGTCATTTTCAGTCCGACTCGATCAGTTAGCACTCACACAAATGAATGCCAGCCGTCTCTTCTCCCCTCCTTCCAGTGTGTCATGAAGTGGCCTTTTGAAGGGTGGAGTTTTTCACTCGGTCTGCGGTCCTTCCTGAAGAACAGCATATCTTGGGATCAATCGCAGTACATTCTGTTTCTTAGCAACAAATTTGGAGCAGGGTTCTGATAAGCCGTGATTTTCTCAAGACGTGACTTGGAGACAACGTCTGAGTCCATGTGACCAAAATCTGTCTTGTCAAAATGACAGAGCTGATGCCACTTCAGATCCCATTTCCAGCGCTTCTCCACAAATTTATCTCACAAACTCTTAATTAAAAGAAGCCAAATGCTGAATGAATGAATTTTCTATTGACTATTTGTAAAATGCATCTGTGTATCTAAACCACACCAGGATACATTACTTTAGTAGAATTGCTTTATTTGTTAATTTGTTTGTTTGGCTGTGTAACGTTAAAAACTAGAGGGTGGATTTGGTTGTGATTTTGCTGCTTGGATCAGAGAAAACTCAGAGAATTTTGAGGCCAATCTGGAGCTCTTTATCTCAATATTTTCTTCTTATCTTTCTCTGAATTGCAAGAACAGACCTTATGACATCATAAAAGCAATATGCACTCTCCGGCCACTTTATTAGATACACCTGTTCAATTGCTTGCTAACACAAATAGATAATCAGCCAATCACATAGCAGCGACTCAATGCATTTAGGCATCTACATGTGGTGAAGACGACTTGCTAAAGTTCAAATTGAGCATCAGAACGGGAAAGAAAGGGGATTTAAGTGACTTTGAACATGGCATGGTTGTTGGTGCCAGATGGGCTGGTTTAAGTATTTCAGAAACTGCTAATCTATTGGGATGTTCATACACAACCATCTCTGGGGTTTATAGAGAGTGGTTCAAAAAGGAGAAGATATCCAGTGAGTGCCAGTTGTGTGGATGAAAATGCCTTGTTGATGTCAGAGGAGAATGGGCAGACTGGTTGAATTGTGCCACTGCATGATGCCATCATGTCAATATCAGTCAACATCTCTGAGGACTGTTTCCGATGCCCTGTTGAATCTATGCTATGAAGAATTAAGGCAGTTCTGAAGGCAAAAGGGGCTCCATCCCAGTACCAGCAATGTGTACCTAATAAAGTGGTTGGTGAATGCATATGCTGTATAAAGACCAATAGACCAAAAAGGGTTTGGCATCATATCAACACTGTATATTGCTGTAACTGTTGTTATAATCTTGATCGCTATCTTTAGTCGAACCGTTGTCTTTGGGTTTTGTCTTACTTCCTATTCTACACATTTATAGTGCATCTATGATGGGCAAAAAGGCAAACAAAAAACCTACCTGAAAATTTATCAATTCTATCCTGACCCCAAGACCATCTCTCCAAAATAATTTCATGGAAAGCTGTCCTTTGTTTTTTGAGTTATTTTGTACAAAACCAAGCATAGTGGAGCAGATAACTGTAACAATTGTTCATTTCTGGAAAGAAGCACCAAAGTTGGCAAAAATACTCCTTAGACGTTACTCTTTTGAAAAAAGGTCAATTGAAGAATTACACAGGGGTCAAAATTTAAAAATGCTCCAATCATATTGAAAGCTATACCACATTATTTGTCTGATCACAACGATACCAAAAAGGTATAGTTTGGACTATCTATGACTGAATGTTAGGGAGTTATGGGGTAAAAACAAGAATGGTGACAAAGGTCAGTTTTAGTTTGTACAGGGGTTATAAGTTAAAGTTGCTCCAATTTTGGTAAAAAGTGGTGCAAATTATTGGTTGAACTAATAGGATTAATAAATGAGATAGTTTTGACTGTGTTGAATGCTTGGTCTGCAAGGTAAAGGTAGAGCAATGTCGACGCCCATTGGATTCTATGACGTGACATAACTAAGCATGCCACATAGTGCAAACTATTCCTTTTTAAAACCCTATTAACTCAACCAATAATTTGCATCACATTTTACAATATTTAGAGCAACTTTAACATCTGACCCCTGTACAAACTAATGCTGACCTTTGTTACCATTCTTGCTGTTTTTACCCCATAACTCCATAACATTCAGTCATAGATAGTCCAAACTATACCTTTTTGGTATCATTGTGATCAGACAAATAATGTGGTATAGCTTTCAATATGATTGAAATATTTTAAAATTTTGACCCCTTTGTAATTCTTCAATTGACCCCTACCTGGCCGCCTACTGAAAATTCAAATGGCTACTCAGTTTTTTCAAAAGAGTAATGTCTAAGGAGTATTTGTGCCAACTTTTGTGCTTCTTTCCAGATTTGAAGGATTCCTCTGTAAATATTCTGTTGTCTGCTGCATTAGCAGACAGTGCAACCATGTTAAATCTGTCCTCAAGTGGAGATAATAATTGATCTTTAGCAGATGATAAGTATATCTCCAGACAGCTGAAACGGGAAAGGTCAAAAACCTTCCAAGCGCCAAGGAAGAGTATTTACTGCTGACAAGACCTAAAAGTCGATTACCATTCAAAACGATCTATTATTGTTACACCTCATGCCAGAGGTACCCAACTCAGTATCACATCTTTTTTTTTTCTAACATTCACCACTTATGGCTTTGAACTGGGGACTTTCTTGTTGTGCGGCAAGTGCGCTACGAATGCACCACCAGACATAACCGAAACATTATTTTGTGTTGGTGATGAAATTCATCTTTGTCATCCTTTAATGCACATTGGCACGCGAGTAATGTATCTGCCTCACAACAAGAAAATCCTTGGTTCTATGCACCTGTTAGATCAGTCATTGGTAACTATGTCACAAAAAGGTGCAGTACTGTGTTGTAAAGTAGTGCAATTGCTCATGTGGGACTGTGTACAAAATAACTTGGAAACATTAGCATATTTTCACCAAATTTGGTAAGAATATTGTTTGATATTCGCCAAAAATATAGTCTAGGAAACACATTTTCCAGGTTATCTCTGCAAGTGGTAGAGCTAAAGAGACAATGTGAAGCTAGAATTTATTTATTTAATTTTACTTTTTATTTGTGCTTTTTCAAATTATTACAAAGACATAACATTAGAACTTAATCTGTGGGGTTCTATAAAAAAAAAGATTATAGACAGAGTTTTATAATCGATCCACTTTGACCATCTTTTCTCAAATTTACCAGCTTTCAACCTCAGACAGTGAGTAATTTTTTCCATCAAATAAATTTCCTTGATTATGTCAATCCACTGTTGTATTTCCAGTGGGTCACAAAGCTCAAATTTTAAATAATAGTAGTAGCAATACTGCAACTACTACTACTGCAACTAATAATAATAATGTAGCACTTTCAACCTGCAAAATTCAAAGGGTTCTCCTTTGCAAAAAACTGAAACATCTCTAAATAAATACATAGAAGACGAGTCAAAATTCAAACACTAAATTAAAAACCTTTAATGCAAACCATTCAATATAAATAGCATGAGACAAGAGCAATCTGAGATTTATGACATCCGCCAATCTGGATCCGGATCACCTCCAAAATTTAATGTAGTCTTCCATGGCCTAATATCTATCTGTGTTGAAAATTTCATCAAAATCGGTGCAGTAGTTTTGACGTAATCCTGCTAAGAGACAGACAGACAGACAAATAAATAAACACTGATGATTTTATTACGTCCTTGGTGGACGTATTATAAAGTCATGCCCTAATTGTAAGCAACAGAAAATAAATGTTAATGAATAAGTCATATGTAATCAAATGAGATGAGTGATGTTATTATGACATCATAAAGATGCCATTAAATGATGTCATAATTGTCCAGAAAAGTACATTTTCCAGTATGCAGCCAATAGAGTTAAAGGGGTGATCCAAAGCTCATCTTGAACAGGTAATCATTTGTCATTACGTGGTATCAGTGACATCATGATGATATCACTTAAATGTCACTATAGTCCAAAAAAAACACATTTAATTATGCTCATGCTCAGGGTATGCTTTGCCCCTCTGAAATGTTGCATTTTGAAACCTTTTTTCATTGTGTCTGATATTGTAACGTGCATCTCATTTAACCTAGGCGGGGTTGGTTTCCTTCATCTTACTGCAGAACTTATATCGACCCAGCGACATCAAATAGGTAAGAAAACAGCGCTTTATATCAAAGTGAGAAACTGATCGATAAGTTCTTCCTCAGCTGATAATTAATCGTTGGGGCTTTATGTGACATGTTTTAACAGCAACCGGAGCACGCCGGTGCATAGTCTGAGTGTGGCCAGTCTGCAAGAGCAACACGAAGAGGAGGAGCCAGTGTTGCTGCCACCGGCCGACTACAGCGACAACCCATCCAGCCCGGCGGTCCAAACAGTACCCTCGCCACAGAACACAGTCAGTATCAGGTCCTACACAGGCAGAACCTGACCACATATGGCCATTGACCACCGTAACTGCATGAATTAGACTTCCAGCTTCGCTATGGTGTTATAAAATCATTGGTTACACATGTGATGTCATAATTAAAGGGACACTCCTTGACATTGCGAAAGCAACTGCCAGACCAAAGCAAACTGGTTTGTTTTCATTTGATAGACTGGGAACACTCCATCTCATACTTGTGTACCCAGCCCTCACAGCCGTGTGTTGTGCATGTCTGCAGTCATGGGTTCAACACAAACAGTGCAACGGGGAAAATGATCGGATTAGTTTTTTTATGCTTATGAAGGAGGGTCCCTTTAAGAAGTTTGAAAATGTTTAAAATAAAAAAAACTATGGCTGCAGATCTCCTTTAGGAAGAAAACATGTCAGTTCTCGAAAGTATTTAGAATCAATATGAAATGGACTTCTTGATTTTGAATGCCTCCATCCTCCTCACGGGATGGTGCAGAGCAGGTTGTACAGTGAGATAAGGAGTTGGGCTACCAGTGTGGAGACGGGTTTGATTTCTGGTCACGCTATTGCATTGTTCCAGTCCACCCGGCTGTAAGTGGGTTCTGGCCTTGGCTGGGGAAGTAACCTGTGATGGACTGGCATCTTGTCCAGACAGAGGTTGTGGGCTTTCATCTGCCTTGTGCTACGGTGTCCGGAGATAAGCATGGGCACCGAAGGGCCTGAGGATGGTAACCATAGAGGTGTCAACTAGCTGTCTCTGCGGAGGCTCCTTGGCTACCACTAACAAGACTTTTTGTCAAACAAGCTATTACCTGGGGAGACTCAGATGAGGGTAACACTTGCATTGAGAGTGAACTTTAGCTAGCACATTTTAGTCATGTGTTCCTCTGGGTATGACCCACCAAGCAGGTGCCTCCGTGTTGATGACCTCGACCGCTGTAGAAGGCCAAGGGAATACCCACCTTTCACCCCGTAATGGCAGGTAGATGGTTACTTTTGAGAGGTGGGGATGGACTGGTTGTCTGCCTGGATGGTTCCAATTTACAACCCAGGTGTAGTGAATGTGGCAACATTTGGCACCAGCACATGCTGACCTCCTGTGGTCATAGAGAGGGCAAGTGTTCCTTAGAGAAAACTAATTCTGTTTGAAGAGATACTCTACACGGTTCCTCATAACTAAACATAAAAATATGTTATGAACTAAAGCATCTAGGACTCAGGTCCAATGTGTACACTGATGACATGGATAAGATGAAAGTTCAAAACGCTGGTCTGAAGGTGGCTATAGTGTTTCCTGTAGAACCCTTAGGCTTGGCACTCAAACCCTGGTTGCCCCATTAGAGTTACTTATTGGCAACCGGACTGTTAACAGGCTGCTATTTTTGGGTTTCCAGGTCATAAAACGTGATGATTAACATAAGAATTCTAGAAAGGATTTCATGTTTCCTGGTAGCATATCTTTATTGCCTTTGTTGGGTCACTGCACAGCTGACGCCCATATCCCAGGCAGCATAGCATACCATCACAGAGCCATGTGTAATGTTTAGTTTGCCTAATCATGTCTAATCATCTTCTGGTTGCACAGTCATTGCCGCCACTCCCTGGAAACAGAGCCAAAAGCACAACTCTACCCCTGTAACACAACTCAAGAAAAAAAAAATTGGCTAGGATCACGTTTGAGCATGAATCCGAATGAATCAAATGCCACATAAAGGCCTGTGGAATGGAGAGAGACCGCAAGATGGTAGAATTACAGGGGGATGGATAGAGGACAAAAGGGTACAGACGCAATTTCAGTTAGTGGCTGTACTGTGTCAGCTCATTGAGGATGAGCTAGTAGCTGTGCAGCAAGCAGACGCATTTCCTCGTCACTCATTGCCTCCTCTGTCTGTACTCAGCGTCCTCCGTATGTGCTGCCTCAGGGTTTTATTGTAAAACCCGCTGCACTGAGGGATACCTTCATGTACCGATAGGAATTCAAGTGCTTTCCAACTCCCTGCATACAATGAAGATCTTTTCGAAGATCTTAACCCGGCCAACCTCAGAAAAAGTACTTTCAACCCATTTAACCAATGATTCAGGTGACAGCAGAGAACTAACTGGTATTATAGTCCTTTCATTTAAAAAAGATTTGTGCCGCACTCGGTTCAGAGCACCATAGGTGAAGGTCTCTAGCAGAACTACATCGCTACTTCCAGGGTTGCGTGGTAATGAATTACAGTAATTTACATAACAAAGTAATGTAATTAAATCGGTTTACATTTTTACATAATAAAATTACAAAACATATGTAAGTATAATCAGACTAGATTACATTGCAAAAACATGTAATCAAATCAGTTACACTGTCAAGGATTATTTGATTAGATTTTGATTATTAAAATATAATTCAGTTTCAATTGATTTCATTTATATAGCACCAAATCACAACAATGCTGCCTTAAGTCACTTCACACAAGTAAGGTCTAACCTTACCAACTCCTAGACCAAGCACACAGGCGACAATAGTAAGGAAGAACTCCCTCTGATGATTTGAGGAAGAAACCTCAAGCAGACCAGACTCAAAGGGGTGACTCAAAGCTAATTTTAAATTTTAATGAAACATTTTTCTGTGAAAAGAGCTGATTTCTCCTATGCACACAAAAGGCTTGTTACCTCCGCCAAGGAGGTTATGTTTTCAGTCGAGTTTGTTTGTTTGTTTGTCTGTCTGTTTGTCAGCAGATGAAATTTTGTGGAGTGGTTGGAAATGACAAGAGGAACAAGTGATTCAATTTTAGTGGTGATCCGGATCACGATCCGGATCCAGGAATTTTTTAAAGGATTCTTCACCATTGTGGGATAGGGGGAATTTTGACATTGTAGTTTCAAAACAAGGCAGAAAGGCTTGAAAGAAATTAGGGTGTAACATAGTCAAATGTTCTATCAAACAACAAAGTTTGGTGATGATCAGATCCGGATTCCAGATCTGGTGATCCAGAATATGGTAAATGGTAAATGGACTGCATTTATATAGCGCTTTTCCATCTGTATCAGACGCTCAAAGCGCTTTACAATTATGCCTCACATTCACCCCTATGTCAGGGTGCTGCCATACAAGGCGCTCACTACACACCGGGAGCAATAGGGGATTAAAGGCTTTGCCCAAGGGCCCTTAGTGATTTTCCAGTCAGGCGGGGATTTGAACCCATGATCTTCTGGACTCAAGCCCAACACCTTAACCACTAGACCATCACCTCCCCGAATATGCAAAAATCAAATCAAATCAATTTTATTTATATAGCGTCAAATCACACAGTTGCCCCAAGGCGCTTTATACTGTAAGGCAAAGCCATACAATAATTACGGAAAAACCCCAACGGTCAAAACGACCCCCTGTGAGCAAGCACTTGGCGACAGTGGGAAGGAAAAACTCCTTTTTAACAGGAAGAAACCTCCAGCAGAACCAGGCTCAGGGAGGGGCAGTCTTCTGCTGGGACTGGTTGAGGCTGAGGGAGAGAACCAGGAAAAAGACATGCTGTGGAGGGGAGCAGAGATCAATCACTAATGATTAAATGCAGTGGTGCATACAGAGCAAAAAGAGAAAGAAACACTCAGTGCATCATGGGAACCCCCCAGCAGTCTAAGACTATAGCAACATAACTAAGGGATGGTTCAGGGTCACCTGATCCAGCCCTAACTATAAGCTTTAGCAAAAAGGAAAGTTTTAAGCTTAATCTTAAAAGTAGAGAGGGTGTCTGTTTCCCTGATCTGAATTCGGAGCTGGTTCCAGAGTAGAGGAGCCTGAAAGCTGAAGGCCATCCAGAGTAAGGATCTGGTTAGACACCATGTTTCTACGATTTGTGGGGCCAAGTACAATAACTTCAGTTTTATCTGAGTTTAAAAGCAGGAAATTAGAGGTCATCCTTGTCTTTATGTCTGTAAGACAATCCTGCAGTTTAGCTAATTGGTGTGTGTCCTCTGGCTTCATGGATAGATAAAGCTGAGTATCATCTGCGTAACAATGAAAATTTAAGCAATGCTGTCTAATAATACTGCCTAAGGGAAGCATGTATAAAGTGAATAAAATTGGTCCTAGCACAGAACCTTGTGGAACTCCATAATTAACCTTAGTCTGTGAAGAAGATTTCCCATTTACATGAACAAATTGTAATCTATTAGATGAATATGATTCAAACCACCGCAGCGCAGTGCCTTTAATACCTATGACATGCTCTAATCTCTGTAATATAAAGGGAAAATCTCTGTAAAAATATAGGGAAAATAGAAAATGTGTAAGTGTGAGGTGACAAATGAAGCTAGAGATGCACAACTAACACCAAATTGTAGCTGAATCTGTACTGATTCAGTAAGGTGTCATCAGATTTGATGTAGCTTCAAATGTTATGGAGCTAGAGCCAGAAGAAAACCGCCATTACAGAAAATCGTTTTTATACAATAACTTTTGAACTAATAAAGACATAAAAGTGATTCCAAGTTCTAGTGGTATGTTTTCATGGTCAAGGATGTCAAATATAAAGGAAAGAAAAGTGTATGTATCATAGTTTTGGTTGTAACACTGAATTGTTGAATAGATCACTGTGCCAAGGAGGGAATCTCTTTAGGGTCAGTGACCCTATGGTCTTGTGTAGCACATGCAACACTTAAAAAATAGTTCTATTTCAGAATTTACTGTTATTTATTTAGAGAAGTGTTTCATAAATGTTAAAAAATTCATATATTTGCAGTTTAGTTGAATAATAAATTGAATTTTGTCTCTTATTACATGCAATATCAATATCAGTGCTCAGATGACAGTAGCTTCTGGGAAAGGTGCAAGTTGCAATAAACTGTGATGCCAAGCACTAAGGATACATGCTATCCAGTCACAGCAGATGAAACTTTTTTTACTACTGCACTGTAAAAAAAAACTTGAGAATACTTCAAATTTGCAGGCAACAGTCTGCACTAAGACTTTTATGTTGTGCCGGTGATGAACTATATACTATAACATATATTTCATCATCGGCACAACATAAAAGTCTTAGTGCAGACTGTTGCCTGCAAATTTGAAGTATTCTGAACTATTTTTTTTTTTACAGTGTAAGCAAACAGCATTGTTAGACTTTTTTAGGTTCAATAATTCCACGGCGTGTAGATGTTATGGCGTCAGTGACCCCATGGCCTTGGCGGAGGTTTGCACTCTCCGAGTGCTTCTAGTTTCTTTTTAATTTTGTTCAAAAAGCTGTTAAAATCTGTTAATGTGTACTTCATCTTTTCCAGGAATAGCATTTTAAGATGTATGTTAAACAGCATGATTATTCCTCAGAAGTGCCTTGGACTGAGATGTGCAGTTGATCTTGAAAGAAGATCTTTATTAGTAGAAGAAGCTGGATGTAGTGATCCTGGGCTGGCATGGTTATGTTGAATCATGACTGGGGACCCCACAGCAGAGAACAACACCATTACATTTGTACAATGGGCTTTATTCATTGTTGGTACGTAGGCAGAGGCCAATTTACACAAATAAATGCTGTCTGTGGGGCAACAGTGTCCTGGTGGGGGGAATCCAATGCAGCAGTCCAAAAACTAGAGCCTAACCAATATATCGGCCGGCCGATATTATTGGCCGATATAAGCCCTTTTCAAAGTACTCACTATCGGCTGAACACAAGCCTATAATCAAAACAGGCAGAGGTAGCAAGCAAGACAGGTAAAAAACTTAAAGAAAACAGAAAGGCAACAAAAGGTTGTCAATGGGAAAACAAAGGAGAGGATTGTTATGGAAGCAAAATGTTCTGGCACTGGAGTGAGGAAATGCCAGGAATTAAATACAGCATAAAATAATCAGTGAAGGAAAATGGGTGCGCATATGTACAGGAAAAACAAGAACCAACAAGGAATGGCAAAATGAAAGCACCAGCGGAAGTGAAAGGAGTGTGACTGTGACAGATGACAGGTGATCGACAGCTGTGAGACGAGTTGAAAATGACAGTGGAGGTGGCTTGTACAGTAGAATGAACATTTCATGGGCAACAGCTCTTGTGGAAATTCTTGCATCCAGCGTGTCAAATGTATGCTTCCTGAAAACGTGACATATGTGACATTGTGTTATGTGATGCAACAGCGGGGTTTGGGCTGGGCTTTTATTGTGATCAGTCAAAGACCTACAGGTGCAAAAATAATGCTGTTTAAGACTTTATATGCTGCAAAAACTGATATCTAAGAAAATAAAAAAGAATAGTTTAAAGAAAATTTGACTTATTTTTTTTTTTTGTCTAAATAGAAAAATAATCTTGTCAAGCATTTTTTACATGAGGAAAAAAATGTCTTATTTTGGGAGAATGTATCTCACTTTTTCTTAATAAGTTTTTCCAGCTAATATCAAGCTGCATTTAACCAGTAACCAGGAAAGGCAATGAATTTCAATTCATCCAAGCATTCAAGAATTCTGTTCAGTTTTAAGGCACATTTTGTTTATTCAGTGCCAAGTTTGCTAGTTTTGAGAATTCTGAGTAAATTTTTACCCCATTGGCAGATTTTTTTGTGCTTAATACGAGACAATTTGGCTGATTTTGGATTATTTGTCGTCTTTTGAGAGGGACCGTTTTTGCAGTGTAAATCATTCATCATCACAACAGAATTAAATCAGTGCAGGCTGATGTGAACTATTGCATTTTCTATTTTCTGCTCATCTCTGCAGAAAATAAATAAAACGTTTCTCTATGCTGATATTTATTAGCCGTCATAAGACGTCTTTAATGTTAATACCCCTCAGCGCACACAGCTCGGGCATTCGTGTTCTCAACTTTATTGTACCCATGCTCACTTGGTTCTGTGTTAGCCGTAAGATAATCATCAGTCGGGTGAGAGTAAAAAGAGGAGTGTGACTCTTGCCAGCCTTTCTGGATTGTCGAGATTCATGACTGAGGTCTGAGGTTGGAGTTTACTCCGCACTGCTTCACTCCACTAATCGGAAGGAAGCCACTGCTACTGGCAAACCTGATCAAACCAGTCAGACAACATGGACTTTCATCACATCTGGAGGGCGGGTGTTGGCTTGTAACGACTGTGGTTGCTTTTCTCTCTGTGCACTGAATATTCAATGGTGGTCTCTTTTGTCTGTTCTGCAACAGGTTGCTTTAGTCAACGGCCCTGCAAAGCCTCCTTTTCTCGGGTTGGTGACCTACTATTCCTCGTCAAACATGAAATCCTTCTCACATTGGCGATCATTCGGGAAATACATTTGAAGAATCTAAATTTCAACCTTTTTCACCCTGCAGAGGTGGGAATCCGTTTGCCACCGTCAAGCTGAAGCCCACAGTGACCAATGACAGATCAGCGCCGGCCATCTGATGTAAAGCGGGAGGATTTTTTGCTGCCGTCATGCCTTTAGGGGAATCGTACAACATGGGGCGCCTGTGCTGCACTGAATAATCAACCCGACCTGACATCTCACCAGCCTGCATGCTTGTCTTTCACAGTGTTGGCAAAGTGGGCTTATTGTGCCACTATATGTTATACATGTCAAACGTACCATAAACATGCTCACCATGAATATTCTAAAAGGCAAACATCTGATTTTGTGTTATAGTTTACTCAAAAATGAAAAGTCAGGCATTGATCAGTCATGTCTTGCCCAGCTCCTACAGCAGCTTTGTAGCGGACTCTCAAAATATCATATATGGAAAAGGGGCTGCTTATATGGCGGCATGTTCTCATTCTGAGAATATGGATGTCTGGCAGCCTGTATTTTTTGGATGGTCTGTGGTGTTTGGGGATCTGTGGTCCCGCTGCATTTTGCCTTGCCAATGATATAGGTAGATCTTGTTCGCTGTTAGTGCAGTGATTTAATACAATGCGCGTATATTCACATATTTTGTTAGCAGAATAGTTTTGAGCCAAATATTTAAGGTGGGGAATTTTGAAAGGAATATCTGCCTTTGCAGATTTTGGAAGTGTTTGATAGTGAAGACCCACATTTCGGTGTGAAAGGTGGGAGAACAGCATCAAAAATCTATGTTTAGAATATAAGAAACTGATTTTTTTTTTTTAATTGTGAAAGGAACCATTGAGTCCAGAGGGTGCAACGCAAAGCTGCAAAAAAAAAAAAGAAAAAGGGAGGAGCACAAAATTAGGCAGGGGAGGGGGGGTGTATGTGCATGAAAATTCTCTAGGTATATCTTATATATATATGACCATCTGTTTGACCTTGTAGTTACAAAATATAAAATGTTTTTGGAATATCTGAGCAATAGTTTATGTTTGTTATGCATTACTAAATAGAGATGATCTCATTAACATCAAAGTCTGACTGCAACATTGGGGCTACTTCATCGAAGGACCTTACATTCTATATGTCAACAGGTTCTACGCTATTAATGGTGAATGCAGTAACAAGGCCAGAAA
Source organism: Thalassophryne amazonica (assembly GCF_902500255.1). Classification (NCBI taxonomy): domain Eukaryota; kingdom Metazoa; phylum Chordata; class Actinopteri; order Batrachoidiformes; family Batrachoididae; genus Thalassophryne; species Thalassophryne amazonica. Next base: position 59,158,206 of record NC_047120.1, on the reverse strand, counting down.
CATTTTTTTCTGGGATAAACATGTCCTTATTAATACTGTATTGTTCCAAATATAATTTGTTTTTCCTTGGAAATACATTTGAAAAAAAAATGGAATAATCTTATATTCACGGTCGAGAATTTTACATGTCATATATTTGATGCATTAGGTGGTGTTAAATACCTGTGAAATCAGTGTGCTTCCCAGGATTAAAGCCACCTGCCCCTACCACTAGCTTACAGTGTTGTATGACAGAGACACAGTGATCATTCTGAAAAGAATATACCTCAAAAGTAGGGTATAAGTTAACAAGCAACTGAGGAAAAGTTATGAGGCAAACTTTAAACTCATGTTGCTAAATGCAGCAGAGTCATCAAATAACTCTCAAGCAGCCAAGAAATGTAGACTAACACACTATAATGTTGGAAGATGTCAAGCCCAAAAATACTGTAAAAATGTTAACAGCCAGAAAAAGTTTATCATGGTCCTAAAAGTGGTATAGGGAGTCAATACTCGACTGAAAAAAGAAATGAAGGCTGCCCATAAAATATGCTTTTATAAGGATTATTTTCAAAGAGAAGCATTTGTTTTGTTTATTTTTTTAAAGGGTCGTCAGAAAAACTCTTTCCAAAAAATGCATTTGGGGGGGCTGTCGTTTGATCTGGTTATCTTATATTCTGAACAATACATAGTCCCTGTGGCTTGTTTACAGTCAACACTGTGAGAGTTGTCTAGATTGATGGTGATGCTGAAACACACAAAGTAAACAAATGAGAAATACGTACAGGTAAATAGCAGACGAGCATCCAGGCTGTCTTCCAGACTCACCAAAAAAAAAAAAAAAATGATTCTGTTTGTCTTTAGAGCAAAAAATAGCACAATTTCTAAAAAGAGCTCTCGTGACACAGAGTGTGATATGTCAGGAAAAGGGTGATATAAGTGAAACTGAGCAGTCTATTTATATACAGGAAGGTTATACACAGTAAATCTGAGATATTTTAGATAAAATTGGCAGAAGTCTATTTTGTAAAGATACCACTCTGAAATGGACACTGTGCTCGGTCTGAATGATGGAGAACTTAAAACAGGAAATGACCATGAAATTGACCTGATGATGAAGGAAATATTTTTATTTTTCACAGTTAAAATGTCGGTCTTCTCTGTAATTCCACTGGCTTTTGATCTAAGCTGTAGATTCTGAAGACAATACACAGTTTTCACTAATTGAAACTATCTTGGACTTTGCATTATATGCAAATTAGGAGGGTTGTTATTTGAAATATTTAATATTTTGTGAAGAAAAAAAGTTTTTACTATACATTTGCTTTACAGAATGTGATCACCACCTGGAATACAAATGAAACATTTTATTCATCTTTATGGACCTGCTGTTGTAAGTTAAGTGATCATATTGATGTTCCCACTGGCTTTCTTCCATGTGCCTCTTGCCACTGTGTTGACCAGTGTAGATTTCTTTGTGTCAGTAAAACAAGATAAAGTCAAAGTCTTTGCATCAGCATTAATCTCATGGTTTTTTTTTTCCCCCTCCCAATGCTTTCTCGAATGTACAGTTTTAATGACTTTTAACTCTGATCAAATTTGTTGTAAGTTGTTCACACATTTTGGGGTCCATGCATCTTAAGAACCTGCACAAATTTGCCGTAGCAAAGGAACAATTCAATTTATTTAGTGTATATATAGCACCAAATCGCAACAAAGCTACCTCAAGGCGCTTCCCACAAGTAAACCTTACCAACCCCTAGAGCAAGCACACAGGCGACAGTGGTAAGGAAAAACTCCCTCTGATGATTTGAGGAAGAAACCTCAAGCAGACCAGACTCAAAGGGGTGACCCACTGCTTAGGCCATTCTACCAAAAAGGTTTACAATAAGAACACAGCACAACAGCAACTGACGTGTGTTGATTGTTGACGGGAGCCACCCGGATCTATTCCTACAGCAGAGTCCGCCCCACCCGTGTCCACCACAGAAATCATCCTATCCAGAAACCTTTATTTATAATGCCAAAAAATGTATAACAGTAACTTATAACTAGGGATGTCTCGATCCCTTCTCAAAGATCAGCATATGGTCCGATTAAACCATCTGACCTGAAAGGGATCGGTGAGCATGAGACTTGCTGTGATCCGTCCCTCCATCCGGTCTGTTTCGGAAGCCACCTGTCGGCAGAGCTGATAGCCACTAAATGATGTCGCTTCCCTGTTTGGTGTTTCAGTGCAGTTTGTTTTTTAATCCACTCATAATTTTCTACTATCTTCTTCTTTTGTAGAATTTATTAGCAGTTAGCAACCTGTTAGCACATTACTGCCACCAACTGGACAGGTGCTACACTTTCTTCCCTTTTACATATAGACTATCCTGTGTGACATCATCCATAGGATACCCAAAAAGCACCAGTGAAGCTCAGATGGGGCGGCAGTTCAGGATTTTGCCATGTCTTGACAGTGCCTGATTTCGCCTAACTCCAAGCCAACCCATAAATGGCTGAAGATGTGGGGCATAGGCAAGACCAGATGACCTGGACGGGCCGAATGAAGCCCAAATATGCTTCTTATCTCGGAGCTCCAAGAAGGGCAACTTTAACTTTAATCATATTCACTCAACTAATAATTTGCATCACTTTTAACCAAAATTGGAGCAACTTTAACTTTTAACCCCTGTACAAATTGAAATTGACCTTTGTCACCATTCTTGCTGTTTTTACCCCATAACTCCAGAACATTCATTTACAGATAGTCCAAACTATACCTTTTTGGAATCTTTATGATCAGACAAATAATATGGAATACCTTTCAATATGATTGGAGCATTTTTAACTTTTGACCCCTGTGTAATTCTTCAATTGACCCCTTCTTGGCCGCCTGAAAGTTCATGTTGCCACTCTGCATTTTTAAAAGAGTAATGTCTAAGGAGTACGTGTACCAAATTTGGTGCTTGCATCACCATTTGAAGCATTTTTTCAGTTATCCGCTGCATTAGTTCTGGATTTCTTTCTTTTTTTTTTTTGTAGTGTGTTTTGTGTGTCCTCATACTAGTGGAGCAGATAACTGTAACAATTGTTCATTTCTGGAAAGAAGGACCAAAGTTGGCACAAATACTCCTTAGACATTACTCTTTTGAAAAAAAATGAGTAGCTAATTGAATTTTCAGTAGGCGGCCAGGTAGGGGTCAATTGAAAAATTACACAGGGGTCAAAATTTAAAAATGCTCCAATCATATTGAAAGCTATACCACATTATTTGTCTGATCACAACGATACCAAACAGGTATAGTTTGGACTATCTGTGACTGAATGTTATGGAGTTATGGGGTAAAAACAACAAGAATGGTGACAAAAGTCAATTTCAGTTTGTACAGGGGTTCGAAGTTAAAGTTGCTCCAATTTTGGTAAAAAGTGGTGCAAATTATTGGTTGAACTAATAGGATTAATAAATGAAATAGTTTTGACTGTGTTGAATGCTTGGTCTGCAAGGTAAAGGTAGAGCAATGTCGATGTCCATTGGATTCTATGACATGTGACATTTGTTACTCTGTAACATGATAACTAAGCATGCCACATAGTGCAAACTATTCCTTTTTAAAACCCTATTAACTCAACCAATAATTTGCATCACATTTTACAATATTTAGAGCAACTTTAACATCTGACCCCTGTACAAACTAATGCTGACCTTTGTTACCATTCTTGCTGTTTTTACCCCATAACTCCATAACATTCAGTCATAGATAGTCCAAATAATACCTTTTTGGTATTGTTGTGATCAGACAAATAATGTGGTATAGCTTTCAATATGATTGAAACATTTTAAAATTTTGACCTCTGTGTAATTCTTCAATTGACCCTTACCTGACTACCTACTGAAAATTCAAGTGGCTACTCAGTTTTTTCAAAAGAGTAATGTCTAAGGAGTATTTGTGCCAACTTTGGTGCTTCTTTCCAGATTTGAAGGATTCCTCTGTAAATATTCTGTTATCTGCTGCACTATACGGTGTGACAATAAAACACTCTGCTCTAAAATCTAACCAAACAGCGACCTCTGTTGGTTGACTTCAACAGCTACAACAACAAAGGTGAAGGCGCGCCAATAGGAACGAAGCATCGTTCTTCCTGCTTCACGGAGCGGATGTGAACTGCGGCTGCTGGTGCGGTCTCGTTATCATTCATTTTCGCTGGTTGATTGAACAGAAGCCACAGCCCTGTGCTGTTAGACGGCTAATGAGAGGACGCCTGAGGTTAGTTTATTGGTCAAATTGATTATTGTGGAGGAGTAAAACCTGTGGGCTTGTACTAGCTCAAACACGCTAAACGTTAGCCTGAAGCTTCGGTGCGCTTCGTGACATTTGAACGAATCACTGCGCCACACTGGTGCTGGTTTTATCGCTTTTCATTTCTTATTTTTTAATGTATGTCTGTGGATATTGTATTCATTCGGGCCGCATTGACATTTAAAGCTGAATAAAGTAATTTCATGTACATGTATGTGTCTACAGTGCCCTCTAAAATTCATAATTCATTTTGTGTAAAAAGTATACAACAGTATATATAAGCACACATCGTACATTTTGATATAATGCTACAAAGGAACACATACAAAATAATACTAAAATCTTACAAATTTAACTAGACGACGTTCATCATGAAGTTTATTGAATATGTTAACAGATGGAGACTGTACTACATGTTGTGGAAGACTGTTCCATAAACAAACTGTTCTGTTACTAAAAGAGAATTTCCTAATATTAAGTCTAGTTCTGTTTACTTTATAAGTGTGGCCCCTCAAACCTGCATAATGTCTTAAAGTAAAGAAAATTCTAAAACAATTCAAAATCATGCATAATTTTATACGTTTCTCGTAGATCTCCTCTAATTCTTCTATTTTCTAAGATAGTAATACCTAATTCTCTAAGTCTATTATTCCGGTGTAACAGTATAGCTTCCCCCCCCCCGACAGGCAACATTTCAACATTCCGCTCTTGGAACTCCAAAATGATTTTAGACTGAAAAAGAGCTAGTTGCCACTTAACACTTTTAAATCACTCTTGATGGCTCTGACCTGTTGATGTTTTACCTGATTGTATTATTTTATTCAAGTGTCTGTTTTCTATGTAAATGTAACTGTGTATGTAACTCTGCCCTGCCTCTTGACCAGGACACTCTTGAAAAATAGATTTTTTTTTTCTACAAAATTAAACAACTGAATGAACATCCTCCAAGGCTGATGATTCCATAATTTTTGCCAGGGGTTGTAGAACCAGGTATATTCCACACTGAAACCAAGTGCACAAACTACTTGGCCACCACCCCTGCAGAATCCTACAGGAATGCTCTTTGGAATTTCTTGAGGCTTCTTGTCTATAGGAATCCTATAGAAATTCTTATAGGAATCCTATGGGAAAATAAAATTGCATAGGACTTCTATATGATTCCTTTATGAGAAAGGGAAGCTGTAGGGTTTTAAATGTTTTTGGTGACAATCGCACAAAATAAAAATCCAGGATTTGCTCCTAGAACCAGAAGTGCACAAAAATCCCTTTTTATATGTGTTGTTTTTGTCCATTCGGCTGCTCCCGTTTATGTTTGGAGTCGCCACAGCGGATACAGCCAGATCCGCACTGGTATTTGGAATAAGTTTTTACGCCAGATGCCCTTCCTGACGCAACTCCAGCGTCATCTGGAGAAACACACGCAGCCGCTGGTGTTACGACGAGGTCTCCTGTCCAAGTACTAACCAGGTCCCGCACTTCTGAGATCTGACAGGATCAGGTTTACACAGAGCAGATCGGCTGCTCCCTCTTTTATATGTGTGTAACGAACAGAAAAAATTATTATTTGGGCACTAATTATGTCTAGTGAGGCATGTTTTGGGCGGGTAACTGTTGCCTCGAGGATCCCGCCTGGCTCTTGGGCTGCCAGTTTGAGAACGCTGAATTACAGTGAAGCGTTGCACTAACGGCTCATATCTGTTATATTGCCAAACATGATGGTGGAATACTAATTTCAATGCTGTGTCGCCTTATATTTTCTTCCACGTGTCCAGGTGCAGCCATGCCCGTCTCCCTGCTGTGGGCGGTGGATGTGTTTGGGCGGGTCTACAGCTTGTCCACAGCAGGCCAGCAGTGGGAGCACTGCAGAGATACTCACATCGAGTTCAAGCAAGTGACAGCGACTCTTCAATGCTGCTGGGCCATTGGCTGCGATAACAACATCTACCTGAACGTCCACGCTTCAGATCTGCCCGTCCGCTACCAGGAGGAGACCTATGAGAATCAGGTGGGTTTTGCCTGTCGTGGCGTTTCAGTACCAGCAGATCTGGGTTGATAGAGTATTTGTTTCTGTGTGTTTAAAAAGAAAGCAAAATGCTCTTCTTTCTGCATTTGTCTGCGGGTCTCTGGTATGTGTCAAGTCAAATAGAAATTATCGAGTTCTCCTGAATCTCGTGGTTTCTGTATGATTGCATGAGTGAGAATGTGGTTGCTACACTTTCACAAGACTGTTGTAGTTCCTCTCTTGCTGAACTCTCATTCTTAAACATTTGCAAAAAGTGACAATTTGCACAGTTTTGCAATAAGATACCAGAAGCAGAAGAACTGAGACAGAATGGTGTTATCACTGTTCAAAGAAGTCTGAGGAGACAACATTGCTGTTTGTCTGTCTCTTTGTCTGTCTTTCAGCGGTGGAATCCAAGGGATGGCTTCTCGGAGCGTCTGTTGCCGAGTGATCGGTGGCAGTGGAGTGACATCACGGGTCTGCAGCACCAACCCTTTGACGGTTTCCAGCTCCCGTCTAGCAGCTGGGATTGGGAGGGTGACTGGTATGTGGATGAAAACTTTGAGGGCGAGCCCACCGAGAAAGGGGTGAGTATCCAAGGAAACAGTGGTGTTGTCTTTTGTGGGCATCCTCAGTCATGTTACCCATGCTGCCTACATGTATGTGTATGTGTATGTGTGTGTGTGTGTGTGTGTGTGTGTGCACACATATACAGTGGGGAAAATAAGTATTTGACCCCCTGTCAGTTTTAAAGGTTTTCCAACCTACAAAGAATGGAGAGGTCTGTAATTTTTTTCGTAGGTACACTTCAACTGTGAGACAGAATAAAAAAAATATCCAGAAAATCACATTGTATGATTTTAAATAATTAATTTGCATTTTATTGCATAAAATAAGTATTTGACCCCCTACCAACCAGCAAGAATTCTGGCTGTCACAGACCTGTTAATTTTTCTTTAAGAAGCCCTCTTATTCTGCACTCTTTACCTGTATTAATTGCACCTATTTACCTGTATAAAAAACACCTGTTCGCACGCTCAATCAGTCACACTCCAACCTGTCCACCATAGCCAAGACCAAAGAGCTGTCTAAGGACACCAGGGACAAAACTGTAGACCTGCACAAGGCTGGGATGGGCTACAGGACAACAGGCAAGCAGCTTGGTAGAAGACAACTGTTATGATTATTTATTAGAAAGTGGAAGAAACACAAGATGACTGTCAATCTCCCTCAGTCTGGGATTCCATGCACGATCTCACTTTGTGGGGTAAGGATGATTCTGAGAAAGCTCAAAACTACACAGGAGGGCCTGGTCAATGACCTGAAGAGAGCTGGGACCACAGTCACAGAGATTACATTAGTAAAACATGATGCTGTCATGGTTTAAAATCCTGCAGGGCAGCAAGGTCCCCCTGCTCAAGCCAGCACATGTCCAGGCCCGTTTGAAGTTCACCAGTGACCATCTGGATGATCCAGAGGAGGCATGGGAGAAGGTCATGTGGTCAGATGAGACCAGAATAGAGCTTTTTGGAATCAACTCCACTTATCATGTTTAGAGAATGAGAACAACCCAAGAAAACCATCCCAAACCGTGAAGCATGGGGGTGGAAACATCATACTCTGGGGGTGCTTTTCTGCAAAGGGGACAGGACGACTGCACCGTATTGAAGGGAGGATGGATGGGGTCAGGTATTGCGAGATTTTGGCAAACAACCTCCTTCCCTCAGTAAGAGCATTGAAGATGGGTCATGGCTGGGTCTTCCAGCATGACAATGACCCCAAACACACAGCCAGGGCAACTAAGGAGGGGCTCCGTAAGAAGCATTTCAAGGTCCTGGAGTGGCCTGGCCAGTCTCCAGACCTGAACTCAATAGAAAATCTTTGGAGGGAGCTGAAACTCCAAACCTGAAAGATCTAGAGAAGATCTGTATGGAGGAGTGGACCAAAATCCCTGCTGCAGTGTTTGCAAACCTGGTGAAAAACTACAGGAAACGTTTGACCTCTGTACTTGCAAACAAATGTTTCTGTACCAGTTGTTAAGCTCTGATTTTCTAGGGGGTCAAATACTTATTTTATGCAATAAAATGCAAATTAATTATTTAAAAATTATACAATGTGATTTTCTGGATTTTTTCTTTTTTGTTTTTTTTTTATTCTGTCTCTCACAGTTGAAGTGTACCTATGATAAAAATTACAGACCTCTTCATTCTTTGTAGGTGGGAAAACCTGCAAACTGACAGGGGGTCAAATACTTATTTCCCCACTGTGTGTGTGTGTGTGTGTGTGTGTGTGTGTGTGTGTATGTATATATATATAGATATATATATATATAGATAGATAGAGAGAGCTTTGAAAGTGATATACCGTCTATCAAGCGTTCATGTAGATTGTTTTTTTAAATTATGAGTTGTTTGCCTTTAAGTGTCAAAAATTGTGGAAAAAAATGACAGAACTGCACAATGAATTAATTATTTTGTGACTATACAGTAAAACTGTACAGACATCACCATCAGTTTTACCTGTCCAATGAGGCATGTTTTCAAAATGTTGTTTTTTTTTGGGGGGGGGGGGGGGGGGGGGGGGGTGATTAGCAGTCCAAAATCTACTCATCATTCATCGTGAACCGCTTTTCCGGGTTTGGGTCGCGTGGGCAACAGCTCTAGCAGGGGACCCCAGACTTCCCTTTCCCGGGCCACATTGACCACCTGTGACTGGGGGCTCCCGAGGCGTTCTCAGGCCAGTGTGGAGATATAATCTCTCCACCTAGTCCTGGGTCCTCCCCGGGGTCTCATCCCTGATGGACGTGCCTGGAACACCTCCCTTGGGAAGTGCCCAGGAGACATCCTTACCAGATGCCCAGACCACCTCAGCTGGCTCCTTTCAACATGAAGGAGCAGCGGCTCTACTCAGAGCTCCCCACGGATGACCAAACGTCTCACCCTATCTCTAAGGGAGACACCAGCTACCCTCCTGTGGAAGCCCATTTTGGCCGCTTGTACTCGTGATCTAGTTCTTTTGGTTATGACCCAACCCTCATGACTATAGGTGAGAGTGGAAACGAAGATTGACCAGTAGATCGAGAGCTTTGCCTTTTGGCTCAGCTCCCTTTTTGTAAAGGTACTTATTTTATATACACTTTTTTGGCATTTTTCTTATGCAGTTAGCTTATTTTAATAAAGCCTTTTTATTTTCTGATACTCCACATTTTTTCTCCTGATATTATTTTATGGTGATCAGCAACAACAAAATTAAAATAAGTTTTATATTTTATGTTCAGCATGTTTTGATTTTTATGAGTTGTTTACATCTCCAGGGGTGGACTTACGCCCTTGATTTCCCTTCTACCTACGCCAAAGACAAGAAGTGGAACTCCTGTGTCCGTCGCAGGCGATGGCTTCGCTACAGGAGGTACAAAGCCATGGATACCTGGGCAAAGGTGGGCGTTCAATCCCTCTGTATTCTGTATAAAGGTTTTGTGTGTAAAAAGTCTTTCTTCACCTGTGTGCTTCTGTTTGTGTCGGAGGGCAGATCCCATCACAGCAGACGACTGTCCAAGATCCCTTCAGTGACATCAGCTGTGGAGGCTGGGAAATCAATGAGGAGCCAAGAGGACGACTCTCACTCTGGGCCGTCTCTCTGCAGGGCAAGGTACAGCACACACACGTGCCTTCTCCCGTGTGTCCATGACAACGATCCTTAAGTAATAATTTGTTTAGAATATGCAAAAAAAGAGAATATCTGTGGAAAAAGATATGGCAACATGGTTAGCTACCAGACTTTTATTCTTGGATCATTTTGTAAAAACTAACTGCCAAATTTCTACATGGGCTGCAGGAACAGCCTTCAAATTATAATATACGAGGTCTGTTAGAAAAGTATCAGACCTTATTATTTTTTTCAAAAACCATATGGATTTGAATCACGTGTGATTGCGTCAGCCAAGCTTGAACCCTCGTGTGCATGCGCGAGTTTTTTCATGCCTGTCGGTTGCTTCATTCGCCTGTGAGCAGGCTTTGAGTGAGGTGTGGTCCACCCCTCTCGTCTATTTTTTTATTGCGAATAAATGTCTGAACGATTTGGAGCTTTGCTGCATCAATTTTTTTCCAGAAACTGTAAGAGACCTCCAGGTGGACACCATTCGAAAAATTAATATGGCTTTCAGGGACGATTTTATGGATATTAAACAGATTAAGGGGTGTTACTGCCCCTTTAAGGACGGCCCACAACTGCTGAGAGCGCAGCGCGCGCCCAGCTCCGATGGACAGGCTGACACCCCGCACAAACAATCAGATCATTTCCAACGTGAAAGCTTTTTGATCCGGGACCTCGTCTGACTTTCACAAAAAGGCAGAAGATGTGGACATCAGCACTTTTTCCGGCACATTCCACCGTTACAGGAGTTTTTTTTTTTCATGGAAAAAGAAGCAGAGGGACGCGCCACGGAGCCATTCATTACGCGGGACAAAACCACCTCGGTGTTGGTCTCACAGGATGGCTTAAAGGTGGATTTCAGATGGATTCCGGTTGCTTTCCAGTCATGTGAATATCTGATTGTGATTGTGCATGAGCTGAACATGCCAGAACAGCTGGAAAAAAATTGATGCAGCAAAGATCTAAATCGTTCAGACATTTATTCGCAATAAAAAATAGACGAGAGGGGTGGACCACACCTCAGTCAAAGCCTGCTCACAGGTGAATGACTCAACCGACAGGCATGAAAAACTCACGCATGCGCACGAGGGTTCAAGCTTGGCTGACGCAATCACACGTGATTCAAATCCATATGTTTTTTGAAAAAATAATAAGGTTGGATACTTTTCTAACAGACCTCGTACATAGAGTTTTACATGCGAGCATGAAACTGGGGTTGGCCTCGGCAGAGTTACCGCATGTTCTCTGACTGGTTTTGAAGACATATTAGTGTCCACAGCAAAGTCACACACCCACAGACTTGTTAGAACATGTAATCATCCAAATTTGCACTACTGTAGTTCCTTCTCTCACTTTCTACACTATGACAGAATCACCTTGTCCTCTCATATTTTACACTCTGTTCTCTCTCTCTTTCCGTGCAGGTATGGTTTAGAGAGGGCATCTGCCACTACAATCCTGAAGGCTTGCTGTGGGAGGAGGTGTCTGTGCCCGGTGAAGTGGTTCAGATCAGTTGTGGACCTGGGGATCTAGTCTGGGCAGTGCTTTGGGAGGGGCAGTTTATCGTCAGGGTGGGCATCAGCCGAGACTGCCCCAAAGGTACTTTAGCTTGCTGTTGGTTGGAGGATTCATCATGCATGTGCACACTTTTGTCTCTTCTGTGTTGACATAAGGTCTCCTGTGCAGGTACATCTTGGACGGTGGTGGACTCGCCCAGGTCTGAGGTGGGAGCCACACATGTAGCAGTGGGTGTCAATGTTGTCTGGGCTGTGACAAAGGACAACAGAGTAAGAAAATGTAGGGTGGATTCTGCTCTACCTCAGCCCACTGACAGAGGAGGGAGGAGGTCACATTGATTACAGATGATCAAAAACTGGCTTCCAGAATATGATGACGTTTTGTGGGGAGTTGATACTCTCCTTTTGAGTTTTCACTTGATGTCTTTCTTCACTCTCTTCAATATTCTTTTGATTTTTCTTTAATCTAATTCTCCGGCATTAACTTTGTGTCATCGCAAAATGGGGACTGCCCTCCTCTGTCAGGTGGCAGAAGTCACTGTTATCCTAATGAAGTTACATAATGTGGGCTGTTTGTTTTTAAACACCAAAGATAGTGGGCAGCTGAACAGTTGTCAGTAGTAGTAGTTAGCCTTTAGTGACATGACCCTGAAGTGATTCTTTGGTTGATTTGGTTAATGAATCCACATTGGATGAATGTCCAAGCTCCAAATTTAGCTTTAAATTTGTGTTGAAGGTTTAGGTTCAGTTAAACCCAAAGCAGGTTTCAGAAGACCTGTCATCTTCCGTACTCAGAGTATACTTTAAAATTGTTAATTTAGTACTGTGTGCAGGATTTATTAACTCTTCCAGACCATAAGAGGAGAAGGAAAGAGGACCAACAAAGGCGTATGAGAGTTAGACGTCTCACTGCCAAATGCTTCTTCTATGCTGTACTAGTTTCCAGTGCTTTCCGCCTTTTGCATGTTTAATCTATTGATGCAAATATTTCTGGGCTGCTATCCTTATTAAAACATCAATTGTTTATACAGTTCTGTGACGAAAATGGAAAAACGATCGTTACGGCAGATAAGAAAAACCATAACGTTGAAATGACCCTACTGCAAGCATGACTCACTCACTAAAGTATTCATTTAAATGACTGTAACGTGCTTCGAAATCTAGCAGCTCCAGATGTGACTTAGTGACACAACTACCAGTTATGGCTGCTACAGTTTGGACAAACACCAATGTCCATGGCTCACAGAATTAGAGGCGTGTTCCTGCTTATTCCTTGAGGACTTGGGCGTGTCCCACTGTTAAATCGTCAAGTGAATGATGGTTGTCTTGCAGACATTTGGTCCCGGAAGTGTTCGGAAAAAAAAGCAACCAACCAGTATAATGGAAAAAAGATTTAAGGTTACACTAAAAAAAAAAAAAAGAAGCTAAATAGGTAAATCAGAGGAGTGCATTGCAGACAGTCTGTCAATCAGTTCTTTTAATTTTTGCTTAAAGGTCCTCTTTTGACAAAAAGGGGTAAATTAATTATTCATTTATTACCTCTCAAACACTCTGCAAGGGAAGAGCCTGGAAAATCTAGAGAGCCGCACTGGGATTTGACACAAGTTTTACTCTGGATGCCCCCTCCTGACACAAGTCCAGTTCTGCATGGAGAAACCTGCTCAATGCTCCTGGTGTTCCCAAGCAGTATCCCAGTCAAGTATTACTCAGTTCCTGCTCCAATTAAATGCTGAGATCTTACGGGAACAAATGTTCACAGAGCGGCACAGTCAGCCATGAAGAAAGCAACAAATGTAAGACAAAGTGGTAAACACTCACAATAGTAAGCAACATGGAGTTGTGAAGGTAAAGTGATATGCTCCACTCCTGTTTATACCTTTTTAAAATCCCTGCAGCCTATAGCACTCAGTTACTTGATGAGGGTTCAGGGCTTCGGGAGCACACTGAGATTCAGCCTTTGACTTTAAATGTCTTTCACAGGAATCAGACCCGCGGGGATTTTCATATGAGGTGATTCCTTTCATTATTTTGCTGATTTTACAGGTGTGGTTTAGGCGTGGTGTGAACTCCCACAACCCCCATGGCTCCGGCTGGATCAGCATGGTTGGGGAAATGATGATGATAAGCGTAGGACTCAACGACCAGGTAAATTCTAGCCACAACTGCTTCATGTCTTGGTGGAATAATTAGAATGTGGTTGTTTTCACGTGGAGCCCCCTTTTTTTTCTAAAAGTGTCTGTGTGGTGTCTAAGGTGTGGGGTATCGGCTATGAGGACAGGGCAGTGTACTACAGACAGGGTGTGACCTCCAGTGAACTGAGTGGGAAAACCTGGAAATCCATTAGTGTTCCCAGAGATGGAGAAAGATCCCACTCCAGCACCAGTGCCAACAGCCTGCAGAGGTGAAGACGCCTTATTTGCAGTACAATTACCCAAGTAGTATTTTTTAAAAACAATATCACACAATAATTACCATATTTTCTGCAGTTTTGGTCAGTTTTTAAAACTAGTTTGGCAGGTCCTGCTACTTATACTCTGGTGCAACTTATATCCTGAACAATCAGGTGTTTGTTGTTGTTGTTGTTGTCATCATTATTAATGATAACTATTTATATTGGGTTTTCCCAGAAGTCGACACACTAAACAAAAGAAACTCCAATAATAAAACTACAAGACAACAATGCACAGAATCTCAAAATTAAGAGCCCATTGCATGTTTATTTGTCCATCTTGCTTATTTTGGAATTTAAAAGTCCTTTTGGTGCACACCACAAGCTGAAGGCTTTCTGCAAAAATACACTGTTCAGGATCGGTGTCCATCTCACATTTTGTTGTCATAACTGTGCCCAATAACATCAGATATGTTGTCCATCACACATTCATTTGTCCATCTTGCTTATTTTTGGTCCTTATGTTATCTAACAGCACATGCTGTGGTGCACACATGTGCTACACTGAGCTTCTGACCATTGTTAAAATCACCCCCAGTGAAACACTGTGTTAAAAAGTGAGTTTCACATATAGTAGCAAAAAAAGTTCCACTTGTATATGTTTTTGTTTTTTGTTTTTTTCTCTTCATCTTGAAAAGTCATTTTTCTGACAGGTGTAACGTACTCTGGAAAATATGGTAAAAATCATGTTCAGGTGTTTGGGAATGGGCTGATAATTTAGGTTGAGATCCTCATTTGAAGCAAGAGTTTTCAAAGCATGCCAACAATAATAAATATTAAGTTACAGTTTCTTCAAGGTTGAATTTGGTTCCTCTATGTCCTCCCTCAGTGCTGGACGCTTCTTCTGTGGGGAGGTGTGTAACCACTTGGGACTGAGTGATGTGGACTCTGATGCAGAGAAGGGCTCTACAGACGGGGCCAGATGCCTCCATACTTCTAACTCCCCCGAGTCCTTAGCCAGTGCTCTCACAGATCAGTTATCTGAAGCTCCTATTGATGCCCCTAAACCCCACATCCCCAAGGTTACCAGTGACAGTTTCATCTCTGAACTTGTCTCTGACCGAGAACCGGCAAAAGCCAAAAGAGAGAACGAGTCTGCCATTCCAGTTGTCCAAGAGGAGGTTGACCTCCCAGATGGAGAGGTCAAGTTTCCCTGTTCTGGTGTTGTTCTTTCCTCCAGCCAGTCTGGAATGCCTCCTGACCCCCACTGGAGTAATGTGGACCTGGAAGAAGCTCAAAGTCAGCAGGTTCAGGATGGAGCTGCGCTGGATGCAGCTGATACCTGCAGTTTGTCATCAGTGGCTACATACACCCTTGGCTTGGAGGACCCGTATGGAGCAGACGAGCACCCGCTCTGGGCGTGGGTCAGCGGAGGAGGCTGCTCTGTGGACAGTCACTCGCACCTCAGCTGGTTCAGCTACTCTTTGACTGTTGCAAGTGAGTTATATTTGGTTTGGTATGTGGTGATTAAAAAGCTTTGAGCATCTGCTTAAGATGGAAAAGTTGCTGGATCCTGCTCAGAGAAGCTCATCATGTGGCTGTAGTGTCATAGAAATTCCCTGCAATCCAGGTAATACACATCATCTGGACATCTCTAAGTAATGGCTCATTTGACACAACTTGTAGTCATTACTACTATGAAGCATCAAAGGCGGCATCAAGATTACAGAAATAAAAATCAAAGAGCAAACATGCAATCTGCATCTGCAATCTGGATTTAATCAACTGTTACTTGGTCGAAGGTCTACGTACATCAATTTTTTTTTTTTTATTGAAATCCATTCCATCTTTTTGTTTTAACTGAAGATGTTCCCGTTTCTTCTTTCCAGCCGTGACCCAGTCAGTCCAGTCCATGAGTCTGTCCATCACTCCGGCACAGACCGCAGCCTGGCGGAGACAGATTTTTGAACAACTCAATGAGCGGACCAAGAGAGAGATAGAAAACTTCAGACATTATGAGCAAGCTGTAGAACAGGTACCTGAATTATGAGACTGGGCTGAAAAAAACCCCCACCCCTTTCTGGGATAATTCTGTCCCCTTTATCCCTTTATTTATTGTCTTTTCCTTCCACTCCCCCCACCCCACTCCCCCAATTCATGTATTAACATGTGTGATTACATGGATGCCCGTCTCTACTGCAGTCTGTGTGGGTGAAGAAGGGAACCATGCAGTGGTGGAGAGACTGGAAGCCACACAAGTGGATAGATGTTCAGTTTGCTCTGGAGCAGTTCTCAGGCCCAAACGGAAACAAGGATGGCATCCTCTTCATTTATTACAACTACTATGAAGAGAAAAAGGTGAGTAGGATACTAGTCCAGGTTGTGTGTGTGTGTGTGTGTGTCTTGTACGTGACCTAAACTGTGCAAGCATGTGGGGTTTTTTTTTTTCATTATTGTGCAGAAAAAGGCGTATATGTGTTGTTTTTTTTTCCCATTCAAAATAGCATACTTGTAGTTTTTGTGTACTTTTTATATGTTGCCCCTTTCTACATTTTAATAAATTTTATTACACTATGGATCTGAGAGAAACACATTTTCAATACTCTGTGTGTCCTGTACATGTAGCAGATTTGAAAAGCTGACTTTGACTTTTTATTTTTAACTTTGAAAACACAAGGAGGTATAATCTCAACTCGATGGGTATAGTCTGGCCTTGCCCAAAATATACCCCAGGGTATCAACCTGCCTGGGCTATTTTATAATCTGGGGTGTATTTTGGGTTATGCCAAATTGTATCTGGGTATCCCTTGGTAGGGGGTTAATCTCATCTGCTACACTGTATAGGCCCCATGTTGGATTTCACTTGAATAGGGTTGTTCCCTGACTTGGGTCTTGGCAGCAGAACCTCTTGGACTGGAGTAGAGATGGGCAAAGTGTGCAGGTTTTTCTTACAACCGACCCTCTCAGCAGGTGGTTTTCCTACTAATCTCTTCCCCCTCAACTCCAAGTCCTGTTCCTCTGTGAAATCACTTACTAAGGCCATTCGTAACAAAGGAAACCTAGACCGTTTTGGCTCTCCAGACTGAATTTACTTTTCTGTTCTCATTTGGACTTACGTTGCACACTGACAGGCTGAATGTAAAAGTTAATCCACAAACATTACAGGTGCATAAACATGACCACTGTAAAAAATGTCTGTGGCCTCATCAATTGTTTAATTTAATGCACCCCTTGGAGGGGTGTGGAGGTATTGCAGATGGGGTGTGGTGAGGCAAAGTAAATAAAAAGGGGGGCCCTGCAGAATAAGATGAGAACCACTGGTTTGACTCATTCCTTTCTATTTTTTATTTTTATATTTATATATTTATATTTTTATTCCATATATATATATATATATATATATATATATATATATATATATATTTTTTTTTTTTTTTTTTTTTCCCCCCCCCTCTGTTTAAGGTGCAGCTCCATCCAGAGATGGGAGTTGTGTTTGTATTGGAGATCCTCCTGTCCTGTGCACCAACAGCAATTCTTGTATATTCGTCCGTGAATTGTTCTGTGAATTATTTATGTAATTTATGTTTGTAGCATGGCCCAAGCAGAGGGTCACCCCTTTGAGTCTGGTCTGCTTGAGGTTTCTTCCTCAGAGGGAGTTTTTCAATTCAATTCAATTCAATTTTTTTTTTATATAGCGCCAAATCACAACAAACAGTTGCCCCAAGGCGCTTTATATTGTAAGGCAAGGCCATACAATAATGATGTAAAACCCCAACGGTCAAAACGACCCCCTGTGAGCAAGCACTTGGCTACAGTGGGAAGGAAAAACTCCCTTTTAACAGGAAGAAACCTCCAGCAGAACCAGGCTCAGGGAGGGGCAGTCTTCTGCTGGGACTGGTTGGGGCTGAGGGAGAGAACCAGGAAAAAGACATGCTGTGGAGGGGAGCAGAGATCGATCACTAATGATTAAATGCAGAGTGGTGCATACAGAGCAAAAAGAGAAAGAAACAGTGCATCATGGGAACCCCCCAGCAGTCTACGTCTATAGCAGCATAACTAAGGGATGGTTCAGGGTCACCTGATCCAGCCCTAACTATAAGCTTTAGCAAAAAGGAAAGTTTTAAGCCTAATCTTAAAAGTAGAGAGGGTGTCTGTCTCCCTGATCTGAATTGGGAGCTGGTTCCACAGGAGAGGAGCCTGAAAGCTGAAGGCTCTGCCTCCCATTCTACTCTTACAAACCCTAGGAACTACAAGTAAGCCTGCAGTCTGAGAGCGAAGCGCTCTATTGGGGTGATATGGTACTACGAGGTCCCTAAGATAAGATGGGACCTGATTATTCAAAACCTTATAAGTAAGAAGAAGAATTTTAAATTCTATTCTAGAATTAACAGGAAGCCAATGAAGAGAGGCCAATATGGGTGAGATATGCTCTCTCCTTCTAGTCCCCGTCAGCACTCTAGCTGCAGCATTTTGAATTAACTGAAGGCTTTTTAGGGAACTTTTAGGACAACCTGATAATAATGAATTACAATAGTCCAGCCTAGAGGAAATAAATGCATGAATTAGTTTTTCAGCATCACTCTGAGACAAGACCTTTCTGATTTTAGAGATATTGCGTAAATGCAAAAAAGCAGTCCTACATATTTGTTTAATATGCGCTTTGAATGACATATCCTGATCAAAAATGACTCCAAGATTTCTCACAGTATTACTAGAGGTCAGGGTAATGCCATCCAGAGTAAGGATCTGGTTAGACACCATGTTTCTAAGATTTGTGGGGCCAAGTACAATAACTTCAGTTTTATCTGAGTTTAAAGCAGGAAATTAGAGGTCATCCATGTCTTTATGTCTGTAAGACAATCCTGCAGTTTAGCTAATTGGTGTGTGTCGTCTGGCTTCATGGATAGATAAAGCTGGGTATCATTTTCCTTACCACTCTTGCTCTGGGGGTTGGTAAGGTTAGACCTTACCTGTGTGAAGCGCCTTGAGGCAACTCTGTTGTGATTTGGCGCTATATAAAGGAAATAAATTGAAATTGAATTGAATTATATATTGTGGAACAGGTCCCTCAGTGGTATAAGGAAACGTGCTACCAATATGTCATCATGGGTTTGATTCCCAGTCAGAAAAACACATCTGCATTGTGTCAGTCCACCCAACTGTATCTGGGTTAGCGGCCTAACCTGCTTCAGTTTGACGTCCCATACAAGGGGAGTCATAGACTCTCATCCACTTCACATGCTCCCAAATCCAGACATATGCACCTGCACCAAATGTGCCTCTGGGCCATTACTGGACTTACTTTTTACTCATAACATCTGTTTAGTTCTGTGTGTCCTGAAAGGAGTGTTACAGTTTTGTGTGAAAACCATAATACTGCATGGGTACGTCTTAAAATATTTTTATGAATTAATTTAAATATACAAGTGCTGTTGTTCCATTCTTGCACTCAACACCACATTTTCCTTTATTTATGTACTTTGCTTTCAAGCTACTTTTCCTCTCTTCTGTCTAGTACCTGCATGCTTTCATCAACGAAGTGACCATTCTGGTTCCTGTGCTGAATGACTCCAAACACACTTTTGCTATCTACACTCCAGAGAGAACTAAGCAGCGATGCCCAATCAGATTGGCAGCAGCCACAGAGCTGGAGATGCATGACTGGGTAGGTATCGCACTCTATTTTTGCTTAGGAAAACAGGACCTTGGGTATTTCTGCTTCTCTGCGCTGCTTCTTTTTCTTAGTGTTCTTGTGTCACTTTTGGGAAGAGCCATCACAGCTGGGGTTTTGTCAAGTGTTGAATACTGTGGCAAAATCAGTTCTCTCATCATTAAGACGTGCTTTTGGATTTGGAAATGGTTTGAGAAACAAGGTTACCTTAAAAAAACAAAAAAAACTTTAAAAGATTTGTAAAGCAATGTGATCACACTGCTGATGTCACTAATGCATTAGAATAAAGCACCGCAGTTGCCTTGATGCTTCTTTTGGTTTGATTTTCTCTCTGTTCTTTCTGTCTCCAGCTGGCTTTGTTGAGCGTGTCATGCTGTGACTCCAGGGGGGTCCACGGCCCTCCGTCCAATCAGGCCATATGGTCCATCACTTGTAAAGGCGACATCTTTATTAGTGAGCCCTCTCCTGACCTGGAGGCCGTGCCTTACCCAACACCCTGTGACCAGATGTAAGAATAACCTGTACGTCTCGTGGGTACAGGAGATTTTTAGAAAATAGTAATTTTCTTTACTTTCAGCAACACTTTATGGCCTTTATCTCATTTTCCAATGCAGCAGTCATAAAGTATTTCAGGTATTTCTTTCCATGTGTAGGTTCTGGCGACAGGTTGGAGGTCACCTGCGTGTGGTGGAGTGTAACAGCGCTGGCGTGGTGTGGGGGATTAGCTACGACCATACTGCCTGGGTTCACACAGGGGCTTATGGAGGCGGCTTCTTCCAGGAACTGGCCAGCAGCACAGATAATATTTACACACAGACAGACGTTAAGAGTGTGTACATCTATGAGAACCAGAGGTGGAACCCCGTCACTGGCTACACTAACAGGTAGAACACTGTGTTAGCCAGA
The DNA here is from genome assembly GCF_902500255.1 of Thalassophryne amazonica. Lineage (NCBI taxonomy): Eukaryota > Metazoa > Chordata > Actinopteri > Batrachoidiformes > Batrachoididae > Thalassophryne > Thalassophryne amazonica. The sequence goes on along the minus strand of NC_047120.1, from coordinate 59,137,805 downwards.
GAGGTTTGAGTAGCATGCGAGGCTGGATCAAGGGTCCAATGTTTGCATTGGCTTGCATTTTGCATCTAAGTGCCTTGCTGTATATATCTTGGGGGGGGGGGGGGGGGGCTTGGATTGAATAGAATGTCATAAATTGTATGATGTCACAGGTCATTTATGTTGCCATCCTAACCATAACTGATTGAATCACTGTTTTTAGTCACAGATCAGGTCATTTTTCAGTTCATCATTTGGGGGGCGGGTGACAAACATCACTGTGCTTTCCATTTTTAAAAAGAACAGTGATAAGGAGGAACTTTTGCCTATGGGTCTGACTAAAACCAAGGTGCCAGCAGCAATTCCTATATAAAATATATTAGGCTGGATATTAACCAGACCCTATCAGGAGATCTAATAGTTGACAAAATTATCAACCAATCAAGTGCTAAATTAAAGTTTTTATATCGACAAGCTAAGCATTTCAATATGAAGACTAAGAGGCTACTTGTTTCTGCTCTTATTAAATGTCACTTTGATTACACCGGTGTGTCTTGGTTTTCTAACCTGACCAAGACAAATAAGGGGAGGTCACAGGTTATGCAGATTAAGATAATACGCTTCCTCCTCAAAACTCATCCTGGTCACATATAGACCCTGACGAATTCAGTATGGTTCGTATGTTGACGGTTGATTTGAGAGTGGACCAACTTAAACTAAATCCTGTTTGCTGTTGTACAGAAATTTCTTTTTTAAATACAGAAAACCCACAGCATTAACACTAGATCCAGTGCCTTGTCTTTGGTTATCCCCTCAGTTGGGTCCTTTGGGCCAACATCGTTTTCTTATACTGGTGCTAAGGTATGGAACAGCCCCAATTTCCAAATAAAATCCTGCAGAAATAAATTTGATTTTAAATTCAGGGTAAAAAAAAATCTTTTTTCCTTGATGGTCAACAATTTTACTGATAACTTTATCTATTTCTAGACTTGATTTATTGTCTGTAAATATTGTTTTAATAATGTGTAAATACCATACTTATACTCTTATTGATTATGTTTGTTGTCAGTATTGTTAACTGTTACCTCTAGTCATATTCTATCTGTGATTTATATTGGGCCACAATGGAAACAAGTCCATTTGTCGCTTTTCAGAATCAGTATCACTTTGTCATTATACAGTGTATAATGAAATTTCCCTTAACTCCTCCTTATAAAAATATAAAAATATTAAAATATAAAGTATACGAAATATAAAATGCAGATAAAAAAAGGTATGCACAATGCTTGGTGTGATTACCTAAAGCAGCACTTTGCTGTGCAGAATTCCAGGTGAGGACGGTAAGTATAGCCTATAGCTTAAATCTCAGTCCATATAGTTCCATCCACAGTTTGTAAGCTGTCTGTGTTTCATGTTCATGTTTTTTGTGTTACCCTGTATTTTTGTTTTTACATTATTTTACAAATCAAATTAATTGGACTGCTCTTCATGTGCTTGCAGTGTGCTCAGTGCAAGTGTAATATCGAGGAAAATTTAGGAGTCTTGATGGGGGCGTCACTGAGAGTAATAGTTTGTATCCAATGTATGCGATCGAGATGTTACTGCAGTATTATCGCATGATGGTACAACACTTTGTGAGTACTTGTTATATATTTTTACAGTTGGTTTTGTCCATTTTTTTCAGCATTACGGTTAACGTGTGAATAGTTTGCTGTTAATCAACAGTTTTTCAGCAGTCCCAAAACTCTGCGATAACCCTGCTGCACCTGTTGTGACTTCATTGAAATATGGACAATTAAGTTCAAAAGCAGCTTGTGGTTGATTACAATGTGCTTCGTCCAAATAAACACAGGCTTTTTGCCGCTCGTGTAAGAGGCCACCGTTTTCTGTGTTACACACTGATTGATTAAATTGCATGTAGGATTACAGAGTTATCTTTGAAAGTGAGGTTTTCACTAAAAAAAAACAATCACATCATCAGGAGCCACATTACATGAAGATTTTGGGTGTTGGGTTGAATCAGGGGTCGAAATACATTTTTTAACCTACTTGCACTGGTGCTAGTAACAAAAAAAAATAAAAGTTACTTGCGCAACCAAAAGTCAGTCTTATATCAACCTTAAAACTCCTCCTATGATGTTTCAGAGTCTTCCCCTCTGGGGAGAGTTTGCCACTGCTGCTGCTGCTCTCCCCTGTTTTTTTTTTTTTTTTCCACGTACGCGCACGAACAAATTGTCCATGACGATTATTGTATTTATTAACTACACACATATAATAAAACAAATGATGACTGATTTATAACACAATTATGACAGAGTTTCAGTGGAGAGAGAGCGAGGAACTACGGAGCCCTGGAAGTGTCATCGCAAAATGTTTTGCATGTGGCGAGAATGTGCGCTCGTTTTATTATATTGTGTGCACGTTTTAAGCATCGTTTGAGTTAAACAAGGGCACGATCTTACAGAGCCGCAGCGGCAGCATGGAGCTGTGTCCATGTTTTTTTTGTTGTTTTTTTTACGTGCGTGTGTGAACTAATCATCCGTGAAGATAATTTTATTAACTACACAGATGTATAATAAAACAAATGGTGGCTGGATTATAACACTATGATGACAGAGTTTGAGGGGCAGAGAGAGAGCGAACCGCAGCCAGCCAGGTTTTTTTTTTTTTCTTTTCTTTGTTTACATGTGCGCGCGCGAACACAACAAATAGAGCACAGCAACTCACTCCGTGTGTGAGTCATAAAACGCAGGGAAGATGAAGACAACACACTGGAATTTTTTTCTTTATTTATTCCTTTATTGGTTCATTTTACTGGTGCTTATAGTTGATAAAACTTGGATAAAGTTACTTGCACCAGTGCAAGTGCAGTATAAAATTACGTGCACCGCTCGAGTAATACGTGCACAAACTAGCACATGCACGTACTATTTTGAGCCCTGGTTGAATTCATTTGTGACTTGTGTGTGTGTGTGTGTGTGTTTTTTGTCTTAGAGGTCTGCCCACAGACCGTTACATGTGGAGTGATGCGTCAGGGTTACGTGAGTGCACCAAAGCGAATACCAAACCGCCATCTCCTCATTGGACTTGGGTAAAGCACCAACACAGCAGTTGAATACACTGAAACAGTCTGAGAGCTTGTCTGGACTTAGGACAGATGAGATCTGATGCCACAGAATGTTTCGAGTCTTTCACTTCTCGTTTTGGCTGTTTTTTTTTTGTTTTGTTTTTTTTAAGGTGTCTGACTGGAGCATCGACTACGGCATCTCAGGAGGGACAGACAGAGAAGGCTGGCAATATGCAGCTGATTTTCCAGCGTAGGTTTCTTGTGTTTTGTTTTTTTTTTCCTCAAACTCAGAAATGAGATTCTACACAGTTATGACTTTCACTGATTTATTTTATTTTTCTTCTTCTCCTGACTTTTCTACAGGTCATATTATGGTTATAAAACAATGAAGGACTTTGTGCGCCGTAGGAGATGGGCCAGGTACAATAAAGAGCAACATTTTTAATATAGTCAGTGGTGGACATGGCAGAATACTGAGCTGTGACAACTTTAAGCTTTGCTAAAATATACCTGCTGATGTAATCCTGTTTTCTCTATATTTAATAATTAAATAGTCAGTAGTATTTAACACATATGTATGTAAATAATGGCAACAAATTAATTTTATATATTTTTTAAAAAGTTTAAATTTTGCTTTATTTAAATACTTTTAAATCCAGGATCTTTTTGCTCTTTCAGTTTTGTGAACATTGTAAGAAAAGACATTCTTAGACATTGTGATTAATTTCTCTAAAATTAATCCACTCACATTTACAATGGAAATCATGCATAAGTATACTATGATTGTCTTTTCAAAATGTACTGAGCTTTGGTTTGGCTCGAGATAATGATCCAGAGCTGGTGGACAACATGTATTTTTAGCCACAGTTTTCTGAATTGTTGTTGTTGAGTTTGAATCAGATAAATAACCACTAACGTGTAACTGATGATGCTGACTAACCAAGTGCCCACTGGTTGTAATTTTCCTTTTAGTTGAGGCCAATATACTGTGACATCATGACAAATGGCCAAACATGCAACAGAACAAAAATAATGCTGTATCTTGCAAAGTTGATGACTGTTTCAAAACAAAACCCCTGTCCTGCCCCTGTGTCTGGATAAACTGGATAAACAAAATTTCATGGATGATTTCTTTGCCCATGTGCCACCCCACCAACAGTTTTCATGAAAACTGGTTTCCTGGTGGAGAAACAGGTCAATCATCAGACAGTCAAAAATGGAGTTATTCATTACAATCGTTATAAGTCCTGTATTTTCATATGTTGGTGACTGTTTTTCTGATTTTTTTTTAATTTTTTTTTTTTTCTACTTCTTCATCTGTTGACATATGCTGTAATTGTAATAGTTGATGTGCAGTGTAATTACTTACGATCATCAAGAATACGGGTTGTATAATTTACAAAGATCCCATTAAGTTGTGGTGCTGATTAGGATCCAGATGTGCATATGGGATTTTTTTTTAAAGCGTAAGATTGCCATTTTCAGCATTTTAAGAAATTTCCAAGAAGGTAAATACACTGGTCCTTTTACACAAAGTTTATGGGAGATGAGTGAAATTTCATGCTGATCTGGATAATTGCAAATAATTGAGAATTGTTTGGTGTGGCAGTGTCTCCATTGAGTTATAAAAGTGTTTTAGATTCTGTTACTGTACATTTGATGCTTAGTGTTTGCCTCCAGCAAGGGCAAATATACAACCCCAATTCCACTTAAGTCGGGACGTTGTGTATAATGTAAATAAAAACAGAATACAATGATTTGCAAATCCTCTTCAACCTATATTCAATTGAATGTACCACAGAGACAAGATATTTAATGTTCAAACTGATAAACTTTGTTGTTTTTGTGCAAATATTTGCTCATTTTGAAATGATGCCTGCAACACGTTTCAAAAAGCTGGGACAGTGGTTTCTTTACCACTGTGTTACATCACCTTTCCTTCTAACAACACTCAATAAGCATTTGGGAACTGAGGACACTAAGTGTTGAAGCTTTGTAGGTGGAATTCTTTCCCATTCTTGCTTGATGTACGACTTCAGTTGTTCAACAGTCCAGGGTCTCCGTTGTCGTATTTTGCGCTTCATAATGCACCACACATTTTCAATGGGCGACAGGTCTGAACTACAGGCAGGCCAGTCTCGTATCCGCACTCTTTTGCTACGAAGCCACGCTGTTGTAACACGTGCAGAATGTGGCTTAGCATTGTCTTGCTGAAATAAGAGGGACGTCCCTGAAAAAGACGTTCCTTGGATGGCAGCATGTGTTGCTCCAAAACCTGAATGTACCTTTCAGCAGTGATGGTGCCATCACAGATGTGTAAATTGCCCATGCCATGGGCACTAACACACCCCCATACCATCACAGATGCTGGCTTTTGAACTTTGTGCTGGTAACAATCTGGATGGTCTTTTTCCTGTTTTGACCGGAGGACACGATGTCCATGATTTCCAAAAACAATTTGAAATGTGGACTCATCAGACCACAGCACACTTTTCCATTTTGCGTCTGTCCATTTCAAATGAACTCGGGCCCAGAGAAGGCGGCAGTGTTTCTGGATGTTGTTGATGTATGACTTTCGTTTTGCATGGTGGAGTTTTAACTTGCACTTGTAGATGTAGCGATGAACTGTGTTAACTCACAATGGTTTTCTGAAGTGTTCCTGAGCCCACACGGTAAGATCCTTTACACAATGATGTCAGTTTTTAATGCAGTGCCACCTGAGGGATTGAAGGTCACAGGCATTCAATGTTGGTATTTGGCCTTGCCGCTTACATGTAAAAGTTCTCCAGATCCTCTGAATCTTCTGATTATATTATGGACTGCACATGATGGAATCACTAAATTTCTTGCAAATGAACATTGAGAAACATTGTTCTTAAACTGTTGGACTATTTTTTTTTGTATGCAGTTGTTCACAAAGTGGTGATCCTCACCCCATCTTTGCTTGTGAATGGCTGAGCCTTTTGGGGATGCTCCTTTTATACCCAATCATGACACTCACCTGTTTCCAGTTAACCTGTTCACCTGTGGAATGTTCCAAACAGGTGTTCTTTGACCATTCATCAACTTTCCCAGTATTTTGTTGCCCCGTCCCAGCTTTTTTGAAACTTGATGCAGGCGTCTATTTCAAAATGAGCAAATATTTGCACAAAAACAATAAAGTTTATCAGTTTGAACATTAAATATCTCGTCTTTGTGGTGTATTCAATTGAATATAGGTTAAAGAGGATTTGCAAATCATTGTATTCTGTTTTTATTTACATTTTACACAACATCCTAACTTCATTGGAATTGGGGTTGTAAGTGTAGCCGCCAAACACGGGAATTGTCAGCATCTCCCAATCCAGAAGGTCGCAGGTTCAAGACTGATCTATGCTATACCCATCATACTGCTGTGGAGACCGGCATCTCAAACAAGAACAGCTGCAAACCGTGGAACTGTGTTTTCCTCCCTTCACAGGAAGTGTAAGTTGACCACCACAGGACCCTGGCAGGAAGTCCCACCAATCCCACTGAGTGATGTCACCATCGTGCCATGTGCAGCACAGAGCAGCGTGGATGTGATTCCACTGTGGGCCATCAGCAACAAGGGAGATGTGCTTTGCAGACTGGGAGTCACCACGCTGACACCTGCTGTAAGTTTCAACAGGTGACCAGTCTGTAAGTCAGAAATGTGCCACATGGTCCTCATCTCTGGAGCTGCAACTTGCACACAGTGCACAGGCATTATAGTTATGTCCAACTTCACTTTACTATTTATACAGCATGTAATCTGAGCACAAAATACAGCACATGGCCCACCAACCCCAGCATCTGTAGTTGATGGAGATCTCCTGCATGGAGATGAGGTAAAAGGGGGAGAAAAAAAGCCCCCATCTGCAATCGGCCTGTATTGACTACAGACTAAGGTAAACGCTAACTGTGTAACTAGCTATTTTAAAAGGTTCTAATTAAAAGGTGGTGGCCAAGTGGTTAATGCTCTTGGTTTCAGTGCAGAAGGTTCCGGGTTCAAATCCCACCCCTGCCACATTTCTCCATGTAATGTGGAGTTGCGTCAGGAAGGGCATCCAGCGTAAGACCTCTGCCAATTCAACATGCAGATCTACCTTGGATTTGCTGTGGCGACCCTGAGTGCAAACAAGGGAGCAGCCGAAGGGACTTACTTTTTTACCTCAGTCAGGATCCTCTCCATACTTTGAGACACTTCTAAATACATTTTCATCTGTTCAGTGGTGACAAGAAGCCATTTACCACGAGGGCTCTTAGCTTGCCCCATTCAGTTATTTTAGTCAGCTCCATAACTTGTGGTAGTGTTTACATTCTGGATCAATACAGCATTGAATTAAATTGATTTTCTGAAAAGATGAATTAAAAAAAATGTCTTAAAAAAATACTGGTGCGCCCCTTTAACATTATTTGTGTCTTCTCAGGGCTCCTCATGGCTCCATGTAGGAACAGACCAACCCTTCAAGTCTATCTCCATTGGCGGTGCAAGCCAGGTTTGGGCCATCGCCAGGGATGGTTCTGCATTTTATAGGGGTTCTGTGTCTCCTCAGGATCCATCAGGTTTGTATGAGACCTGTAAATGCTCTGGCTGAAAGACCAGAGAGCATTGTTGGTGTCGATCATATTTGAAAATGCTTCTGTTCAGAAAGATTTTGACTTCAGTTTTAAACTAAAGCTGCAGATTATTTGTTTCACAGTTGCACCTATTCTGGTGTTGGGTGTGTGTCCCTCTGCAGGAGACTGCTGGTGTCACATCCCATCCCCAGCCAAGCAGAAGCTGAAGCAGGTGTCTGTTGGGAGGACGTCAGTGTGTACAGTTGATGAAAATGGTATTGGCAGTTTATCCTGAGGCAGTTAAACCGCAGGAGGGACTTTCTGATCAGGTATCGGTCTTCTGTCCAGGTAACCTGTGGTACCGGCAGGGTGTGACCCCTGGCTACCCTCAGGGTTCCTCCTGGGAACACATCTCCAATAATGTGCGCAAGGTCTCTGTAGGACCTCTGGACCAGGTCGGTACAAGGATGCTGAGGCGGTTCTGTTACGACTGTCTACATTGAAATGAATAATAGAAGTGGGTATGAATCAGTCAGAACCATCAGGATTGTTAGAAAAATGTAATTAAGAAGTCATGATGAGAAGGCTTCATGTTCAACTTGATAAACAATTCACATGCTGCTTAGTTGATAAATATTTGTTGTTGTGTTTGGGAGTGAAGGTTTGGATCATAGCGGATAAGGTGCAGGGTAGCCACAGTCTGAGTTGTGGAACAGTCTGCCGCCGACTCGGGGTTCAGCCCATGGAGCCCAAAGGACAGTCTTGGGACTACGGCATTGGGGTGAGACTCTAACATTTGTCGTACCCTCATTTTCAAACCACTCTCTCCTTGTTTACCAACATTGTCAAACCCACATGAACAATTTAAGTAACAGAACCAACTGTCTTGTCTGAAACTCTGCTTTACAGTATCTATGAAAATTCGTACTGATTAGGACATTAAAAAAAATCTATATATCTATATATGAATTAATGAAATAAAGCTTGATATATTTTGAAGTTTCTGGGGTTAATATCTGCTGTCCTTTGACGGATCTGACTCCAGTTTGTCGTGTTATTCTGCTATACACTGAGACACTTCACACTTCAGTTTCAAGGAGATTCCACCAGATTCCTGAGAGTTATTGGGGTTCTTTATTGGACTTGGAGATTCCTGGAGTCCTATTTATCCCATTGCATGCATCTCCTTGGAATTTAGCTCTGAGCTTCAAGTATGTGCTGCTCATTTTAAAAGTAGGTATGTGCTAAACTAATTGGTGAAGTTGCAGAGTTTTAATATCAGTCCATCACCAGCGGGACTCGGTCTGTTTTTGTGTCCACATGCACATGTTTAAATGACGACCCTGCAGGGGGTTCTGTGAGAATGTGCAGCTTTTATCGTCCCTTTCCTTCTCTCACTTTTTTAGGGTGGATGGGACCACATCACGGTGAGGGGGAACGCCACGGAGCCGCCCCGCGTCAATCTTTCTTTACCAAGAGACACGCCCCTCGCTGCTCCTCAGAGTCCCCGTCCTGTCAGGAATATGGAGGTCAGCGGCAGCGCTGCGTGATACCAAATGTAAATCCACGGTTGCAAGTCAAAACATCCGTCCTGAGCTGTTTTATTCCCGCTGTGAATTTTCCCTTTGAAGTCAGTTTTAATTTTAATTCTGACATAGCATTAATGAGTTCCCATGAACTCAGTCTGAGTTTTTGTGTTTGAATGATATTAGTTTATGGTCTTAGCACATTTTTGAAATTTATTGATGAGGATCTTTTTAATGTGGTTCTTGTTCGATTTTGTCATGTGGTCACAGTCATGGAATTAGGTATTTTGAAAAGCATTATCTTGTATTTCATTCTTCTTGACCACCAGAGATGGCGCCGCCCAGAAGAATTCATAGGACCTTAGTGACGTTTAGAACTCTCCTTTTAGTGTCAGATTGAAGTTGATAGCAGTGTTTCCCAATCTTGGTCCTCAAGACCTAAAATGTGCAGTACTTTGGGTCCCAAGGACCCGGACTCGGGAAACACTGGTTTGGAGGAAAACCTAAACCTTGGCACCCTTGAGTGACACTGATTTTTGAGAATCAATGACCATGTATGGTACATTTTACCACACTTATTAGTACATAAAAAATATTTTCATATTAGGTGGAAAATTAATAATTGAGGCTGCAGATTTTAGCTAAAAATGAAATGAGACTTTCAATTAAAGGGGTGATATTCTGCACCTTTCTCACCAAGCCAAAATGAAATAAAATTTTATGGGAATTAGCAGAGTTCCAGATGTAAAGCATACTGCTACTTGTACTATTTATTTGTGTTGTTCCCTTGACATGATACGCTGGATCTTTAAAAAATAAAAATGAACTGCATACAGGTGAACCCCGTTAACTGGTGCAAGTTGGGGTCCACAAAATCGAACCACAAGTTATCTGAAACTGCGAGTTATACGAGGTTGATCAAAACATACAGTAGTCTTTATAAAGTAGTCAAAATTTTTGAGGGTCCACAAATCAACCATGAGTAAAGCTGAAACGTACGACGGCGTTTTAAGGCCACATTGAGATGTGTGTGTGTGTGTGTGTTTTTAAGACTTTGAGAATAAAGTCGCAACTTTCTGAGAATAAAGTCGTAATTTTACAAGAATAGTGTCGTAATTTTGCGAGAATAAACTTGTAATTTTATGAGAATAAAGATGTAATTTTGTGAGCGGAAAACTCAAAATGAGATCTGTGGAGTGCTTTAAGTTGTACTTCAGTATAGGTATTACACAAAGGAAATACTTTGTCTCTTGGCCCACCTGCACCACATTATAATTAGTATCAGAATTTTGAAAAGAATACAGGAGAAGATGTCTATTCTGGAGGAGGAACCGCACGGACTTCACCTGTAGTTCTGGCGATTAGTCGCTCCTGAAATCGCCTCTTTCGTGGAGGAGGACATGGCTGGAACTGGTGTCATGGGGTTGTATCCCCTGGTGCCAGGGGATACACTTCCTGGCGGGGATAATGACTTTGGCACGACACTAGCAGTTCTCGCTTCTCGTATAAATACAACTTTATTCTTGTAATATTATGACTTTATTCTTGTAATAGTACAAGTTTTTCTCATAAAATTACAACTTTATTCGCATAATATTCCGAGTTTTTTCTCAGAAAATTACAACTTTATTCGCATAATATTACAAGTTTTTTCTTAGGAAAATTATGACTTTATTCTTGAAGTCTTAAAAAAACTCAATATGGCCCTAAAACACTGTCATGCAAACGCGAGTTATGCATACGCAAGTTAACGAGGTTTGCCTGCATTAGTTTTTGCAGTCCTGCATATGTGGTCAGATTAACTAGCTATTGCTAATAGTGGCAGACAGTAATCAGGGGCAACACAACCATTACAAAGTGCTTATTGCTAACTGTCTAACCATTTATAGTTAGCATTAGCTGTGTTGTGTTAGACACCATTGGCATTAGGATGTCTGGCGGTGACTTCTTTAATATAGTCAGGGGCCATGTTAGCATCATGTCCGGGATAAATGCCAGTACATTGGCGTCTTAACAACAAATTCATTCATTCATTATTAAAATTTTTAACCATGAATACTCCACAAACACTGAGATGATGCATCCTTTTTAAAAAGTTGTTTTTTTTGTTTGTTTCAAATAATAATACTGTACCTATTTCTTTAAATGGGGAGCTACTGCTGGCCACACCCACTACCCCTCACGACAGCTGGTGCAGTTTGTCTCCCACTGACGCGTGTTGGCTGGTTACCCACAGGTGGATCAGGTGACTGATTGTGCCTCACAGAGCCAGCAGGAGTGCAGATATGAACTTCTGTTACATATGTCACACAAGTGTAAAATGAGCTGTTTCAGGCTGAAATTGTGTATAAAAGAGGAGAATATATAGATGCACAGTCTTAGAACTGTGGTACTTTTACAATGATAAACATTTAAGCAGAATGATGTGTATCTTTAAAAGTAGATTAAAACACATTTTACACAATATAACCATGTAAAAAACCCTATCTAATAAAAAAAAAAAAGTTTTAACATTTAGACATGCTGGTTGTTGCTTGCCTCATACAAACAGCTGACTGATGTTTTACAAAATAATTCCATTGTTATCATCTTTTAAAATATGCTGTTTAGGATTTTGTGTAATTTTTAGCTTTACCATTGTTTGTATGAATGAGATTTTTTTTTTTTTTTTTTATAAAAAAAATGCATGATGTCTGCATCTTTACTACTGATGGTTGCAGAATGATGAAAATGTTTTGTTATAAATATGAATATATTAGTATTGTCTGAATAGTGACTATTGGAACTGTATTAAGATGGAATCTAGGTTTTGTGTTTAATGGACATAAATGATCTTCAACCAGTCCTTTGGCATAAAATATTCGTAAAATACACAATGGTGAGTTTCCTCCCCATCATACAATTGTTCAGAATAATTACTGCATAAACGCATGCATTAAGAAAGTTGTGTTCCAGTCTGCTACAACCTTTTGTCAGCGTTGAAACTGCAGGTACGTGTGATTAACAATAATGAAATTGTGTTGCTGCAGCTTGCGTAATATCAGTGCTGCTGTCATTGTGGGCTACGTTTCTCAAGAGTTGTGCACCGTCTCAGTACTTGTCAATAAATAAAACGTTTATTGATAATAATTCATCACTCCTCAATAACTTTTGTCCTTCCTCAAAACGCACAAAAGCAAATAGTTCAAGCATCATCCGTTCCTTCCAGGTATGGATGCAGAACCTGTTTCAGAACAGCTAGAAAAGCAAGCCGTGGAAATAATCTTCATACGCAAATAACTGTTTGAAGAAAAAAAAAAAAATTCACTGTTTAGCCCGACTGCTCGTCCCTCCTTCGTTAATGTGACAGTTGTGACTTGAGGCTATGCTCGGCGGGTTTCTCAACAAAAAAAAGCACACAAGAAGATCACAAGATAAGACAAAAACAGAAGAAGAACTAGTCCCTGGCCCTGCTTAAATGATCATGCAAAAAAGAAAAAAAGAGATGGCGATAGAAAAGCTCTTCCTTTGTGGGTGAAGGAAGTTTTTTTTTTTTAAGCTGTTCATAAAGTTTCACTCTCCACATTTAGTCTTTTTGTCTGCAGCTTGAAGTGTTCACAAATCCTCCTTTACTTCTTCTGGGACGATGGAGGTGGCCTGAACTGTTGTTTAAACGGGTGCATCTGTGGGAACTGGGTATTATTTTGAGATCTGGCCCTAAAAGTCCACCCACGCACCCCGTCTTTACTATAGAGACCAGCATCTTCAGAGCTTTCCTGTTCTCCCAAACCGCACTGCGGCTTGCGTTAGCTTCGCTGGCTGAAGCTGTGCATGTGGGTGAGGTACTGGGTCAGACCTTCTTCCCCTTCCTCTTCCAGGTGCTGCTGGTAGCACTGGAGCAGTTTAGCGGTACTAGCATCTGAGGGGACTCCCCCAGCGGGCGTGCAGGCTCCCGACATATCCAGGATGATGGTGGTCAAGGCTTTGATGTAGTTCTTTGCTAGAGTCAGCGTCTCGATCTTGGAGAGCTTCTTGTCTGTTTTGACGTGGGGGATGGCCTCACGCAGTGCTTGGAAGGCATTGTTGAGTTTGTGCATGCGCTGCCGTTCCCGTTCGTTGCTCTCTAACCGGCGGATGCTGCGTTCTTTGGTACTGGAGCCGTGTTGTCGGCGGCGCCTGTGAGAACCAAGGCTAGGTCTTCCTCCAGCACCTCCACCTGCTACTCCTTGCCGCTTATGGTCTGCGCTCCTCAGCGTTCCTCTCCAGGAGCTGCCAATGTGGACTGAGGCCTCAGAGCCTTCCTGTTCACTGGAGCCAGGTTCTGCTTCGGGTTCTGTATCTGGCTCTGGCTCCGGGTCTGGATCAGACCAGGTCCTCCTGGAAGGTTTCACAGCCTTTCCTTTGGACTTCATTCTGTGGCCTTCTTTATTGCTCACTGATGATGTCACAGCTTCTGCAGGAACACAACAGTCATGATTGTCAAAGTGGAAAAAGCAGTTTTATTATCATTTCCAGCAACCAGCAGAGGGGGATGGTCATGTGATTATTCTGGTCTAAAGTAGACTATATGTCAGCGGTCACTAACCCTGTTCCTGGAGAGCACCTGCCTTGCATGTTTTCCATGTTTATCTACTCAAGTCACACCTGATTTTTTTTTTTTTTTTTTAGTGGTGTTTTCCAGCTCTTGTTTGGCTGAGCACACCTGATAGAGTTAATTGCCTGGGAGTGGAACAGGGAGAGTTAGAAAACATGCACATTGCAGGGCGGGGGCCCTCAAGGAACAGGGTTGGTGACCCCTGCTATATGTATTTCAAAAACGTTTTTAGATACAAATCCAAATGGGGAAAAAGTTGGGAAGTATGAAAAATGTAGATTTATACCCCCTCATTTAATGCACATCCATTCCTGTATTCGGATCTGCAACACATTAAAAAAAAAAAACAAATCAGTCAACAGGTGACTGATTTGGTACAAAAGCAGCATCTACTAAAGGTCGAGTCAATGGGGAGCAAAGATGGGCAGAGTATCTCCAGTTTGTCAAAGAAATTTATTGAAAGGTTTAAAAACTATGTTCCTCAAAGACAGATTGGAAGGAATTTGCATATTCCTCCCTTTACAGTGCATAACATTATTAAATGATTCAAGGAATCTGGAGGGATTACAGTTCATAAAGGGGATGGACGCAAGCCTAAACTGAACACTCGTGAGCTCCAATTCCGCAGATAGCACTGCATCAAGAACAGTCATTCATCAATAGCTGTTATAATCACATGGGCAAGGGATTACTTTGGGAAATATTTGTCAAGCACTACACTATGGAGTTACATTCACAAATGCCACTTAAAACTTTACTATGTAAAAAGGCTTATGTTAACCTTGTCCAGAAGCAGTGTAGAGTTGTCTGGGCTCTGAGGTTTGTGGGTTTGACCATCAAAAGTGGAAACATGCACTGTGGTCAGACAAATCAGTATTCCAGACCTTCTTTTGGAAGAAATGTATGCCGTGTCCTCCTGACCATGGATAAAACGGACTTCTATTAGTAATCCAAAAGCCAGCGCTCTTGGCAAAGCTAATTTGTGTTTCTGTGATGGCAGCGTTAATGCAGAAAAGTACATTGAGATTTTACAGCAATATGTGCTGCTGTCAAGGCAACATCTTTTCCAGGGATGCCCATGCATTTTTTTAGTAAGACAATACAAAACCACATTCTGCACATATTACAAATGACATGGCTGCGGACGAAGAGGGTATGGATACTAAACTAGCCTGCCTGTAGTCCTGACCTGTACCCCAATGGAGAGTGTGTGGAGAATTTTGAAAACACAAATGCTGACCCTGTACTGTTGCAGATCTTAAGATGTGTTTGCAGGACTAATGGAGCAAAATAACACCTGAACCTCTTCGTCTTTTGGTATCAAAATGCCAAAACATCTAAGTGGTGTGAGAAGGAATGGTAACATTACAAAGTGATAAATTCTTTAACAGCCCAAGGTTTTTTGGAATGTTATCAGCCTAGAATGTGGGAATGGGTGAATATTAATAAATGAACCAAAGTTGACCACATAAAACATTAAATATCAGTTCACAATGAAATAAAATTCAAAGCATTTTCCACACCATCCCAACTTTTTCCTGATTTAAGATGTTGTAGATGCTATTTTGGTTTGAAAAAATTGGATGAAACTTTGAGGCAGGTCCAAATCAAATTTTTGCTTTATTGTTGTGAGATTTACTTTTTTTTTTTGTATAATGACATCACATAGTTCAACACAGTCTGCCTTATGATGTTACAAGCACCTGCAGTTCCAAAATTAAAACTCGCCCTCTATAGTTAGTGGAGGTCTAACTGTTCAAAGTACTGAATTTATATAAAGTCAAGTATTTTTATGATGTTTTCTGTAACTTAATTGGCGAAACTCATTTTGAAACAGGTTTTATGTCGGCCTCTTATGGTGTGAAGACTCTATGATGTTGGAGTTTTAATCTATGCCTCCCTTATCCCTCTTGCTCCTGAGATAATCATTTCAAGGTTACACATGAAAAAGAACAAGCAGCACTTAGTGGCAACAGCAGAAATGTTTCACTCTGTGTTTCAGCTGTGGGGTGAATTTAAAAAAAAAAAAAAAGAAAAAACTAAATTAGTGGACTGATTTATTGCTAAACTTTGCAAATTACATTATAAGCTGACATTCACATGTAACAATAAACCATACAATATCATTTAAAAGATAATGCTTTGAAATATTATCTCATACTGTAAGTTTAATCACCTCAATAGTCAAATCTTATCAGATTATGAGTCAGTTTTCTTCACAATAACAACATATTCTGGAAACGGGCCCAAATATTTTGAAAGTCTTACCTTGGATGTTAGATGATCTTTCCTCGTCTTGAGTCTTGTTCACAAACAAAGACAAAAAGTGTCACTTAAAGCAGGTTACGAGCAGGCAGAGCTGTGCAGTGCTGCACACAGTTAACCGTCACATGTGAACTACCTGTTGCTCACTGATGTACACGTTGCTCTGCTCAGCCAATGGCAGAACCAGTTCAGCCTTGTGTGCACAGTGCTCAGCCCACAGCCTGCTGGCCAGTGTCACAACAGACGTGCAATGATTCATTCTTCAACAGCTTGGAAAAAAAAACAGACTGAAAGACATTATAATGAAGGCTCCTGCAGGTTTTGTATGGACTGAGCCAGGATTAGACTTTCTGATCATATTGGGGACTGTATTAAGCATGTTGAAGTGTAACACTTCTGTCATCTCCGTCTTTGTTGAAATACAGCGGCGGCTCTAGAATTTTGTAGCTGAGTACATGAGCAGCACGAGGGGGGCATTGCAGCTATAACCCTCCCCGAAGACATTATGTATGTTTGCATACCTTAGTTCAAAGTCATTTTCACTCAATGGTTGATTTAGAATAGACGCTGTTTAACTTCATGGTGAGTCCGGCGAAACAATTTTTATTTTGTTTTACAATGGAGGATGTTTTCAGTATTTTGGTCTAATTCATGCAAACAAATGTGCCTATGTGGATGAAAGTAAATACTGTACAAAATGTTGGAGCCACAATTATTGTGCCAAAAAAAGCAAAATACCCAATATTTCTCAATAAATATCAATATGTAAAATATGCACCCACTTCACCTTGAAAAACGTATTTTGATCCTTCTGATTGAGTGGTTTCCTACAATTTATAAGAATAGGGCAGCATGTCCACAAATACAATGTAACGACAAATAACTTTTTTGTCATACCAAATTTTTTTGTATGTTTGAAAATTAAATTTGTAAAGTGATAAGTAGCAGCTGTTTTTAAAGAAAATTTAAAAACATGAATCCCATTATCGTAACTATTATTATTATTTTTCATTTTGCAATTTTTATACCCGCTTATTCCAATTAAGGGTGATGGGGGGGGGCGGTTGTAGCTTATTGGGGGGCGAAAAGCGGGGAAAACCCTGGATAGGTCAACAGTCTATTGCAGATCATTATTATTATTACTGTCTAGAAGTGTTTGTATGTCAAATTAAAAAAAAATTACATAGTTAAAAACATTTGAGGGTTATTTTACTGCTGAGCAGCAGGATAATGTGCTGAAGGACTGATGATTGAAACAGCACAGCGTTATGGTTTCTTGACTGCTGCTGTAGCTCTGAGCAGTTAACATAATTTCCATTGTGGTTCTTCACACTCCACTGCTTCATCTGAATAGAGTCCTCTAGGCTACCTGTGAATGTACAGAAAAAAAGGCAGGCTTACATCAACTCATTTACTCCTTAGGGAGATGGTGGCATAATGATTTGCACATTTGACTGGGGCGCCTGTGATCCAGGTTCACTTCCCAATTGCAGCCACACTCCCAACATGTGTTGTGGGCCCTTCTGGAAATAAGCTTTACGCTTTCGTTGGCTACCCATGTTTAATATGATCCTCTTCTTCTTCTGTCAAATCAATTCTTAAAGCAATCTTTACTTTTGCCAATTTTATATTTGTTCAGTGTTTAATCAAATGGATGCTCTACAGATCTCAATAAACTGGTATAAAAACATTAAAAAACTTAAATAAATAAACAAATACAAATTAAACATAATACAGGCAAATGTTAGTAAAGCTCAAAAATATTTTTTTAAGAAAATGTCAAATGTTACCAATTGTATGCAAACATTTGGACAGCCCTGATAATTTTCATGATTTTCCTTTATAAATCATTGTCTGGATCAGAAATTTCGGTTAAATATATAGCAAACACACTGATATTTGAGAAGTGAAATGAAGTTTCTAGTATTTACAGAAAGTGTGCAATAATTATTTAAACAAAATTGGGCAGGTGCATAAATTTGGGCACCCTTGTCATTTTATTGATTTGAATACATTTAGCACTAATTACTGGAACACAAAATTGGTTTGGTAAGCTCATTGACCCTTGACCTCCTTACACAGGTGAATCCAATCATTAGAAAGGGTATTTAAGGTGGCCATTTGCAAATGTTTCCCCTCTTTGCATCTCTTCTAATGAGTGGCAACATGGGAGCCTCTAAACAACTCTCAATCCATCCATCCATCCATCAAATTTTCTTCCGCTTTATCCGGAATTGGGTCACAGGGGCAGCAGCTCAAGCAAAGCCGCCCAGACCTCCCGATCCACACACCTCCCCCAGCTCCTCCGGGGAAAACCCAAGGCGTTCCCAAGCCAGCCGAGAGATGTAGTCCCTCCAGCGTGTCCTGGGTCTTCCCCGGGGCCTCCTCCCAATGGGATGTGCCCGGAACACCTCTCCAGCGAGGTGTCCAGGGGGGATCCGGAAAAGATGCCAGAGCCACCTCAACTGACTCCTTTCGACCTGGAGGAGCAGCGGCTCGACTCCGAGCTCCTCCCGAGTGACTGAGCTCCTCACCCTATCTCTAAGGGAGCGCCCAGCCACCCTGCGGAGGAATCTCATCTCGGCTGCTTGTACTCGCAATCTCGTTCTTTCGGCCATGAGCCAAATCTCATGACCATAGGTGAGGATCGGAACATAGATCGATCGGTAAATCGAGAGCTTTGCCCCCCTACTCAGCTCTCTCTTCACCCCAACGGTCCGATAGAGCAACCGCATCACTGCGGATGCTGCACCGATCCGTCTATCAATCTCACGCTCCATCCGTCCCTCACTTGTGAACAAGACCCCGAGATAATTAAACTCCACTTGAGGCAAGGACACTCCACCGACCTGAAGAGGGCAAAGCACCTTTTTCCGGTCGAGAACCATGGCCTCGGATTTGGAGGTGCTGATTTTCATCCCGGATGCTTCACACTCTGCTGCAAACCGCCCCAGTGCACGCTGAAGGTCCTGATTTGACGAAGCCAACAGAACCACATCGTTCGCAAACAGCAGAGACGAGATTCTGTGGTTCCCAAACCAGACCCCCTCTACGCCCTGGCTGCGCCTAGAAATTCTGTCCATAAAAATAATGAACAGAACCGGTGACAAAGGGCAGCCCTGGCAGAGGCCAACGTGCACTGGAAACAGGTTTGACTTACTACCGGCAATGCGAACCAAGCTCCTGCTGTGGTCGTCCAGGGACCGGATAGCCCTTAGCAAAGGACCCCGGACCCCGTACTCCCAGAGCACCCCCCACAGGGCGCCCCGAGGGACACGGTCGAACACCTTCTCCAGATCCACAAAACACATGTGGACTGGTTGGGCGAACTCCCATGAACCCTCGAGCACCTGATGGAGCGTGTAGAGCTAGTCCAGTGTGCCGCGATCAGGATGAAAACCACACTGCTCCTCCTGAATCCAAGGTTCGACCATCGGTCGAATTCTCCTCTCCAGTACTCTGGAATAGACCTTACTGGGGAGGCTGAGGAATGTGATCCCCCATAGTTGGAACACACCCTCTGGTCCCCCTTCTTAAACAAAGGGACCACCACCCCGGTCTGCCAATCCAGAGGCACTGTCCCCGATCGCCACGCGATGTTGCAGAGGCGTGTCAGCCAAGACAGTCCCACAACATCCAGAGACTTAAGGTACTCAGGACAGATTTCATCCACCCCAGGAGCCTTGCCATAGAGGAGCTTTCTAACCACCTCGGTGACTTCGGCCTGGGTAATGGATGAGTCCGCCTCTGAGTCCCCAGTCTCTGCTTCCTCTTCGGAAGACGTGGCAATGGGATTGAGGAGATCCTCGAAGTATTCCTTCCACCGCCCGACAACATCCCCAGTCAGGGTCAACAGCTCCCCACCCGCACCGTAAACAGTGCTGGTGGAGAGCTGCTTCCGCCTCCCGAGGCGTTGGACGGTTTGCCAGAATCTCTTCGAGGCCGACCAATAGTCCTCCTCCATGGCCTCCCCGAACTCCTCCCAGACCCGAGTTTTTGCCTCTGCAACCACACGGGCTGTGGCACGCTTGGCCTGCCGGTACCCGTCAGCTGTCTCCGGGGTCCCACCTACCAACAAAGATAAGTAGGACTCCTTCTTCAGCTTGACAGCATCCCTTACTTCCGGCGTCCACCACCGGGTTCGGGGATTGCCGCCGCAACAGGCACCAGAGACCTTGCGACCACAGCTACGAGCGGCCGCATCGACAATGGAGGTGGAGAACATGGTCCACTCGGATTCCATGTCTCCAACCTCCCCCGGGATCTGGGAGAAGCTCTCCCTGAGGTGGGAGTTGAAGACCTCGTTGACAGAGGGTTCCGCCAGTCGTTCCCAGCAGACCCTCACGATACGTTTGGGCCTGCCAGGTATGACCGGCTTCCTCCCCTCCCAGCGGATCCAACTCACCACCAGGTGGTGATCGGTCGACAGCTCTGCCCCTCTCTTCACTCGAGTGTCCGAGACACGTGGCTGAAAGTCAGATGATACGATTACAAAGTCGATCATCGACCTCCGGCTCAGGGTGTCCTGGTGCCACGTGCACTTATGGACACCCTTGTGCTCGAACCTGGTGTTCGTGATGGACAAACTGTGACTAGCACAGAAGTCCAACAACTGAACACCACTCGGGTTCAGATCGGGGAGGCCGTGCTTCCCAATCACCCCCCTCCAGGTCTCACTGTTGCCGCCCACGTGGGTGTTGAAATCCCCCAGGAGAACAATGGAATCCCCAGACGGAGCGCTATCTAGTACCCCTCCCAGGGACTCCAAGAAGATCGGGTACTCTGCACTGCCGCTCGGCCCCGGATCTTTCAACAAAACAATGACCCTAAACAACTCTCAAATGACCTGAAAACAAAGATTGTTCAACATTATGGTTTAGGGGAAGGCTACAAAAAGCTATCTCAGAGATTTCAGCTGTCAGTTTCCACTGTGAGGAACATAGTGAGGAAATGGAAGACCACAGGCACAGTACTAGTTAAGGCCCGAAATGGCAGTCCAAGAAAAGTCTCAGATAAGGTGAAGCGAAGGATGGTGAGAACAGTCCTAGTCAACCCACAGACCTGCTCTAAAGACCTACAACATGTCCTCTCCTTGCTGCAGATAGTGTCTCTGTGCATCATTCAACTATACAGTGCACTTTGCACAAAGAGGTGCTGTAATGCAGAGGAAGCCTTTTCTGCGTACACACCACAAACAGTCGCTTGAGGTATGCTAAAGCACATTTGGACAAGCCAGCTTCATTTTGGAATAAGATGCTGTGGACTGATGAAACTAAAATTGAGTTATTTGGACATAACAAGGGGCGGTATGCATGGCTGAAAAAGAACACAGCCTTCCAAGAAAAACACTTGCTATGTACAGTAAAATTTAGAGGTGGTTCCATCATACTGTGGGGCTGTGTGGCCAGTGCAGGTACTGGGAATCTTGTTAAAGTTGAGCGTCACTTGGATTTCAGTCAATATCAGCAGATTCTTGAGAACAATGTTCAAGAATCAGTGACAAAGTTGAAGTTGCACCGGGGCTGGATCTTTCAACAAAACAATGACCCTAAACACTGCTCAAAATCTACTAAGGCATTCATGCAGAGGAACAAGTACAATGTTCTGGAATAGCCATCTCTCAGTCCCCAATTTCAATTTTCAATTTATTTTCATTTATATAGCGCCAAATCACAACATTGTTGCCTCAAGGCGCTTCACACAAGTAAGGTCTAACCTTACTAACCCCCAGAGCAGTAGTGGTAAGAAAAAACTCCCTCTGAGGAAGGAACCTCAAGCAGACCAGACTCAAAGGGGAGACCCTCTGCTTGGGCCATGCTACAGACATAAATTACAGAACAATTCACAAAATGAGTATACAGGAAATGCTGTTGGTGCACAGGACAGGAGGGTCTCCAGCACAAATAACCCAGACCTGAATATTATTGAAAATCTGTGGTGTGATTTTAAGTGAGCTGTCCACTTAACCTGACTGAACTGGAGATGTTTTTTTAAAGAAGAATGGTCCAAAATACCTTCAACCAGAATCCAGACTCTCATTGGAAGCTATAGGAAGCGTTATTTCTGCAAAAGAAGGATCTACTAAATATTGATGTATTATTTTCTGTTGGGGTGCCCAAATTTATGCACCTGCCTAATTCTGTTTAAAGAATTATTGCACACTTTCTGTAAAGCCTATAAACTTCATTTCACTTCTCAAATATCACTGTGTTTGTCTGCTATATGATATATATTAACTGAAATAGCTGATCCAAACAACCAATGATTTATAAAGGAAAATCATGGAAATCATCAGGGGTACCCAAACCTTTGCATATAACTGTACCTAATTTCTGTTGGCCGCTCCTGTTTTGGATTTGCATGTTGATTTGGCACAAGATTTACACTGGATGTCCTTCCTAAGGCAACAACATATATACAGGGAGAACAGGGCAATGCTGACCTTGAACTGAACTTTCATAAATATTTGTAGTCCTGTGGTCTGTGTTGTTGTTTCCCTGTTAACTTTCTTTGCACAGTTGCACATCATTCAGTGTTATATATATAAAATTTATAGATTTTTTTTGTTCGCAGCTGTTAATGGTATGGTAGTAAATGGTAGGCTCATATCAGCTGATATGAGCCTTTCACAAACATATCACTGTCTGTATTATTTTTTTTCTGAATCCTTTTACCAAATAAGCAATGTAGGAAAAAACACTTTTTCTGTTGGAAATGGTGTTATTACACAGGTTGTCCAGCACAGGACAATCGGACAGGATTGTTTACAATGCTGTCAAGTCTGGCTGGGACCCTCATCATCCCTTGTTCGTATTAGCTACAAAACACGGAGCCAAAGCGACCAACTGCCATTTATTTTCAATTAGAGTGGCTGCTAGCTAGGCGGAGCCAAAATAGATGAGAAGTCCATTTTCCGCAAATGCTGAACGATACGGCACAGTGACTGCTGCTTATATCTATAGTTATTTATAATAAAGTTCAAACATCAAGCCTGAATTACCCTTCTTTGTCATTAAGGGTTTGATAATTAAATTTTTACCTCCGCCAACAAAGTTGGGGTTATGTTTTCACCCGTTTCTTTGTTTGTCTATTTGTGAACAGCCTGTAACCCAAAATGTTTTATATATCATTATGGCATTTTTACAGAGGACTCATATCCATGTCCAGGCAAGAACTAATTCAGTTTTCAAGGTCAAAGGACATAGTCAGGAAAAATGTTGGAAAAATCCCTATCCTTTAACATGGAATGAATTTTGAAAACATCATAACTGTCAAAAAAGATTGAATTCCTTTCATATTTATGTAGGATGATATCCTTTATTGGCTGACAAAGTCTAATCCGGATTACAGATTTTGTGGCCATTTAAATTTAACATTGAAAATGCCACTTCATGAATATTTTACATTATATCTTAATCAAATGTGCCCCAGTCACTCTCATATTTGAAAGTGGGGTGCAGACTGGCACTCACTATCACCTGACAAAGTTTGATCTAGATGTGATCCGGATTACAGATTTTGTGGCCATTTAAATTTAACATTGAAAACCCCTCTTCATTAATATTTTACATTATATCTTAAATGTGCCCCAGTCACTCTCATATTTGGAAGTGGGGTGCAGAATGGCACTCACTATCGCCTGACAAAGTTTGATCTAGATCTGATCCGATTACAGATTTTGTGGTCATTTAAATTTAACATTGAAAATCCCACTTCATTAATATTTTACATTATATCTTAATCAAATGTGCCCCAGTCACTCTCATATTTGGAAGTGGGGTGCAGACTGGCACTCACTATCACCTGACAAAGTTTGATCCAGATCTGATCCGGATTACAGATTTTGTGGCCATTTAAATTTAACATTGAAAATCCCACTTCATTAATATTTTACATTATACAGTATCTTAATCAAACATGCCCCAGTCATTCTCATATTTGAAAGTGGGGTGCAGACTGGCACTCACTATCGCCTGACAAAGTTGATCCAGAGCTGATCCGGATTACAGATTTTGTGTCCATTTAAATTTAACATTGAAAAGCCCACTTCATGAATATTTTACATTATATCTTAATCAAACGTGCCCCAATCACTCTTATATTTGAAAGTGGGGTGCAGACTGGCACTCACTATCACCTGACAAAGTTTGATCCGGATCTGATCCAGATTGTGGATTTTGTGGACGTGTGAATTTAATATTGAAAAGCCCATTTGATGTACATTTTGCATTATACCTCAATCAAAAGTGCCTCAGTCACTCTCATTTGTGACAATGAGGTGCAAACTGGCACTCTCAATGAATAGACTAAGTTTGATCCGCATCTGATCAGTATTGCGGATTTAGCTGATATTTGATTTTAACATTGAAAAGCCTTTTTGATCTATATTTTGTATTATTTTAGCTTATGAAAAGCCACTTCTAACAGGACTTCGAAAACATTTTTCCAAGGTAAAAATTTGTGGAATTGGAAGCGAGTGTTGGTGGATGTATATATGGGTATTGTAATTTTTATTAGCCCCTAACAAAATCCATATTGGTCTGGCTCTGCTATTAAATGCCCCTAAATCCTACATATTGAAGCCACCAAAATATCTTTGATTTCTTCGTTAAATGACTATGAATTCTTCGTCTTGTTTATGCTGGCGTCACCCCGTCAGCTGTAACGCTCTCAGAGGCTAATGTGCTTTGCACATCCAGCTGTTGGTGTCCTTGAATGTGTCTCACGCGTGTCAACAGTGAGACAGGTCCGACCAGGTTTTCTCTTCAGGTATCTAATCAACCAAACCTCGCTGATGCTGGCTCTGTGGAAACATTATCTGCTACTTTGAGTTTGTTCAGTTTCTGCTCTCATGGGCCCTTGGGCCGCCACTGTTTATTTAGCCGCGGCCTCTGATAAATTCTGTGCTTTACATACTTCAGTAATGAAGCGGGCAAACACGGCCTCCACAAGCATGTTCTGGGTTCGCGCCCGACACGCTGTACGTGTTCTCTGCTGTGTGCAGAATAACAATCGAATTTTTAAAAAATGAGATTTCAAACTCGTCATAACACCGCTTCAAGGACATCTGGAAAGGCAGTGAGGGTGTTGCGTAACTGTGTGTTTTATCCCGTCACAGCCAACAAATATGTCATGCCAACTGTGTAAATCGAACACAGCGATGTCATCGATGGCGGGGGGGCTTTGAGTCTACTGGACGAGGAGACAAATAAGCCATTAAAAAATGCTGGTTCGTCATAAAACGGTAGAAAGGCAACAGGGGTTTGAGCTGCAGATCAGGAAGGTGAGTCAGTTTTTCCGTTAGGTAACAGGCTGATCGTCTGCATGGACGCCTCATCAGGCCATAGTGACAGCATGAGGCCTGCAGGGGGTGAGGTCAAATAAACATGATATCTCAACAGTACCGTGTATATCATCAATATCAGCAGATGATGTTTTTTCTGAGGGTAAACACTGTAGACATTTTGGTGTTAACTAAAAGTATATGGCCTTAAAAAAAAGAAAAAAGGAAGTACTTCTTTAAGCTTTTAAGGCTTTTAAGATATCAAATCAAAATAACAGAAATTCAGCCTTCTTTAATTAAAAAGTATAATAATAATAAATGAACCTGTGATGCTCTTTAATTTTGAAGAGAACAAATTTCTTCAATGTGACATAAAAAATATAGTGTTTTTATTGTTAAAATCAAGAACACCGAACATTAAAAGTGACACCATCCTAATTTCTTTTACGTCAAGATGTTTAAATTGTCCTCATTTATCTTGGGAGCAGGTTTGAATCAGCAAAAACTGTGAATCTTCATCTGCAAAGTCTCTGTGAGATAGGTTTTCTTTTATCTCATTCTTTGCAATCCCACTTTATGATGTCACATAAGCCTGGCAAAGATAAAAGCCATAATGCTGACTGCCCTGTAGTCTTGTTTGGTGGAGGAGAAAGATTTTTGGACCCAAAGTTCACTCTACTGGTCAGGATGTTTTCCAAAACACAGCCCCTGAATAATAATAATATAGTCATTCATTCATTCGTTCATTTTCTGTCGATGATCCGGGTCTGGGTCGTCACATATTTGCTTGCAAAATGAAACATAAGTAGATATTTTATTTTGTATTGAAACTCTTGAAAAAGACATTTTGGGCACATTTTTATTTCCCAAGATGAATAAATACGAGTAAGTGTTGTTACCATACTGAACCACGAGCTCTGCATCATGCAGCAATCCGAGCCGTGTGTTGACTTTGTTGCAACCTCACGGCTCAAGGTCTGAAGGCGCAACATGAGTGAGGAACAGGCAGGTTTGGGACGAAACAAAACGGTCTGGTCTGGAGCGAGCAGTCCAGCTGTGGCGTGTTGGAGCACGGCTGCAGTTTTGAGACACGGATTGTTTCACATGTTGGTAATGACGGCTCTTCTCTAAGGCAGAGAAGTCGTCCTCCCATTCCAAGCCTGCAGGGAAAAGCAAGCAAACACACAAGGAGTGATGAGGAACTGCCAGTACCCTGGATTTAACAGGATTTACAAACAGTACATTTAGCTAATTAAACTTTGGGGTGTTCCACCCTGATCTTCTTACAGTGTCAGAGGCCTCAGTTTGAAGCATCAAACACAATGTCAGCCAGGTTTAGTTATTATGTGGTCTTTCTGACCTATAAATTCTAGAACAAGATATATCCATTTACTTAATTTTGAGAAAAAAAAAATCATGATTCTTTTGTTGTAAGGAAATAAGTTTATATATTTTAGTAAATTACATTATCACTTTTTAACACATAATAAAAAAAAAAATCCAATGGCTGAAAATGACATTTGTGGTCAAAACTCCATACATGTAAATCCACATTAAAAAAAAAAATAACTTATAGATGTAACTCATTTCATAGGGAAACAGGCACGGCACATATCTTATTTTGAAACCAAACTAACATTTGCGTTTAAACATCAACAGGATGTCTTGTTTTGAGTTATTAATGGCAGGTGTTACACTCTCAATATACAATGTGTTGGTGGTAGTCATTTAATTTTTTTTTTTTTTTTCAAAAATGGCATTTATCTTGCAAAAATCTTAAAATTTAAAAAAAAGAAAAAAATGTAATTCAGATTGTAAATCAGATTCAGTCAGATTGGGAATGACATCAATCAATCAATCAATTTTTTTTTTATATAGCGCCAAATCACAACAAACAGTTGCCCCAAGGCGCTTTATATTGTAAGGCAAGGCCATACAATAATGATGTAAAACCCCAACGGTCAAAACGACCCCCTGTGAGCAAGCACTTGGCTACAGTGGGAAGGAAAAACTCCCTTTTAACAGGAAGAAACCTCCAGCAGAACCAGGCTCAGGGAGGGGCAGTCTTCTGCTGGGACTGGTTGGGGCTGAGGGAGAGAACCAGGAAAAAGATATGCTGTGGAGGGGAGCAGAGATCGATCACTAATGATTAAATGCAGAGTGGTGCATACAGAGCAAAAAGAGAAAGAAACAGTGCATCATGGGAACCCCCCAGCAGTCTACGTCTATAGCAGCATAACTAAGGGATGGTTCAGGGTCACCTGATCCAGCCCTAACTATAAGCTTTAGCAAAAAGGAAAGTTTTAAGCCTAATCTTAAAAGTAGAGAGGGTGTCTGTCTCCCTGATCTGAATTGGGAGCTGGTTCCACAGGAGAGGAGCCTGAAAGCTGAAGGCTCTGCCTCCCATTCTACTCTTACAAACCCTAGGAACTACAAGTAAGCCTGCAGTCTGAGAGCGAAGCGCTCTATTGGGGTGATATGGTACTACGAGGTCCCTAAGATAAGATGGGACCTGATTATTCAAAACCTTATAAGTAAGAAGAAGAATTTTAAATTCTATTCTAGAATTAACAGGAAGCCAATGAAGAGAGGCCAATATGGGTGAGATATGCTCTCTCCTTCTAGTCCCCGTCAGCACTCTAGCTGCAGCATTTTGAATTAACTGAAGGCTTTTTAGGGAACTTTTAGGACAACCTGATAATAATGAATTACAATAGTCCAGCCTAGAGGAAATAAATGCATGAATTAGTTTTTCAGCATCACTCTGAGACAAGACCGTTCTGATTTTAGAGATATTGCGTAAATGCAAAAAAGCAGTCCTACATATTTGTTTAATATGCGCTTTGAATGACATATCCTGATCAAAAATGACTCCAAGATTTCTCACAGTATTACTAGAGGTCAGGGTAATGCCATCCAGAGTAAGGATCTGGTTAGACACCATGTTTCTAAGATTTGTGGGGCCAAGTACAATAACTTCAGTTTTATCTGAGTTTAAAAGCAGGAAATTAGAGGTCATCCATGTCTTTATGTCTGTAAGACAATCCTGCAGTTTAGCTAATTGGTGTGTGTCCTCTGGCTTCATGGATAGCTAAAGCTGGGTATCATCTGCGTAACAATGAAAATTTAAGCAATACCGTCTAATAATACTGCCTAAGGGAAGCATATATAAAGTGAATAAAATTGGTCCTAGCACAGAACCTTGTGGAACTCCATAATTAACTTTAGTCTGTGAAGAAGATTCCCCATTTACATGAACAAATTGTAATCTATTAGACAAATATGATTCAAACCACCGCAGCGCAGTGCCTTTAATACCTATGGCATGCTCTAATCTCTGTAATAAAATTTTATGGTCAACAGTATCAAAAGCAGCACTGAGGTCTAACAGAACAAGCACAGAGATGAGTCCACTGTCCGAGGCCATAAGAAGATCATTTGTAACCTTCACTAATGCTGTTTCTGTACTATGATGAATTCTAAAACCTGACTGAAACTCTTCAAATAGACCATTCCTCTGCAGATGATCAGTTAGCTGTTTTACAACTACCCTTTCAAGAATTTTTGAGAGAAAAGGCACTACTACTGTTCATGTTTACTGGCTACATGAACAGTAGTAGCCAGTAAACCAGTATTGATCAGTATGGCTGGTATTTATATTGTGTATTTATATTTGCAAACTGTTTGCAAACTGCAAACTCTTTTTTACTTTCACTTTTGATACTCTGTGTGCTTCTTACCCTGTGTGCTGCTATACAATGCTACTGGAACCTCAATTTCCCTGAGGGAGTCTTCCCAAGGGATCAGTAAAGTTCTATCTAATCTAATCTAATCTTTGTGTGTTGGGGAGCACAGTGGATTAGTGGTTAGCACTGTTGCCTCACAACAAGAAGGTCATAGGATCGATTCCCACCTGTGGCTTTTCTGTGGGGAGCTCGTATGTTCTCCCCGTGTAGTGTGGGTTCCCTCCAGGTGCTCCGGCTTCCTCTCACATCCAAAGACATGCAGGTTAGGTGGGGTGGAAACTTTAAATTGTCCGTGTGTGCGGGTGTGAATGTGTTTGTTTGTCTATATGTGGCCCTGCAACAGACTGGCGTTCTATTCTGGATGAACCCCGCTGGAAGATGTTTGTCTGTTTCTCAGCTGCACTATATCTTAAATAGTTATGAACAGGGTTGAATGATGTGGAACTGTGGTCACAAAAGAACTGATTTGATTTTGAAGTAGACCTCGTGATTCCTGAGGTGTGAGTTGTGGGTTGATTTGGTCATTTTTAGCTGATACTATGGTGATGCTTCACTTTGTGAAGATGTGTTCCATTAGAGCCTGTAGAAAGTTGGATCTTCCAAATAACTCTTTGGATGGATTTTGATATATAAGTATTGAAATTGTTACCGCTATCTTCAAATGCGACATCCGGCAGGTTGTAAGAACGGTTGCTTGACAAAGATGTGTGTGGCTCTGAGTGGAGCTCCAACGTAGGACTCTCCTGTGGAGGAAAAAGTCACAGACAATGAGTAATAATTGAAATTAAATTTATTTTCATCCCAAAAACCGTTTTAGGAATTAACTCAGTTTGATACGAGAACTTTACCTGATCAAACACGTAGACTGTGACGGCTTCATCAAACAACACACTTTTCCTCTTCTTTATGTTCCTGTCACTCCCCGATGTTGGACCTGAGCAGGTTTGACCAGAGTCCCGAAGACGTTCAGTACAACTGACATCCTCACATTCTTTCACTGAACTGCTGAGCCAGTAGGCCGTGGCGTTTTTGAAGTTGCTGGACACATTATTGTTGGTGCTCGCATGTAAATCGGTTATCTCTCTGGACATCCCGTCATCGTGAGGGTAGCAGATGTTCCCAAAAAGTTTTGGGATGTAATCCTCATGGAAAATCAGGAATACGTTCTGATCCACTGTAATCATTTCTTGATTGGTTGTCATGATGAATCTTTTGTGAGTGCACTGAAACTGTCCCGCATACTTAAGATGATTTAAATGTCATGGTTTAACTGCTCTGAGAAGAAGGTACGTACGAGTATCTCTAGTAGAAGGTGAAATAAATGTTGACTGGTGGATGGGTTGTGTAGGTCCAGACTGCTTCCAGAAGAGGATTGTGGGTGTGATACCTGCGGTCATTGGTCCTCGATGGCTGAGGTGCTGCAACACCTTGACTTTAGATCATGTGACCAAAGGAGAGCCACACCTGCATGGAGCTCTTCACCCCTGCATGATTCACAACAACAGTCTATTAATTTAATGTGTTGATCAGTATGTTAAGAAGTGACAGAAATTATTAAGCCCATAAGAACTCAGGATGGTAATAAATTAGTAAACACCAGCTTTTAACATTGCTTTTCAGAAAACCAATTTGACCTGTCGAAAATATACTCTCAAGTGTTCTTTTAAGGGGCATAAAACTAATAATCTACGAATAATATTGTGCACCAATTAAGAACATTGTGTAAGTAAAAGCAATCATGATGCCTAAAATGTGGACAAATACAAGAAGCGATATACTGCATATAACCAAAATTAAAGAATTGATAGAATGTGTGGCTGGGGCTGTGGCCAAAGTTTTTTTTTGTCTGTACTGCAAATTTGTGACAGCTAACTTGAAACACTGTTTCGAAACCTTTAAAACACCCATGTTTCGAATATTGTTCCACAGTCTGCATGAAGAGGAAGATATCACAGGATGTGGTGCCATCTGATGAACACTGGCACCTGGTGGACATTTCAGGAATGTGCACTAACATCAAACTATGAAATTGAATGGACTGCATTTATATAGTGCTTTTCCACCGGCATCAAATGCTCAAAGCGCTTTACAATAATGCCTCACATTCACCCCGATGTGAGGGTGCTCCCATACTAGGTACTTACTACACATCGGGAGCAACTAGGGGATTAAGGACCTTGCCCAAGGGCCCTTAGTGATTTTCTGGTCAGGCTGGGATTTGAATCGAGGATCCTCTGGTCTCAAGCTAATCACTAGACCATCACCTCCCAAATTCATATAAAATGCTACATCCATGGAGTGTCTGTATGTTGCTTGTTTCATTTAGGCCGCTAATACTCTGTTGGCTTTGACTTTGCTTTGCCAATATACTTTGCCATTACTTGTTGAACACTGACAATTATAATTTTAATTGATTTCAGATGGATGATACTCTGTCTCAACTGAACCACTATGCTGTACCATTTCCTGTTGAAAAATATCACTTACCTTTGACTTTATTTGAATTTTAGTTGTTCAATCTTGTATTAGCTTCAACTTCACTTATCCATTATATTCTGCCATTGAACACACTTTCAGCCCATTATTTTATTTTTAGCTGCTTTGCACTGGGTTAGCTTCAACTTTACTTAGTTGTTCATCACTATACTGTGACTTTAGTTGACATTTTCACCTCTGACTTTAATTTTAGATGTTAATACTCTGTTAGCGTCTCACTTAGCCCACTATATTATCTCACTACCTAATAACATGTTTAGTTACGAATATTTGAATTTAGCTGGCTAATGCACTGTTGACCTCAGCTTCACTGTTGACACGTATAGCTGTGAGTATTTGATTTTTAGCTGGCTAATACTCTGTTAGCTCCAGCTTCACTTAGCCCCTATGGGCTGGAGCGGACTTTACACCAAGCGCCCTCTGGTGGCCATTTTTGGCCAATGAAAATGGTCACTTTTCAGAGGGGTCAGCCTCATCAATAAAGTCAATTTAATGTACAATGGTTCATTTCAGGTCAGCTTGGTGTATAAATCTCATCATTCCAGGCAATGATAGCTATTAGCTGGTTGTTACAAGCAAGTTAGAGACAAAGCAAAATCAGCTGATTTCAATAGACAATCAATGCAGCCCGAGCTTGTTTTCATCGTGCGGCCAGTCGCGGAAGTAACAAATTCTCACCTTGGGATTTCCTACTTTGCTGGAAATGATGTCTCCACTCAAACCTATCCTATCTCACTTACTGACACATTTAGCTATGACTATTTGATTTTTAGCTGGCTAATACTCTCTTAGCTTCAGCTTCACTTAGCCCATTGTACTATCTCACTATTGACGCATTTAGCGATGTCTATTTGATTTTTAGCTGACTAATACTCTGTTAGCTTCAGCTTCACTTAGCCCCTATACTATCACACAACCTATTGACATGTTTAGCTGTGACTATTTGATTTTTAGCTGGCTAATACTCTGTTAGCTTCAGCTTCACTGTTAACACAATAGCTATGGTTGCCACCAGTACCTTAAAATACAGAATTGTCCTTTATTTTACAATTAATTGTTGCATCCCGTATTGAATCAATATGGCACGTAAATTGTTCTGTATTTTCATAAATGTCCCTCACACACTCATCAAAACTCAATAATGAACGAAGATAAAACACAGGAAATATAAAGGGCAGCCAATGTCATCTCTGTACCTCGCGCTGGGTCCTTGCTACAGGCCCCGACGCGAGGTACGGCGGCTAGACCTCAGACTTTCATGTCTGCATCTCCTTTTGCCCACTTTTGTGGTTGGCATGTCTACACTCGAAACTCCACCACATCCAAAGAAGCAAAAACGTTTGCAAATATACAGACGTGAGTGGAAAGAGTTGAACCCCTGGCTTGACAGCGGTAGTGGCAGTGGGTACAAGGCAAACTGTAGGCAAACAAGTTTTTTTTTTTTTATTTCCTCAAAAAGTAAAAATGTTGATCCTCACTTTAAAGATTAAAATTATTGGTCTGTTTTCTTTAATATTTGTTTATTATTGCACACTTCAGTGCCTGCACAGTTTATAATTAACAGTTTTTGAGTTAATAAAGCATTTAAAACTTTAATGACTAAATACTTTTTTTAATTAAATATATCACTTCTTGGGTGGTGGTAGTGGCTCTGAGGAGTAGAGGTGGGTGGATCGATCCTAATATCGATAATATTGATAACAACGCTGGTATTGATATTGAACGATCCTCGTGTAAAAAGATCAATACTCAAGATTTTTGTCTCTCTCACATGCACTGACTGCTGCGCACGCAGATTCATCAGAGTCTGCTCTCTGTCTGTAAGAGCAGCGCTGTGCTGTGTCACACAACATGGAGCAGTGCACCCTTGTATTGTGGTTTGTCAGCCATCTACCTTAGGAGATTTTGTTTTAAGTTGTGTAGAGTGATATTTTTTTAAACAAAAATGTTGATTGTGATAATAAAGTATTCTGTTGTCACGTACAATGTTTGGCAAAATTCTATCCTAGGTCTTTTGGATCCTTTGGATCTATGAAGCTTAAATATGAGGGTGATTCTTTAACTACAGGCACTATTGGCCTTGTAAATGTAATTTCCACCACACCATTGCCTTACAATATAAAGCGCCTTGGGGCAACTGTTTGTTGTGATTTGGCGCTATATACATGTGCTCTGATGTCACTGTTTATCTCCATAGAAACTACCCAAACAATCTTTCATACAAACTGTTTAAAGGGACATTACAGTGTTGTGGTGGAAATTACGGCAATAGTGTGGGACAACTACATTTTGTTTAAAAAAAATCACAACAGTTGTATGACATTGAATACCCCAATTATGTTTTGATTATTTTATATTTTATTCAGAGATATTTTAAAACATTAGAAAAAACGTTTCTTTACCATTCATTTTTATCATTGAAGATCAAAAGTCTGGGTGTGGGACAAGCACAAAACGGCAATATTTGCATATAATGATGCTGAAAAAAGGTGAAAAAGTCATCATAGACTACTAGAACAAATTTCTTAACACACTTTCATTGTAAAGATAACTATAAAAGTGTGAAATTTCCCCTTTTTTTTGTTTTTCATACAATATGATCAAAGGACATAAGTGCCCGTAGTCTAAGAATCACCCATGAAAAAGTATCCGTATCGGTATCGATATCGGCGATACTGGCCCTGTATTTATTTGGTATTGGATCAATACCAAAATTCACGGTATCGCCCACCTCCAGTGTTGTATAAAGTACCGGAAAATCACACTTAAGTAAAAGTATAGATACCTATTAAAAAATGACTTTGGTAGAAGTTTAAGTCACTGATTGAAATGCTACTCAAGTAAAAGTCTTAAAGTATCTAGTATTTATTGTACTTAAGTATGACAAGTAATGTACAACTAAATGTACTCAAGTATTGAAAGTAAAAGTACAAGTAAATGTTAATAAAAATGGACTGATTTTTATATATATATATATATATATATATATACTCAACAAAAATATAAACGCAACACTTTTGGTTTTGCTCCCATTTTGTATGAGATGAACTCAAAGATCTAAAACTTTTTCCACATACACAATATCACCATATCCCTCAAATATTGTTCACAAACCAGTCTAAATCTGTGATAGTGAGCACTTCTCCTTTGCTGAGATAATCCATCCCACCTCACAGGTGTGCCATATCAAGATGCTGATTAGACACCATGATTAGTGCACAGGTGTGCCTTAGACTGCCCACAATAAAAGGCCACTCTGAAAGGCGCAGTTTTGTTTTATTGGGGGGGGGGGATACCAGTCAGTATCTGGTGTGACCACCATTTGCCTCATGCACTGCAACACATCTCCTTCGCATAGAGTTGATCAGGTTGTCAATTGTGGCCTGTGGAATGTTGGTCCACTCCTCTTCAATGGCTGTGCGAAGTTGTGACGACGAACTGGAGTCAGGTCGAGACCCCGATGAGGACGACGAGCATGCAGATGAGCTTCCCTGAGACGGTTTCTGACAGTTTGTGCAGAAATTCTTTGGTTATGCAAACCGATTGTTTCAGCAGCTGTCTGAGTGGCTGGTCTCAGACGATCTCGGAGGTGAACATGCTGGATGTGGAGGTCCTGGGCTGGTGTGGTTACACGTGGTCTGCGGTTGTGAGGCTGGTTGGATGTACTGCCAAATTCTCTGAAACGCCTTTGGAGACGGCTTATGGTAGAGAAATGAACATTCAATACACGAGCAACAGCTCTGGTTGACATTCCTGCTGTCAGCATGCCAATTGCACGCTCCCTCAAATCTTGCGACATCTGTGGCATTGTGCTGTGTGATAAAACTGCACCTTTCAGAGTGGCCTTTTATTGTGGGCAGTCTAAGGCACACCTGTGCACTAATCATGGTGTCTAATCAGCATCTTGATATGGCACACCTGTGAGGTGGGATGGATTATCTCAGCAAAGGAGAAGTGCTCACTATCACAGATTTAGACTGGTTTGTGAACAATATTTGAGGGAAATGGTGATATTGTGTATGTGGAAAAAGTTTTAGATCTTTGAGTTCATCTCATACAAAATGGGAGCAAAACCAAAAGTGTTGCGTTTATATTTTTGTTGAGTGTATAAAGTTTATCAAGGCTTGTAAATGTAGTATTAGTCAAAATACTGAAAATTGTGCACATCACACAAAAACACTTCAGAAACAAGGTTTCAAAACCTAAATAAGAGTAGGATACTCACTAGGTGTTCACAGGAAACAGTTATTTATTTCTATAAGTATTTATTTATTTTCATTGTTACATGGTTTTATCTTTTCTGTTGTGTTTTGTTTCATTAGGTTCTTTTTGTCTCTCTAAAATTGTATTGTAACATTATTAGTCTATTATTATTGACTATTATTGTCTATTATGTAGACTATTATTGTTGTTGCTATAATATATGAATACAAATAAATTTACAAAATTACAATTTTACTCTTTTACGACAATGAACGCTGAGCCATTAATTATACAGAAAACAAATCAACACAAACGTGCTGATGCGAACAGCTTAATGCTAACTTTAACATTGGAAACGCCACAGACATGCTAACGTGTTAGCATCGGTCCCGTTTTTA
Organism: Thalassophryne amazonica; assembly: GCF_902500255.1. Classification (NCBI taxonomy): domain Eukaryota; kingdom Metazoa; phylum Chordata; class Actinopteri; order Batrachoidiformes; family Batrachoididae; genus Thalassophryne; species Thalassophryne amazonica. The sequence continues at coordinate 59,101,712 of NC_047120.1, read as the reverse complement.
AGTTATAAAATACATCTATCAACTGTTTCAGAAGACCATAACAGGTCGGTTTAACATAAAAATATTAAATATTACTCATAGACATATGCTCTTCAGGGTTTTAGCGGGAAAGAATTAGGATAAAGCGAAATAAAATCCACGAATCGTAGATCGAAGCATTGCTTCGACCTGCGAATCACTGCTTTGATTGGTTCAAGGTTCAAAGCAAAGCTGCACTGCAGAAAAGTTGATTACAGACCCGCAGTGGGTCTGTAATCAATGCAGAGAAATGATCATTTTCCTGACAAACACCCCCCAAGTACACAACTACAAAAAACCCTATCGGACATGCCTCATGACAAATCGGCCTGACTTTGTTGCAGTCACTAGTAATCAGTGGTGTCTCTGGGTGAAAACACGACTTTTTTCGTGTGTGTGTGTTTTTTGTAACGAGTAATGGCATTGCGCATAGAAAATGTATCGGAGTAGAAGTATGCAATTAAGGTCGGAAATGTAGTGAAGTAAAAGTGAAAGTAAGCTGAATTTCAAAAACTCAAGTCAAGTATTTTTACTTTGTTACTATACAACACTGCCCACCTCTACTGAGGAGCAGTGGTGGGCATCTTTTATTTTCATTTCTGAAAGATGGCAACCCTACGTATAGCTATGACTATTTGCTTGTTAGCTGGCTAATACTGTTAGCCGCTATGCTATCTCACTACATGTTTAGCTTTGGCTTCTCTTTGCTACCGCTAGGACAGTATTAGCCCTGACTTTATTTAACTTTAGCTGGTGAACACTGTTCGCTTCAACTTCACTTAATCACTATACTGTTCATTTATGTTACTGTTGTTAGAAACTTTATTTAGCAATTGGATCGTTATATTTAACTGGCATGCTAAAAGCATGCATGAACTTGCATGACATTGATTTCATTTGTGTGTCAACCACTAAACACTGAATTTGGTGATTAATTTAGTCCTTCTAAACATGGTTTTGTCTCATAAACAGGAATTCTCCAGAGCATAATTCCATGTCTAAGACCTGCCATGTCTTTTTTATTATTCCGCTGGTCACGTTAATAGGTCATTGTGCACAAACAACACTTGAGTCTGTCAACAACAGGATGTACTAAAACAGATTTGTCAGTCTTTGTCCATTCGATGTAATCGTGTATACTTGCACACAAACACAGACTTTGTTTGGCCTCTCTCTCCTGAGCCTGAATAAATATCAAGGAGCGGTGACAAAGACGCAATAGGAAACTTTTGATGCTCTGCAGTCGCCAGGCAACAGCTGTGTGAGTGACTAAGGGAAGGAAGAGGACAGCTGACTCACAGATGCTGTGACGTAAAAGCGCAACGGTCTCACTGAGACAAAAAAAAAAAGAAAAAAAATGAGGCCTGTGATCTGACCCGCTTTAAGATAAATAAACAACAGGTGGAGCAGTGAAGGACCAAAATAGATTTTAAAGGGGTCATATTGTGCATAATCCATTTGAATGCACATTTTACAAAAAATGTGATTGCAACTTCACGATAAACATCCTCCAAGTGCATGTAGAAACAGCCCTGCTATAGCCAAAAATTAGGCCTGAAACGGCTCATTTTAGACTTCTGTGACGTATGTCACAGAAGGTCATATCTGAGCTACTGCTTGTTCATTTTTGAGACCTTTTAGGATGCAGCACCTCTGTGTTTATGAAGTATTTGTATCGGCAGGGGTGCACATAACTGGTACTCGTGTTTGCACGTGTTAAACATCATTGATGCACTTTTCCTACAATCTGTCATTGCTTTCCTCTTATGAAGCGCTTCTTCCCTTGCGTTTTCTGCTGCACATCATTTATTTTTAGCACGCACAAGCACCATGAGCACCAGTTTTGTGCATGCCTGTGTATAGGAAGATCAGCATGCTTGCAAAATGCGAGAACTTGTGGTCTTGACATGAAAACTTGTCGAACAAAAGTCTGAAATTGTGTTTAAATTTTCACGCGTGTGGTATTTACAAAAGGCAATCTGAATTTGAAATTACAGTTTAACAAAAGTGAATATTTTGTATTTATACAAAATATATTGATTTTATGTTAAGTGAAAATGCAACATATTTACCTTTATGTTTTTGGCTACAAACTCTGTCTGTTTTTAAGACACCTTTACACTGAAAAAAACAAAGTGAAAACCCGATTAACTTGCTCCAGTTGAGAACACACAAATGAATTATGTTGGTTCAAATGTCAAATGTTGGTGTATTTGGATCAACTCAGTACATTTGAGTGTTACCAACTAAAGCATTTTATTAAGTTGGTGCAACAATTCTCTTTTTTCAGTGTGACACTGCATTAGCGTGCAAAAAATAAAGATAATATATCCCCTTTAAAAGATTCTTTAGCTTAAAACCATGTTATTCCCAGAAAGGAACAAATGTAGAAAACCTTCATATTCATTAGATGGTGGAAATCGATTGCAGTGGCGACAAGCAAAGTGATACCATTAAATGTTCCACTTGCTAATGCATCTTCTTATAGAATCGTGATGAAAATCATCAGTGTAGCTCCGCCCCTGGATTATTTCAGCTCTGCAGAAGGAAAAAAAAAAGGCGAGGAAAATGATTATCATCTAAGTGTTGCTTCAGCATTTTGCTACATCATGATGCTGCAAACCATGTTACCAAAGGCAATACTTCTACGCAGTCATCGTGCACGTCGCTTTTCTTACCGAGCAGCTTGTCAGCTCCAGTCGTTCCTCTGGATAACTGAACAGATGCACAGGGGAAAAAAAGCAGAAAGGGATAGAGCCAGAATAAGGAGAGCAAAGCACAGATGAGAGAGGGAACGGATGTGAGGACAGAGAAAGGGCAAAGAGCTCACATGCACAGTCCATCCCTGAGGACCGCTGGCCTCTGTGCACCACAAACAACATGACTGACACAGGAACAGCACATGTTAGTTAGTACACAGCAATCCTGCAGGATTCTTACACACATACAGTATATTTTAATGCCAGTGTGAATTTCACAGTCTTGTTTTTGAGTTGCAGCTTCACGGTGAACATTAGCGCCTTCAGGAGGTTTACAGTGGAATAGCAAAATAGGGAACTGCAGGACTCTTTGATTCCAGATTGCAGAGGTAAAATTTCACTCCAAAAACAGAATAAATCTCAATCTAGAAGGGCATTCAGAGAGTACATACCTCCACCAAACAGCCCTCTGTTTACACCATCGCCCTTTACCTCTTTGTCATTGGAATAGTTTATCATTTGATCTGTTCTCTTTGATCCTGATTGGTAACCTTTTTTTATTATTATTGCTGACCTATAATCCTGATCCTAATTTTTGTTCTTGATCACTCATTATTCATTGCTGATCTTTGATCGTGATCACCAAGCTTTGATCCTGACCTCTGATCCCAATTGTTCATCTGTGATCCTGATCCTGACTGCTGACCTGTGATCCTGATCTTTGTTCCTAATCTGTCATTGTTTGTTGATCCTGATTGCTTATGTGTGATCCTGAACCTTTATCCTGATGTGTGTCCTTTGATCCCTGTCACCAGTTGCTGATCCTGATCTTTGCTCCTGAGCACTCGTGTCTGATTGCTGACCTTGATCTCTGATTGTGATTGCTGATATTTGAAGTTTGAATCTTGTAAAAGTGGTCACAGTCTTGGTTTGATTCTGTAATAAGAGTCAAAGGAATCAGGATTGACAAACAAATTTTAGAGAAAAAAGGATCGAAGAACAAATCTCAGCGATCAAAGATCTGATCAGCTCATATCTAGTTATTGTCAGTTATTGTTATTGTATTGTAGTTATTTCTAACTGCTCACATTTATATACGGTAACCGTCAGACCGAAAGGATCAGTAAGAAAAGAAATTATAAAATATCAAGGATCACTGGCAGGATCCACCCCTTGATCTGGATCAAAAAAGTTGAGATGTAAATCAAGGCTATCAAAGCTCAAAGACTATGGATCAAAGTCTGGATCCACACCTTCATCAGGATCGGGATCAGAGGTCAGATCAAAGCTTGGTGATCAGGATCAAAGATCAGCAATGAATGATGAGTGATCAAGAACAAAAATTAGGATCAGGATTATAGGTCAGCAATAATAATAATAATGAAAAAGGTTACCAATCAGGATCAAAGGTCAACAATCTGGATTTAATAATTAAGGCTGATTGACTGATGTGTCGGTCTCGATAGTTAATCAGTTATTGTGACCCAGAGTCAGTCACTTACATTTACTCATTACTTACTCATTGTTTTTAACCACTTACTCACATCCAAACAGTTAGTACTTCACTAAATGACTTTCACTTAGTTTCTCTTATAGTTCCTTCAGTTTTTATTACTTTGAACATTCTGTGTTCAACGCACCAAGGATCAGTTAGTTACTCTTGCTTATCTTTCATTTTGAGATTCCAGATGTTTGAGTCGTCCCTCAGGCAACAAAATCACTGATGCTGGAGTTTTGCTTTCCACACCCTGACAGCATCAGGATGTTGTTTCCGGGAGGCAACAGCCACACCTCTGACTCCTCAGAGAGGAGTGACAAATGAGATGGATGGATGAGGTTGTTTTTCCTCTTCACGTAACCCTGATTGGATTCCCGTCTCCCCTCCTTTTGACACAGCAGCATGTTGCCCAGTGACCTGCACCCAGCTCAGCCGGGGCAGCGTGACGGTTTTACAATAAAGTGTTTCAGTCATCGGCTCTTTTTTTCTACTGGCTGTAGCAGTACATGTGAGGATGTGACCCTGAGCTGAAAGCCACCTCGCTCAGCTTTTTACGTACATTCTGTTTCACATGTGAGCAGGGATTGATCTGACCTGCCTGAGTTATTCATAATCTGATATGTCAGATAAATGACGACAATGATTTCTTCCTTTCTTCCTGTCGTGGTGGGAGTTAATGCAGCCTTGTTAAGGAAATGTTGCAGGGGCGTAGACAGTGTTTTGTATGCCAAGGGGGGGGGGGGCATTCAGGGGCAACATTTTAAACATAAATGTAAGTTCAGTATTATTTAAAATCTTCATATTATACACCTGATGATGAGGATGATGATGATGAAAACTTTTTATATGATTTGCATTCAACCCGCCAAATGAAATACAATTACATATATACATACATACACATATTCAACAAAAAACATTTCAACAAGGGATGACGCTAATCAAAAAGGTATAGGCTGAAGCTCATGCTTATCATGCCTAACCTTTTTACAAAAACAAATTCAACAAGGTAATATGAAATATAAGAGCAAAAAAGAAAAAACCTGAAGCACTTTAGAAAAAATAATATATAAATAAATACAATTTCATAATAATAATACAACCAAAAGTTACATTAATTACATTATCATTCTTCATACTTGATTTATATATTTTTGTAATATTTTAGTTTTAAAACATGTTTTTAAATAATGAAAATGAAGTACACCTTTTTAATTCATTGTCACAGCTATTCCATAAATGAACACCTCTTACAGAAACACATCTTTGCTTTATATTTGTTCGTATCTTAGTTTTTTGTAAATACTTGTTCCCTTCAAATCATATCGACTCTCTCTGATTTTAAACAGCTTCTGAATATTGCGGCAAAGTAAATGATTGGCTACTTTATACATTATCTGTGCCATTTTAAATTCCACTAAATCATAAAATGTGAGGGCATTACTGTCAATAAACAAAGCATTAATTGATTCCCTGTAATTTGATGCATTAATAATTCTTATAGCTTTTTTTGCATCCTAAAAATAGGAAGAGTGTTACTTTTATATGTATTACGTATATGTATATGTATCACCTTACAGCAGATGTTACATTTTTTTTCATATAAATTTCATGCATATTTTTACAAATACGGTATGTTTTTGTCACTGTTCCTTTAAATGGAAAGGAGCCACTGCCACATCTTTTCTGCTATGAGAAAGCATCTCTCTTTCTTTCTGTTTCTCTCCCACACAGCATATGACTGTGGTACAGATCAAGCCAACAGGAGTCCCGAGAGCCTCAAAAGAACTGTTTCCGGTCTAAATTGAGCATATAGCAGAATTTCTTCTTAGAAATGTCTCACAAATAACTGCAACCTGTATTAATCTTTTTTTTTTTTTTGCAGGTTTTTCTCTGTTACAGAATTCAATAAAATTGTACATTGCAACTTTTGCAAAGTACACCTTGTGACTTGGCGGAAAAATGATTCTGCGCTCATCGGGAAACATTGGAGTGGCTTTGCAAGGCAAACACAGTCCGGTTTATAAGTATTTGGACAGTGATACCATTTTTGTACAACTGCAAATTAGAAAAAGTTGTGATGATATGGACAATGCAGATTTTGGAAATTGCAATGATTCTTACATTTACTTCAGTTTCAAAAACATAATTTTAGTACGATCCCAAGGTATTCCATATTATGTGTGGTAAACTTCATTCCATTAGTTTAAGTGCGTCCATTCCTGCATTTCAGGCCTGCAACATATTCCACAAAAAGTTGGGTAACTAAAGCATTTACCACTTTGTAATGGTGCCATTCCATCTCGCAACACTTAAATGAGTTTTGGCATTGAGAACACCAATCAATGAAGCCTTTCAGGTGTTATTTTGTCCCTCATCCATGCAGCGGAGAAGGTGATCGACTGCAGTCTGCCATCCCTACAGGACCTGTATGCCTCCAGGGCCCTGAGGTGAGCAAGGAAGATTGTGGTCAATCCCTCCCACCCAGGTCACAAACTTTCTGTCACCCTCCCCTCTGGCAAGACACTGTGATCCAACAGGACCAAAATCTCAAGACACAAAAACAGCTTCTTTCCATCCACAACAAAACAAATCTTTGACCCTCAAGCGACCAAGTTATTTTACCACAAAGTACAGATTGATCATCCCTGCACTGAAAGGTACTGTACATCTGTACTCCAATCACCTGCTTTTGCACAGTCCCATTCCACTACGTTATATTTATTTAACAGTGACTTTATTTATTATTATTATTTAACAGTCAAATATTGCCTATTTGACTCTTTTACTTCTTACAGAAGTGTTTTTTCTTTTCTTTTTCCTCATTGTTTATGGACAAATAACACCAGATCAAATGCCTTGTATGTGCAAACTTACTTAATAAAATCACAATAAAATCGATTCTGATTCTAATTGTGGTTCTGATTCTGATTCCTCCTGCAAATGTGTGCAACAGCAATGGGTGACTGTTGTTGCATGTTTTGTTTTAAAATTCTCCACACATTCTCTACTGTGGACAGGTCAGGACAACAGGCAGGCCAGTCTAACACCCGTACCCTCTTCCTCTGCAGCCATGACTCTGTAAAGTGTGCAGAATGTGGTTTTGCATGTGTACTGTTTACTGCACAGTAAGACAAGTCTAAAAATTAGGGTTTTTTTCCAGTTTCAAAGCTGCCCCAACTTTTTCTGATTTGAAGTATAAATAACTCTCGACCTTTCACCTCCAATGAACTTACTTCCTATAACCACGTCTTGAAGGCAGATCTTGTTTTGACTCGACAGTGAGCAAGATAGCGCACAGCTGTCTCCTGCCGTGTCCCACAACGCACTGCAGCACACACAGAAACCTGACTTGAGCTTGCCCTGCGGTATAGAAAGTGACAACACGTGTACACACTTAGGTGGCATTTCGGCATCAGTTTTGCATTAATTGGTTTGAGCCGTGCTCTTTTGATGGAGCTGTAGCCCTCAGGCTGAAGAACTGCGTGAATGACTATCCTTTTACACTGCAGGCGCAGAATCATCACATCCAGCCGTCAGACGGCAAGTGACACCCAGCAATCCGTGCGTGGAGGGTAACTGGAGATCACCGGGCTTATTCTGAGCATGTGAAGTACACCAGACGTAAGGCCCCAGGGGGCAACATATGGAACTGCAGTCGGTGAAGTCTCTGTCCAACGCCAGGGGAAGGACGCAATGCACTGTGGGTAACGTGAAAATGGAGCATCCTGTCGGGGATGCCGTCTGCAGACTTTATTTGGACACACAGAAGGGTCTGACGGCTGAAGACGGGCGGCAGGCGGTTTGGACAAAGAGGGAGTGCAATCTGACACTAAAATAACACTGTATGGACTAAACCCAGTTTGCTTGTTTACTCAAGGTGTGGGGTTTAAAGTCTGGAAACTTTATGTATGTTAAGAATGCCGGCAGACATTTATGGGGCTGTTTGCATTGAAAGTGATATCAGCCAAATACTGCGCATCTGTCGACAGGCCGCCTGCTGGCTGCCAAGGGCCACGCCATATTGGGATAAGTGTGAGTAGCGGGTGGGAAAATGTGAGGCAGAAAAGGGGGCAGAAAGCTGTGTGAGGAAGGTGGGTCTGTGTTGGTCGGGGATTTGGCTGGTGGAGGAAGGGCGATTGTGTCTTTACTTATTTGCTCTTAGAATACGAGAGCCGTTTATTGAGCTGTAATTCACCACAGAGTGTCCGCGTAATATCAGAGGGAGATGTAAACTCACCCTCAAGCAGACTCAGACTCTGCAGAGCGGGACGCACCTGAGACGAAATAGATGAAAACGTTCATCGCCATCATAGGTCGAGCTGTAGAAGAACCCATGGGATTAGATCGGGTGCGATTCTGGCATCTCTGGCTTAATATAGGTGCTTCCTTGTCTGAAACTGTAGCCACAAAGGCACTCGTACAAGTGCACACCTCTGCACTAGATTAGATTAGATTATCTTAGATTGAATTTTATTAATCCCTTGGTAAGACTCCCTGAGGTAAATTGAGGTTGCAGCAGCATTGCATAGCAGCACACAGAGTATCAAAAGTGAAAGTAAAAAATAAATTGCAAATATACGTAAATATAAATACCAGACATACTGATCAATACTGGTTCAGGGGCTACTACTGTTCCTCTCATTCCCATCCCCTGTCTTCCTGTTAACCCTCCTCCCCCTGAGTGAGGAGTTGTACAGTCTGACAGCCTGAGGGACAAAGGAGTTTCTCAGTCTGTTGGTCCTGTACTTGGGAAGGAGCAGTCTGTGGCTGAAGAGGCTCCTCTGGTTGCTGATGACGGTGTGCAGAGGGTGACTGGCATCGTCCATAACGTCCAGCAGTTTGTCCATTTTTCTCTTCTCTGCAACCGTCACCAGAGCCAAGTTGTGATCAAACAAACAAAAATTCAAATATTTCTCAGATTTTCTACAGAATCCTTTTCAGGCCTTTTAAAACAAGCCTAGTTGGAGAGCCAAGGTCCAAAAGTATATGTTGATCTTTGAGTTACATGAGTACAATTACATCACAATTAAATAAAATAGAAATATACGTTTTGAAAAATGATCCTAAATCTAAAATAAAATTCCATTGGGCATCCCTATAGGATGTTATGTAGGCAAAACAAAGGTATGTTTTCTGTTGATCTGATGTGTTGAATTTCATCAAATTTTAACAGAATTGTCATTGTTATATACTCTCTTAGTTTGGTGATTTACAAGATAATAGCACATTGTTTTTCAGTTATAATGTTAAGAATCTAGAGAAGCATGACTTATCTTTCTTGGTGGCTAGCTAGCTAGCTTTCTAGCATTTTATAGCCTAGATACCTAGGATAGGCACTTACAGATGATCTCTGATGCCATTTATAGGTTTCGGGATATCACGTACATATTTATCATTTTAAACTACTTTTTTGGAAATTTTTTAAAATCAAATTTAGCTTTTGCCTTTTAAAAATGGTGGTGAAAATTTTGCAGGACATTTTAATTTTTTGTGGGGGGTGGGGTGGTGTACACTTAATTCATGTCAAAATTATGACAAAATGAAATAAAAAAAAATTTAATTTAAGCAAATAAATTGACATTCATCTATGATGCTATTATTTAATTATTACATACTGCATATGTTTAAGTGAAATACAATTGAAAATGTCTGCTGCTTTTCATGTTTTCTCTTTCTTTGATTTGCATTCAATTGGGCATGAAAAATGTTATATACAGGTGAGCCTTTAAGAATTTTCTGAAAATGTGAGACTGTATTTCTTTAAAGGAAAGACTCTGGTGATATGGACGAGTTACCTCTGTCGATTTGTTCCCAAAAAGGTCGCATAAGGTAGCGTGTCTCAAAGAGCTGTTGCTGGATTTTGAATTTTGTTTTATTTTATGTTACGTATTTTGTTGTGGAGAGATGTCGACAGTAATCTGGTCTGCCTCAGAAAAATGTTGTTTTACCTCTTTAACTTTGCAAATCTGTTTTCTCTTTTATCTACTTATTTAAAAATCTGAGCCTATGATGTCACAAAGAGCTACATTTGGCTAGCAGGAATCTGACTCTTCTTGATGATGGAAGTAATAACTGCAGGAATGCTCTTCAAGTCTTTTGGGTCATTGCAGCATCTTCCCACTAGGCGGCAGTAGAGTGTAGCAGTCTTTCTTAGGCGGGGTTTAAAAACATTAAAGAAAGAAAGCCTGTTTCTTTGATCTCATGTGATCGGTAGATACAGTCAACAAAGCAAATTATCTACCTGGAAAAAGTCCAGTTGGACATTTACACAGTTTTACAAATTATAAACAAGCCTGCGCTTGTGTGTCACTTGATGAGGATTCATTTAGGAGCTTGAGATTGCAACTGTGTACAAAACACATCATCACATCCTTGTAATCAAACCTCCGCTAAGGGAGCTGCTAAGTGGCTCGAAATAACATTTCAGCGGCAATGGAGAATCTGCGCGAAATGTCATGTTGCCTGAGAAAAGTGTTGAAAAGCTAACAATCGCGCATAACCACGACCTCTGACCTGCACATTGAAATAGACCCAGTGGCACTGAAAGGGGGTGGGGGTGGTGGGGGGAGCCCCTCTGGCGGAACTCTTCGACACGTTTAAAGTGTTTATTGGACAGCCGGGCTTGACCGCCTGTTGACAGAGCTCTCATTTACATGCACACACAAGCGCGCTTGGATAAGCACAGATCTGTTTCAGCGGCTAATCTTAAATGTGATGAGGTTTGGAATCGGCCGGCGGGTACATTGCAACACCTCGCACTGGAGGACACGGGTTTGTTTCTCTGAGACCCCGTTATACGGGAAGTCCAAATGGCTCCACTTTTGGTAAACTGTTTGTCAGCGGATTGGCATTATTTATATATATATATATATATATATACTCAACAAAAATATAAACGCAACACTTTTGGTTTTGCTCCCATTCTGTATGAGATGAACTCAAAGATCTAAAACTTTTTCCACATACACAATATCACCATTTCCCTCAAATATTGTTCACAAATCAGTCTAAATTTGTGATAGTGAGCACTTCTCCTTTGCTGAGATAATCCATCCCACCTCACAGGTGTGCCATATCAAGATGCTGATTAGACACCATGATTAGTGCACAGGTGTGCCTTAGACTGCCCACAATAAAAGGCCACTCTGAAAGGTGCAGTTTTATCACGCAGCACAATGCCACAGATGTCGCACGATTTGAGGGAGCGTGCAATTGGCATGCTGACAGCAGGAATGTCAATCAGAGCTGTTGCTCGTGTATTGAATGTTCATTTCTCTACCATAAGCCGTCTCCAAAGGCGTTTCAGAGAATTTGGCAGTTCATCCAACCAGCCTCACAACCGCAGACCACGTGTAACCACACCAGCCCAGGACCTCCACATCCAGCATGTTCACCTCCAAGATCGTCTGAGACCAGCCACTCGGACAGCTGCTGAAACAATCGGTTTGCATAACCAAAGAATTTCTGCACAAACTGTCAGAAACCGTCTCAGGGAAGCTCATCTGCATGCTAGTCGTCCTCATCGGGGTCTCGACCTGACTCCAGTTCATCATCGTAACCGACTTGAGTGGGCAAATGCTCACATTCGCTGGCGTTTGGCACGTTGGAGAGGTGTTCTCTTCATGGATGAATCCCGGTTCACACTGTCCAGGGTAGATGGCAGACAGCGTGTGTGGCGTCGTGTGGGTGAGCGGTTAATAAAACAAAACTGCACCTTTCACAGTGGCCTTTTATTGTGGGCAGTCTAAGGCACACCTGTGCACTAATCATGGTGTCTAATCAGCATCTTGATATGGCACACCTGTGAGGTGGGATGGATTATCTCAGCAAAGGAGAAGTGCTCACTATCACAGATTTAGACTGGTTTGTGAACAATATTTGAGGGAAATGGTGATATTGTGTATGTGGAAAAGGTTTTAGATCTTTGAGTTCATGTCATACAAAATGGGAGCAAAACCAAAAGTGTTGCGTTTATATTTTTGTTGAGTGTGTATGTATATATATATAGTTGTCCTTCCTTATGCTGCACCGCCTGCTCCTCCTCCAAGGTAGTCCCTGAACCCCCCCCTTACAGAAATCCTATCAGTTGCTTCCTAAGCTGGCTGGCATTCTTCCGGCCCTGATCCAGTTACACGGCAAATGGCATTTAAGGGGAAAAATG